>NC_143550.1:100231500-100905000 GCF_054136105.1 Typopeltis vanoorti | reverse complement strand
TATTTCTTTTGATTCGATAATTCTTCTTTCGAATTCATCTTTGCATATATATAAATTAGTAGTGCGTTCCCAGTCAACTTGATGTGGCTGTTCTTCAAGGTTAGAGTTTGCCGAGAAGAGGACATGACTGGAAAGGACGCTCACACGTGTTCTACTGTAAGAGATGTCACGTCTATGTTCCTCAAGACAATGTGAAACAGATTTATCTGTCTGGCCAAAAGAAGGTCGACCACAGTCGCACAAAACTTTATAAACACCAGGAAAATGCAGTTGGTTGTGTTTTGGTTTTGGTCGACTCAGAAAAAGAACGAAGTTTTGGCAGAGTAGTATAGTCGGTCTTTATGTTGAATTTCAAAATCTTAGCTAGTTTTGGGGTAAGAGAGCTGATAAATGGTAACTGTATATGAGTGATAGGGTTGGAATCATCTTCTTGTAGAGGATGTTGACGTGGTCTCAAACGTTTAGTGATGTTACGAGACGAATATCCATTATTTAAGAAGGTGTTTTTCAGGAAGTTAAGCTCTGTTTGAAAGTCTTCTTCTGTGGAAGTGAGACATCTTGCTCGATGGGTGAGGGTGGAGATGATGCCTAGTTTCTGAGGTGGGAAGTGATGAGAAGAACCATGTAAATATCTATCAGTGTGAGTGGTTTTTCGAAAAATTGAAAATTTAAGACAATCAGTAAAAATCTGTTGATCTTTAGATCCAAGAAGGGGAGAATGCTGTTAATCTCTAGTTCTGATGTGAATTTAATGTTCTTGATGTTGGTTATTTAAAATGGTTTAGAAAGTTTTGCAGTTCCTCTAAACTACATATATATATTTTTTTTTTTTGTTTTTTCCCCATCGCATGTGCTCATTTCAACTGATCTACAAGACACTTCACAAATGAGTCAACAAGTGTTATGGGATAAATTGGAACTACTACACCATTGCTATGATACAACAGAGTGAAAAATCTGAGATTTTTTGGAAATGGCATTCCTACACATCTAAATATTATTATTATCATTATTATTATTTTATTATTATTATTCAGGCCTCCGTGGAGTCAAAAGACTCATCGCGGGAGGTCTTTCCTAAGAAACACAAAGTCTATCAAGACTCATTGAGGGGAGGTTCCCCCCCCCCTCCTAAGAAACACAAAGTCTATCATACCACTCCTTAAACTCATTGACCATTCTCGCTCTCACCACTCCATCAGGCAATGCATTCCATGGTTCAACCACCCTCCATGCAAACAAACCACTCCTCACCCTCTTGCTCACAGTTTCCTTTCGTAACTTCCAGGGATGGCCTCTTGTCATCGCTCCTTCCCACTGTTCAACCAAGCAAAAGAACTCCCTAGAGTCAACCCAGTAGCCACCTCTCAACAGTTTAAAAGTCTCAATCATATCACCTCTCCTTCTTCTATCCACCAAACTCTGCAGTCCACATTCCCTCAGCCGATCCTCATAACTATCATTGTACAATCCTGAGTGTGGTCTGATCAGGGTCTTATTACAATGGAATGATAACTGTTTTATCTCTGCAGGTCAGTGTCCTCATTATTGCAGCAATCCTCTGTGTTACCTTCACCACTATTGCAATATGTCCCCTAAATTTCAGGTTTCTATCAATCATCAATGCCAGATCTCTTGTCTCCCCTACTTCCTCCAGCATAACTCCTCCCATAGAGTATGCAGCATCCCATCGATGTTTCCCAAACCTCAAGACCTTATATTTTGCTGCATTAAAACGACACCCCATTCATTTGCCCATCTATCTAGCTTATTCAAATCCTCTTGCAGGGCTGCTGCATCTGCACTATTACTAATAATAATTCCCAGCTTTACATCATCTGCAAACAACTGAATATCCCAACTGACAATGTCATTGATTTAAAGGTTAAACAATATAGGTACCAGTACTAAGCCTTGTGGGACCCCTACTTGTAACCCTCTGCTTCCTTGAAACTGCCCCATCATACACAACTTTCTGATACCTATCGGACAGCCAATCCTGAATCCAATTGACCAATCTGACATCCAGACCCATGTGCTGCAACTTAAATATCAGCTTATCATGTAGTACCCTGTCAAATGCCCTTGCTTAGTCTAAGAAAATGGCAGTATATGCCTTTTCCTCATCTAATGCTCTCTTGTAACTTTATCATAAATGGCTAGCATATTGCTAAAACAAGAGCACCCCTTCACAAATCCATGTTGACTCTCACAGATAACATTACTCTCATCTGCCGAATGCTGTATACGGTACTTCACTACTTTCGCCAAGATCTTACTAACTACTGATGACACACAAACTGGCCTATAATTAGACACTTCCAGTCTGCTACTGCCCTTATGCAATGGCACTATCTTTCCTAAGTTTAACCCAAGTATCAACTTGTCTGAATATATCTTAGCCTTTATTAGCCAAACATGTGCATGCAAATGCATGAACACCCAAAACATTCTGAGCAATGCAACATATAATTAGAAATATTTTAAAAAATATCAGTCCCTTCTATAGCTAGATAATAGCTATAGAAGGGACTGATTGAAGGGACTCACCTTTGTTAGTCCTTACACTGTTTTGTCTACTAGTTTGTATGTTTACACTTGAAGAAATCCTGTGCAATCAGGATGAAATGTTGTGTTGTCAATTAAATAAATGTCATCTTCTGAGCAATATATATAAAATATATATATATACAATATATATATATATATATATATATATATATACAGGGTGTTCGGGATAAATTTGACATATTTATAATTAATTATATTTTTCCGTAAGTTACATGTATTAACACACACTTCTCTTCATTTAAAAGTTTGGACCCTTCTTCATTCATATACAAGATGTCAGAAAGGATGGATAGCTGGAACCCACCTGAATCATGGAAGAGAATAACTTGTATCATGATGATTCGTGCCCGCCATCAAAATAAGGATATTACGACTGCTGCCCAATGCTCCCTGAATACAGTAAAAACAATCAGGCATGAACTAGAGACTTGCAATGGTGACTACGAGGATGTAGCAAGAAGAAAGATCCCTAGCAGACGATCTGATTGCGTTCGTACAGCAGAATTCCTCGCAAATCTGCAGGAACAGGTGTTGAAGAACCCTGGCATTGGAATTCGGGCTTTGTTCGTGGAGTTGCTAACTGTAGTCAAGCCCTGGATAACAAGGGTAGCCAATGGTAGGCCGTATGTATGGCAGCAGGATTCGGCCCCTTGCCACACCTCTGGGAAAAGTCAAAAATGGTTGTCTGAAAATTTCTACGACTTCACCAGTCCAAATGTTTGGCCTCCAAACTCCCCAGACCTTAACCCCATGGATTATTTTGTATGGGGCGCAGTTGAAAAAGACACCAATCGCACTTCCAGTAATACAAAAGCCCAGTTAATGGATAAAATTAAAACAGTTTTTGCGGCCCTTCCCAGGGAGACTGTAGCATCAGCTTGTTCGAGGTTCCGAAGCAGAATTGAAGCTGTGATCGATGCTAATGGTGGTTATTTTGAGTAAATCTTGTTGATAGTATTGTAATTAACTCTGCCTGTAATGTTTTTTTGTCAATTCATTAAATTTAATAGATACAAAGAAGATTTTCTTTTTCCTTACGAAACTGTCAAATTTATCTCGAACACCCTGTATATACATACAATATATATATATATATATGACAGAATGATCATTGACTCGGTTAACATACATAGTTTTATGAAGAATTAAATGACTAGAACCGAGATTTAAGTAAAAAGGTTTTAATATAAACACACTACTAGTTTCGGCCTGTAACAGCCTTCTTCAGGTGACATTATAAAAGAAAAAACACTAAACATTGAGGGTTAAAAGACTATGAACAACACAGACAGTCTTTATACATAATTAGCATGAAAACATTGTAGTTGTATTTGAAGCTGTTCTTTCGTTTGTTGCATTGTTGGGAGAGTGCTTGTTTGCTGCATCACGTGAACGCCAGTACATGATTACAGCTGAATGACTATCTAGGAGGTTGTAGCTTAAGTTGTTATTTAGATGAACAGGATTGAAGATGATTTCTCTAGTTTGCACAATTTTTCTCTCTATTTCGTCACTGCAACGGAAGATGTTAGTAGATTTTTCCCAGCAGACTTTGTGACTTTGGTTATCATCATTAGGATTAGCTGAGAAAAGGATATGACTTGATAATGCACTCGCTCGCTGTCTCTTGTAAGTAATGTCTCTCATGTGTTCTTCATTACGCATTTCGACAGATTTGTCTGTCTGCCCGAAATAAGGAATATCGCAGTCACATAATATTTTATATACACCAGGGTATTTGAGTTGATGCTGACAAGGTTTTGGGTGGCTAATTAAGGAACGGATCTTTGGAAGTGGAGTGAACAAGGTCTGATATTGTATTTTCTTAGAACTTTTGCTAATTTGTGTGAAACAGTACTTATGTAAGGAATAGATATATTGCTTTTGAATCTATTTGTTTCTTCTGAGTGATGTCTAGGAGGATTAAGAAGGAATTTGTCAATGATTTTCTTGGAATATCCATTAACTTCGAAAGAAGTTTTCAGATGGTTTATTTCTGTAAGCAGTTCATTTGGGTCATCAAGAAGAAAACTTGATGCTGGGAAAAATCTACTAACATCTTCCGTTGCAGTAACGAAACAGAGAGAAAAATTGTGGAATCTAGAGAAATCATCTTCAATCCTGTTCATCTAAATAACAACTTAAGCTACAACCTCCCAGATAGTCATTCAGCTGTAATCATTTACTGGTGTTCATGTGATGCAGCAAACAAGCACTCTCCCAACAATGCAACAAACGAAAGAACAGCTTCAAATACAACTACAACGTTTTCATGCTAATTATGTATAAAGACTTTCTGTGTTGTTCATAGTCTTTTAACCCTCAATGTTTAGTGTTTTTTCTTTTATAATGTCACCTGAAGGAGGCTGTTACAGGCCGAAACTAGTAGTGTGTTTATATTAAAACCTTTTTACTTAAATCTCGGTTCTAGTCATTTAATTCTTCATAAAACAATATATATATGTGTGTGTGTGTGTGTGTGTGTGTGTGTGTGTGTGTGTGTGTGTGTGTGTGTGTGTGTGTGTGTGTGTGATTATATGCTTCAACTCGGTTGTTGTGATACATTTTTAAAAATAGATTTAATGACTTAAAAACCGAGATTACTTATAAAGATTTAATAAGAATAATACAACTAGTTTCGGCTTATAATAGCCTTCATCAGGTATTCTTCAAGGAAGAGAATAGTAATAAACATTGAAGTATCTAAAAACTGGAAAATACAGGTAAAAAATCGCCACACATAATTGATACATAAAAAACGTTGTATTTTTTCAAGTTGTTCTAACAGGTGTGCCATTGTTTATTGCAAGTATGCGTGCAGACTCATGTGAATGCCAATATTGAATAACTGCAGCACGGCTATCTGGGATGTTATAACTCAAATTATTGTTTAAGTGGACAGGATTCAGAAGGATTTCCCTTGATGCCATAATTTTTCTCTCAAACTCAACCTGACAGCGAAAAATATTTTCTGATCTATCCCAGCAAACGGAGTGGCTTTGTTGATCATCATTAGGATTATTTGAAAAAAGAACATGACTGGATAACGCAGTTGCATGTGATCTTTTGTAAGAGATGTCTCTTTTATGCTCTTCTATACGTTGCTCAACAGATTTGTTAGTTTGTCCAAAATAAGGGATATTGCAATCGCACCATAATTTATATATACCTGGATATTTTAGGTTGTGATGAGGAGGCTTTAGATGGCTGATTAGAGAATGGATTTTAGGAAGTGTGATGAAGAATGTCTTGATGTTATATTTTTTAAGGACTTTTGCTAATTTGTTAGAGACTATGCTGATGTATGGGATGGAGATGCTGCCTTTAAAATTAATAGTTTCTGTGGTGCACTGTCTAGGAGGATCCAGAAGAAATTTCATAATCGTTTTTTCAGAGTAACCATTTTGTTTAAAGAAAAGAAAGAGTTGATTTATTTTTTTTGTAGTTCATCTTGTTCATTCAAGAGAGAGCGTGCTCTGTGTCCTAAGGTAGATATAGTTCCAAGTTTTTGTGGTGAAAATGATGAGAAAGATTATGCAGATATCTATTGGTATGAGTAGGTTTTCTGTATATAGAGATTTTTAATCTTTCAGAGCAACATGTAAGCATGAATACAGGAAAGGCAAGGAGTTATTATTTTCTAGATCAGCAGTAAATTTTATATTAGGATGTTGGATGTTAAGATGATTAAGAAAAGCTATGAGAGATGTGTGCTCATGATTCCAAACAATGAAAATATCATCAACATATATTTTCCAAACTTTCGGTTTAAATGAGAAGGAAGATATGGCTTCCGTTTCAAAATCTTCAACGAAGATGTTAGCTAGAACTGGGGACAAAGGATTGCCCATTGCCAGGCCTTGTTTTTGTTGGTAAATGGAGTCCTGATATTCGAAGTAACCAGAATGAATGCAATGTTTTAATAAAGCAAACATTTTTTTGGATAATTTGCCCTTTAGTAATGTAAGTACCTCGTCTGTAGGAACGTTAGTAAACAAAGATATAATGTCAAAACTTGCTAGAATGTCATTTTCATCGATGGGAATATCTTTAATATGAGAAACAAAATCTGTGGTGTTTTTGATGAAAGATGAAGATTTATTAGAGAAACACTTGAGATACTTTGCTAGATATTTTGAAAGTTTATATGTAGGTGAATCAACTCCTTCCACAATTGGGCGAAGAGGGATGTTTTCTTTATGAATTTTGAGAACTCCATAGATGCTTGGGATAAGAGGATGTAGTGAGCGTAAAGAGAGGCAAACATTATGAGGAAGTTCACTCGCAGTCTTTAACAAGTTGTTTGTACGGTTTTGTAATTCTCTTGTAGGATCTTCCTGAAGAATTGAATATGTCTAATTATCTCCAAGTAATTGAAGCATTTTGTTGTGGTAATCTTCAGAGTTGAGGATGACCGTGGAATTGCCTTTATCCACAGGTAAAATAATAATGTTACTGTTCTGTTTTAGATTTTTAGGGCTTGTCTTTCAGCCAGAGAAATATTATCTGTTGGAGGTTTAGCATTATTTATAATGAAAATCGATTCAATACGAAGAAGTTTCGCCAAATGATTAGGAATGAGTGAACTTGCCTTTTCTATTTTTATAAGGAGAGATTCCTTAGGGATAAATTTTGGTGAGGGAATGAAATTGAGACCTTTGCTAAGAATATCCATTTTCGCATCCGTTAAAATATGAGAAGATTTGTTCACTACAACTTTTTTCAGGATTAATACGGGCTTCACTATGACTAGATCTGTTTTGTATCCTTTGTAGATTATTAATAATCTACAAAATTTTGTATCCTTTCTAGATCTATTTGTAGTTATAGATCTATTATAGTATTTATAGATCTGTTTTGTATCCTTTGTAGATTATTAATAATCTACAAAGGATACAAAACAGATCTCGCATACTTATTGCATACTTGCAATAAACAATGGCATGCCTGTTAGAACAACTTGAAAAAATACAACATTTTTTATGTATCAATTATGTGTGGCGATTTTTTACCTGTATTTTCCAGTTTTTAGATACTTCAACGTTTATTATTATTCTCTTCCTTTAAGAATACCTGATGAAGGCTATTATAAGCCGAATCTAGTTGTATTATTGTTATTAAATCTTTATAAGTAATCTCGGTTTTTAAGAATTTTTAAAAATCTATTTAAAAAAAAAAAAAATAAAAATAATATATATATATATATATATATATATATTGCCTATTTTGTCTTCTAGCAGCAGCTGGGTTAATGGGAGTAGTGAGTGCAACTAGTGATAATGGTCTGCCCTCATGTGTAGCCTCTTTTCTTGTGTATCTTGATTAACATAGAATACATTTCAAACTTGGCCTACTTCAGTATACATCTTTTGGTAAATTAAAATCATACCAGTTTGTTTCTCTATATGCATTGTGATTTCATGTTGTGGAAGTGACTGGCTTGTCTTTTATGTTTGACTAGAATAGTTATATACAAGCTGTCATTGTCAGTAATCTGACTGTTACATATATATTTACAATAAGTAAAATGTTTAACCGAGAATATTATAATATATGTATTTTCACTGCAAAAATTCTACATAACCTCATTTTTTTTATTAGTCTCTTCTAAATGAGAAATATGATCATCATGCTGCTATCTACTTTCTCTTATTGGAAAGGCTGCATCAGCAACGATCAATAGTTTCTGTAAGTGGACGACAACCACAAGTAGACACTCCACATCGCCGTCCCAGCTCCATAGCTGAGCAAGCTATGAGAAAAATGGACTCACCTCCTTGTCGACGATTTCCTCTTTCTCATCAGCCATCCTTACCTCTTGAAAGCAATGCTCAGGTAATCGAATCAAATCAAATCAAACATCTGCATAAGTAATTCTTTTTTTGATTATTATGTAATAGACCTTCAAGGAGTCCATAAACTCATTGTGAGAGGTCTTGATCAGCCAGAAACATATCTGACATAGTGTATCTTAAATTCATTCATGCTCTTTTCACATTCACAACACTTTCCAGAAATGCATTCCACTCACCCACCACACTTCATGTATTAAAAAAAAAAAAAAAAACTTTCTTGCTCTCACCTTCCAGGAACAGCCTCTCATCCCCCCCCCTCTGTTACTCCATTTTATTATGAATTACTCCTTTCATTCTCTCAAATTCTTCTCATTAGCAACATTTCCAAAATCCTGAAATTGCCTTACTTACTTACTCTAGATACTCTCTTTAGTTTCCTCATTCAAAGCCAAAGTGGTTTTGAAACCATCTCAAAAGAGGCAATATGGTAGAGGTAGACAGATGAAATATTTAGTTGGATGTTGCTATTGACATGGTAATGTGGAGGTCATTTGAGAAGGAAATGTCAAACAAATTATCCTGGCAAATAAGAAAAGGATGATTTTAATGGTAAAAAAAATAAAAAGATTGGAATGAAGAGATGACATCTGGATTGGCAGAGCTATTGTTGTTGTTGTTGTTGATTTGAATTTAAAGCCAAAGCAGCTAAGACCATGAGGCCAGTGCATTATGCATATATTTTGTGTGTGTGTGTGTGTGTGTGTGTGTGTGTGTGTGTGTGTGTGTGTGTGTGTGTGTGTGTGTGTGTGTGTGTGTGTGTTCTTCCAGCTAGTTTACCTGTTTTGTGGGATGAAAAACCCCTGCTACCTCCATATGACTCTCTAATAACAGGATTTGAACCCATATCTTTTCAACCAAAGGGCATAACTGATACTAACTGAGCATTTACGTTTCGTGAGTTTCGTGAGTTTCTGAAAGATGACATCTACTTTAGGCAGTATATAACATTGGTTATGCAAGGATCATTGAGAATAAATAGAGAGACCTCAGAAGAATTCCCAGTTCAGAAAGGTGTGAGACAAGGCTGTGTCTTGTCTCCAGTTCTCTTTAACCTGTACACAGAAGAAATATTAAATAAAATTAGTAACCTCAAAGGAATCACTGTAAGGGACAGAAATATTAATAACCTGAGATATGCAGATGATATGGTTCTTCTAGCTGAAAACAAATATGACCTCAAGACTCTTATAGATGAAACCCTCAAGTACAGCAACAGTATGGCCTCAGTTTCAATTTTAGAAACACAAAAATCATGATAATTTCAAGAGAAAAATAAATACCAAAAATATGCATCAATATACATATACCTTGGATACTTGATCACAGAGAATGGCAGGACAGAAGATGAAATTAAAAAAAAGGATTCAAATTGTAAGGTCAGCTTTCAACAATATGAAAAATCTACTAACATCTAGAGAATTAAATCTGAAAATAAGACTAAGAATCTCCAAATGTTACATATGGTCCACATTATTATATGGAGTAGAGACATGAACACTCTCCAATCTGAGGGTTAAAAAACTGGAGTTAAAAATGTGGATGCTGCAAAGAATTATGAGGATGCCATGGAAAGAAAAAAGACAAATGAAGAGGTATTAGAGATGGTAGGCATAAATAGTAGCCTGATAAAAGAAATTAAAAAGAGAAAAGTCAGCTATTTCAGACATAACATAACTGCCTACAAAGGACACTTCTCGAAGGAACTGTTGAGGGAAAGAGAAGGAGAGGAAGATAAAGACTGGAGTGGATGAAAAATATAGAAGACTGGACCTATCTCTCATATAAGGAATGCAGCAGAGAGACACAGAATAGGATGGTGGAGACACATGGTAGTCAACCTCCTGGAGGGAGAAGACACCTGACAGGACAGGATGCAAGGATCAAGGATCTTGGATTTGATCATCTCATCAGAGGATGTTATAAATGGGATGTCTAATCTCAACTGCAGTTGGCGAGAGTCACCATGAAGTTATCACTTGGGTGGTGACCAGCTATGTGGGGGTCTTCTGTGGGAAAGGCTAAGAAAAATGCTGGCTGAGTGGTTAGCATATCCACTCTCCGGCCAACAAAAGGTTGCGGGCTTGAATCTTGCCGTGGGCATGGATGTTTGTGATTGTCTTTGAAAATACTAGTGGTGGTGGTGGTAGACAGTAGTTGGCATTGGTGTGGATTATGAAAGTAGTTGTGGAGTAGGTGTCTTCCCTCAATGAGTCTTTGGACTCCCTGGAGGTTCATAAATTTTTGCTGGTCTGGTTGGCCGTGTGGTTAGCATATCCGCATCCAGCCAAAAGGCTGCAGGTTCAAATCCTGCTGTGGGCATGGATGTTTTTTATTATTATTATTATTATTATTATTTTGGGCGACTCCAGGAGTCCTTAGACTCATCGAGGGAGGCCGTAAACATCATGTCCACACAACTATACGACATTCTCACAGTATCTACCTTGCCTTGAACTCACTCACCATCATAGCACACAAAACAGACTCTGGCAGCTTATTCCACTCATTTACCACTCTAAAAGTAAAGAACCCAGCTCTAACACCCCTGCTAACCACACTCTTGCCCAGCTTCCATAGGTGTCCCCTAGTTCTCCCACCACCAGTCCTGATCTCAAAAATATCCTCTGAATTAATCCTATAGAATCCCTTTAGCAATTTGAATGTCTCAATCATATCTCCCCTCCTCCGCCTATCAACTAGTTTCTGCAACCCACAAATCTTCAACCTGTTCTCATATGGTTCATTCCATAGACCTGTTATCATCTTAGTCACTCGCCTCTGGATCCTCTCCACCTCCTCCCCATCAAGAAGGAACTGAGGTGACCAAATCTGGGCACAGTAGTCGAGATGAGGTCTTATCAAGGCTCGGTACAGAGGTACAATAACTTGCTTGTCTCTGCTCGTCAAGGTATTTTTCAACAACCAAGTGAGTTGATGAGCTGATTTAGCTACTTTTGCAATGTGCCCCCTAAACTTCATCTCCCTATCCACCAACACTCCCAAGTCCCTGGCCTCATCAATCTCTTGGAGTACAGTTCCACCAATGTGGTATACTGCTGCTAATCTTTTCACCCCAAAATACATAACCTTACATTTTGTCACATTAAATTGACATCCATTCTCCTGAGTCCAGAACTCCAATCTATCTAAGTCATCCTGCAAGACTTTGACATCTTCTACATTCACTATTGCCCTACCCAACTTTGCATCATCAGCGAACAAATGAATTGTTCCACTTAGATCCTTCCCTATATCGTTAATGAACAGATTAAACAGCAGTGGTCCAAGAACAGAACCCTGCGGCACACCAAGTCAGAGGCCGGCTTTTTGGACTCTAATCCTGAATAAACTACTCTTTGATATCTCTCCATCAACCAACCACCTATCCATCTCACCAATCCTATATCCATTCCCATATGTTGTAGTTGACGGATTAGTATTCCATGTGGTATCCTGTCAAACGCCTTTGCCAGGTCCAGCACTATCACTGTAAACCCATTTCCCTTATCCAGTTCAGCCGTCACCTTGTTATAAAACTTGAGCAAGTTACTGAAGCTGATCTACCCTTCACAAAGCCATGCTGTCCCCTGTACAGTATCTCGTTTTCATCAATCCATTCCCGTATTTTTCCCTTGACTACGTTCTCTAAGACCTTGACAACGACTCCTGATATGCTGATCGGTCGGTAATTTGCAACCGTAGTCTTGGATCCTCCTTTATGCAGTGAAACTATTTTCCCCTCTTTCCACACCTTCGGGACTAAACCAGACCTGAGACTCAGATTAAACAACATGGTCAAGGGCACTGATAATTCTTTAGCCGCTTCATGCAAGACCCGTTGCCGGTATACCATCCAATCCCACTGATGTGTTCACATTAAGGTTCTGTAATAGACTAGTCACCTCCACTTCATTCATCACTATTCCCGTATAAACTAATGGTTCCTTCATTTTTTCAATGTCACCACCTGGATGATATGCTTTTGCAAAGTGCATGCTCAGTAACTCCACTATATCGACTGATTCAGTGACCTCCTTACCATCGTCATTCCTTAAAATCATTTTGCCGTGTACAGTTTTTTCCTTGCTTGCAGCATATTGAAAGAACTGTTTGGGATTCTCTTTTGCTTGCAAAGCTAGTTTCCTTTCATAATCCGCTTTTGCTTTTTTTACCACACTCGTTACCTTTCTGGCCTGCACTTTATACCGTTCGTGTGCCTGCAGGTCACCCCTTTCTTTAAATTCCCTCCACAGTTGTTTCTTTTTTTGCAACTCAAGCTTAATGGTGTTATTCATCCATTTAAACCCTACTTGTTTTACTATTCAGACCCTAGGTATATAATCAGCCATTACCTCCTGTAAATGCTCCTTGACTACTTCCCATGCTGTATCGACGTCCAGCCCTTGCAATTTTACATGCCATGGCACTGATCCAAGCAATCTCCTAAACTTGTCATACTTGCCAGCACGGTAATTCCACATATACCCTGTCTTAATCGAAAATTCCACACCATTAGCCATCTCCCAGGTCACCTTATGATCACTCTCACCAATAGGTGGCAACATGGTCATATTCATTACAGTCAAATTCTCAGATGCTATTACCAGGTCAAGCACTCTCACACCCCTAGTATTTTCAATTACATGCTGTCTCAGATAGTTATCCCTTAATAATTGAATAAAATCCTTTTCCTTCCTCACATGTGTCCTCTCCTCCTTCCAATCAATGTTACCATAGTTGAAATCCCCCATAATAATTACCCTCCTTCCACTCATTTCATCAATTTTCCTATGCATACTATCTCACACCAATAACCTGTGGCCAGGAAGAGCCAATCAAGGCCAAAAATTCTTCCTTCTTGTTCCTAATACTCCTGGCATTAGTATACATGAAATGCAGTGATCCCTTAGTCCCATCCCTATATTGATGCGTTTTTCTAAATGACCCATTCCCATTTTTTGTCCTTAGTGCTGGCTCGGGTACATTATATACATTCTTACACTCATCTGTCTCACTGATGTCTGCATATCCATTCCTCCCCCTCCTTGGTAGTTCTAGTTTCCCTGGTTTTGCACATCCATTTTCACTTCATCATTCAGCAACACTCTTTCCAGTCTCCGCCCACCAAGTCCATTCAAATGCAGGCCTTCCATCTTGTATAAGTCCTTTCGCCCTTCAAACTCATTCCACACGTCCACGAATTCCACACCACACCGTCTGCATAACCTACGCATAATGTCATTTGTGATTATGGCCCTCCTCCTAAACTCCTCTCTGTCATACCGCGGCAACAGACTAACCATTCTAACTCTGTCACTCTTTTCTTTCGCTACCTTTAACAATACTTCAAGTCCTCTCTCATAAAAAATTTATCACCTTTCAATTCATTCGTACCCACCACAATTATTAATTTTTTCACCCTTTGTTTTTGCACTCTAATACTCTCACTTACATCCTTAAATTTTGCACCCGGTAAGTACGATTTAGTTACACTGCCATCTATCACCCCTCTTAATAACGAATCACCATATAACACTCTTTCCTTCATTTCAGAAACTCTCTCATTCTTGCACTGTTTTTTTACGTTAGCCGAATCACTCTGGAAAGAGTTTTGCAGGTGATCTAATTGCTGCTGCGCATTTTGTATCACTGTGCGCAACCTAGCGATCTCACTTCCTACAAATAATTCCTCATTATTTTTATCATTTAAACCATTTTCTCTCTCAGTATGGTTGCTTTCACTCTTTCTTAGATCACTGCTCTCAATGCCATCTTGTACATCGCAATTCTCTATCAAGCCACTATTTTCACTCACATTCTGGCAATTCTGGCTTTCTTCAACCATAACTATCTCACTACCTGACACATACTTCAACTCCTCACTTTGCTTACACTTTCTGCACATTCTCCCACCACTATCACTTTCAATCCAAATTCCAGCCTCATTCGGGAATGCATACATCCCACACACATCACATTGGACAAACTCTCTCACATTATAGTTTTTGAACAATGGCGTCGTATTTTTGGATGCCATTATCTTACGTCGCATTGCCGCCATATTCAAATCTATGAAATGTAACATTATATACTAAATTAAATAACATAATTCACACCAAAATCCCACAGACACAACAAGCTACCAAAATTAGGCAATATTATGTTATGATTTTAACCTATAGTCTAATTTTTACTCAAAATTGTACTTAGCTTTCGGGAGCTCTCTGAAAACACGACCATCCGTCTGGCCCTCTAGCGGGCAAACAATGAGGAGTCCTTAGACTCATTGAGGGAGGCCCTAAACATCATGTCCACACAACTATGCGATTACATTCTCACAGTATCTATCATACCTTGTCTTGAACTCGTTCACCGTCATAGCACCCACAACAGACTCTGGCAGCTTATTCCACTCATTTACCACTCTAAAAGTAAAGAACCCATGTTTGTGATTGACTGTGGAAATACTAGTGGTGGTGGTGGTGGGTGGTAGATGGCGTTGTGTAGTTGGTGAACTGAGTGGTGGAGACAGATTTATAGAGTAGGTGCCCTCCCTCGATGAGTCTTTGGATTTCCTGGAGGTGTCAAGTAATAATAATAATACTTCAAGGGAATATAGATCAAGAACTATATTTAAGTTTTGTAGATTGGAAAAAGGAATATGACAAAGTGCCAAGAGAAAAGTTATTCAAAATACAATAATTACTCCCAGCAATACACACAATCTATATATAAGTTGTAAGTCAGCAGTCAGAACTGAAAGAGATATTTAGGAATATAGTTTGCTGCAAAATCAAGTGTAAGACAAGGATATACTATCTCAACTTTTATTCATCATCTGTCTGGATCACATTATTAAGGAAA
Organism: Typopeltis vanoorti; assembly: GCF_054136105.1. Taxonomy (NCBI): domain Eukaryota; kingdom Metazoa; phylum Arthropoda; class Arachnida; order Uropygi; family Thelyphonidae; genus Typopeltis; species Typopeltis vanoorti. Next base: position 100,889,710 of record NC_143550.1, on the reverse strand, counting down.
GTGGGATTAGTATTGCTTTCAAAATTGGAGAGTTAATCTCAGCAATTTAGTTTATAATGTTATACCCAAAATAAATCCAGTACAAGTCTTCAGTATTCCTTAACTAAATGGAGTAATTGCTGTTGCATATTTGCTATTAAAATCAACAATAAAAAGACAGACTATGAAAATAGGCAAATATGCTGAAAACATCAGCTGATAATAATAATAACAGTAAACATCAGAAATAACAATCCAAAGATCCTGAAAGTTGGCAGGAAACAGGATGCAGCCAAAAACACCAGCTACATCCTGAAGGAGTAAATTAAAATAATTAAATAATTCTAGTTAATTAAACAAATTAATAATTAAAATAAAAAAATTAAAACATTTCAGTTATCTAGACATAATTTTTAGAGAAGAATGCAAAATAAACATGTTAGTACATGGGGAGTCAACTGAATAAAATTATATGGAATAAGAGAAATATTTCAAACACTAAACTAACCATACACAAAGCTATTCAAACCAATTTTTTTTAACTTACAAATCTGAGAGCTGGGTTTGAAGTAAAACAGTTGATCAAAGACTAGATACCTCGTATGAGAGTTCTGAGTAAAATTATTGGAACAAACAGGTGGAATCAGTGGTAGAATTATATTAAAATGAAAGAAGTTGGAAGGAACTTGACAATGGTAGCATTCAAGAATATGATTAGAGCTAATCTGAGGTCATTTAAACAGAATTAGAGAAGAAATATTAGCAGATTAGGCATTTGATGTCAGGATGGCAAGAAAAAGACCCAGGGAGAGGACCAAAAACCAGCTAGATTGCTGTAGTTAGATGTTTTAGAAGATGAAATATAAGACCTGACAATATTGGAGTCTTGTTAGATAACAGACTATGTTGAAATTTTTTTCGCTTCGCTATACTATAAGTTAAAGATACCAAGAAATTATCCAAGCAAACAAAATTTGTCATCATCATCAAATTCCTGACAGGTACCTTCAAGTGGTGTACAAGATATTATGACAGTACTACACGAAGAACTTACATCATTACTATCTTCCAATCAACAATTTTCATCCACATCAATCTGTTATCTGTCAAGAATCCAACATTATCAGATCATATATTTCTGTCTTCTAAGGCACTTTTTACTGTATCAATCCACCTATATCTTGGTCTTCCTCTGGGTCTTCTTCCTGCCAACCTGGAAGAGAACACTTGTTTTGCTAATCTTTCCTCTCCCATTCTGTGACCATGCCACTTGAGATTAGCTATGCTAACACATTCCTGTTAACACATTCTTGTTATTGCTGGATGCTAACAATGTCAAGTTCATTTCTAATATCCTCATTTTTAATATGATATTGCTTGATGCCACCCCTAATCTTTCTCAGGACTCTCATATCTGTGGTCTTTGGTCACGTGTTTTATTTCTAACCCAGCTCTCAGATCCAAGAATTAAAATTGGTTTGGACACTATCTCGTATACAACTAATTTAGTGTTATGACTAATTTCTCTCTTATTCCATATAAATTTATTAAGTTGACTTCCTACCATACCAGCTTTGTTGATTCTGTTGTCTATTTCAATATTTAATTTACAATCTTCACTAAAATCAGCTACCCTAAGTAGCTGAAATATTTTACTTGTTCTATAGGTTCTCCATTCAAAATGTAGTTATTTTCAATGTTTCTACCTATTTTCACTGTCTTTATTTTGTTATTGCTGACCTTCATACCTCTATTACAACAGTTATTTAATTTAGTCAGGAAATCTTGCAGACTTCTAGCAGATTTATTTAGAAGTATAAGTTCATCTGCATAAAGTAAAGAGATGAAATTAACATCTCCAAATTTGATATCAGGTTTACTACCACTTTCCTTCATAATGTGATCCATATAGATAATGAATAACAGAGGGGATAATGTACATACTTCTCTGGCAGCAGATTTAATATCAAACCATCTTCCTGTACTTCCTTCAATTCTAACTGCTGACTTACAACTTAAAATAATAATAATAATAATAATAATTATTATTATTATTATTCAGGCCTCCATGCAGTCAAAAGACTCATCGTGGGAGGTCCTTCCTAAGAAACACAAAGTCTATCAAGGCTTGTCGTGGGAGGTCCCTCCTAGGAAACACAAAGTCCTATCATACCACTCCTTAAACTCATTGACTGTTCTTGCTCTCACCACTCTATCAGGCAATGCATTTCATGATTCCCCTCCATGCAAAGAAACCACTCCTCACCCTCTTGCTCACAGTTTCCTTTGGTAACTTCTAGGGATGGCCCCCTTGTCATCACTCCTTCCCGCTGTTCAACCAACTGAAAGAACTCCCCAGTGTCATCCCTGTAACCACCTCTCAACAGTTTAAAAGTCTCAATCATGTCACCTCTCTTTCTTCTATAATAAATTTAGTTTAATCCTTTATCCAAATGTGAGCAAACAAAGTTTGCGCCTGAAAGTATCTTCAGGACTGGGGTAAGATAGTACAACATCGGGCAACTCGTTGCAAAGGTGGAGCAAGATAACATCACTCCTATCTCAGTATCGCATGCTTAATCTCTTTATTCGTCCATCTCACACCTACCTTATTTAACCTTCTCACCCATGGTATGCATTTAGACATTGCATCTACTAAATAGTTTTTGAAAATCCCCCAAGCTGCATTGATCTCTTTTCCAGCTAACTCCTCATTCCTTGCTACACCTGCAAGCTGTCTCCTGAGCTCTTCATAATCACTCCCCTTGTAGTTCCACATATACCCTTTCCACATATATTCATAAAGTGTGGTACTTCTTGAGTCTACAACTATCCCACTTTATATTGATTCTTATTCCAATTTGTTACCAGAGGAACTATATTCAGAATTTTGTGTTCATTTTCACACTCACTCACTCACTTCATTCGTGCTTGTTCACACACATCTACATCCACTCCCCCAAATCCAGTTTTTGCATTTCCAGTCTCACTCCATTTAACAGCACTTTTTTTCACTAAACCCATTCAAGTGCAAATCATTAATCTTAAATAAAACCTTTTGTCCATCTTACTCACTCAACAAACTGCATATCGTTCCTCCTGCACAACCTTCTCATTGATTTATTGGCATTTATGTCCTCCATTCTCAATTTTCCTTCATCATATAGTTGCAATATACTAACTGTGTTAACTCTCTCAATCATCACTTTTGCTACTTTCAGTAACTCTTTCATATCTTCCCTCAGACCAAATTTGTCACCTTTCAAATCATTTGTATCTTCCAAACAAGACTTACAAGAAGACTTGAATAAATTGAGTGATTGGGCACGGAAATGGGGATGTGAGTTCAATGTTACAAAATGTAAGCTTTTAAAATTTGGAAAACAAAGATGGGATGCAGAATTTATGCTTGGTGAGGATATGTTGTTGGAGGTGGAGGAAATAAGAAATCTGGGGGTGATAGTGGATAAGGATCTGAAATTTAGGGGACACAGCCAAAATTATGAAGACAATTCTGGGAATGATGCGGAGGACACTGACATGTAGAAGTAGGGAGATTCTTGTTCCGTTGTATAAGGCTTTGATTAGGCCACACATGGACTATTGTGCCCAGATTTGGTCACCTGGTTTTCAGAAGGATGAAGAGATGTTGGAAAGGGTCCAAAGGCGACTGACTAAGGTAGTTTCTGACCTCTGGAATGTTGAGTATGAGGAAAGATTGAGAAGATGTAATTTGCAGAGTCTGGTGGACAGGAGGAAGAGGGGGAGATATGATAGAGAGACCTACAAGTTGGTAAGGGGTTGTTATAGGATCAGTGTTGGAGTAGTTCTACAGAAAATAGTGGAAGATTGGGGGAGAGCCAGAGGTCATTCCTGGAAACTGTATAAAGAGGGTGTGAGTAGGGGAGTGAGAGGCAGGTTTTTTTCGTGCAGAGTTGTAAATGATTGGAATGCCTTGCCTGAGAGTGTGGTGTCTGCAAGGAGTTTGAGTGTGTTTAAGACACGGTATGGTGAGCTGTGTGCGTGATAAAAGGACCTCCCAGATGAGTCTTTGACTCCATGAGGTCTTGGGGGTAATAATAATAATAATAATAATAATAAAATGGTCAACTTATTAACTTTACTTTTTTTCTACATCATAACAGACACACCAGCATGATTAATCTTCACACCTAGGAAGCACAGGTTCATCACACTCTCATTAAGCACTCATCATCAACAATCTTCATAATTTCTCTTCCTACTTTCTCTCTTTCATGCTTAACTGAACATTCCTCTCTCTTCCTTCACACTTCTTTCTTCCCTGATATTCTTAGCAGCAAGACTTGCCGGACATTTCTGCAGTTTCTCAAGTTTATGCTTTTTCCCGAGAAGGACTTTGCATATGTGCAGTATCTCTCATTACAACTAACTCTTCATTCTGCTAATCATCCAAGCTATGCTGGTGTCTAAAACCTATGGACAAACACTATTTCTGAAGATTACAGCTGCAAATTCAGTTGAATCTGCTTGTGGCAATTTGTATAACTGATGATTTCAAATAGAAAGCAGATGCACATTCAAATTTTCAAATCCTGTGGTAGCACTCAACAGGATAAAAGGCAAAAGGCTGTGCATAGTGAATTGTGTTTGAAAGAAGCTCTTTTCATGAAAGAATAAATTTCAAACTTTGATGTCTTGTAATGTCTCAAAGACATCATCTAGATGATTTCATGTGGCGAAGAATTATTGAAATGCTTGAAGAAGACTGCAGAATTACTGATATTGCTAGAGAGTTTGGAATCTCACATAGCATTGTGTCCAGCCTCTGGGCAGCATTTCAAACTAATGGAATGTGTGTTCCATACATTTGCTATAAGGTCACACTTGCTCTACCATGGAGCATGAAGACAGATTTTTGGTTATAACATCAAAATGTAATTGATGGACCACAGCAGATCTGCTTGCCAGTTGGCTTTCAAGTGAGGGCATCTCAACAAACTGTGGCAAGATATCTGCGACAAGTAGGCCTATTCGCTCGAAGGCCTGTTGTCTGTGTCCCTTTATCCACTGCTTTGTAGAGCACATTTTCAGTAGTGTTGTATCCATAAAAATTGGACAAGATACCAATGGGCTAATGTACTCTTTACAGATGAGAGTTGTTTTAGTCTTTCCTCCAATTTTAAATGACATGTGATCTGGCATGAAAGTAGTACTGCTTACCATTCTGAGAATGTTCTTGAAAGGGATTGATATGGCAGTGATGGGGTCTTGGTGTGGGGAGGCATTATGCTTAATGAATGCACTGAGCTTCTAGTGCTGGAAAAAGGGACTGGTGAAGAATATTGCAATGAAGTTCTTCATTGTCATGTTCAATTGTTCCTTGCTGCTGTAGGCAAAGAATTCATCTTTCTGGATGACAATGCCACACCACATTGTACGTGAGCAGTGGAGATACTTCTGGAGACCATGGATATTAATTGAATTGAGTGGCCAGCACATTCCCCAGGAATGGTTGAAGGAGTGTAAATTACAGAGCATGGCAGATAGGCAGAAAGGAATGTAATGTGATAGAGATGATGTTAAAGTTGGTGAAAGGATTATTTGGTTTTGGTTTGCTCTGATAACACTGAACTAACTGCTGAATTCAACCACATACAAAATATGTTTTTAGCCAATGGCTACATCACTCATCACATAAAAAGAATACTAAATAAAAAAGCACCCCACACCCAAACTCCCCTTTCTAAAAATATATTATAACAAATCCATCACCATTCTATATATTTGGGGAACCTCTGAAAAGGTGCCAATATCCTAAAAAATACAATCTTGTGACTACTTACAAACCATACAAAAAGTTAGCATCTCTTATCTGCTCTCCTAATTTACCTGGGATATATTAGACATCCTGAAGTTACAACCTTTCCTACTAGGGCCAAACAAGCAGGACAGCCAGCATTAGGATGTCAAAGCACCAAGACTGCATCCACTGCCCGGTGAGTATTCAAGGCATTGTCTGCTAAACCTCGAATCTGCTTTGGTCATCATGAATTATCCTAACCTGAACAAATATGATTGCATCAGACTGCCTATCATATGGGAAAATCTCATCTGCAAACAATCAGCCCAATGCTCAAAAACTCTCAACTCTCAACTAAAGGTGGTGTGGTGTGATTTTAGGACTATACCCTCCCTGTATTTCTCCTGTTCTTTTTCAGCTACTGAAGTAGTTTCTGCATGCATGTGTTAAAGCAAGTGTATTATTCCCTTGAAGATGCCAATTTAACTTTGCAGAATATTAGAAATAATAATTAAAATTATTTAGTTATATTATCTATGTTGTTAATTGCCTTTGAACAATATTATGTGGGATGATTTGTAGAGCAGATGTTTTATAAGAATGTGGTAAGCAAGGAAGTGAGGAATAGTTTTTTATAAGTAGAGTAGTGGGTCATGTTGTACCATCATTTTTTATTTAGTGTAGTACTATCATATCCTGTACACCCCTTGAGAGTACATGGCAGGAATTTGATGATGATGAGTAGTGGGTGAATGGAAAGTATTGAAAAGGGGGGTGGGTACTATAAGTGTAGAGTATGAAGGAGTTTAAGGTACAGTGTGACAATTTCTTAAGGAGCTGAGGATTTTCCAGTCTTTTGAGAAAAAAAGTGCAAGGAAGGTGTTCCAAAGAACATAGATGGAATGAAAGAGGACAGATGAGGAGTTGGTTTAAAAAGTTTGATGCTGAAACTGAACTGTTATGTGGATGTTGTCAAGTAGCTACTCATATATTTTACAGAATTAGAGGCAAAGGGAGGAAGGATTGTGGACAGTTTGATAGAAGAGCATTTGCTCACAGTCATCTATTAAGTGAATATCTAATTAATGATAATATAATGAAATATATATTGATCTTTAATTGACCATGATTTATAAACATCTAATACCAACAAGTTTTGCCGACGGGGCTCCACCTTCTTCAGGGCTTATAATAGTAAGAGAAAAAAACTCAAAGTAGCTAGTACAGAGAAAATGGAGTAACACTATCGTATAAATGAAACATTAAAACAGAATGCTTAACATTACACGTACGGAGCGTGTTGTGTTAGACACTGTTATGAGAGCGTGTTTAGTTTTGAGCGAAATTAAATTCTGGCAGACTGAGTGATTTATTAAGGTTTTCCATATGTCAGCTATTATCATTCCCTGGTTTCTGTTAAGATTTTCTCCAGAGCAGAGGACTACAATGGCTTCCTTGAAATTTCTAGAATGGAAATCTTCTTCTAGGTAAGACATGGAACTGCTATCCCAATCAATGGTTGGTTAATAATCACGAAATGATGGGCTAGACCTGAGTTGTCTGTTCTGTTGTTATTAACATCTCCTATATGTTCTTTATTTGGATTTCGAGGCTTTTCGACGTCTGTCCTATATAGTTTAGACCAGAAGCACATGGGATGTTGCACATTCCAGCGCATTTGAAAAAAGCATTAATGTCTTTTGGTGATCTTAAAACGTGACAGACAGTCTTGACCGGTTTAACAGGATAAATGACTGGTTTAAAATGATGAACAAATAACTATCTTAAAAGCAGACAAAGGTAATGCAACACATTCACTTTAAATGCTATGGACTACATAGCCAAGATTCCAGAATTACTATCAGATTCATCAACATATATATATTATATATATTAGAGTCGCACCCAACATGGAAAAACCACAAGCACACTAATAACTTATTACAGAACATGACTAGTTGTTCCACAGACTTGCAACAAAATCTGAAGTCGCTACACCCATTGACGCCACAATTATATGGAGCCCAAAGTCCACAAAAGTGGAGTTCCGCTATGACCGATCATTGATGGAAGAAATAATCCCACATATTTATTGTCCAAACAGCTCTCCGGTCTCCTAAAAGGACATATCAGAAAATCAGACACATACATTAAGAATTCGAAGCACTTTATTGAAAAATTGAAAAACATCTCAATCTTAAAGACAGACATTCTCGCTAACTTGAACGTGGTATCTTTATTTACCAACAGCCCAGTAGAAGAAGAAGTTATCAGTATCTTATACAATCTCTTCCCTGAAGATACGGCTCACCTTTTTTGTCATTTCCTTAAATCTAATTATTTTAAATGGAATGAAATGATATATGAGCAACTTAATGGCTTAACTATGGGCAGTCCTCTTTAGTCCCCTGTGCAAATCTGTTCATGGAAAAGCTAGAAACAGACATCCTCTCAAAATTAGACCCAAAACCTTTAGTGTGGTGGAGGTATGTAGACGATGTCTTCATAATTTGGAGGGATGCAAAAAACAGCTCTTTTGGACTTTTTAACCAAAATTAATTCTTTTCATCAAAAAAATACAATTCACTTTGGAACTGGAAAAAGATAATCAACTACTCTTTTTCGATACCCTAATCAAGAAACTAGCAGATGGACATATCAAACTAACAGTCTACTGCAAACCAACATACACACTCGATGCTACCTTCATTTCAAATCAACTCACTATATTTCCCAGAAGCTCAGCATAATACATGTGCTCAAAAATAGAGCCATGAACATCATCTCAGAAGAAAAAGAACTCTGTGATGAAATTACTCATATATCAGACATTAATAAAAAATGGCTATCCAAGGAATTTAATCAACAAGATTCTTCATCGTAGAAACCTCCCACAACAACAACAACAAACTACATCACTCAATACAGTTCATCCATAGTTATTCTTTATGCAGGTGCAGTGTCTGAAAAGAGCTCAAAACTTTTTAAACCTTTCAAAATCAGAGTTGCGTTCAAACCGGTCAAGACTGTCCATCACGTTTTAAGATTGCCAAAAGATATTAATGCTTTTTTTTTTTTTCAAACACCCTGGAGTGTACAACATCCCATGTGCTTGTGGTCTAAACTATATAGGACAGATATCGAGAAGCCTCGAAATCCGAAAAAAAAGAACATATAGGAGATGTTCTTTTTTTCGTGAACAACAGAACAGACAACTGAGGTCTAGCCCATCATTTCGTGATTACTAACCATGATTGGGATAGCAGCTCCATGCCTTACCTAGAAGATTTCCGTTGTAGAAATTTTAAGGAAGTCATTGTAGTCCTCCGTTCTGGAGAAAATCTTAACAGAAACCAGGGAATGATAATAGCCGACATATGGAAAACCTTAATAAGATCACTCAGTCTGCCAGAATTTAATTTCGCTCAAAACTACAGAATGTGCTCTCATAACATTGACTAACACAACACGCTCCATGCGTGTAATGTTATGCATTCTGTTTTAATGTTTAATTTATACGATAGTGTTACTCCATTTTCTCTGTACTAGCCACTTTGAGTTTTTTTTCTTTTACCGTTATAAACCATGAAGAAGCTGGACAGCCCCATTGGCAAAACTTGTTGCTATTAGATGTTTATAAATCATGGTCAGTTAACGATCAGCATATACAGTAAAACCCTGAAGTTACGTGGTAGGTGGGACCAACAAAAAGCACATAAGTCGAATTCACGTAACTCGGGGTATAATTTTGCATCTAATTTATATATACAAACATACAATTCGGACCAAAGGTTTACAAAAACACCTATATTTTTTAAGAAATATAATCATAATTGTAGTTTTTCGATGTCTATGGTTTCATAAAATCTAATAGATTCGTCTGACAGCATAATCTCTTTTTCTTGTAACACAAAATTTCTTCATAGTAAGTTAATGATATTTTTTTATTCCTTGCCTTCTGGGTACAATTTGTTCCTTGTTAGAATCTATGTCCTCCAAAATCTGTAAACCTTTCTTTTATGATTGTTCTTACTGTGGATTCCTGTAGATTGAACTTCTTTGCTAGCTTACAAATTTTCATTCCGCCTTCAAAATCCTTAATAATGTTGAGTTTTGTTTCCAAAGTCAATGTTTTTCTTTTCTTGCTAGCTGTAGAAGAATTGGACTTGCTTCTTTTAGATGACATTATTATTTTTTATGTGATAAAATTTTTATCAAGAACATAACATTAAACAATCGCAAGGTTTGTAGATTATAAAAATCGTGTATGAATGGAGACCGCGCGAAACACTTCAGTGCTTGTTCATAGCATGTGGGACACCGGCAAATGTGGCCGACACCTGAAAGATATGACTAGTGGTGAGGCATGAAGTGGGACAGGAATACGTACATATAAGAAACCGCGTAACTCCGGAATCACGTAGATTGGGGTAGCATAAGTCGGGGTATGACTGTATTTCATTTTAATTATATGTTTGAATGACCAAATATAATCTAATCAATAAGTGAATATATATTAATAGAGTCATCTATTAAGTGAATATCCTCTGGATGGTGTTAAGAATTTTGGGAATTTTTTTGGCGTACAAATGTAAGAACAATATTTTAAGGCTGGGCAGATATATATCTATAGATGGATGTGATTTTATACTAAGAATGGTTAGACTTGTGCATCATCCAAAGAACACGAGTCTACTCTTGCCTGGAGATCTGAGCATTATTAAAGTAAAAGGAAGTGAAGTGATACTTTTCTTATGGGAAGTAAGACAGGACTGTGATTTGGTAGCATTAAAGTTCACTAGGTTATCCTCAACTAATCTGGAGAATTGCAAAGAGGTCAATGTTTTTGTGCATTGATCATGGAAGATCTTGAAGCTTAGGAGAGGAATGAAGTGTGTGGCCATCAGCAAAACTGTGAATGGGATTTGAGATTAGTGAGATGTCATTTATGTATATGAGTTGGCTAGGCAATCTGCTATGGAGTAGAATGGAAAAATCCATATATTAGTGGTCACTAATTTTAAGCTCCTCATTGGCGAAGAAATGGTCTATGATGACTTTATCTATTATTGTTGTTGAGGGCAGTGAGATAAGGATAGTTAGATTATAGTACGATGACTGGATTTTATCTCCTTTTTTGGGATTGTCTGAACAATAGGTTGTTTCCATGCTGTAGAGTAGATGCCAGATGACTGTTAAAGATTGTAAAAACAATTTTAGGGTGGGTTTAATGCTGGAGCACAACTAATGGGAGAGATATATACCATCAGAAGTATCTATCCAAAATATTAAAGATTCTTCTGATGACATGACTTTCTAGTGAAAGACTAGTGTAAGTGTGCAACTATACAAGAATTAGAAAAGAAGCATGATGCCAGAAGATCAGCTTCATTCTCTGGCAACAAATAATGCAAAAGGATACGAGACTGGAAATTTCTGGGTGAAAGATGTTTAATAGAAAAGGAAACATGGACAAGGATATGGCCTGAGTTACCAAGGGAAGAGCTGACATTCTACATGATATTTGTGAGAAGAGTTGTAAAAGGATGGTGTGGATTATCTGGTTGGTATTCTGGTATGCATATAAGAGAATGGAAGATTATGTTCTGTCATAACTAACTGCAACAAATTGAGCATTTTATTTTTTTCCCAGCTTGATCAGTGAAATGTTCATAACTCAGACTGACATCACTTCTTTAGGAATGCTTGTCTGAGTTATGAATATTGAAGTCACCAGAGAAGATGACGCACTATTTGGATAGATTATGACTGCAGAAAATCAAGCTTTAGAGTTAAATAATTAAGATATCAGAGACTAGGGCTTGTCGGTTTTTAAAAACTGGGTTTAAAAGCCAGTTTTTTTGGGATAAATTTGTAAAATTCAAAAACTGGTTTTTAAATTTAAAAACCGGTTTTAGGTACTAGAATTAAAATTTAAAAATTAATAAATTATTTAATTAAAAATGTTAACATTTTGACTTGAAACCGATGCATATGTTACAGGTGAGGAATCGGAAGATGACGTAGAGTGTGAAGTGTTGTGTCCCAATTTACGATTTTTATTCTATCTAACAATTTCCTCTTATCTATGCTCTTCTATTATCTACGCACGAGATATCACCAAAAATTTTACTAACACTTAAGTTATTTCTCCCCTTAGTACCCCTAATATTTGTATTTATACTGCGCCTTTTGGGATATTTAGTTCAAGATATTATATACACAAACAAGGAGAAAGAACTCAAATATGTCTGAAAGTGTAACTATGTTGCAGTTGTGACACTTTATCTCGTTTCTTAACATTAATTTCCCGCGTGATTAGGTTCGTAATTTTTCAAGTGGTGCATTGGACAGCAATTTCAGACAACTCTTTTATCATTGAACAAAGGTTAATTAGATTCCTTAACATGTACAAATCAATTTTTGTGATTACTCAATTTAATGCTAAACTAAATACTTACAAACTAACATTAGCTTATTACAAGTAATTAGGCTATGATCCTATAATGAGTATTACGATCATGCCGCCATAACAATTCAACACATAAATTCACTTGACATGGACAAATAAGATTAATTCACACTATTTAACTATTCCAACTTAAGTAGATAAACTAAACCATTTACGCACTAACACATATCTAGTATTACAATCATGCCGCCAAACACATTCAACATGTAAATTCATTTGACATGGACAAATAAGATTAATTCACACTATTTAACTATTCAAACTTAAGTAGATTAACTAAACCCTTTTCTGCACTAACACACAACTATGACATTTTAACTTTCCAATACATTACAATAGACATGCAAAATTCTCAGAACACTTAATTTTTCACATAACATTAACACTAGCCAGCTTACTTTTAATATATTCTGTCAGATACTAAAGTCCTAGTATAAATTTTCCTTGGTCACTTCAACAGTTCCGTATTAGAATAATGATACTTATCACAGACAAATTTTAGTTAACATTAGATATATTTTATAGTACCTTTCTTTCTTGGGTTTTTCATATGGGCCTTTACCTTCTTCTGATTGAACTAGCTTGGTGTAACTTCTCCAATAATCTGCTACTCCTACGTTCCTCTTTGAGTTGAACTATGCCTAGACACACTCTGAATCATCTATATATTGGCTGTGCAACTCGCCACGTGGACATCTATTTCTTTACAGCTCTCTGTTTTTCGTAGTTGTCACTGAAGCTGGAACACAAAGAATAGGCTTTCTTTTCCTCGACTATATGGCATTCTTCGCTTCTCATGCAGGAAATACGGAACCGAAATTCCACTCACTTTCGTTTCCATGTTGTGACGCCGGAGATATAACCCCTATTTCGCCATTCAGGAAATCACCGTGAAATCCCTACGAAAGAGCTCGCAAAGGACTCTCCTGGAACAGAATCAAAACCAAGAAAAGCCTCGTGGGGGGGGGGTTCCAACCCTTTTATACCTGTTCTCCTAACGGCACTTTTTCTAACTTCTTTTCTCTGCCCCCTACTTGTTTTTACTTCACCGACCAATTAGGGTGGCGTTTTTCTGCCAAATGTCATTTGATTGGTGAGCCCGTAATGATGTCTCAATCCGGGAATCGGCCCTGAGTGATAGTCTGTTGTTTTTCTTTTGCTAGCCTCTAATTTAATCCCCTTTCCAAAATTTTTCTATGAACTTACTTAATAACTTAATCTCTAGCCTCTCACATACCATCTCTTGTGACTAATCCTTTTCTGTCTTATTTATTTAACTTTTCTCATTTAAATCATTTCACAATATTAATATATTCTTTCTTTTGTTAGTTAGTTTAACAAAACTTATTTTTTTATATATATTTTATTGGATGCAAGAATCTTTCATTTTCTTTTAATTAATTCAACTATTATCTTTTATGCAGGGTTTTTAATTTATTTTATTTATTCTTCATGTTACACCATGATAGCTGAGAATTCTATATTCTCAAGATATCAGGTGTAACAGAAGATGACTATGATAAGGATTTTTTAAATTCTCTTGATCTAGATAAAGATTGTGGATTCCATATCTATGTTGGTTGACAATTACAAACAATCAATTTGCAAATTTTTTAGAAAATCTCCCGTAACTCTATCCTTCAGAATTATGTAAAACAAGAAAAAGGAAAGGAATTAAGTCTGATTCTTGACCTAAACGAGAATAGTTTAAAGGCAATGATTGAAAGATTATAACATTAAAAGAATGTGTTGTTTTAGCCTTTGAATGATATTGGTGCTTCTCATATGTGGAAGAAGCTCAATATCCTAAAATCATGGAGCTTCTTAAAGTGTTGGGACCAGTACGTCTAGCATCTGAGGCCTTAGGGCAGCGAGATACTAATTTATTAACAAGTGAAGGCATATTTGAATTTCTGTTAAATGAACTAAAAAATTTAAAGACTGAAATTAGTTCCAAATTATTAAATGTTTTAGAAGTACAAATTCAAGAAAGAAGACAAGTTGGATTGGTAACCCCTTTTGCTATATTTGCAAAATCCACAACACATTTCAACAAATAAATCTAGTGTATTTCCACTAACTTCAAAACTTGATTGTAAGTTATCTGGAAAAATATTGTCTAGAATACATTTAAATTCTTGTATGGAAACAAATTCTGATGATGAATATATCTGAGATGGAAAAACTATCAATGAGGACAATGCTCTAAAAGAAGCCATGGAAAAATCAATTCATAGGTATCTTGAGGAACCTGAAGAAATAATATCAAATCCAAAGACACCGAAGACCGAATTTTCAGTATGTGAGGCAACCAATAAAAGAACAAAGAATTATTATTAGAATTATTATTAAAAGATTTATTATTTGATGCCCTGAAATCAATAAAATCAAGTTAAGTAGCCAGTGAGAGCGAGTATTTTCCATTTCAGGCAATTTTGTATCTAGAATAAGAACAGAATTAAGTAATTGTTCAGTGGATATTTTATGTTTTTTGAAAATCATATTTCCAGAAGAAAAATACTAAATGAAATAAAAATTTATAATTTATATTTTGTATGGATTTTAGTTATTTTATTTTATTTTTAATTTGGTTATGTATAGAGTATTTTATTTTGTTTTATTTTGTTTTGTTATATTTTTGTAGTTCCATAAATATTAAATAAATTTTAAAATTTTAAAATAAGTATAAATATTTTTTTTACTGTTTTAATTATATATATATATATATATATATTTTTTTTTTTTTTTGTAAAAATCCAAAGACCTGTTTAACTGGGGTTTTTTTTGGAAATACTGGAATTTGAAAACCGTTTTTTTTTCAAAAGTCATTTTTTGTATAAAACCTATCAGAGATTGTTATCATTTGGATAGTGATAAATGCAGCCAATGAATGTAATCAAGTGTGAGAAGGAAATTTTGAGCAATAGCAAATCAACATTGATTTGAAATTCTCTGCATGAGATTTCAGATCTGATAAATGCAGAAGTAAAACCTTATTGACAGAATTCATCATGCAAAATATAGTTTGGGTAGAACAGTGTTGTTGAGACTGATAGTTGCAGTTTTGTTAGAAATAAAAGGTCTGATCTGGATGCCTGTAAGTGGAAGGGCACATTGTTTAAGCTTGTGTTAAGGCCACAAATTTTGGTGAAGCAGATGTTGGAGTGTTTTATTTATATTTTTTGTATGGATTTTTAGTGTTTTTCATAATTTAGCTTTTTTTGAGAAGTGGGGAGGGAGCTTTTTTTATGATCTGATGTGTTACTATACTTATGGGGGGAGCTGAAAAGTCCGTTAAAGGGTTTTTAAGATATGTTCTTTCTGAAACAAAAAAGACCAAAACTGGTGAGATCTTTCTGAGCAATAAAGACAAAATGTTATATTCAGGCAATGACAATCAAGGAAAAGAAGGAGTAGCCATAGTATTCAACACAAAATACGAGGCTAATCTTCTTGAATGGCAGTCAGTCTCAAGTAGAGTAATGTGGGCAAATATGAGAATGGGGAACTGGACAATGAGACTTATTTGTGCCTATGGTCCCACAGGAGGTTCTACTAAGGTAGAAGTGGAGGAATTTTTTGAGGCTTTAGAAAAAGCAACTGACACAATGAAAAAGGAAAATTTGGTCCTTGTTGGGGATCTAAATAGTAGAGTAGGAAATGATTGTGAGACATACAAAAATATTTTGGGAAAATTTGGAGAAAAGAGCAAAGCTAATAATAATGGCAAATATCTGTTTGATTTCTGCTCAGGACACGGACTGGTTATTACTAACACCATGTTCCAACATAAAAATGTGCACAAATTCACATGGAGAGAAGAGGCTAGGAATAAGAAAAGTCTCATTGACTATGTTATTGTTGATAGTGATGTTTTCTCCCTGGTGCAGGACACCAGAGTGTACAGAGGATTTGAAATTGGAAGTGATCACTATTTAGTCTTGAGCAGGATAAAATTGAATTTCATATTGAAAAGAATAACATGTAAGAAAGTTTTAAAGCGAATAAAAGTTGAGCAGCTCTCAGATGTGAACTGTAGACTAAAATACAGAAAGATTATTGAAAAGAAAATGAAAGAGTTTGAGAACAGGAATCAAACCTTGGAGATTCAGTGGCAAACTCTGAAGAAAACATTGATTGATTCTGCCAGAGAGGCATGTGGTGAGGTTGTGTGCAAGGATAAAAAAATCAGAACTCCCTGGTGGACACAGGAAGTTAAAGAGGCAGTGAAGGAAAAGAAGAAAGCATATCAACAGTTCCTGGCAAATAAGTCAGCTTTTACTCTTACAGAATACAGAGACAAATGTAAGAAAGCTAAACAGTGTGAAAAACTAGCTAAACAAAAGTCACGGGAGGACTTTGGCAAGAATATAGAAAATAAATATCAAGAAGGTGGCAAAATATTCTGGAGGTTGTTGAAGAAGCTTAGGAATGGAGGAAAGAGTGCTGTAAAAGGAGTTAGAGATGATAAAGGTGACATGAAAACAGGAGAAAAAGATATCCTTGAAGTATGGAGTAATTACTTTGAAAAACTGCTACATGAAACAAGCAGTGATGACAGCACAGTGGTAAAAAACACTGACCAGGTATGCAGTCAGGAATACATATCCATACTTGAAGTAGAAAAAGCCATCAAAGGCTTGAAATGTGGAAAGGCAGCAGGAGTAGATGATATTCGACCAGAAATGCTGAAGTATGGTGGCATAAAAGTCTTACAGTGGCTGCACTGCATAGTTCAGAAAGCCTGGACAGAGGGACGAATTCCCGATGATTGGAGTAGAGCTCTCATAGTACCCATATATAAAAAGGGAAATAAAACTGAATGTGAGAATTACAGAGGTATTTCCATACTGAGTGTTCCTGGCAAGATCTATGCAAGTATACTTGAGAAACGGTTGAGAAGAATTGTGGAAGAAAAGCTTGGTGAAGAACAAGCTGGAATCAGGCCAAATAGAGGCTGTCAGGATCAGATCTTCACATGGGAATATATCAAAGATCTGTATTTAAGTTTTGTCGATTTGGAAAAGGCATATGACAAAGTGCCAAGAGAGAAGCTATTCAATACGCTGCAGTTATATGGTGTCAATGGGGCATTATATCAAGCAATACTCAGTCTTTATTTGAGTTGTAAGTCAGCAGTTAGAATTGAAGGAAGTGCAGGAGGGTGGTTTAATGTTAAATCTGGTGTGAGACAAGGATGTACATTATCCCCTCTGTTATTCATTATCTATATGGATCACATTATGAAGGAATGTGGTATTAAACCTGATATCAAAATTGGAGATGTTAATGTCAGCTCTTTGCTTTATGCGGATGATGTTATACTTCTAAATAAATCCGCTACAAGTCTGCAAGATTCTCTGACTAAATTGAATAGCTGTTGTAATAGATATGGTATGAAGGTCAGCAATAAAAAGACAAAGACAATGAAAATAGGCAGAATCATTGAAAATGTCAACTGTGTTGTGAATGGAAAACCTTTGGAACAAGTAAAACATTTCAGCTACTTAGGCACGATTTTTACTGAAGATGGTAAATTAAATATAGAAATAGACAACAGAATCAGCAAAGCTGGTATGGTGGGAAGTCAATTGAATAAATTCATATGGAATAAGAAAAAAATTAGTCGGAACACTAAATTAGCTGTATACAAGACAGTGTTCAAACCAGTTTTAACTTATGGATCTGAGAGTACTGGGTCAGAAGTAAAACACTTGACCAAAGACTAGAGACCGCAGATATGAGAGTCCTGAGAAAGATTAGAGGTGTGAACAGATGGCATCAATGGCAATATCATATTAAAAATGAGGATATTAGGAAAGAACTTGACATTGTCAGCATCCAGGAATGCGTTAGCAGAGCTAATCTCAGGTGGTATGGTCACTTAAATAGAATGGGAGAGGAAAGATTAGCAAAACAAGTGTTCTCTGCCAGGTTGGCAGGAAAACAACCCAGAGGAAGACCAAGATATAGGTGGATTGATAAGGTACAAAGTGCCTTAGATGATAGAAATATAAGATCTGATAATGTTGGAGTCTTGACAAGTAACAGACTGATTTGGAGGAAAATTGTAGATAGGAAGTTAGTAATGATGTAATTTTTTCATGTAGTGCTGTCATGTCCTGTACACCCCTTGAGGGTACATGGCAGGAATTTGATGATGATGATGATGATGGTTCTTTCTTGTGATTATATCAGTTGTTTTGATAAAATTTTTGTTCTAGGTGTGTATCAGAACTTTCCAGCACTCCCTTCGTAGTTATCACATTGTCCATGGTTGTTGTTATAAAGTAGTAAATTACAGAACAGAGGCATGCACTGGGAAGGAAGATATGGACATCTACCACACAGGCATTACATTTTCTGCCCATATACACAGCATCAGTATCTGCTCCTTACATTCTGCTATACTTGGACTCCTTCTAGGCACACTTTGGCAAATGAAATGGCGTATTATTGACAGATGGTTAGGAAGCTTCCTGATGTGTTACTATCAAGTTTGTTTTATGCATCAATACATAGACCAAACTATTAATGCTTTATTGAGAGAGGTTTTATGATTTTTCTGTAGTGTGTATGTCTACACTTGAAGAGTGTTATATCTACTATATACCCGGTGATTATAAAATAACGTCAAGTGTTCAGAGCCCTCTAGCGAGTAATGTATTGGACAAAACACACCAATCTTCAGTAGACATACACAGTGGAACATGGGGATTCCATTTAATGAAAAAAAAAAAAAAAGTACCAAAAGTTGCCAACAGGGGAAATTTGGCACTGTTTACCAAGTAAAATGAATTAATTTGCATTATCACGTTTCTTGTGAGCAATCATGCAATAAAAGGAAAGCCTGTGAGATTTCTTATCATTTGTAGACGAACTGCTTTTCGATGCCTCTTACCTTACGTGAGCGTGCTTTGTTAGTCAAACTCTATGATCAGCGGAACAATAATGCCAGTGCTTGTCTTCGTGATTTTCGGCGCATGAAAAATTTACGAAAAGGACCGATTAGCATAACAAACTTAAGAAAACTGATTCGGCGATTTGAAACTACTGGAACTCTAGCAGTGTGGGTAGGCAAGGGATGCAAACCAATCAATCACCAACAAGTTGAACAAGTTGTAACTGTTATTGTGGAACAGGAGATGATGAATGTGCAGGGTACCAGCAGTGCACGAGCAATATTCTGGCAAATGGATATCGCATACACAACGGTGTGGAAAATCCTACATCAGATGTTGAAGTTTTATCCCTATAAAATCAGTCATGTTCAAGAATTGCGCCCTGGTGATGTGACCATACGCATCGACTTATCTTTGAGATTCTTAGCGCACATGGAAGTGGATGATGCATGGCTGTGGCAGATTTTATGGAGTGAAGAACAAACTTTTATTTGAACGGCGATATTAACACATGCAACTGTCGCATTTGGGCTACAACTAATCTGCACGTGTGTCTGCAGATGCCTATCCACTCACCCAAAGTCACAGTGTGGTGCGGATTTATGGCAACTTTTATCATTGGTCCATACTTTTACGAGAAAAATTACCAATAATGCCAATATGCTACAGAAGTTTGTGATTCCACAACTGCAGCAAAGAGGATGTCTCGATTCGACCATCTTCATGCAGGATGGTGCATCACCCCACATCGGACTTCAGGTACAGCGCGTTTTGCAACAAACATTTTTCTGACAGAAGAATCATTAGTCATGCATTTCCCACGCTATGGCCACCGAGATCGCCTGATCTCAATCCTTGTGACTTTTAGCTGTGGGGATTTCTTAAAAGCATTGTGTATCAAGGACATGTGCCCGATATTCCAACTTTGAAAGATCGAATAACATTACACGTGAGACAAATTAATTCCGATATGTTGCAAGCCACTGTGGAAAATGTCGTGCACCGTATGCAGTTCCTGGAACATCAGAACGGTGGTCATATTGAACCTCATTTGTAATTAACAATAAATGTCATGAAATTGATATGTGCTGTCTCTCATTTGCCATTTAGTCATTCATTAGTCACACCTACTAAAATTAATTTGGCAGTGCCAAAATTTCCCCTGTTGGTCACTTTTGGTACTATTTTTTTTTCGTTAAATCAAATCCCCATGTTCCACTGTGTACATCTACCGAATATTGGTGTTCGTCCAATACATTACTCGCTAGAGGGCTCTGAACACTTGACGTGATTATAAAATAACGTCAAGTGTTCCTCTGCACTCCATGCTCAAAGGTATCAATGTCACTAAGCAATTACATCCTCTCATTCTATAAAGACTGACGCACATTGTTGTTTTATATAACCTGAAGCTGGATCCTCCATCATCCAATAAAGCATCATTCTTGATATTTGTGGCAGATTGCGGCCACTATTGATTTCAACAATCAGCTTGTTTAGTGTGGCTGCTTTTTCCTGAAGAAAAATACATGCCATTTCGGCAAATGGCATACTGAATGAAGTCATCAAACTTGTCGTCAAGTATTTTGCACCGGATTAGTCAAGTCCCTGTCATGCCTACTGTTTGGGTGTTGTCTTCAGCACATGTGACCTCTTTTTATCAGTTTTCACTGAAGTTGGTTCACTCCAAAACACCGATCAGCTTGCTCACCATTGCTACACTCTCTTCCTTGGTCTTGCCAGAGTGCAAAGCTCACAGTGTCACATAAACGTTCATTCAATTTTGCTTTGACTGACTCGTCAATGTTTTCCCCTTATGAATTTAGAATAAAAGAAAATCTGAAGTCACAGTCGAAAAACGCCTGTCTCATCTGATATATTGTTTGTTCTGATTTTGAAATCATGCTGTGACCACAGAATCAGAATGATATAACTGGTCTAAACAATCAGCTAGTTTATTTAGTTATTTATTTTTGTGGTTTTTTAAATAGTACTAATTTTTTGAACATTCTGTTTAGTTTAAAAAACACTAAACATGCTCATAATTTTATGTCCAAACAATATTTTAATTGCATCCTAAGAAGGGACTATTTTCTGTTGGTGGAATTGGCAGCTGTTTCCTGTGAGAAAGTGATTTCCTGCAATTTTAAAGTGGAAAAGAGTATAGAGATGGTAAAATTTTTATGTGTGGAACTGCTTATCAGGATTTTCAGTTTCATTTGTAGAAACAGGCCAAAAATGATGGGAAGGTGGAGCTTTCCTAACTGTATGAAGTTGTATTTTTAACACCATCCCATGAGGTTCAAAATTCAATTATGGATTCTTGACTTCTTTTTTTTTTCCAAGAAAAAAAAAAAACAAACAAACTATTTTTTGTTTGGTTGCTTTGTTTTGCAAACCACTGCAGCATTCTGATAATCATCATCATTAGTGTTCTGTCTCTTGACAAGTCCAAAAGTATATCTCAGCAAATTCTCTTCATCCAATTTCCTCTGTCTCTTGCTTACTCCTTAATCTTGATATCTTCTTGTGCCCATTATATAATCAAGCATCATTAGTTGTCTCCTTCCTCTTGGTTGCTTTTCTTCAACTTTCCACTTTATTTTCTCCATTCTTCTACATGATCACATTTCAAATGCCTCGAACATTTTAGTTTCTTTCTTCCCAATTGTCCATCTTTCCGACCCATTTTTTTGACCCATTTGTCACATTTTTCTCCATGCATCATCACCTTGACACTTCCTGGTTTCCTGGAGACTCTCATCACTTTGTTTTCTTTGTGTTAATTTTCATACCATTTTTCTTGCATATACTTTCAAATTTTTGCATTAGGTGCTGCAGTTCATCTTCAGTATTAGCTAATGTTGCTTGATCATCTGCTAATCTAATATTTTGTACTGTTCTTCCTCCAGTTGTGATTCCTTTCTTCTGTTCATCAAATGCTTCTGCAAATATATTGAAGAGCATTGGTGACTGGCAGCATCCCTGTTTTACACCTCTGCCAATCACACATCTTTTAGTTTTTCCTACTTTTGTCTTTATTATGGCAGTCTTGTTCATATATAAATCAGCTGTTAAACCTTCGGTCTTCCAATCTAAACCCTATTTTGCATATCCATCAGCTTTTCTCATTTCACCATGTCAAACACTTTTTCAAGGTCGACAAAACATATATAAACTTCTTTATTTACTTCTATATTCCTTTCACATATGGTCCTCATTACTCCAATTGCATCTCATTCCTCTGTCTTTTCTAAATCCAGACTGATCATCCTCCAGAAAATACTCCACTCTATTATCCAATCGTCGATTTAATATTTTTAGCAGTACTTGAGAGGCATGCAAGAGTATGCTTATAGTTCTGTAGTCACTGCACTTAGTAGGATTGCTTTTCTTTTCAGTTGGTATAAGAATACTCTCTGTGAAATCTTTAGACCATTCTCCTGTTTTGTAAATGAGTTTGCATAGTTTCCATGTTTCTGTTATACGTTTGTCCTCCAGTCGTTTTAGGTTTCACTAGGTATTCCATCTTTCCACTTTTTATTCCTTAATTGCTGTTTCTACTTCTCTCTTTAGTATTTCAGGACCTCTTTCTTCTGTTGAGATTTTATTTTGTTCTTCTAATTCAATTTTTGTTGGTCTTTCATTTTTCGCATAAAGTTCTTTGATGTATTCCTTCCATCTTTCACCTTGTATTTCAATATCATAAATTAATTTTCCTTGCTTATCTTCTAATAGCAGATTTCTTATGCTTTTTTTAATATTTGTAAGTTCTTTTGCTTTTTCAAACATCTTATCGTATCGTCCCCTTTTATCCATTTCTTCAATTACTTTACATTCTTCTTTTAACCATTTCTCTCTTGCTTTATCAGTTTCTCTTCTCAGTTCATTATTTAATACTTTGTGTTTTCCTCTTCCCCTCTTCAGTGTTTACATTTTTCCATCTTCTTTCCTCCATTTTTCTTATCATTTCATTTGTAATACATGGCTTCTTAATTCTCTTCCCTTCCACAAAACCTATCTCTTCAGCGGCTGTTTCATATATCAAGTTTTTTAGTTCATTCCATTTTGCATTAACATCGATAGTCTCTTCAGGTATATCTTCTTTGTTTCTTGAATAATATAAGCACATAAACATCTTCAGGTATATCTTCTTTGTTTCTTATTTTATTCTCCAGTTCTTCTCTGAATTTCTTACCCACATCTCCTTTGAGTTTTTCTAGGTTCCATCTTTTCTTGCTTTTACCTTTGTTTATTTTCTTAATTCCATAACAAGTAAATTATGGTCTGAGTCAATATCAGTTCCTGGATATGTCGATATCCTTTTTACACTGTTTCTATACCTGTTTTGTATTAACATATAATCAATCTGGTATCATGCGATATCTCCTGGCATTTGCCACGTATATATTCTTCTCTTTGGAAGTTTGAACCAAATATTACCAATAATTAGTTTGTGTCTTTTACAAAACTCTATAAGTCTTTCATCTCTCCCATTCCTTTTTCTGATGCCATATCTTCCTGTTATTCCCTTCTCTACCTTTTCACCTATTACTGCATTCCATTCTCCCATCCAGATGGTACACCAGATGGTATATTTTTTTTTTAGTTCATATATCTCTTCTACTTCATTTTCATCATCGTCATTTATGGGCATATATATCTGTATAATCATTATATGTCCACGGGCTTCACTTTCAGTTTAATCATAATCTCCCTGTCAATTTTATATATTGTTTTTTCTACTGAATTTTTAACCTATAATAAATTTAGTTTAATCCTTTATCCAAGTGTGAGCAAACAAAGTTTGCGCCTGAAAGTATCTTCAGGACTGGGTTAAGGTGGTACACACCAGGGCAACTCGTTGCAAAGGTGGAGCAAGCTACCAACACTCCTATCCTAGTATCTCCTATAATGCAAAACACATCTCCTTGCGGATATGTCTATTGTTATGCATTAAGGGAAGGGCCACTACCCAGACCGGTTTCGACCTTTATTGAGGTCTCTTCAGTGGGAGCCAGGCCCAAGTCGAGATATCAGGCAGAAGCATTTGCAGGTCATCTCCACCTATAGGAATTGCCAATTGGTGTGCCACCCTTTTTTAATAAATTACTCTGGATTTAGAGAAAGATGTTGAAAGTTTATTTTCCACTTGGTTAGAGTATAATAAATTTAGTTTAATCCTTTATCCAAGTGTGAGCAAACAAAGTTTGCGCCTGAAAGTATCTTCAGGACTGGGTTAAGGTGGTACACACCAGGGCAACTCGTTGCAAAGGTGGAGCAAGCTACCAACACTCCTATCCTAGTATCTCCTATAATGCAAAACACATCTCCTTGCGGATATGTCTATTGTTATGCATTAAGGGAAGGGCCACTACCCAGACCGGTTTCGACCTTTATTGAGGTCAACTTTTCATCCAACACAAATGCTACTCCATTTTTTCCTTGTGTTCTACAGGCATATATAATTCTACAACCATCACTTTCAAAATCTCCTATATCTTCCCATCTAACTTCACTTAGACCAACACATCCAGTTTATTCCTCTCCATTTCTTTCTTCAAGTTCTCTAATTTACCAGCTCTCAACATTGTTCTTACATTCCAAGTTGCCGCTCATATAGTTTCTATCTTATTCTCTCCTGGACATCTTATTTTATTCCTGTTTTCCTCAATACTTGGCATTCTGATGGCCCATTAATCTCTTTTTTTTTCTGTTAATGCATTCAATTTAAATAATCCTAATTTTCATGGCCTCATGCATGTGATAACATCATACTTGCTGAACAGCAAAGCTGGGAAGAGACAACAAAACCAATCTGATATGGTAACTGTTAAAAATAGATTGTTAAAAGTTAAAATTCTTGTATTGTGGTTGTTGTTTCAGTGAAGCATGAGATTTAATATAAAGTATAAGTTCAGAATTTATACATTTCCTTAAAATTCTATTCCTATAAGCATAACAGAGCATATATGATGATTGTCTCAAAATGATTGCATTCTATTTAATGACAATTTTGTTTTTTCTGTAGCTTTTAAGATTGTTTTTCTTTTTTTCTTAAGTAAATTAATTTTTCTGTAAGTATTTATTTTTTAATTATTGTATTATTAAATTATATGTTGCCTTTTATTTTATTGCAGAATAAACTGTTCATGAGTTCTCTGCATCATCATTACTTTTTCAATCAAATGGCTGATACTACAGTTTCATCTGGGGTTCATCTTTCAGACTGGAAGGATACTATAGAAGGAGAATCTGGAATCCCACACATACAGGGAACCTTTCTGCCTATCACTGGAACAGAACATCATTATCCTATAGGGCATCCTATTTCTAGTGTGGCTACTACTTCAGTAGATGAGGGAGTTGAAGCAGACATATCAGAAGATTCTTTGGATTCCCAGATTTCATTTCACACTTCACATAAACCATCCTGTATATACACAGAGAGCAGTATAGTTTATCCTGATCACAGTTCTCTAAGTAGACATGAAGGACAAGGAACTTATCCTTTATGTGATTTAACACAACTGCTCAGTTTATCTGACTCACCATTAGGGAGTACAACTTCCCAAAGCTTTACTTTTGAAAGCTTTGATTCTCAGAGTGAAAATGATATTGCTTCCAGTCTACCATCATGTTCTGAAGAGAACACTAGTACAAGTTTCCATGATAATGTGAACCTATTAACACCTAGTCCTTCGGATCCATCAGCATTAATGTTTCATCCTATTCGCACTAACACAGTGATTCGCACTTGCCATAGACATAATCCCTTAGAGAGTGATCGGCATCTTACCACTCCTAGTAGCTTCAGGGAAGGCCGAAGAGCTTCAGATGGACTAGTTGCCCAGGGAAGAGCCACAGCATTTTGTCAGAAACTTAGTGAATCAGATAAAATGAAAGGTATACTTGGACTAAATGAAATTAAACAAGAACACAAGCACCTGTTGCAGACAGTGTACAGATGCCAAGTTTCAAAAGAAGAACAGGCTCAACAACAGTTACAGCATTCTCAGTATTGTTCAGGTGCTATTACTGAATTTGGCCAATTACCTGTAAGAACAGAGTCTTTAGAGCTTTGTCATGATACACTTTTCTCAACTGGCCCCAGAACTTTAGTGAAACTAAAAGAAATTAGGAGGCAAGTGACTTTTGATGAAAAACTAAGTGATACCGCTAACTGTGGACTAACACCATCCACTTGCCAAACTGTTACACTTGCAAAACCTCCTTGTGAATTTGATGGCATGCTCCTTAGTCAAAGCAAATCTCTACAACATCAGCTACTTCATCAGAGACTCCAACAAAAAAGACAAAGTTTCAAAATACATATGGTTAAGCAGCATTCTGGAAGCCAGTTATTACCTTCTATTTCTGGCGATGTCATGATTCTACCTCAGCAAGCTCACACAAATATGGAACCTCTCACTTTTCAACCTATCACAGAAGATATTTCCCCACCAAATGATGATGAGGAAACAGAAATTAAAGATAATAAACAGAACAGTATAGAACCATGTGCACCATTAATATGGAAAGAATGCCATCAAGAACAACATTTAGATTACACTATACAGGATCTTACTATGACACCAGAGACATTTCTTTCTCCTGAGTCTGTCCATGTACATGGCATATCCTCTACAGTTGAACAACCTGGCATTTCATTATTTAATGAAACTGAATGCACACATACAGCTGAGATGTTAGCAAACATGGCTTTATTTGTACAGCCTGGTCAGCCAACATGTAGGCAGCATCCACCAGCTGATGAACTTTTACAATGCACTTCCTCATGGTCACCATCTCAAACATGCAGTTCGAACATGAAACGATTGTCTCCTTCACTCTGGCAAGGAGTAACCAATACCGTTCCCATGGAACCACTCAGTGAGACTTCACCAGAAGCAGTAGATCACGTGGATGACATATAATGTTATCGCTTGCACCTACTGTTGTCCACAGTACATTCCAGCAGTATGCATTGTCTTCCTCCACCAGTACCAGAAAAAAGTATGGAATTCAACTTCACCTGTAGAATTTTGAAAAATGCCATATATGTTTTCTTACTTCTATGGTAGATGTTATTTACATGTGATTAATACACAGAGATTTTATTTAAATTGAATATTTAATATTACATAAAGTAATTTTATGATAGAATATGAAACACGTTTCCATAGACTACCACAGGTATAGATCTGTGTTTTTAAATTTGTAAAAAAAAAGCCAAAAAAAAAAAAAAAAGAAAAAGAAAAAAATCAAAAAATGGTATTTTTCTTTCAAAGAAATTTCCTAGTCATTTCTCATGGAAGATAGTCCACATGCTACTGTGACTCGAAGTGCAAAAAAAAATTTAAGTTATTCACCACTGTGTATATTGTAGTTGTTGAAAATAAATCAGAGATATAGAAAATATTGCCTGTGTCTTGTTGTGATACTATTTGTGAAAGTATAAGTGTTATTCATCTTGAAGAATGTATTAAAATAAATAAAACCTGTAATATCTTTTATTCTTCAAAGGGAATAGGCAGAACTTCTCTAATCCTAACTAACTGTTTGAAGACAGGCAGCCAGCCAATCTTCATCCTTCTAGCCTTCACTAATACTGAGCCCATGTTATCACTGAATCAAGGCTTTTCGAGAGAGAGAGAGAGAGAAAGTACAGCATACTGCCAGCATCTTGTTGCTCTGAATCCTAACACTCATATTATTGTCTGTAATAGTGTGAGTTCTACAGTCAATTTTTTTAAGAAGTGGGACTAAATACCAAGGTTTCAGGAAATAGCTGAAGAAATACTTCAAGAAAATTATTCCCAATGAATGATCCACATTGTAATGCATGGGAAATTGTGTAGTTAGAATATTTGTTGGATGAGATGTGTTAAGAGTATGTACAGGAGGTGGATACGGTGTTGCAGTAAGTCTCTCACTCCATGGTGTGGAGTCAGGACCTAAGACTTGCTATGGCTCTGGTATAGCAACTGGAGTAGCACTGGCATTTTACTCCTGAGTGCAGTCAGTGGGCTTCCATGTGTGGCTCCATGGTGGGTAGGGAGCTCTGCCACTGAACAAAATAAAATCCTCGAGCATGAATAAATTCTTCATCCTCAAATGTTTCATGGACTTTAACAAGGTCCCAATCAAGTACTGACACTGTAGATACATCATTTGATAACAGAAGTAAAAAACAAAAGATATATGATACCAGTAGAAATGTGCCAGTGTTTCTGATCATCCACGCAACAAGTGAAAAGTCTATAGGGAAAATGTCACTTTTCTTTATTCAAAGGGGTTTAGAAGGACTGGCAGGATCTTTCAAAACTGTTAAACTATGTTCTGGTGATATCCTTGTGGATATCACCAGAATGTAGCAACATTCTGAGAAACTGCTGAGAGCAACATCAGTGGGTGGAATACCATTCACAGTAATTATTATTATTATTATTCGTGACACCTCCAAGGAGTCCAAAGACTCATCGCGGGAGGACACCTACAACTGTCTCAACTACTACACCGAACCTCTACTACGAATCATCTCCATTAACGCCATCTACCGCCCGCCTCCACCACTACCACAACTAGTATTTTTTTGTCTGTAAATTGCGTGTGTTCTGAAGGGCCGATTTGTCTGTATGCGGGATGAAAAACCCGTGTTTACGGGAGAAAAACCCTGCTACCTCCGTAATACCTCATAAAACCTGAATTCCTGTAGAGAAGTGATATCAGGATGGAATCTCCTTGATGTTCCTGATGAGGAGATATGTTCACAGCTTAAAGATCAGAGAGTGACAGGTGTGAGGCATATCCTAATATGTAGGGATGGTCACCTGGTTCCTGTTGAATATCATCCCTTTGATATACCTAAGCAGTGGCGCACTCAGGATTTAATGTTGTGGGGGGGGGAACTCATTTGTCATATTTTGGTGGAGTGCCAGCACTTCACATGAAAGAAGAATGAAATTTTTACCTATCTAGCTGAGCCATATATACTCAGGGCAGATGTTATCAGACTAAGAAAGATTGTGTGATGTTTTTAATCCTCTACAAAGAATTAATTTGTGCATTTAATCTTGGGGGGGGAAACCAAGTTGAGTAGACAATTTGAGAATAGACACTATGCATTGCATACGACCTTTGACTGAGCATCTGCAGTGATCGCCAATACATGAAACCCCGTGATCTCTGGCCCGGCTCGGGCAAACGAAGTAGTCCTCTGTCTGCCTGAGCACTACCTCGTTCGCCTTGCATTCACAATGGCCATGATTTCCGAGCGCTATAAGGTATTCCCACTGTATGTGACTGCTAATTCATAAGTAGTATAGAAAGAGAAGACACGACACAACATAAAAAAAAAAATTTATTTTAATTAGGAAAAGATTTTTGGAAAATTTTCTAGTGTTTCTTTCCTTTTTCTTTTTTTTGGGGGGGGCATCCCACCCCCAGGTGCGCCGCTGCACCTAAGCCTCCAATATCTATAAAAGCAGGTTATCTCAACTGCCCTGTTAGACTGAACATCCTTAATCTACTAAGATTCTTTAAATGTCAGAAATATGCGCATGCCCAAACTTGGCCTAAATGAAATTAAACAAGAACATAAGCACCTGTTGTAGATAGTGTACAGATCAATCTTCACTCAGGCTCTGTTGCTTAGATGGAAACAGTCTTTTCTTAATTATATCCTAAAAATAAAGTTGCTTCCAGAGCATCCTGCATAAACTAGTCTCTCTCCTCTGCTTTGGGAAGCTCAATATCACACATGGCGAACTGTCACATATCTTTTGGTATGCATGTTAAAGAAATTATGCAAGGTATTGGCATGAATGTTGACAACATTACCTGCACCAAGCATTCCTCCATGGCATGTTTGCATTCCATCCTGCAACCACTCATTTTATCAACTACAGAAGACTCATTCTCCATCTTTGTCTACTTGCAATTGTTAAATGCACACAGAGAAGCCCACTCTAGTTTCTTGCCCATCTATACTAGTGGTTCAGGAGAGATCTCTGTTGGCTGTGCTGCTGCTGTGTTTCTTGACAATACTATCTTCAACCAAATCTTCTGCATGCACTTGTGCATATAAAAGAAAACTGCTACCAAAAGTGAGTGATTTATATAGATTCATTGAGTTCTTTACAGATTATCTCCTCTCCTGCATATAATCCACATCCAGTGCTATGTGAGTATGAGATTGCAGATGCAGCTGTCAATCAGCTCATACTTTTTTGATTTACTGTTTGACTATACCATATACAGACCACTGACAGTTTATAAGATCAAAACTAATTGCCCAATGGCAGTCATCATGGTAGGAAGCACTGACAAAAAAAATTGCATGATATTAAGCCAGAAATTAAGCATTGCCATCTTGTCAACATAAAAACAGAAGAGAGGAAGTTGCTTGATAGGCTCTGCATAGGTCACAGTCATCTTACACATTCTTATTTACTGAGGACTGATGACCCACCTTCATGTGAAAAAGGCAACATGCATCTTACCATTTATCGTGTTTTGGTGGAGTGCCAGCACTTCACACGAGAGAAGAATGAGATTTTTACCTATTTAGCTGAGCCATATATACTCAGGCAGATGTAATCAGACGCTGTAAGATCATGTGATGTTTTTAATCCTCTACAAAGAATTAATTTGTGCAAACACATTTGACTGTAATTTTGTTTATATGTAGATACTGCACTGCTTAACTTAATTTTTGTATATATATATTATTTACTATTTATCTCTTTCTGACTATTAATACCTTGAGTATTGCTGTAACCTTTGCTATGGCACAGTGTGATCTTTGCTGTCCTTGTGCCAGTAAACCATAAATCAACCAACCATTCCATCCCCCTATCCATTAAGTTATGCAGATTACCTTCCCTTAATCTATTCTCCTAACATTCCACTGCCTTACACTGACATTGATACTTATCTCTGAAATGTTTCTATCTTCCTTATTCTACCGAATACCTTGTGGTCAAATTTGTGAGTAGCAAGCCAATCCTTGTCTCTACTTGTCATTGTCCATATCACTGCAACACACTTATGTCTTGCTTCCTTTCAGCACAGCACTATAAACATGATATGTTAAATTAAAAGTTCCAAGAAATTATATTCCTATTTAAATTATTATCCAAGTGTAAGGAAACCAAGTTTGTATGTGAAGTTTCTCACAATTAAGTGACTTTTATATAGAGGCCAGTGACCTCACATTAATTGCCTTAGTATCCCATAATGCAAAGCACACATCCTTTCAGGTGTGTATAATGCTGTGCATTATGGGAAAGGCCATTATCCCAAATGATTTACAAGATCACTCCAGATCTCTCTGAGTGACCCAAGAGGATCATTCCTAAACTCATGAAACTATCGTTAGTGACTCTACTCATTGACAAGCAAAAACCTGCCACCAAGCAGAACTGCTCTACTCCCTGGAAATCAAGATCAAAGATTAACATTATTAAAATTCAGGTAAAATACAGGGGGTTACCTCTCCAAAAGCTCTGAGTAATCTTCAGGATCAATCTAAATTTCACTGAGTGATCCAAAACGATC
This sequence comes from Typopeltis vanoorti, assembly GCF_054136105.1. Lineage (NCBI taxonomy): Eukaryota > Metazoa > Arthropoda > Arachnida > Uropygi > Thelyphonidae > Typopeltis > Typopeltis vanoorti. The sequence continues at coordinate 100,858,014 of NC_143550.1, read as the reverse complement.
ACTACTAAACTCATCAAATTTTCATTGGTGGTCCTGCACAGTGATGGGCAAAAAACCTGATACTGAGAAAAATCGCTCTACTCCCTAGGAAGCAAGCCCTGTTTAAGTGAACGAAGCATCTCCAAAAACTAGGTGATCGTTCAGATCACTCTGGCCTCGATGAGTAACCGGAAAGAATCTTTCTCACTATAACTCACTCATGCTGAGTTTAACTATGTTAAACTCAGCAGTGGTTCCACCAGACAAAACCTGCAGAAGCCTCAGCTCCACCCACTGCTAGGCAAAATCCCACCACCAAGCCAAGCATTAATCTCCACAAGCTGCCAGCAAGAACTGCTCATCTCTCAGGGAAAGACATCCACCAAAGTGTTCCAAGTTTAGGGGTCATATTGCTAAAGTAGCCAGGATAGCTCACAGGATTGCTAGGTTATTGAAGAGCACACTAACAAGCAGAGATAAGGGAGTTATCATTCCTCTTTATTAAGCCTTGATATGACCACATCTGACATAAAGACCACGTCAGTAGAAGCTATACCATAGGCAAGTGTCTAATGGAATACAGTAATTGAGACCTTTGTATAAGTAAAAGGTCTTCTCCAAAAACTATATGATTCCTTAGATCACTCTAATCTGAATGAGTGACCCAAAGGATCATTTTAACTCATTTATTTTATTTATTTATTCATATGGAGTTTCCTCCCTTTTCTCCCCCGTCTCTATTGGGGCGAGGTTCAGTCCCCTCATGGGGGGTTAAGTATTTATGGCTGTAGATCCATGTGTGTTCACGGCGCCGGTTTGCCTGCTTGCAGGATGAAAAATCCCAGATAAACTGGGGAAAAAACCCTGCTGTCCATGCCCAAGACCGGCTAACTTGGCTATGGCTGAGGAAGATCCTTAAGCTCCTCACGTCGGCGATGGGAATTGAACCCAGGACACTCCTTCCCCAGGCATATGGTTGCAAAGCGCAAAGCCACTAGGCTAACCATGCGGACATTTTAACTCATTAAATCTTGATCACTCAAAGATACTCATCAATAGTTCCACTCTGTGACAGGCAAATCCTATCACTGAAGCAGCAGCCTAAGAGCCCTGATAAAGGTTACATCAGTAGAAGCTCTACCATTGATCGAGACCATTCCAACAGCCCTTTGTATAAGTAAAGGGGTCTTCTCCAAAAATTAGGCAATCCTTCAGATCACTCTAGCCTCAATGAATAACCTGAAGGATCTTATAACTACACTCTATCAATCTCAGCGATGGTTCTGCCAGATAAAACTTAGCTTTTGCAGGTTACAGTAATGGATGTGATGGACTTAGTATTTTGGAGACAGTAGTGCACTCAGGATTTAATCTTTGGGGGGGGGGGAGTTAAGTAGACGATTTGAGAATACACACTACGCATCACATCGCATACGACCTATGACTGAGCATTTGCAACGATTGCTAATTCATAAGTAGTATAGAAATAGAAGACACGACACAACATAAATAAAAAAATGAATTTTAATTAGGAAAAGATTTTTGGAAAAATTTCTGGTGTTTTTTTTTTTTTCATTTTCTTTTTTTTTGGGGGGGGGGGAAGGATCCTTTGGCACCCCCATCTGGGTGCACCACTGTTGCTGATGACTATAGAGTAGATGGGACAGGGGATGAAATACTGCTGATGATAGCAAATGAATTGCAGCCAACAAGAGTAGAATTCAGTCAGACAGATTGCAGTTCTTTTGATTCATCTGGTGTGAGAGGCCAATAGGACAAAATATAAAATTGGTTGCTACTGTAGACCAGGGGATGATTTAGAAGATATGTATTAGCAGATTGGTACATTAAGTGCAAGTCAAGTTGAAGCAGAATGTGACAGAGAGGACTTAGAGTATGAGAGTGTTTGATCTTGTTATAGGATCAGAAGACCTTTCCATAAATAAGGTGGCTACATTACCTCCAGTTATGGAAAGTGATCTGTCGGTCTTGACTTGGGAGGCAGCAAAACCTGTGGAAATTAAAATTAAAAAGGAAGGGTTTTTGTGGAACTACAAGGGCAGATGATTATGATACACTTAGGAGGCAGTTTGAAGTAGTATCATGGCATAAAGATCTGCAAGGGAAGGATATTCACAGAACAATGGGGATAGTCAAGGGCTGAAGGAAGCAATATCACACTGTATATCCAAGGTCAGGAAGATAAATCAGGTAGGAATTAAATGGATGAGTAGGAGCAATATGAGCTGCCAAAGAAGAAAATGATGTGGAGAGTATATATATATGCTGACTAAAAACCCGAGAATTATAACAAATTGAGATTTATTTGAAAACGCAACATGTTTCGTCGAGATTGACTTCATCAGGTGTTAAGAACATAGAAAGATATTAAAAGACACTGAAATAAACATTGAGACACTCTAAAGCTATACAATTATAAAGTTATGATATTCGACTGTAAATTACAGTTATTATGAACTTGAGCTATAGTCCGTGTTAAAATTCTATTGTTGTACACTTGTGCATGTGTGGAACCATGCGATCTCCAGTATCTGATAGTAGAGCTGAAGGAGTCAGGCAAATTATAGCTGAGATTATTGTTCATATGAAGAGGGTCCAAGGTGATTTCTTTTGACTCTACAATGCAGCGTTCTACCTCATTATTATTATTATTATTATTATTATTTTATTATTATTACGGGTATCTCCATGGAGTCAGTAGACTCATCGCGGGAGACCCAAACTAGCAAAACAATATCTGTCATATCTCTTCTTGAATTCATTTACAGATGAAGAGCTCACAACAAAGTCAGGCAATGAATTCCACTCATTCACCACCCTCCAGGCAAAAAACCTTGTTCTGACACCTTTGTTAACCACACTCTTCTTTAATTTCCAGAGATGACCTCTTGTTCTTCCATCACTATCACACAGCTGATCATAGCAAATGTGTAGGTTTGAAGTTGTTGTCCAGTTTACTTCATGTTGGCGGCTTTCGTTGTTCGTGTTTATTGAAAACAGGACATGGCCTGACAGGGCAGTTGCTCTGGTTCTCTTATAAGCAATGTCTCTCTGGTGCTCCTCGAGTTGTAGGAGAATAGATTTCTCCGTTTGGCCATAGTAAGGTTTTCCACACTCACATGTGACTTTGTATACACCTGGAAATTGTAGAAGGTTGTGAGATTGTTTATAGTTGTTGAAACTTGATCTTATTTTTGGAAGAGTCGATCCTTATATATATATATATAAGAGAAGAGCCTTATATATATAAGGCTCTTATATATAAGAAGGCAAAATCAGATTATGTGAAGAAATTATCTGAGGAGATGAAAGGAAATCCCAAAGAATTTTTTTTTTTTATGTGGAAAGTAGGAGGAAGAATGACTGTGGAAGGATAACTTTAATGAGTGCAGATGGTAAAGAGGTGACAAAGGCAGATAAAATTGTTTCTACTAAATGACCACTTTGCAAGTATATATCATCTAAGTGAAGATATTGTTATGGCAGAGGTAATATTGATTGATGTAAAAACAGATTTGATGAATTGGAAGTACTTAGGATATTGCAGAATCTGAATGCAAATACAGCTGTTTAATTTAAGTCTCAGCTCTGGCAAATTCTCATGGCAAATGGAAGGAAAGCAATATAATTCCTTTACATAAAGGAATTATATTGCTTTATGCGATATAATTCCTTTCGATATAATCTAAGGCTGTGATAGCAAATTATAGACCAATCAGTATGAAGAGTGGTGGTAAAAGTACTTGAAAAGATGGTCAAAAATAGAATTCAGGAATGGGTAGATAAGAATATGATACTCTATGTCAAAGCCACCGACCCTTCACAAAGCCATGGGCAACATGGCTTTGTGAAGCCCATGTTGCCCATGGCATTTGATAGGATATCACATGGAACTCTGTTATGCAAACTGCAACAAATGGGCATGGATATGAAACTGATGATATGGATAAAAGGATAGCTGATGGACAGATGTCAAAAAGTAGCATATGTAGAAGCAGAATCCAGGAGAAGGCAGATGACTAATGGTGTGCCAGAACTCTGTGCTTGGACCACTGCTGTTTATTTTGTACATAAATGATATAGGAAATAATGATGCAAAGTCGATTAAGGTAATAGTTAATCAAGGTGATGTAGAGATCTTGTAGGATGATTTAAATAGGCTAACAGTATGGGCAAAACATAATGGATGCCAGTTTAATGTGGAAAAGTGTAAAGTTATGTATTTTGGGACACAAAGATGATTACAAGCAGCATACCACATTGAGAGAACTGTACTCCACAAAGTTGATGGAGCCAGGGATCTGGGAATAGTAGTAGATAGAGAGTCGAAGTTTAGGGGTCATATTGCTAAAGTAGCCAGGATAGCTCACAGGATTGCTAGGTTATTGAAGAGCACACTAACAAGCAGAGATAATGGGAGTTATCATTCCTCTTTATTAAGCCTTGATATGACCACATCTGGATTACTGTGCTCAGGTCTGTTCACCTGGGTTTTGGGGGATGAGGAAGTGGTTGAAAGGATCTAGAGGTGAGTCACCAAGAGATTGAGTGGTCTGTGGAATGCTTCCTATGAGAGCAGATGGAGGGTTTGTGGATCACAAAAGTTGGTTGATAGGTGAAAAAAAAGGGGAGATGTGATAGAAACATTTAAATTGCTGAAAAGGTTTTATAGGATTGATTCAGGGGAAATGTTTGAGCACTTGGCTAGAGAGTGGAGGGAAAGATTATCCCTAGACGTTAGGAGTAAGAGTGTCATTAGCAAGGATGTGAGGACCAGATTTGTTGCTTAGAGAGTGATGAATGAATGGAGTCAGTTGTTAGTGCTTTGTCTGTTTCAAGGAAAATAATGGTTTCAAGGAAAGGTACGATAGATATTGTGTTGATGGTTTTGGTCTTCCACAATAAGTCTTAGGACTTTATGGTTCCAATGCAATAATAAGAATAATACTTTCACAAACTGGTTAAAAGTGATTAGAGCCAAAAAAGAATCCATACATTATTCAGATATGTGCAGTTTCTGTTGTTTTGAAACACACGGTGCTGGTCCAATCATTATTTCAATATAACGTACTTAATTTGAGATCCAAAGAACTTCTATTAGTATATTCGACTTTTTAGTTTAAACACAAGGTTTGTGTAAATAATAGTGGTAGTTCTGTAACTTCACAGTTGACTTTTCTTCATGCTGTAGATTTGATGTTCACAATCACAATATTGTACTCACTGTCAGTGCCAGGTTATTTTGTGTCCTAGGCAAAGTTTACAAGTGCACCCCTTATTTCATAAACTAAAATGTTTCTAATTGACATTAAACAAAATAAAATTGTCTTTCAGGTTAAATTAATAGGGCTTTTTTTTATTTTCTTTTTTAATTAATTTGAAAATTCTCTGTTATAATTCATTACAAAAAAAAAAAAAAAAAAAGATATAAAATACCGAAATTTAATATTTTAAAATGTTAACGTTTTAAAATATTTATCTTAACTGAATATTAAATAGTGGTAAGTTCAAGGTAAGGAACAAAAAAGAACCAAGGAGTTAAGTAGTAAAATAGTGTGATGTGTGAGGGATAAGGAAAAAGAATTGATACCTAAATCATATACCACTATTTAATTTTGATATTTTAGTAAAGTATGAATAAAGCATAGCTTGAAGTTTTGTGCCCCCTTCATGGCTTGCGCCCTAGGTGGTTGCCTAGTTTGCCTAAATGGTAGTGCTGGCCCTGATTGTACTACCTAAAAGAACATGAATGACTATGTATTTACCTTTTATTGTTACGTTTTCAGGAGTCCACCACCAAATAGCACTGTTTCAAACTTATTTGTTTTCCTTTATTTTGGGTAACTGTGATATTAGCAGCACTGCAAGTCAAACAGTATACAGTCAGTCAGCCTTAGACTTATGACATGGTTCCATTATGATGAACCTGTCATAAGGTGACAAGATCATAAGTTGGAAATTGCTATGTAAACCATATGGATATGTTAATAATTAACATACCTGCTAATGCTAAAATATGTTGTAGTCTTATGTATATAAATATTGGAGCATGAACAGCAAAGGATATATTGCACTTAAAGGAGACATATGATATGTATTGTATGATAACAGTAAGTATGGGACTAACCATTAGTTGTGTATGGGGAAACAATATCCCAGAAGAGCAAAGTCACTAGTGGCATACCTGTGGGATCTGTTTTAGGACCATTGCTTTTTAACCTCTATACTAGTGATATTGAGGAAGATTTGAATGGGAATATTCAGTTGTTGGTAGATGATGCAAAGTTGGGAAGAAAATAAGGAGTAGAGCAGATGTTGTGGCCTTACAAGAAGACTTGCATAGACTGAATGAATAGGCACAGGAGTGTGAATACTAGTTCAATTTTGCAAAATGGAAGGTTTTAAAATTTGGAAAACACAGATAGGATGAAGAATTTTTGCTTGGTGAGGATATATTTTGTTGGAGGTTGAGGAAATAAGAAATCTTGGGGTGATGGTGGATAGCGATCTAAAATTTAGAGGACACATTGCCAAAATTGTGAAGACAACACATTGAGTTCTAGCAATGATGTGGAGGACCTGACCTGTAGAAGTGGTTCCATTATATAAAGGCCTTGATTAGGCCACACATATAGACTACTGTGCAGATTTGGTCACCTGTTTTTCAAAAGGATGAAGAATTATTAAAAAGGGTCCAGAGGCGATCGACAAAGGTGGTTTCTGGTGTCTGGAATGTTGAGCATGAAGAAAGGTTTTGAAGATGCAATTTACAGATTCTGGTGAATAGGAGGAAGTTGGGTGATATGATTGAGATGTATAAGTTGGTAAGGGATTGTTATAGGATTAACGTTTAAGACGTTTTTCATAACATGGTGGGAGGTGAGGGAGGGGGAACAAAAGGTCATCCATGGAAGCTGTATAAAGAGGGAATTGGAAGCCAGTTGTTTGCATTGAGAGTAGTGAATGATTGAAATGCATTGTCTGAGAGTGTGGTGTCTGCAGAGAATTTGAATGTACTTAAGGCATGGTATGATGAATGGTGTGTGTGTGTGTGTGTGTGTGTGTGTGTGTGTGTGTGTGTGTGTGTGTGTGTGTGTGTGTGTGTGTGTGTGTGTGTGTGAGACAATGGAACCTCCCACAATGGGTCTTTTTAACTCCATGGGGGTCTTAGGATAACAATAATATTAAATAGCATCCCCAGCTCGTTACAACTGCATATAGCACACAGATATGCTTCCATCTGATGCAGTGTGAAGGATAGTCCATAGCAGTGGCTATCAGTTCTGACTTGCCATACCAATATTGGCTAATGTATTTATTCTCTATATGTTCCAAAGTGAATGTTAACAGATCTTCATGTCTATTCCATGTTACAGTCACAGGACATTTTATACACTTCAGGATGTAAAAGAAGATGGAGTTTGAGGAAGAGCAAATCAGTTTGAAATGTGGTTTGAATGTTTTGTAAAAGTTTTTTTTTTTTTTTTTTCATAATTCAGTCATATATACTGTACATATATACCTGTTCCTTAGTTAATTGATATTTGACACTGGCAAGCAGGATTTTTTTTCCCTGGAAACTGAAGTTTTTGATCCCATAAACCCAAGAAAATCTACTCAGAGTTTCAGATAATAATATACTGTTAGTGAAAAGGGAGATGAAATGGAGGCACTGCCATACTCTCTCACTGAATACCATTTAACATTCATGACACTCTTGGGCCAGCTATCTCCAATTGTTTAACAGTGGAGTTTGACTGCCTATTGGGTTTCAAAAGTTAGATAGGGCCAAATGGCCTTGCCTATTTCCTATAGGAATAAATGGGAATTGTGGATTTATATATATATATGTGTGCTTTGTATCTTGGCCATATAGAACAGGAATAGAGATTTTGTAGATGATGCAGCCATTAACCAAAATATTGTAGTGAAAGTAGTTAAGTTTTGTAGAAAAAATTACATTACTAAAAAAATAGCCTTGGCTCTTTGGGCTAGCACTTTGAGGAATCCATACTGTTGAGCTAGATTATTCATAATTGTTTATGGATGTATCTTCCAACGTATATTGACTTTCTATAAATAGAAAAAGATAGTGAACCATCTGAAAGATGTGTGACTAGTGTTTAAGACAGCTGATCAGCTGATTGTTTTTCTAATGTAAAGTATATTTCTGGGTGATGGCTGTTCATATGAATTACAAAATAATCTAAAGTATCTTGTCCATGAGGGAAAATGGCAATCACATCATCAACAGAGCACAGATAGTCTCGAATAAATGTTTGAGAGTAGCTATGCTAATTGCTTTGTTTTCGAAACGATCCATGTAAAAATTAGCCAAATTTAGATATAGTGAAGATCTCATTGCCGAATATTAAAATTATCAGTGCCAGAAGACTATTAGTAATGAAGTTGTTCAGAATCCTTCTGATGTTTTTCTTTTTAAAGTCATTAGAATTTTACCCAGGGCCATCGCCAGATTAAATCGCCCCCTGAGGCAAACAATTAAATATCGTCCCTGATGGATTATAAGACAAAAATATAATAAAATCTCCACTTGCTAATTTGTTTTTATTACAAGAGAAACATTAATGCAAAACGATGACATAATAATATTAATTAAATGTTTGCTCTACGGGGATAGCGCACAATAAAACTGTTTATAAGCTCTTCTAAATTGAAATTATAAGCTATGTCTGCCTCTAGCGATATAGCTACTAGACCAATCAATCTTTCTTGGGTCATTGCTATTTGCAAATAATTTTTAATCTGTTTAAGCTGGGAAAAACTTCTTTCTGCACTTGCTACGCTAACAATTCTTGTTAGCATAGCAAGTGCGGAAGTGGCGACAGCGCCTACCACAATATGGCTGGATGAGCACCCTAATTAAGCCACCTGTGAGGCAGGCTGCCTCTATGCTACACCTTGTCGACGGTATTGACTTTACCGTGGTCATCTGTGCAGGAGTTGAAGGAAGAAAATCATGACAATATGTCAGCCTTGTTTTGGTTGGTTACAACAGTACTATTTGGAGATGTGTAAACATAGAAGGGAAAAAGTTGTGCCCAGTTGTCTTAACAAGGGACCTAAAGATCCGATGGAATTTCGGCAGGATGATTTTTTTTTTTTTTTTGCATTTGGTCATTTCAAAATTTCGTTTTTGAATTTGTTAAGTCATTTTGAAGCTGTAGTGCGCTGCTGTGAAAACTGAGCATGACACTGGAGTTTTGTTGTAGAGCCACTAGAAATATGCTAATTGTTTTTCTTCAGCTGCTTTCGTAAACATTGAAAATCCAAGGTTTGGTCAGCAGTCTGGGTTTAGAGTGATGGCAGGGGGGGGGGGGCTTCATTCCAATATCCAAAGTTAAGCACAAGGTCTGAATACAAGAAATATCATGAGTACCAGAAGATTGTGATGTCCAGACTTTCTGATGTCCTCTGTTTGTGATCTGATCATTTATTTGGATCAGGAGATAATAGAATATAGTAATCAACCGAAGGAAAAATAGTGCAAAATCTTCGTTAATCAATTTTAAGACTATTTTTGAAAAAAAAAATGAAATAAATAAAAAAAGTAGAAAATGATACTTTAAGATTATGTGGTCTGATATAACAAAAGGAGAGCTGATTCCACAATCTATAGTTGGAAAGAGAAATCGTAAAGAGACTGAGACTTCAGGGGAGGTTGAGAGAATTACTTATTATTCTGACTGGTAAGGGAACAATTTATGTAAGAGCATTAGTCATAATGTCATATACCTCAACTTCTTTTTGAGATTGATCACTAGAATTAGAGAAGGGAGGAGTAGTTTAAATTGTGAATGCTGAAGTCCTCAAAAAAGATGAAGCCCATTGTTTAAATCAACAGACGAAATCTAGTTTTAAGTATAAATCATTAAAAACATACAGAGTTAGTCAAGACGAAAATTCGATTATTGGAAGCTTCTTATATGAAATAAGAGATGTAACAAATGCTCAAAATCCTATCTTTGGTAAAAAGACTGGTTGATTATAATTTTTGTGGGGGGGGGACGGCTGATTTTTCTGAAAAATCTTTTATTCGTTGAAAATTACTGTCTGTAGAAATGGCATTTCCGTTTATACCGAGAAGCCACCTGATGAAAAACCATCGTAAGTTCGTTTCACGAACTTTTTTTCTGAGCATATTTTTCTACCATTTCTCGAGTTTGCGACTCTACTCCGACAAGTATGGAAACTCGCGTTTTTAAACCTTTAGCTCTTGAAAATTTGCCATAGAACTCACATTATTTCAGATAGCAGCAGACAGGATTGAGCAGGAGTTAAAAGTCACACGATTGAGTGAGAAAAAGAGAGAAAGAGAGAGAGAGAGCAAGTGTTGTTCGAAAGAATAGTAGTATGACGGATGTAAAGAACGAAGAATTGGCAGTGAGAGGGAGATAGCTCAGTTACTCGAAGTGCTACACAGAACGAAGCAAGAATGTGACGAATGTAGAAACGTTTGGCGAGTGGGTCAGCTGATATCAGATCAGAGAGAAGGAAACAAGTGCGAGAAAAGACAAATAAATTCTTGACTGAAGACGAAGGAAAAGAATCAAGGAGCGATTCTATAATAAGAGGCATGATAGAATCAATGATGTTAGTGAGGCTATTAGAGCACAAAAGAGTTGATCGTTTTGGCAGGAACGAATGATTTGAAAAGAAGAGAAGTATGACACAAGGGAGGATATGAAAGAATTACTGAAAGTAGCAAAAGAAAAGAGTGAGAAAGTTGAGATAGTGAGCCTGTTGCCGCGGTATGATGGGGGTAAGAGCTGAGAAGAAGGGCCATACTAGCGAATGACTCGATGAGTAGGTTATGCAGGATGAACAATGTTGAGTTTGTGGATCTGTGGAGAGAGTTTGACGGGCAAAAGGAAATACACTAAGAATAGCTTACATCTCATTGAATTTGGTATTCAGAATCTGAAGAAAATGTTGTTGAATGAAGTGAAAGTGGATGTGCAGAATCAGGTAAACTAGAACTTTTAGGAGGGAATCTGTTGAGTGGGTATGCAGACCGATATCAGTAAGACAAGCTAGTGAGCGTAAGAATATGCATAAAATGCCTAAGTTAGTACCACTAGTAATAAACCAGAGTTAATATAGAGCGTCAGGATAGCGATGGGTTTAAGGGACTTCTGCACTTTATGTACACTAATGTCAAAGGCATTCAGAACAAGGGGGTGGGGATTTTTGTCATTAGATAGTTCATCATGGCCAAATGTTATTGCATCTCCAAAACTGATGTAGCAAATTACTAACCGATCGGCATATCTGGAGTTGTTGTCAAGAGCAAAATACAGGAATGTATCAACTCTTTCACTTTACTCTTTTGCGCTCTTATTATAGCCTCACTAACATTATTAATTTTTGCACCCAGGAAACGCGTATGTACTGGAGAAGTTGGTCAGGAGCAAAGTACAGCAATCGATATGGGATACTGTATGGGGGGGAGGAGAAGCATGGTTTTGTGAAGGGTAAGGTCATACCTCAGTAACTTGCTCACATTTTGTAATACAGGCAGCTGAGTTGGACAAAGGGAATGGGTTTACAGTGATAATGCTGGGCTTTGTAAAACCCTTTGACAGGATACCATAAAGGAGGCTCTAAAATGCCTAAATTGGTACCATTAGTAACAAACCAATACTAATCAGTAAACTGCAGCACATGGGGAATGGATATAAGTTGGTTAAGTGGATAACAGCGGGTGATAGAGATATCCCAGCGTAGTATATTCAGGAGCAGAGTCCAGAAGAAGGCCTATCTCTAGTGGCGTGCCACAGGGCTCTGGTTTCAGCTGCTACTATTTAATTTCTACATTAATTTGTGTTGCCCTGGTTGGCCGAGTGGTTAGCGTATCCGCTCTCCAGCCAAAAGGCTGAGGGTTCGAATACGACCGTGGGCATGGATTATCTGTGAAAATATGATGAAAATATGATAATGGTGATGAGCAGTAGATGGTGTTGGTGTAGATGATGATGGTAGTTACGGTTCATTGCAGTTGGTGGATTGAGTGGTGGAGACAGAGAGTTGTAGGGTAGGTGCCCTCCCTCAATGAGTTTTTGGACTCCCTGGAGGTGTCACGTAATAATAATAATAATAATAATAATTAATGAGATAGGAAAGGATCTGTGAGGAACTGTTCAGTTGTTTGCCTGGAGTACAGTTCCATTAATGCGGTATATAGCTGGTAATCTTTTCACCCCAGAATACATAACCTTACACTTTGCCACAGTAAACTGATATCCATTCTCTTTTGCCCAGACTGCAGTCCATCGAAATCATCATGCAAAATATTAACATCATGTAAAATGTAAAATTGGATAGAGCAATAGTTAATATAGATGATGTTAATATTTTGCATGATGATTTGGATGGACTGCAGTCTGGGCAAAAGAGAATGGATATCAGTTTACTGTGGCAAAGTGTAAAGTTATGTATTTTGGGGTGAAAAGATTACCAGGTGTATACCGCATTGATGGAACTGTACTCCAGGAAATTAACGAAGCTAGAGATTTGGGAATATTAGTGGATAGGAAGTCAAAGTTTAGAGGGCACATAGCAAAAGTTGCTAAATCAACTCATCAGATTTCTTGGTTACTGAAGAATACTTTGATGAGCAGAGACGAGCAGATTATCACTCCTCTTTTTCAAGCCTTAATAATATCCCATTTTGTATACTGTGTGCAGATATGGTCACCTGGGTTTCTTAGCGAAGAGGAAGAGAGGGGGGGGGGCAGAGGAGGATCCAGAGAAGTGTGACCAATATGGTAGCAGGTCTATAGAATCAACCTTAAGGAAAAGTGTAGAAGATTTGTGGGTTATACAAATTGGTTGACAGGCAGAAAACGGGTAATATGATTGAGACATACAAATTACTGAAGGGTTTTATGAGATTAATATAGAGTAAATATTTCAGAACGGGTATGGTGGTGAGAGAACTAGGTTCCATCCTTGGATAGTGAGCAAAAGGGTAGTTAGCAAGGGTGTTAAAATCAGATTTTTTGCTTGGAAAATGGTGAATGAGTGCAATAGATTGCCAGAGTGTTTTGTGGGTGCCGTGACTGTCAATGAGTTCAAAGCAAAGTATAATAGATACTGTGCAAATATTGGATAGTGTTGTTATGATGATTAGGGCCTCCCTCGATGAGTCTAAGGTGGGCTGACCATACGTACCGTTTTTTTTTTTTTTTTATTTCCCAGCCGTCCCGTCGTTTTAATAAAAATGCCAGTTTTGTCCCGTCTTAATAAAAACTATAAATATACTTTAATATTGGTCAATCATAAATTATTATTCATAACCTATAATGGTATATCAATATCATGGATACCAGTAATTTGTATAACCGTAGAGTCGCATTGTTCGATACTAAATATCAATATCTGCAGTGATTTACTCAGAGAAAATAAAAAATAAATGTCGGTAACACTTGCGCGTCTCAGACACACTGCGTATGTTCTGCTGTAGCGTTAGTTTTTGTTTTGCTTGTATACTAACTGGGAGGGCTTTGTTATTCAATGCCGGCGGTTTAAATTTCATTTTTTTTTTTTTTTTCAGATCAGCAAAAAAAAAAAAAAAAAAATCAGCTAACGCCTTTCATATTCCCGTATACGGGAGTAGGCGAGGCCTTTTTATTAAGTCTTATTTTTTAAAGCTGTAAGTCTATCCTTGCAATGTCAAAGAAGCGAAACTGCAGTTTAATGATGATATCCAGAAAGAATTCAAATTTATTAAAACGGACAGACTGTGTAGTGATGGAACAAAAGTGGTATGCCAACATTGTAATGTGCAGCCAGAAACATAAGTATGCTGAAGAGACTCTGGCTTCAGTTAAAAAGATCAGCTCGTTTATGGCGAAGCGTGGTGATAGTGAAAGGGATAAAATTGCAGCAAGTGCAGCCCTTGTTGCTTATCGTACTGTTCTTGTGCGCCACGAACAAAGTATTCGCTCTTTATGACTGCTTGTCGACATAAAAAAAATCACCTAATGCATTTTGTTCCCATATAGGGAGCAGGCGAGGCCGTTTAAAATGCTTGTTGACATAAAAAAAAAATCACCTAATGCATTTTGTTCCCATATAGGGAGCAGGCGAGGCCGTTTAAAATGCTTGTTGACATAAAAAAAAAATCACCTAATGCATTTTGTTCCCAGGCGAGGCCGTTTAAGCCTTATCTAACTTTTGGAGACTAAGTGGGCAGTTTAATCTTTACTGGTGCCAATCACAGATAGCTGGTCCAAGGCTATCACTAATTAATCGGCACACAGTGAAGAAGACGGCTAGTAAGTTCCTCCATCCCATGGTTCCTAACCCTAATACAATAGTTTTAATGTCTGTAAATAGCGTGGGTTCGATGGCCGATTTTCTTGAGTTTACGGGACGAAAATCCCGAGTTTCGGGAGAAAAATACCCGTTTGCCCGTGCCAGACATCGACTAATTCAGGAACCGGTCAAAAAAAAAAAAGCTTAGAAAGTGTTCCTCCAATCGGCAACCAGACTCGAACTTATAAGTCTTTCTTCGTGCGGTGAAGCGACATAGAGTGCAAACGCCACCGCCACTTCTACTGAGCCACAAAGGCTCCTTGCCTGTCGACACTGATAAATAAAATTTATGAACCAAAATTTTCTTCAGCACGTACCAAATCAGAAACAACGATTGCCGACGTTTTACCATACATATCTGGCGAAGTAATAGAGGATTTGAATAAAACAAAAAGCATTCAGTTTAGATACATCAAACAAACAAACAAAACAAAAAAAAAGACACGAAACTTTTTCCAATCATTGTGGATTACTTTTTGCCAAATTGTAAAGTTCAAGACAAAAGTATAGACTTTATTTCCTCACTTGGTTAAACATCTGACATACAGTGTTATGTGACAAAAGAAGTTAGTGACAAATTTTCCTTACAAAACAATTATTGCTTTGGGTGCAGATAACACGAACACCAATTTTGACGGTTGCAAAAAACTTGGCGAAAATAATGTGTTTATGCAATAAAACTTTTTTTTTATCGTCTTACTTTTTCATGAATACAGAATATTACATAACCCCCGTCCCGTTTTTGCCATCCCAATGTCTGGTTTTTGTCTCAAAGAAATATAATCAGCCTAGTTTTAGCCCTATCTAACTAAGACAGAGGGGCAGTTCAATCTCCATGGTAGGCCAATTAGAGATAGCTGGACCAAAATAATCACTAACAGTATCCAACTTGTGTTGAAGAGAGAAGACTGACAAATGCCGCAATCTCGCGGTCCCTAATCCTAACATTCTATATTTATTGTCTGAGATTGTATTGTCTATCTACTGTCGATTTTCTTGAGTTTACGGAACAAAATACCCGAGTTTCTGGGGGAGAAAACCACCTTGTCCGTGCCATAGATCGACTAACTCGGGAACCGGTCGAAGAAAAGCTTAAAAATGTTCCTCTAGTCGTCGACTAGATTTGAACCTAAGTCTTCCTTTGCTCGGTCAAGCGCCATGGAGTTCAAATAAAAATTATTTCAGTATTGTTGTTCGTTCCGATGACGCAAATATTTTTATTTTAGGATTATTTCGTACTCCCATAAAATGCTCTCAAACGATTGCTAAAGGGAAGACGTGGTTAAGGCAAAATCTTCTCTGCTTTAACCATGTCTTGCTTTTAGCAGTCGTTGAAAAATTTTATGAAACTACAATAACTAATAAAAACAATACAAATATATATATTTTTAATTATGAGCAAAATTACACTGCTTGGAAAGAAGTCAATGGACAAGCTGGATCGTGCCATGTAATGAGTTATGTGTTTTTGGAGATATAAATTGGAGGAATATGATGATCCCAAGGTAGTGCAACTGCATCTGGGTGAAATAGTTGCGAGATGAGAATTAACAGAGTTTGAAAGAGACGTGTGATAGGATGCCATGTTGCACACGACCATGAGGTGTTCGGCAATTTGGCCCATCACAGGTCAACAATCAATGATACCGTACTGAGATGGAAGAGCAGGGAGTCAACTGCAGTGCTACCCACAGCGAATGCCCCACCACACTGAACGAATGTGACTGTAGGATGTTATGAAAGATAATGTATAAAAACTGCCATCTTCAGCTGACACAGTGAATGCGGAGTTCCAGGCATCTACTGGAACACGAATCTGCACAATAACATTCAGAATCGAGGGTCACGACATGGGTTTCCATGGTTGGACTGTAGTATGTGGAACAAGTCCCACATTACCCGAACCAACTCTTCTTTGTAGTGCAAAGGACATGTACACTGGAATGTGGAATTTTAAAAATCTGTGTTATGGAGAGATGGATCATGCCACACCCCTTACTAAGCAGATGGATGGATGTAGGTGTGAATGTGGTCGATGTCCGGAACATTTTTAGCCTATTTCTCCTGGTTTGGCCTCGAACCTGTGTTTGTGGTTCCACGAACATTGAACATCGAGAGGTATCTGAACTTTCTGGACAATACAATGCTTCCCAGTTTGTGGCGTTTCTACGAAACTGAGCATTCCTCTTTCAGCAAGACAATGCATTGTCTTGCTGAATCCACACTTGACTGGCCTACAAAGAGCCCTGATCTCTACCCTATTCAACATCTGTGGCGTGAACTGCAATGTCCATTGAAGTCAAGGGACGTATGCCCACAACATCCCTGGACCTCATTGCATGCCTATTGGAAGAATAGTCCAAAATTCCCAATTATGACTATTGTACGTTTGTGGAACGTATGCCCCCATAGGATTACTGCAGTCATCGGATCGAAAGCATGTCCTGTCTTGTTAAGGTGGGCACCATGGCTCTTTGTTCCTCACATCATGGCGTACATTTACTTTTTGCAACCAGTGTATATAGTCTCGGGAATTCTTGTAAAAGAAAAATGTTCGGGTCTCAAGAACAGGTGAATCTCTGAGTCTCAGAAATCCTACTGACGGCAAATTAATTTGTGCAATAAAATGACATTATTGGCAGATTTCTGTGATGCCATTCATTCAGTGCTTTGTTAGATCCAAATTTAAGATCTTATAATACTCAGTTCTTAACAAACAGGAGGTTGATTTGGAAGAAATTTGTTCATAGGAAGCTTAATGTTGTTGTGCTACAATAGTATTCAGTTCACTTTTTAAAGGTGCATATCAGTAAGTTATGAGGCGACGAAGGCAGGAAAAATCGATAACCTGGCAGTATTAGTATACAGCAGTTGTTTTCAATATTTTTTTGCAATTTATTTTTGATTTTTTTTCTTTTAAAAATGTTAACGAAGATGGTAGATGGCTTTTATATATATATAATTTTAAACAGTACTGAAAATCAGTTGTAACAATTAAACACACACATATGAAATATGTGTAGGGAAATATGTGGCGTTTAGGGAAATAGCTGGCACTAAGAGAGTAATTCTATCGGTTGGAGATCCACCGTGCAAAGCAGCGTTCGGTTTTTCCGCTGCTACTATAGAAGTTTGCAATTGTGAATGGCTTGAGAAAATTGTTGTTTTTTTCACCCTTCAGCGTACTTTTGTTTATATTTCTTGATGGTATTTTGGTAAGTAAGCACAAGTGAAATGTAAAAATACAGTTTTTCTATATTTCCAGTTAAAAATATTTATTTTTTAAGGCCTTTCTTTTCCAACTTGCGTTATTTGCTAAATGTTAAAGCGTTTTAATTTGGTTATAGTTGGGATTTGATATTGAATAAAAATTGTGTATTATATTTATTATTATTACGTGCCACCTCCAAGGAGTCCATTTAGTTCGCACTCGTACGAGTACACATTTGTGTTTATAACGTTCATCATTAATTCATGCTACTTTTTATATTTATATTTGAAAATGCATTAATAATTTCATTGTTGACAAAACAATTTGTAATTATTTTTTTAACACGAAATTATCAGTCTGTTAACGTGTGCTGTTTTGTGTTTATATGCTGTTTAAGAAAGTCACACTAGAACTAGTTGTCATAAAATGGTATCCCCTGCCTTCTCTGGATCTTAATTTTGGTGTTAGCAGTTAACATATCAGCCTCATTGGCAAGTGTATCGACATTTCTCTGTTAAAAGACCTGGATTCGAATTATGTCAGTAATACAAGGAAATTTAATAGTTTTTTTTTTTTCAGCTGAAGGTGATTCTCAATAGTCAATACTGAGATAGAGATTTTTCCTTAGCAAATTAAAGCAAACTTAACACGGTGAACACAAATCTACAGACATTATGCATCTACCCTTATGGGATACAGTGGAAGAATTCAAGTAAAATGTATTAACTTCCATTTCATCGCTGGTTTGGTATGACCTTAAAAAAAAAAAATCTTCAGGTAATATTACCTTAAGGTGAGTTACGTTTGGGACATTTCATTATCATTAGAATAATAAAATGTTCCAAATCTTGTTATTCTTAATCACCTGTACCAGTGGCTAATTGAGATAGATGGTTTTAAATAGTCTGGTTGATGCTAATGATGCATAAAATTTGTAGAAATGGCTAGGAAAGTGGAGCACACCTATACATTCTGCAACATTGAGTTATTTAACTTCAAATAAT
Source organism: Typopeltis vanoorti (assembly GCF_054136105.1). Taxonomy (NCBI): domain Eukaryota; kingdom Metazoa; phylum Arthropoda; class Arachnida; order Uropygi; family Thelyphonidae; genus Typopeltis; species Typopeltis vanoorti. The sequence continues at coordinate 100,839,459 of NC_143550.1, read as the reverse complement.
AAGGATGGTCATCCATACTTCATCAAATCCTTATCAGTAGTACATCTTCATATATATTAGTGATAATTAATGTGACGAGCTCAGCACAATCAAATCATAAGTGCATATAGCAAACCTCAACTTTTGATAGATGCACATTATAGAATCTTAATAATACTGTACTGCACCTATAATTTTGCTACTTTTTTTTTTCTCACAGTAACTTAAAATTACTTGTTATATATGTCTTGTTGCATTAATAACATTAATAGTATTTGTATTTGTGTGTGTGTGTGCGCGCACACACACACACACTCATATTAACACCTAAAAAGCAAAATGCAGGACTGGAGAAGAAGAGTGAAGTCAATTTGCTTTGATAAATTGGAATGGCCTATCTAGATGCACATGAGATGTATAAGCATGAAAGGGCTGAAGCCATATATTTTATTTACATAAGTTGAATGTGCAGTAATAATAATGTTTTGTATGTTAATATATTTTGTATAATAATAGTGTGTTTTTATATTTTTAACTTAAAGTTTTAGTTTTAAAATGTAATTTTGAAATTAATTTAAAATTAAAATCTCATAAATTACTATAAAATTGTTTACAAGTGTAAAAATGTCTTTGATCTAATTTTTACATATATAATAACATGTAATGGGTACCACACACAGACTAACATTTTTTCTGGTTTTCAGTTTTTATCATCTGAATTATGTTTGCTTTATTAAGTGTGAAGATTAATTTTTGTTAAAAAAAAATTCAGATCTTAAAATTAATTTAGTGCATCTTTATAATTGTTTTTATATTGTCTTCAGAAAAACTTAAAATGAATAAAGCTGGTACATGCAACATTTTATGTTGATTAAAATAATTTACAAACAGATAAATGTTTGGTTTTCAGAAAAGAGAGTGAATGAGGACATAACTATTGAACAGAAGTAACCACACACTTACTATGAATGGATTTAGTACAGAAGAAGAAAGTCAGAGCAGTCATAATCAAATTTGTTGCCTCTTAGATGATAGAGAGCGTTGTGCTCGACCAGCTGGAAATGCTAGTTACAGCAAACGTATTCAGAAGACTGTAGCACAGCGTAAGCTCAAATTGAACATTGACCCGAATGTGAGTTCCTGGTTTTCTGTGTTTTTCTGTAAATATTCCAAATAATTGTTCCATTGCTGGTTAATGCATTCTTTTATTGTATAAAGAGGTTTAAGTATTGAATTTTGTATCTTTATGATTCATGTTGCTCATTCCTAATATCTCTTTGTGATGGCAAAGTCTATTATATGAAGGAGCAGCCCTGTTTTTCCTTATAGCTGTTTTCTACTATTTTACTTTATGAAGATTAATAATGGAAATGGCATACCATATGGCTTGGTTTGCTGAGTGGATAGTCTCTGCTCTTCAACCAACATGCTGGTAGCTTAAATCTCGCTGTGTCATGAATGCTTATGTAGTCTTTAGGTGGTAGAAGATTTAGTCCAGTTCAAGACCACCATCCTGCTTATTAGAGACCTCAAGCGGCTTGAAATTAAGACAAGACCTACTTCACTAAGCTGCACTGTTGCCCCATACTGTATCATATTCTAATTACCTCATTCATGAATTTAGCCCTTAAGCAACTTTTCAAATACCTTAGCCACCACTCGTGAGATACTAATTAGTGTGTCGTTTTGCTGTCTTTGCCTTAAAGCAATTCTTTATATAATGGAAGTATTTTATTCTCTTTCCACTCCCTTATGACCCAGCCAGAGCTGAGACTAATTAATATATTCACACGGCTGTTTTATGCATACCAACCATATATTGTGACCCTAATGTATTGAGCATATGCAATTTTTACAGATTAGCCTACACACACACACACACACACACACCCTCTGTCCAAAAAGAAACTGAACTTTTGGTAGAAAATAAAACACAGCCAATTATAATTATTTCAATCAATATACTCTCCCTCAGCTTCGATACAGTGTTTGGCACAGTCAATTAATTCGTTAAATGAGTTTTTACATTGGTTTTTGGGATACTGTTGAGGATCATGGTTACTACCGCTTGAACGTTTTCAATGGTGTTGTATTATTATTATTATTCGTGACACCTCCAAGGAGTCCAAAGATGCATTGTGGGAGGGCACCTACTATACAACTGTCCCCACCACTACACCAATCTCTACTACCAGTCATCTCCATTAATGCCATCTACTGCCCACCACAAGTAGTATTTTTTGTCTGTAAATTGCGTGTGTTCTGAAGGGCCGATTTGTTTGTATACGGGATGAAAAACCCTAGTTTCCGGGAGGAAAAAACCCTGCTACCTCCGTATGAGATCGGCTAACTCACCTTCGATTGAAAAAGTCCACATAAAGATTCCCTCCTGTTACGACGAGAAACAAAGTTAGGCCTATTCCAATCGAAGGGCACAGTGTACCGTCATTCTTCCAATTGTGCTACGGAGATATCGCTTTCCTTTCATGGGCAAATGAAGTTGGGGGAAGAGAAAGAAGTTACAGGGTGCTAAATCAGGTGAATAAGGCGAATGATCCAACACACAAACTTGGTTTTTGCTCAAAAACTGTCTCACAGTGTTCGAATGATGACTGGCTGCTTGCATCACGATATTCATGCCATATGTGACAAATTCTCGCTATCAATCACTTCAAAACTTGATATAAAACAATTGGCCGTTTGGCCAGGCAGAACGAATTCTTTGTGGATAATGCCCTTGGAATCGTAGAAACAAAGCAGCATTGTCTTTACTTTTGACTTCTCCAAGCTACTTTTTTTTCAGATGCCTCACTTCTGGTGGTCTTTACTCTGCACTCTGGCATTTTGTTTAGAGCTCATACTCAAAACACCATGTTTTGTCACCAATGATGATCGTTTCAAGGAAGTTTGAGTCCTTATGAGTGGTTTTAACGAGGTCCTTGCAGTGTTCAATTCAATACGTTTTTTGGTCGTCAGTCAACTTATGGGGAACAACTCGCAAATTCAATTTACGAAGGCCCAAACTCTAGGTAAAAATGTTGTGCACAGTTGATTTTGGAATCCCCAATTCATCTTCAATCAATCTCATGGACAATTTCGGGTTTTCTTTGATGAAATCACGCACATTTTGGATGTTAACTTCACTCAGTCCAGTTTTTGGACAGCCCGGCTTTTTTGTCATCCTCAAGCGTCTCGCGACCACTTTGAAATTGCCTAAACCACTCATAAACTTGAGTATAGGATAAGCATTCATTACCGTATGCTTTTTTGAAGCATTTGATGCGTTTCGGTAAAACTTTTACCAAGTTTAACACAAAAGTCAATCGCAGTTCTCTCTTTGAAACTCATTTTCCGACCGTTCATCAAAACACACTCGCTCTTGTCACTATAACTTGGCTTCTAATGAAACAAATGTCATAAACAGTTGACACCACACTAAAGAAGGTTGCCGCTTTCGAGAACAAAAAGATACAACAGGTGGCGCCACTAGTTTCTTCTATTTTTGAAAAGTTTGGTTTCTTTATGGACAGAGGGTGTGTGTATGAATATATATATATATATATATATTTATTTATTTATATGAACCATTCTGGTTTCAATTTTTTTCAGTGGAATTTTCATGTGAAACTAGTATTTTTGAACTGTCTTAATGGTATAGAAAATCTCAAAAGGCAATGTTATTTTATTTCAAGTCATCAAAACTTATTCACGTCTCAAAATATTTTGTGTTGCATAAAATGGGTTGATTTCTTTATCTGGAGATATGTGTGTACTCACCACAGGCAGTTTATCAGAAACAAGTAATGAGTGAATTTCAGACTTTGTGCTAAATACTTTCAAAAATTGTTATTTTTCTTTGCATAATTTGCACTCCTTAAAATGAAATGATGTCATTTTAACGCATCATTTCATTCTCTCTCAAGTTATTTGATTATTGTTGGCTACCAGTTAATTTATTAGAGATTTTAAAGATACATAGAATAAGGAGAAAGTAGAATATTGAGCTACTAAAGATATCAGATATAATGAATTTACAAATGAAAGAGAGTGCATGCTTGAGATGAACAGAGAAAGATTGGATGGTCATCAAGGAAATAACTAAAAGATCAGCAGACAAAGTGTTGGGATTTACAGAATTACAACCATAGAAGCACTGTTACAAACGATATACTTAAAGTTAATAGAATGGAAGAAGGAACCTATAAAAAAAACAAATCGGCCTTCAGGACACTCAATTTACAGACAAAAAATACTAGTGGTGGGCAGTAGATTGTGTTGATATAGATGGTGACAGATGGAAGTGGTGGAGACAGAGAGTTGTAGAGTAGCCCTCCCTTGACGAGTCTTTGGACTCCTTGGAGGTGTCATGAAAATCAAATTGAAGGAGCATCACATGCAAAGAAGAGGAACTTGATGAACAGCTAAACCAAGCTAATATGAAGGTGTGTATACTAACAAAAACAAAGACAAAAACTACTATCCATCAATAAATTATATATTTAGTTTAATCCTTTATCCAAGTGTAAGTACACTCTTAGATAACTTCTAAGTGTGACCCCTTGTTTTCCCCTACTCCCCATGTATTGAAAATTTCTTTTATGTCAATCTTATAAGAATCCCTTCAGTAACTTATAACTTTCTATCATATCCCCTCTCCTCTGCCTGTCAGCCAAACTTTGGAACCCACACACTTTCAGTCTATCCTCATTAGAGCATTCCACAGATCTGTTACAAGCTTGGCCACTCATCTCTTAATCCTGTCCATCACCTCTTGGTCACTTAGAAATGCATGTGGTCAAATCATAGCCTTATAAAGAGAAATAATAACCTCTCTGTCTTTACTTGTTAGTGTGTGTGTGTGTGTGTGTGTGTGTGTGTGTGTGTGTGTGTGTGTGTGTGTGTGTGTGTGTGTGTGTGTGTGTGTGTGTTCTTCAACATTCAGCCAATCCTCTGAGCTATTTTGCTAACTCTTGCAATATGTCCTCTGAATTTTAAATCTGTATCCATCATCACCCCCAGATCCCTAGCCTCATCTTTTCTGTAATCTTTAATCCAGTACCATCAATGTAATACAAAATATGTACTATACCCTTTCATCCTGAAGTGCATTACCTTACATTTTACAGCATTAAATTGACAACCATTATCCTTTACCCACATTGCCAGTTTATTTAAGTGATCCTGCAAGATATCTATATCACCTTTATCAACTGTTGCCCTCTCCAGTTTTGCATCATCAAAAAACAACTGAATATTCCCCCTCCCCAGTCTTCTGCCATATCATTAATGTACAAATTAAAGAGTAGTAGTCTTAGTACACGGAGCCCTGGAGCACTCCACTGATCATACTCGTTTGTCTTGATTCCACTCCACCTTGCACCACTCTCTGATGTCTATTAGTCACCTCATCCATGCCACTGCTTCATCTGACAGTTGAAGGTATAGACAGCCAAAATTATCTAGCCAAGAAATTAGCATCAACACTCAAGGAGTTGGTAGGAAGAAGTATGATAATTATCAAATCCTTTCTGTATCAAGGTCTTGCTGTATCCATGTAGAGTAAGTTTTATTTTACTTAATTCCTCTATTAGAAGAGACTCAGAAGAACAAATTGTGCATACTCAAGTCTTTTGATAATACCTATTTTTTTTTGAAGGATGATGATGATATGAAGATGCATGGATATATCTGTCTATAAAAGCTTCCTGTAAACGGAAAATTCAGTATTACCTGCAGAGTTATGATGTATTAAAGTATCCAAAAAGAGAGGATTGTTAGATTCACATTCAGTAGTGAAGTTAATGTGAGCATATGAGGAGTTAATTTCATCCCAAAACTGAAGTAGTTCTGTTTTAGAGTAAGACCAAATTGCAAAGATATCATCCCTAAAACGTAACCAAGTGTGAGTTCAAGGAGAAATGGTGTTAAAATTCCGATCCTCTAAATTATACTCCATAAAAGAATCAACCAAAGCAGGTGATATAGGACTACCCATTGCAGTACCTTCAATCTGCTGAAATAATTTACGAAATAATATAATTGATATAATATTTACCAAAAAGCTAGCAGGGTACTATTGTCTGAAAGTATACGTTATGTTGAGATGCTCTTCTATTCTGATAACAATAAAATTTCTGAACTTCAAACTATACTAAAGAATAATCTTAGTCCTGAACATTTTGACTTAATCAGTAGAATTTCTCTTTCTTCAGCCAGATGTGTTCGCTTAAGCTATAAACATAAGTTGATGTTTAAGTCTGAATTGTTAGTACAAAGAAGTTGTTGGTTCATTCAGCAACCATCCAGCTCTGCCCATGAAAAATGCATCATAAATATAACTAACAGTTCTTTTACAAATGATGAATTAAGTGTATTGTCAAACAGTCAAGATTTTTTGCTGTAACACCTCATTATATGCCTCATTTAGTTTTTATGATAGTGTAGAAAAAGGTATTAGGGAATTATATACAGCTGACTAACAAGCTAAGGTTTGAGATTGCACAGATTTTATATAAAGCTAAACCACCTCCTCCTCTGAATATTTCCTTACCTGAATACAAGCTCTCCATTCTTTATGCTAAAATAATAACATTGTAATAACCAAATCTGACAAAAGAAATGCAGCTGTATTCATGGATACTACTGACTACAATCGCTTAAAAGATCACACAGTAAAACTTAATGTTTTACTGTGTAATCGATCCACTAATTGACAGATCTAGTTGCAGATTAATCATGCTCATCTCTCACATGTTGATAGCCTTCCTAAGGTACACAAAGCTGGTTATCCATTATCTCCAATAATTGATTGCATGGGATCTCCTACTTATTATTTGGAAAAATATCTTTCAAGACTTCTACAAAATTTTACTCGGAAATTCACCCCTTATATAAAAAAATAGTTTTCACTTAAAAGAAAAAAATTAAAGATCTTCATCTTCAAGTCTGAAATGATGGTTTCATATGATGTAGTTCCATTGTTTACAAAAGTACTATTCCAAGAAACTCTAAGTTTTTACAAGTAGATTTTGCTGCTGACGTCAAATTATTGAAGTTTATTATCAATGCTGGTTATTTTACTTCACATAATAAATTATTTCAGTAGATCAAGCTATGTGTAGTCCTGTATCACTTGCTTTGGTTGATTATTTTATGAAACATTTAGAGGAACATTTATAGAACATTTGGTTATGTTTTGTGGATGACATCTTTGCAAACTTTCTCTATTACTTAATAAATACAATGAGACCTTGATACAGAAAAGATTTGATAATTATCATCTCTCTTTCAGATTGCAATCTTATGCTATAAGGGTCAGCATACAATACCTTAAAGGAACATCTGAACAAATAGCAAGGACCCTTCGCAGATATAATTTGTATATCACCTTCAAACCAGCCGAGAAGTTGCAATCTTTCTTACCACCTATCAAAGATACACTATTACCTTTATCCTTGCTTGGTGTTTATAAATACTCTGTTCTTCTCATCTTTGCTTTGGACTGACTGGCTGTTTTGCTATTATTAGAAATGAAGAGCATGAAGATTATATAAGATTTTTGGATTCTCTGGAGGTTCAGGTCTTGCTTCTCATGCATTCGACATGACACCACACTAGGTTGAAATTTGATAGTCTGTTTTTTAAATCATGTGAAGCCATACGCCACCATCCTAATCTTAATTGGACAGGCTGTATGCCTATTTCTAATTTTTGGGAAGTGATTGCTGTTGTTTATAATTTTTATTTATTATTTTAAATTAATTATATATCTATTCCAATGTCTCCAAACTCTAATAGTCTTTTCTCCTACTGGACAGCTGTGATGATAGAAGGTCATGATATATTGAACAAATTATATAGGAATATTAAATTATGTTTAATTTTCTCTTACATGTGTGAAGCTGTTATTCAAAAAAGATAGTATGTGTAATGTGAATGTCTCTATTAAACAACTAGTAATAGTTACCCTTACATAATATCATATCCTACCCATTCAGATTCGAAACCTGGGAAACTACCCAGTTCTTCAGTCATTCCCTGCACTCACACTCATCTGACCCAAGGGTGGCTATACACATGCTCGATTACTTCCTCCTAGTTTTCCTGGTTTTGCACTTCCAAACTCTCACTGAACACTTTCACCAGTCATCTAACTTCAAAATAATTCAAGTGCAGTCCATTAGCATGTATTGGTCCTTTCGTCCATCAAATTCACTGTGCACATCTATAAACTGTATGCCATTCCTCCTATACATACTCCTCTTTCATATATTTTCTCATTGCATATTTCTCACCTTTCAAATCATTTGTGCCTTCCAAAACAATTAACCTGTTTGCTTCTTTCTTCTGCAGACTTTCAATTTCACTGACATCCTTTATCTTCACACCTGGAAAACATGCTTTTATCACTTTCTCATTAAGTATACCTCTTATCATAAATAACTATATACAGATCTGTGGCAGAATAAAAAAAGGAAGAAAGAGCAAAAGCATGTATAATGATGCACAACTCTATGAGAACAATATTGTATATTATAACTACTGGACTGAAAGAAATGAGACTTGAAACACTAAGGCCACATAATAATTGGAGTATGTACACCAGAAGAGGGGAAAAGAAGAAGAAAACAGTAAAATTTAGAGCTGCAGAAAGTGATAGATAAAACAGACTTTACTGCTAGCAGGGGATTTAAATGCCAGAATAGGAAACAAGAAATACAAAATAAATTTAGAGAGATTTGGTGAAGATATATGTAATCAAAATGAACACAGACTGTAAGATTTATTATAAATAACATTGTTATTTATAATAAATGAGAATAACGAACTTGGTATTTGAACAGAAAGAAATACATAAATATACAATGTCAGCCAGAGGATGCAAGTTAGTTATTGACTACATTATCACAAATTTTAAGTTAGCTGAATTAATCCTAGATGTAGGAATATATTGAGACTTTAAATTAAACTCTAATCATTATATGGTCTTGGCAAAAATTCAGTTTACACCAAAATGGCTAAAAATAAAGAAAATGGAAATAACTATCAACCGAATTATAAAATTTCTTCATTACAAGATCCCTCTACTAGGCAACAATATCAGAAATGCACTGATTTAAAAACAGAAACCATGCATGAATCAAACAACATAAAAGAGGAATGAGAAAAATCTGAAAGAAAAAACCTGACAAAAACAGCAACAGAAAGCTTTAGGAATAAAGATTAAACAGTAAAAGCAGAAATAGAGTACAAAAGAAACAGTAATTGCAAAATGAGAAGTAAGGAAAAAACAGAGAGAGAAGGATGGATGGAACAGTTGTAATAGAACCAGAAAATGATATATCTAAGTCACAACCAAAAACCTATAAAATAATAAAATACACGAACAAAGAAATAAAATAAAAGGTAAACATACAAGTAATAAATTTCAAAAAATGGGTAAATTATTTTCAAAATCTCTGAACTGCTGATGATGAAGTAAAATTTTATAAAACAAGGAATGATCTAATAGAAAAATGCAAATGAAAAATTTAATAAGACTTCTAAAATTCTTTGTCTAGATTTCTGGAAAACTCCAAACTCTTGGGGGAAAAAGCACTGGTTATTGTAATGTATATATATAAAAAAAGAAATCAATATGACTTCAATAACTGTAGGAGAATTAGTCTGCTGAATGCAGGGTACAAAATATATGCAGGAAAATTAAAAGAGAAAGTAAGCAGTATAGTGGAGGAGAGGACCAACATTTAGAAGAACTGAATGGATTCTGAAAAGTCCAATCTTGAATAGACTCAATTTCCACTTCAAAAATATTAATCAGACAACAGAATCAACAAAGCTGGTATGGTAGGAAGTCAACTGAGTAAATTTATATGGCTGTATACAAGACAGTATTCAAGCCAATTTTAACTTATGGTTCTGAGAGCTGGGTTAGTAGTAAAACACTTGTAGTAAAACAGATATTAGAGTCCTGAGAAAGCTTAGGGGCATGAACAGATGGCATCAGTGGCAATATCATATTAAAAACGAGGATATTAGGAAAGAACTTGACATTCAGCATCCAGGAATGCATTAGCAGAGCTAATCTCAGGTGGTATGGTCCCTTAAACAGAATAGAAGAGGAAAGATTGGCAAAACAGTTTTCTCTGCCAGGTTGGCAGGAAAGAGACCCCAGAGGAAGACCAAGATATAGGTGGATTGATACAGTAAAAAGTGCCTTAGAAGATAGGTGGAGGCTTAACACATAACAGACTGATTTGGAGGAAAATTGTAGATAGGAAGTTAGTAATGATGTATTTTTTCATTTAGTACTATCATATCCTGTACACCCCCTTCAGGGTATATATATCAGTAATTTGATGATGATGATATATTAATTGAAAAACAAGAGAATTTCAAAAAGAAATGCACGTGACCTTAATTGATTATGAAAAAGCCTTTGATAAAATACATAGACAAAAGTTATTTAAAATATTAAGTTATCTAAATATATCAAATCAGCTCTTATAGTCTATTCAAGAAATATTTGCAGATGATCAGTTGTATTAGCTACATCAGCTGATCTACAGAGATCAGTAAAATCATTAAATGAAATTTCAAAACAGTTTTAATATGAGAATATCAAAAATAAAGGTCAAAATATTGGCTTTCAAAGGAGAAAACCTAGTAAGAAGTTAAAATAATAATTTATTATTATTACCTGAGACTTCCAGGGAGTTGGACTCTCTGGAAGTCTCTATACATTACCCAAACCATCTTTCCCTTAAATTCATTCACACTATGTGCCTCACTGCTCCTAAAGGCAAACTATTCCACTCACTCCCTGTGCTTATAAGGGGAAAACCTAGCTCTCACTCCTTTCTTGTTGGTAAACAATGGATGCCCCTGTTTTTTCTCTCCACCTTCCATTTAACAAAAAATTTCATCAGACAATATCCTATAATGTTGATTCAGAAGTTTATACACCTCTATCATATCACCCCCTCTTTCTCCTGTTGACTAGAGTCTATAATTCACATACTTGCAATCTATCCTCATTATCTAAATCCCATAATCCGGATATAATATTTATCTCTTCTTTATCCCCTTGGAACCTTGGAGACCAAATCTGCACACAATAATCCAAGTGTTGTCTTATTAAGCCCTTATGAAGAAGCAAAATGACTTCTTTATCCTTAGATGTCAAAGTTCACTTCAGTATTGCAATTATCCTCACATCCACCATTATGCAAAGATTGCAGCCTCATTAGTTTCTTGTAGCATAACCCACTAATATGAACTGGTGCTGGAAATTTCATCATGAGAAAGTGAACGACTTTACTTATTAACATTAAACTGATAGCCATTTTTGTTTGCACAAATTTCCGGTCTGTTCAAATTATTTTGTGTTTGATATCAGTAGCATCCCTGATTGCCCTGCCTCTCTTTGCATCATCGGCAAACATTTGCACATCTCCTGTTAGACCTTTCCAAATGTCAATATATAGATTGAACAACAGTAGCCCAATGACTGAATCCTGAGGTACACCATTAGTCACCTTAAATCTGGCAGATTCACACCCACCATTATACCACTTTTTTGTATCTATCAACTGTCCACTGATCCAAGTCAAGAGTTTATATTCCAATCCCATATTCTCCAGCGACTACCACACAAAAGGCAGTCTTATGCGACAGCCTTTTGTGTGGTATCCTATTAAATCCCTTAGCAAAATCCAACATTATCATAGTGTATCCATTCCCTTTTTCCAACTCAGCCATAACATTGTTATAAAATATGAGCAAATTGCTAAGACATGATCTTCCTTTAGTAAACCCATGCTGCTCCTTGTAGAGTATAGCTTTGTCTACCCATTTCTGTATGTGAGTTCTTACCAGCTTCTCTAAAATCTTCATTACCACATCAGTTTTTGCACCACCCTTATACAATGGAACATTCATACATTCCTTCCATTCCTGAGCTGAGATTCAAGTTATACAGCCATGTGAAAGCCCTTGCCAATTCGGTTGAACATTTCCTTTAGAAAACGTGCTGATATTTCATCTGTCCCTATTGACAAATTCTTATCTAGGTTATTAAACAGCTCTTCAACCTCATTTTTCTGCACCTCTAAGTCTTCATTCAATGTAGCAGAACATTGTGCACCATGTTACATACACCTGGTTGATATATCTTAGCAAATTGAGCATTCATTAATTCAACAATCTCATTAGCTCCAATACTAGATTACTATCTGCATTAAGTAAAGTTATTCTTCTACATTCATTCATTCTTTTGCTTGCAGAATAATAATAAAATACTTTTGGATTGCCTTTGGCCTGCATAGCCAGTTTCATTTCATAATCTGATTTAGCTTTCTGTACCATACTTGTTCCTTTTTTTTAGTTTGCACTTTATATATTTCATAATTCCTCTAACTCTTATTCTTACAATATTCTTTCCACGTCATTTTTTCTTCTTGTGGATCACTTGCTTAATAAGGTTGCACATCCATTTCACTCTCAACTTATTTATTCTTTGAGTACTGGGGATACTGCCTCATTTAAGTACTTTTTTCAAAGATTCCCATGCTTTGCTGACATTTTTCCCATTCACTAACTGATGCCATGCAACCAAAGATAGAATTCTGAGTTTATCATAACGTTCAGCTTTGTAGTTCAGCATGTTATCTGTTCTAATGGGAACATCCATAAAATTAGATACTTCCCAAAAAAGCACAGCATGATTGTCACCAACTGGGCAGTAAAATAGTCATATTCTTAACACAGACCCTTTCTGGCGCTATGAATAAATTTAACACTCTTTGACCTTGAGTTCCTTCTTCCACATGTTGCTTGAGAAAGTCGTCTTGCAACAATTCAATAAATTTCCTTTTCATTCTTATGAGATTTTTTTTCTTCTACCTTGTTTTCTTCAATGTTTGTATAATTAAAGTCACCCATAATGATCACTCGTTTAACACATTTCTTCGTCCCTGCAACTGAGTTGCTAAGTTCTTCATCCCACCATAGCCTCAAACTCACTGCTGCATGGGAGATTGTTACCATCATTGCTTTCTTGCATTTCTACCCTAACTGGATTTAAGTCGTCTGATATCATTAGTAGTATTCCCCCTTCTCGCCTATCTCTTTTGTCTTTCCTAAAAATAGTATACCTGTTACACTCGATCCCAGTTACCATATCTGATTCTGATAGCTAATGCCAAAATCTGATAATGATCACTAATGCCAACAATTTTAGGCCACATCATATTCAGTAAAGCAACGAACTCAACCCCTTTGTTTCTGATACTCCTGGCATTTGCATATAGACATAACAAATTACCACCTAGCCTATTCTTATAATTAACCATGCAATCCATTTGGCTTTGTTGTAGAACTTTTTCTTTTCCCTTCCCAGACATATCCCAATAGTTCGAACCCAAAGCATATATTTCCACCCCTTTGCCAGATGCATAACCATGTTTGAAGCCATTCATATCTTTATCATGTTTGCATTCCGTAACTTAACTTTCATACACATTTTTCTCATTCTTCACTTGATGATCTAGTTTCCCTGACTCTACACTGTTTCATTATAGATAATAAAATATTAGAACAAGTAAATAATTTTATTCCTGGGTTGCAACTTATCATATGGAGATATAGACATTAAAATATCAAATTTGTTGAAGTAAGCAGCATGATATATTTAAGCCATCCTGGTACAAAAACACAGAATCAGACTATATATATACGTTTTGCTAAACCAATTTTATTACATGGAAGTGAAACATGTGCCATAAAGAATGAAAATCTGATTCAAACAATAGAAATGAAATTTCCTAGAAATACAATTGGATATACTAAGTGGGACCCTGAATATTAAACCATTTAATTACTATATAAGTAAATAAAAACAAAAATGGTTAGAATATCTAAATCGAATGGACAATAGCAGACTGGCAGAAATATACAGACATAAAATAAATGGAAAAAGAAAAATTGGAAGACCAAGAAAGCACTGGCATCTTTGCCTTAGGCAAAATTAGGCAAAACCACTTTGCCTAAATACATGATTGGAAGAAGTTAAGAGAGGAACAAAATAAAGCAGAGAACAGTATTCAAGTCTAAGGAACAAGTTAAGAAAGATTGCAAAAAAAAAAGTAAAGGAGAACTAGATATGAGAAATATGTAAAGAATCATCATCAAATTTCTTACATGTATCCTCAAGGGAGTGTATAGGATATGACAGTACTACATGAAAAATTTACCTCATTACTAACTTCCTATCTACAATTTTCCTCCAAATCAGTGTGTTACTTGTCAAGACTCCAACATTACCAGATCTTATATTTCTATCGTCTAAGGCACTTTGTACCGTATCAGTCCACCTATATCTTGGTCTTCCTCTGGGTCGTTTTCTTGCTAACTTGGCAGAGAACACTTGTTTTGCTAATCTTTCCTCACCCATTCTGTTTTAAGTGACCATACCACCTAAGATTAGCTCTGCTAACGCATTCCTGGATGCTGACAATGTCATGTTCTTTCCTAATATAATCATTTTTAATATGATATTGCCATTGATGCCATCTGTTCACGCCTCTAATCTTTCTCAGGACTCTCATATCTGCGGTCTCTAGTCTTTGATCAAGTGTTTTACTTCTGACCCAGCTCTCAGATCCATAAGATAAAACTGGTTTGAACACTGTCTTGTATAGCTTATTTAGTATTCTGACTAATTTCTCTCTTATTCCATATAAATTTATTCAGTTGACTTCTTACTATACCAGCTTTATTGATTCTGTTGTCTATTTCTATATTTAATTTACCATCTTCATTAAAAATCGTGCCTAAGTAGCTGAAATGTTTTACTTGTTCCACAGGTTCTCCATTCACAACACAGTTGACATTTTCAGTGATTCTGCATATTTTCATTATCTTTGTTTCTTTATTGCCGACCTTCATACCATATCTATTACAACAGTTATTTAATTTAGTCAGTGAATCTTGCAGACTTGTAGCGGATTTATTTAGAAGTATAACATCGTCTGCATAAAGCAAAGAGCTGACATTAACATCTCCAATTTTGATATCATGTTTAATACTAACTTTCCTTCATAATGTGATTTATATAGATAATGAATAACAGAGGGGATAATGTACATCCTTGTCTCACACCAGATTTAACATTAACCCATCTTCCTGTACTTCCTTCAATTCTAACTGCTGATTTACAACTCAAATAAAAACTAAGTATTGCTTGATATGATGCCCCATTGACACCATATAACTGTAGCGTATTGATTAGCTTCTCTCTTGGCACCTTGTCATATGCCTTTTCCAGATCGACAAAACTTAAATACAGATATTTGATATATTCCCATGCTTTCTCAACTATTTGTCGTAAAGTGAAGATCTGATCCTGACAGCTTCTATTTGGCCTGAATCCAGCTTGTTCTTCCAAGCTTTTCTTCCACAATTGTTATCAACCGTTTCTCAAGTATACTTGCATATATCTTACCAGTAACACTCAGTAGGGAAATACCTCTGTAATTCTCACATTCAGTTTTATTTCCCTTTTTATATATGGGTACTATGAGAGCATTGCTGCAATCATCGGGAATTCGTCCCTCTGTCCAGGCATTCTGAACTATGCAGTGCAGCCACTGTAAGACTTTTATACCACCATACTTCAGCATTTCTTGTCGAATATCATCTACTCCTGCTGCCTTTCCACATTTCAAGCCTTTGATGGCTTGAAATGTGGAAAGGCTTTTTTTTACTTCAAGTATGGATATGTATTCGTGACTGCATGCCTGGCCAGTGTTTTTTATCACTGTGCTGTGATCACTGCTTGTTTCATTTAGCAGTTTTTCAAAGTAATTACTCCATACTTCAAGGATATCTTTTTCTCCCATTTTCATGTCACCTTTATCATATCTAACTCCTTTTACAGCACTCTTTCCTCCATTCCTAACCTTCTTCAACCTCCAGAATATTTTGCTACCATCTTGATATTTATTTTGTATGTTCCTGCCAAAGTCTTCCAATGACTTTTGTTTAGCTAGTTTTACACAGTGTTTAGCTTGTGTAAAATAAAATGAAAGAGCATGAGAACAGGAACCAAACCTTTCTTCTTTTCCTTCACTGCCTCTTCAACTTCCTGTATCCACCATGGAGTTCTAATTTTTCTATCCTTGCAGACAACTTCACCACATGCCTCTCTAGCTGAATCTTTCTTCAAGGCTTGCCACTGAATCTCCAAGGTTTGGTTCCTGTTCTCAAACTGTTTCATTTTTTTTTCATTCATGTTTGTGTATTTTAGTCTGCAGAGTCACATCTGAGAGCTGCTCAACTTTTATTCACTTTAAAACTTTCTTACATGTTATTCTTTTCAATATGAAATTCAATTTTATCCTGCTCAAGACTAAATAGGGATCACTTCCAATTTCAAATCCTCTGTACACACTGGTATCCTGCACCAGGGAAGAAACTTCACTATCAACAATAACATAGTCAATGAGAATTTTCTTATTCCTTGCCTCTTCTCTCCATGTGAATTTGTGCACATTTTTATGTTGGAACATGGTGTTAGTAATAACCAGTCCATGTCCTGAGCAGAAATCCAACAGGTATTTGCTATTATTATTAGCTTTTCTCTTTTCTCCTGATTTCCCCCAAATATTTTTGTATGTCTGACAATCATTTCCTACTCTTTATTATTATTATCATCATTATTATTACGTGCGACTCCAGGGAGTCCTTGAACTCATTGAGGGAGGCCCTAAACATCATGTCCACACAACTATACGACATTCTCACAGTATCTACCTTGCCTTGAACACACTCACCATCATAGCACCCACAACAGACTCTGGCAGCTTATTCCACTCATTTACCACTCTAAAAGTAAAGAACCCAGCTCTAACACCCCTGCTAACCACACTCTTGCCCAGCTTCCATAGGTGTCCCCTACTTCGCCACCACCAGTCCTGATCTCAAAAATATCCTCTGAATTAATCCTATAGAAACCCTTAAGCAATTTGTATGTCTCAATCATATCTCCCCTTTTCTGCCTATCAACTAATTTCTGCAACCCACAAATCTTCAACCTGCTCTCATAAGGTTCATTCCGTAGACCTGCTATCATCTTGGTCACTCGCCTCTGGATCCTCTCCACCTCCTCCCCATCAAGAAGAAACCTAGGTGACCAAATCTGGGCACAGTAGTCGAGATGAGGTCTTATCAAGGCTCAGTACAGAGGTACAATAACTTGCTTGTCTCTGCTTGTCAAAGTATTTTTTCAACGGCCAAGTTAGTCGATAATCTGATTTAGCCACTTTTGCAATGTGCCCCCTAAACTTCACATCCTGTCCACCAACACTCCCAAGTCCCTGGAGTACAGTTCCACCAATGTGGTATACTGCTGCTAATCTTTTCACCCCCAAAATGCATAACCTTACATTTTGTCACATTAAATTGACATCCATTCTCCTTAGCCTAGAACTCCAATCTATCCAAGTTGTCCTGCAAGATTTTGACATCTTCTGCATTCACTATTGCCCTACCCAACTTTGCATCATCAGCGAACAAATGAACTGTTCCTCTTAGATCCTTCCCTATATCGTTGATGAACAAATTAAACAACAGTGGTCCAAGAACAGAACCCTGCAGCACACCACTAGTCACAGGCCGTCTTTTGGAATCTACTCCTGAATAAACTACTCTCTGATATCTCTTCATCAACCACCCACCTATCCATCTCACCAACCCTATATCCATTCCTATATATTTAAGTTTACATATTAGAATTCCATGTGGTATCTTGCCAAATGTCTTAGCCAGGTCCAGCAGTCATCATGTCCTTATCAGTATCACTGTAAACCCATTACCATTATCCAGTTCAGCCGTCACTGTGTTATAAAACTTGAGCAAGTTACTGAGGCATGATCTACCCTTCACAAAGCCATGCCGTCCCCATACAGTATCTAATTTTCATCAATCCATTCCTGTATTATTCCCTTGATTACTTTCTCCAAGACCTTGACAACGACTCCTGATATGCTAATCGGTCGGTAATTTGCAACAGTAGTCCTGGATCCTCCTTTATGCAGTGGAACTATTTTCCCCTCTTTCAATACCTTCGGGACTAAACCAGACTTGAGACTCAGATTAAACAACATGGTCAAGGGCACTGATAATTCTTTAGCCGCTTCACGTAAGACCCGTGCCGGTATACCATCCAATCCCACAGATCTATTCACATTAAGGTTCTGTAATAGACTATTCACCTCCACTTCATTCATCACAATTCCTGTATAAACTAATGGTTCTTTCATTTTTTCAATATCTCCACCTGGATGATATACTCTTGCAAAGTGCTCGCTCAGTAATTCCACTATATTGACTGATTCAGTGACCTCCTTACCATCATCATTCCTTAAAATCATTTTGCCATGTACAGTTTTTTTTTTTTTTTTTGCTTGCAGCATATTGAAAGAACTGTTTGGGATTCTCTTTAGCTTGCATAGCTAGTTTCCTTTCATAATCCTCTTTTGCCTTTTTTACCACACTCGTTACCCTTCTGCCTTGCACTTTAGACCTTTCGTGTGCCTGCAGGTCACCTCTTTCTTTATATTCCCTCCACTGTTGTTTCTTTTTTTGCAGCTCAAGCTTAATGGTGTTATTCATCCATTTAACCCATACTTGTTTTACTATTCGGACCCTACTGTAAATGCTCCTTGACCACTTCCCATGTTCTATCGACATCCAGCCCTTGCAGTTGTACATGCCATGGCACTGATCCAAGCAATCTCCTAAGCTTGTCATACTTGCCAGCACGGTAATTCCACATATACCCTATCTTAATCGAAAATTCCACACCTTTATCCACCTCCCAAATCAAGACCTTATGATCACTCTCACCAATAGGTGGCAACATGGTCATATTCATTACAGTCAAATTCTCAGATGCTATTACCAGGTCAAGTACTCTCACACCCCCTAGTATTTTCAATTACATGCTGTCTCAGATAGTTATCCCTTAATAATTGAATAAAATCCATTTCCTTCCTCACATGTGTCCTCTCCTCCTTCCAATCAATGTTACCATAGTTGAAAACCCCCATTATAATTACCCTCCTTCCACTCATTTCATCAATTTGTTTATGTATACTATCCCACCATCTATTCCATCACCTGGTCTATAGCAACTGTATATTTTGTTCTGCCAGTCTCAATCTCCCACTAAATACCTTCAAATGAGCTCTTTTCACTATCCTGCAATTCAATTTCAATTCTCCTTGGCTGCAGTTCATCGGCTATCGTCAATAACACTCCTCCCCTCCCATTTTATTCTCTCTATCCCTCCTAAGCACACTATAACCTACACATTCTATCCCACTAACTATATCATCTTTTGTCAGCCATGTTTCACTAATGCCAATAACCTGTGGCCAGGAAGAGCCAATCAAGGCCAAAAATTTTTCCTTCTTGTTCCTAATACTCCTGGCATTAGTATACAAGAAATGCAGTGGTCCCTTTGTCCCACCCCCTATCTTGATGCACTATTCTAACTCTCCCATTCCAATTTCTTGTCCTTAGTACTGGCTCGGGTACATTATATACATTCTTACACTCAACTATCTCACTGATGTCTGCATATCCACTCCCCCCCCCCCTCCTTGGTAGTTCTAGTTTCCCTGGTTCTGCACATCGATTTTCACTTCATTCAGCAACACTTTTTCCAGTCTTCGTACACCAAATCCATTCAAATGCAGGCCATCCATCTTGTATAAATCCTTTCGCCCATCAAACTCATTCCACACATCCACGAATACCACACTGTCTGCATAACCTGTGCATAAAGTCATTTGCGATTTTGGCCCTCCTCCTAAACTCCTCTCTGTCATGCCGCAGCAACAGACTCACCATCCTAACTGTCACTCTTTTCTTTCACTACTTTTAGCAATACTTTCAAGTCCTCTCTCATAAAAAATTTATCTCCTTTCAATTCATTCGTGCCCACCACAACTATCACTTCTTTCACCCTCTATTTTTGCGCTCTAATACTCTTGCTTACATCCTTAAACTTCGCACCTGGTAAGTATGATTTAGTTAAACTCCCATCTATCACTCCTCTTAATAACGAGTCACCATACAACACTCTTTCCTTCATTTCAGAAACGCTCTCACTCTTACGCTTATTTTTCCTTTCAAACATTTGTTTATTTCTGTTAGCTGAGGCACTCTGGAAAGAGTTTTGCAGGTGCTCTAATTGCCGCTGCACGTTTTGTATCACTGCACGCAACCTAGCGATCTCACTCCCTACAAATAATTCCTCATTTTTTTCATCATTTAAACCATTTTCATTGATCACCACTCTCATTGCCATCTTGTACAACATCGCAATTCCCTATGAAGCCACTATTTTCACTCACATTCTGGCTTTCTTCAACCATAACTATCTCACGACCTGACACGTACTTCAGTTCCTCACTTTGCTTACACTTTCTGCACATTCTCCCACGACTATCACTTTCCATCCAAACTCCAGCCTCATTCGGGAATGCATACATCCCACACACATCACATTGGACGAACTCCCTCACGTTACAGTTTTTGAACAAAGGCGTATTTTTGGATGCCATTATCTTTAGTCGCATTGGTGCTATGTGCTATTCTATGAAATGTATCGTTAAAATACTAAATTAAATAAAATAGGATTCACACCAAAATCACACAGACACTTTCTATGTGACTTTCCTACTCTTTAGATTTAGATTTAAAGAGTAGGAAAGACTAGATTTAGATCCCCAACAACGACCAACTTTTCCTTTTTCATTGTGTCAGTAGCTTTCTCTAGAGCCTCAAAAAAATTCCTCCGCTTCTACTTTAGTAGAGCCTTCTGTGGCACCAAAGGCACAAATAAGTCTCATTGTCCAGCTCCCCATTCTGATATTTGTCCACATCACTCTACTTGAGACTGCCTGCCATTCAAGATTAGCCTTGTATTTAGTGTTGAATACTATGGCTACCCTCTTCTTTTCCTTGATTGTCATTACCTGAATATATCATTTTGTATTTATTGCTCAGAAAGATCTCACCAGTTTTTGACTACCTACTATACCAGCTTTGGTAATTCTATTGCCTGTTTCCTTATTTAATTTGTCATCTTCACTAAAAACTGTGCCTAAATAGGCTCAATGTTCTATAGGTTCTCCATTCAGGATGAAGTTGATATTTTCAGTGATTTTTATACCAAATTTATTACAGCTGTTTTTCAATTTGTACATTAATGTTATCAGAAGAATTTGATGATTTTGACAATTGATATGTAGCTGTTTGCTGTTGATGCAAAGATAGGTAGGGTAATCAGGAATGCTGCTGATATGCAGTACTTCCAGAATGATTTGAATAGGCTGGAATTATGGGCATGGGAAAATGGGTGTCAGTAAATGTAAAGTCATTCACTTCGGCGTGATTAGATATTCAATGTTGTATTATATTGGTGGGATTAGGTTAGAAGAAACTAATGAGGCTAGGGATCTTGGAGTGTTAATAGATAGGAAGTTGGAGTTCAGGGGTTATGTTGCATAGGTTGCAAATACAACTCAAAAGATTATTGAAATGCTGAAACAAACGTTCACATGTAAAGATAAGGATGTTATTTTGTCTCTTTACAAGGCCTCACTTAGACTGTTGTGCACAGGTCTGGTCTCCTGGTTTCCGTTGTGATTCTGATATATTGGAGAGAGTACAAAATGATATCTGGATTGTGGAATACTGATTATGAAGATAGATTGAGAATTTGTAGACTGCAGACACTAGGAGAAAGAGGGGAGGGTGATATGATTGAGACGTGCAGACTTCTGAAAGGGTCATACAGGATTTCAATTTATGGAGGGTGGGGAAAGGACACGAGGGCATCCTTGGAAGCTGAGAATGAAGGCTGCTAAGAAGGGGGGTGAGGGCTAGATTTTTCTCTCAGAGGGGGATGGTGCGTGATTGGAATGGATTGCCATTGGATGTTGTGAGTGCAAGCAGTGGAAATGAATTCAAGAATAATTATGAGTTGGTGTGTGTGTAGTATGTGGCTTTCCTCCATGAGTCTCTGACTCCATGGAAGTCTGTGTTAATAATTTGCTAGCCATCATAATACAACATGAGTTACATATGTGCACATTGCTGTTAGTTAGCCTTCTTTCAAATATTCTGTGTTACTGTTTCCATTAATTTACATATTGTTTAACTGAGCTATTTTTTTTTTTTTATTATTCTTATGCTTGATTGAAGTATACTATAAGTTATAATAAATTTAGTTTAATTCTTTTACTACCTTACCCCAGTCCTGAAGATATTTTCAGGCACAAGCTTTGTTTGTTCACACCTGGATAAAGGATTAAACTAGATTTATTATAGTCTAACCAAGTGAAAAATAATCTTTCAATATACTATAAGTTATTCAAAACTAGTAGAGGTTTAAGCTGAGTAAAGTAATTGGTCATCGAACTCTTTATGCGAAATTTGTGCCAGACTTAAATGCTTCACAAATACATAGTCTGTATCTGAATTCTAAATCAGCAGTTAGAATTGAAGGGAGTATGGAAAGATGGTTTGACATAAAATTAGGTGCGAAACAAAGGTACACACTATCCCTGCTATTATTCATCAATATGAGTCACATTATGAAGGAAAGTGGCATTAAATCAAAATTGGAGATGCTAATTCCAGCTCTACTTCATGTTGATGTTGTTATACTCCTAAATAAATCCCATTAAGTCTGCAGGATTCCCTAACAACTAACTGCTGTAATAAATTTGGTATGAAAATCAGCAATCAAAGGCAATGACTATGAAAAATAGGCAGGGGCATTGGAATCAGTTCATCTTGAATGGAGAACCTATAGAACAAATAAAACATTTCAGCTTTTTAGGCACAATTTTGAGTTAAAGTGATAAATTAAATATGGAAAATGCATCAGAATAAGCAAAGCTGTAAGGTAGGAGTGAACTGAATAAATTTGTATCAAGAAGAGAGAAATTAGTCAAAACATCAAGTAGCTGCATACAAGATAGTTAAATTAATTTTAACATTAGATCTGAGACCTGGGTTAGAAATAAAAGTTGACCAAAGACTGATAACTGCAAATAGTCCTGAGAAAAAATTAGGGAACAGATGGCATTAATTTCAGAATCATATTGAAAATTGAAGATAAGTCATCTACTTTTTATGTGGCCACATTGGGAAAGCAGTTTGCTTTGTAATAATTGAAGTACAATTGCATACTACTGTATCAAAAGTCAGGTGAGATGCAAGGTCAGTTAATAGAAGGGTCATTGTTTTGAAGGTCGGATTAATGGTAGATTACTGTATTAGGAAGGAACTTGATATTGTTAGCATTCCAGGAAGTTTGAGCAGAGTCATGTTCACTTTAGCAGAATGGTATGGTCAGTTAAGCAGATTGTAACAGGTGTTTGATTCTAATATGTCAGGAACAAAACCCAGATGAAGATCAAGAACTAAATGTGTTGATGCAGTTAAAGTGCCTGACAAGACTGATATATAATCTGACAGCATTGTAGTTCTGACAGATAGGACTTATTTGGAGGAAAATCGTTGGTAGAAATTTAGCTCAACATGAAAATGTACATTACTATTATTAGTATCCTGTACATCCCTTGAGGATACATAAAAGGAGTTTCATGATGATAATATTTCCTGCACACAAAAGAGGTAAAGGCTTTTGGTGGTAAAAGTTTAGTGGATTAGCATTTGATTAATACAGAATTTGACCTCTCTAGTAGCATAACACAGTTGGGTATGAAGATGAAAGTATATGGAAAGACTAGAGTAGACTACATTTATGCCAGACTCCCTATATATATATATATATATATATATATATTAGTCCAGTTGTTAACTTTTATGTAATATTTTAGTTTTATGATATTGCCTTCTGCTGCTACTGTGGATGAGCAGAATTGAGAAGTAACTATTAAAATTCAAAACTCCTGCAGATTGTTCTCCAAGAAATATACAGTAGTCCCCTCTTATCTGCAGGGGAATACGTTCCAAGACACCCTGCAGATACCTGAAACTACGGATAGTACAGAACCCTATATATATATATACATAGTTCGGTACATGCACTGTTTTTTTCCTGTACATACACACCTATGATAAAGTTTAATTTATAAATTAGTACAGTAAGAGATTAACAACAATAAGTGATAATAAAATAGAACAGTTATAACAACATACTGTAATAAAGTTATCTGAATGTGAATGGAATCTTAGCAACCTCAGCACATGTCCTTTTTTTATGATTTTTTTATTATTTTATAAAGTTGATAACTTCCACCTTTTTCACTTAAAAGGAAGCACTTTATGGCTTCTGTCATATCCAAATTGCCAACATCACTGCTCTTGCACTTTTGGGCCCATTATTAAGTAAAATAAGGGTTACTTGAACACAAGCATTGTGATACTGTGCCAGATTATCTGATAACCAAGAAATACTCAGAACGGCACACATTTCCTGATTTCCAAAAGGCTGCAGTGTGTGTAGCTTTCTCTACCTTTGCAATGAGTTGCCCTGGTATTGGACTACTTCTGGGATCAGCCAGCCAAATTGTCTATTATTAAAAGAAAAAGTCATACAGCTTCATTTCAGCGATGTAAAACTACATGGGCAAAGTGAATATTCAACCCAACATTATTTCAAAGCTGAATGTTTGTAGAAACTATGAAAGTTTCGTAAGTTGACCAGGGAGCTTACAAGAATACAATCCTTGGCATCCCTGAGTTACCTTAGTTGCTTTAGTCAAGTGCAGGAAAACCTCACTTAAAGCAAATTTGATATGCACGATAATCATTTAATGCATTTGAGTGAAATGATACTATTTCCTGCTTTAAGCGAGTGATTAATCAGTTAACGTGATTTTTTTTTACGTTAAGCGCATTTTTTGCCACCAATCTGCAGCGAGAGGAAAAGCTGGAAGTCATTACGAGATGTGAAAGTGGCACTAGTAATACAATGATTGTGCGAGACCTGGGATACAGCGAGTCTACCTCTGATAAAGAGGTAGACTCGCTGTATTCTCAAAGAATATTAAATAAGAGCAGAGAATACTCGAGTATTCTTTGCTCTTATTTAATATAGTCCAAACTGTAGACTCGCTGTATTTTGGACTATATTAAATAAAAGTAAAGAATACAAAGAACAAAAAAGTTGCTACTGCTTCTTTAAGCATGCAGATCACCCGAAACAGAAGCTGTTTAATGATCGAGATGGAGCTCTGGATTGAAGATTATAACCAAAAAATAACACCCAAGAAGTACAGGGAATATTCAGGCAAAAGCTCTCAATATTTTTACCTCATTGAAAGAGACCAAATTTCAAGGAGAATGTGAAAGCTTTACTGCGAGTTTAGGATGGTTTGACCGTTTTAAAAATCTAGCTGGACTGCATAACATAAGAATAACTGCGGAATCTGCTAGTGCTGATGAAGATTCTACGGTCAAGTTTCCTGAAGAATTGCAAAGGATAATTCAGGAGGATGATTATGATGATCGGCAAATATTCAACATCAGTAAAACTAGTCTCTTTTGGAGGAATATGGCAACAAAAACTTTCCTAGCTAATGCTAAAGCATCTCAACCAGGATACAAAGTATCTAAAGATCGTCTTACACTTTTATTAGGAGGCAGTGCAGAAGGCGACTTTAAACTCAAGCCTATGTTGGTTTATTGTGCGCAAAATCCAATATCTAACATTATTGAAGAAATCAGCATAATTAGAAAAGAACAACTTGGATTTAATGAACTCGATAACGAAGATGTGAGAAGCTTGCTCGATTTCCATTCAGAACAGTTAAGCGAGAATGATCTCCTTTAAATGGAAGAATAGCATGCATATGAAGAAGAAGAAGATAAGGAGTGCGAACAAGAAGAGAGAACAGTGCGACTAAGAAGCTAACTGCAAAAGAACTAGAGCTAGTTTTCAATCACATTGGTATGTTAAGGAAATTTTGTTTGACGCTGATCCTGATATGGAATGAAGCTTCGAAGTCCACCAGAATCTTGATAAAGCAATCGCCAGCTATCACAAATTGCATGACAAGATGAAATAATCGAGCATGATTCAAACATCTTTACTTAATTTTTTGTAAAAGAAAGTAGCTCAATCAAATGTTTAGACATTAAATAAAAATTTAAGCAATTTATTTTTATTAACTTTGATGATTTTATTCTCTAATATAGCTTATACTGTAATTTTTTTCCAAATTTACGCTAACTGATAGATGAATTATAATTATTCTTATTGTTTATTGTATTCACTTAATACCATTTTGTTTAGTGTGCATTAATTGTGTTAAGCGAGGTTTTCCTATATGTAGTGTAACTCGGAGATACCGATGATTGTATTCTCGTAAGCGCTCAGGTCAACTTACGAAACTTTTATAGTTTCTACAAAATTCGGCTTTGAAATAATGTTGGATCTAATATCAACTTTGCTGATGTAATTAATAAATTGTTTATTTCTGGAATTTTTCATTTAATATGTTTGGACCAGGGTTGACCGTGGATAGTGAACCTGCAGATAAGGGGTGACTACGTTATGAGAATGAACATTATTCCTAGATAGCAGTAAAGAAAATAAAAAACAAAAAAGAAAAAAAATTGTGAGTTTTGGACTTGTTAAACTTTAAAGTGGAGTTGAGTAGTTCTTGTATGTATAAAGTCCTTGTATCTTAATTCGATATGGAATAGAATGATGAACTACCATGGCCAGTTTTAATTAGTGACTGCTGTGGAAATATCTGTAGAAAATGCACTTGTGAAAAAAGTGAATTGATGAGAAATGGGTCATTAGTTAGTGTCATTGCTCTTTTCTGTAATAACTGTGTGTGTGTGTGTGCGTTTGAAGTTAATGACAGTCTTGGTGTACCTGTTTAATATTGTTTAGTATTAAATAATATTTAGTATTGCAACAGCACAAGTCCCAAAGGCGCAGAAAGACAGTAAAATTGTTCCACTTCACAAAGATGGCTACAAATTAAAGGCCAGCCTGTGTATCTGGAGTTGTGCTTAAGGTGTTTCAGAGGGTGATGAAAGGATACAGAAGTGAATTGATAATGGTGTTATCTTTGTCATGGATCAGCATAGGTTTGTTAAAGGGAATTCATGTTTTAGCCTTCTGCTTATGATATGCTGCAACAAGTTAACAGATTCACTGGATGAGGTAATTTGGATGCAAAGAGTATGCAGAAGCTTTGACATATTGCTATACTACAAGTTTGTAACTAAATTGGAATGGATGGGATTAGATATCAGATTAGTGACTTGAATACATGATTAGCTTTCATATAAGTTTAAGTTTGTGTGTGTGTGTGTGTGTGTGTGTGTGTGTGTGTGTGTGTGTGTGTGTGTGTGTGTGTGTGTGTGTGTGTGTGTGTGAGGTATGGCATCTCAAAAGAGACAAGTTACTAGCAGTCTGTTTTGGGGTCATTGTTGTTTGACTTGTATATATTAATGATATTGGAACAAGAAGTTTGAAGTTTTTTCACTTGGTTAGACTATAAATTATATATTTAGTTTAATCCTTTATTCAAGTGAAAGCAAACAAAGTTTGCATCTGAAGTAACTTCAGGACTGGGGCAACTTGTGGCAAAGGCGGACTGACTTCACATCACTTGCCTTAGTTTCCCATAATGCAAAGCATATCTCCTTTGCAGACATGTATAATCCTATGCATTATGCGAAGGTCACTACCCAGACCGGTTTAAACTTTTATTGAGATCTCTTCAGTGGGAGCCAGCCTCCAGTGGTGATACCAAGGTTGAAGCAATGCAGAAGTCATATTTCTATATACCATTTGCCAAAAGGAAAGGTGTCACACCTTATTATTAAATTACTCGGGATTAGAGAAAGATGTTGGAAGTTTTTTCGCTTGGTTAGACTATAAATTATATATTTAGTTTAATCCTTTATCCAAGTGTAAGCAAACAAAGTTTGCACCTAAAATATCTTCAGGACTGGGGCAACTCATGCCAAAGGGTGGACTGACTTCACATCACTTGCCTTAGTGCTTTGCATTATGGGATACTAAGGCAAGTGATGTGAAGTCAGTCCACCTTTGCCACAAGTTGTCCCAGTCCTGAAGATATTTCAGGCGCAAACTTTGTTTGCTTACACTTGGATAAAGGATTAAACTAAATATATAATTTATAGTCTAACCAAGTGAAAAAACTTCCAACATCTTTCTCTAATCCTTTAAGGTGGAAATATGACTTTTGCATTGCTTCAGCCTTGATATTACCGCTAGGTCTGGCTCCCACTGAAGAGACCTCAATAAAGGTCGAAACTGATCTGGGTAGTGACCCTTCCCATAATGCATAGCATTATACATGTCCGCAAGGAGATGTGCTTTGCATTATGGGATACTAAGGCAAGTGATGTGAAATCAGTCCACCTTTTCACGAGTTTCCCCTGTCCTGAAGATACTTCAGGCGGGCGCAAACTTTTTACACTTGGATAAAGGATTAAACTAAATATTAATTGATATTGGAACAGATTTAACTGGAGATATGCAGCTGGTTGCAAATGATGCAAAATTAGGAAGAACAGTGAAGGGTCAAGCAGATTGGCCTTACAGGAGGACTTGAATAGAATTATGTTGAGTAGGCAGAAGTGGAACTTCTGCCTGCTCAGCTAAAAATAACAATAACCTCGCAGTTGAGTGGAACTGTGAGGTTATTGTTGCATAGTGTAAGGCTCTGAAATTTGGTAGGCAGGTAATTGGATGCAGAGTATATACATAATGGAGAAATTTTGAAGGAGGTAGAGAACTGAGAGTAGTTGATCTGAGATTTAGGAATCACATTATACAAGTTATGAAGTCATTAGATGGCAATGATACAGAGGACCCTGATATGCAGAAATAAAGAGGTTATGGTTCGATTATATAAGGCCTTGATCAGGCCTCGTGGATTATTGTGCACAGATTATATTATGTAGTTTTCATTGGGTGGATGAAAACATATTAGAAATTGTCCTCAGAAGATTGACCAAGGTGATATCTAGTCTTTGGAATCTGGGTATGATGACAGATTAGGAGATTGCAGTTTGCAAAGCTTTGAAGAGGAGAGGGATATGATTGAGACATAAGTTGATATGGAGTTGTTACTAGGTTAATACAGAAGAAATGTTTTATATGATGGAAGAAATGGATAGAACAAAAGGTCATCTTTGCTACAGTATAAGGAGGATAGGATTGAGGAGCAGGTGATTAAGTTTTATGACTATATTGTATACTTCCTACAATGAGTCTTTTGACTTCATGGAGGTTTGATGTTCATATAGTATAATTATTAATATATAAAGTTCATATAAAGTAACACAGATCAGAAGAGACATCTAAATTTCTTGAAATCATTTATACTACCTGCACGTGCTCGCACGTGCGCGCGCGCGCACACACAACCTCCAAAAGCAATCCATTCCCATCGTACACTATATGAGAGGAAAAAATCTCGCTCTTATCCCCCACTTGACTGCATTCATTTTCAATTTCCATGAATGCTTTCTTGTCCTCTCCCCATCTTACATAAAATTAATTTCATCTATTACTATCGATTATGGTCCTTTCAGAATGTAGGTCTCAGAATTGTATAATGCCACAAACACTGTTGAAAGCATTTTTACATGGAAGCCAGAAGAACAGGAGGAAGAAGAAAGTTTTCTCAGAAATGCGAAATAGAACAAGCAATGAAAGATATGAAAAGTAATAAAATGCCAGAAGAAGATTTAAGTACAATAGAAATGATGAGAGCAGTAGGAGAAATATTAACAGAAAAGTTTTAAAAATCTGTTTAATAAATGCCTGAAAGAGAAAGATATGCCAAACATCTGGACAATGCTATTGTGATACTCTTATTCAAAAAGGATAAAAAGAAAAAGATAGAAATTATGGCCTATAAGCTTGCGGCCACAAGTATATAAACTGCTTATAAAAATGATAACAAATAGAATCATGAGATTATTGGATGAAGCTTGGCCTAATAAACAAGCTAGATTCAGGAAGAAGTTTAGCACAATCAACCATCTGCTCACATTGAATTAACTAAGAGAAACATACAGAGAATACACCTTACTATTGCACTTAGGTTTTATAGATTACAAAGAAGCCTTTTAATTCAGCTGAAAAACAAGCATGCCCAATAGCATGCTTATTTTTCAGCTGAATGAAGAAACACGGAGTAAACTAAAATGCTAAAATATGCAGCTAATAAACAAAAATATATAAAAAAGCAGCTGCTAGTATCCTTATATATGAACGCAGACTCCATTTGAAATATCTAAAGTAGTATCCCAGGGTGATACTACTTCATCCAAATTATTCAATGTAGTATTAGAATGTCCTGAGTGAACTAGATTGGAGTGACAAAGGAATTAATATCAATGGTAAAACCTAAATAATTTACAATACACTGATATTATAGCAATAGCAAACGACAGGAGGGAACTAGAAGAAATGATGAATTAAATACAGTATCAAGTAAAGTAGGATTTTATATATATATATATATATATATATATATATATATATATATATATATATATATATATATATGTATGTATAAGCGATGGAAAAACTCAAATAATGACAAATATCGAATGAAACCAGATAACAGGAGAACAAATAATAATAGATAATAATAAAACAGAGCAGGTACAAGAATATCTATCCCTTGGAAGAATAAGCATTTATGAAAAAATAAAAAAAAAGAATTCAGCTAGGCTGGATGACTTTTTGCCCACTGGAAAAGTTGCAAGTAAAATAGAACCAAACTTTTCAAACATTACATCATCCTGTTTATGAAATATGGATCAGAGATATGGCCAATAACCAAACAAATATTGGACAGAATGGAGAGAACCATGTTGTACATCGGACTGCACAACAAAATAAGGTATGAAAATATAAGAAAAGAAACAAAAGTGTTGGATTTAAGGGAAGAGGTTTTAAAATTAAAATGGAGATGGACAGTACATATTGCACAGATGAAAAGTGATAGATGGACAAAGACAATCACCCCAGTGGCATCCATATGAAGGAAGATGAATGCTTGAATGACCAGAGAGAAGATGGAAGAATGACTTAATAGAGATGATTGGAGAATGCTAGCACTGAGAATCTTTCAACACAAATCTTGAATGCTTCACTCTCCTTTGCATTCTCTCCTCAAGGTTCATTTCAGCATTACAATTATCCTCTGAGTCATATTAGCAATATTTGGTATTTGGCCCTTTTCAACTTCCTGTCTACTGAAACTCCAAGATCCCTAGCCTAATCAGTTTCCTCTAGCACTGTGTTAACGGGAGTGATATTGCTACCCAGATGGCATTGGGGGGGGGGGGAATAATTAATTTTTGGTGTGAAAAATATTAAGAATCATTCCAACCATCAATGTAAATACTGCCATATGAAAGATAATGGACATATATAACAATGAGGAAATATACACTTCATTTTTAAAATAGTGAATAAATAATAAATGCCTTTTTTAGAGACAGTATATTCATTGCTTAAAGATGTACTGCTTCTTTATCACCATGTTTCATATGTCATCCAGTAGGATTGAGAAAAGCTCTGGTTTTGCCCAATCCTTTAATATAGTGATTTCCTCATTCCTGTTTAATATTTTTTTCAGCAAGCTAATTCAGAATAACATTTTGGAGGCTTAATGGATTTTTTACAACTCAAAAAAGATTAAAATAGAATTGAATACTTCCTATATTTCGTCCTAATCACTAGGACATCTACGGGGATTACAAAAACTAATGTAACATGCACACAAATATCTTACAATACTAAGCCCAACCACGTGGGTGACACTAAAGTCCTATCTAGGTGGAGCGCCCTCTAAGGGTGGTAGTAGGTGGTCCCACCTTACATTCCAGACCATTAGACTCCTTCCTCAGTCATCTCAATAGCCTACATCAAGAATCCAGTTTACTATGGAAAAGGAAAAGAACAATTGTTTACCCTTCCTAGACACCTTAGTCACACGCCTGCCTAATGATACAATTGCCTTCACTGTATACAGAAAACCCACACACACACACACAGGCAGATACATTCACAAACTCTCCCACCACCACCACCCCTCTCAACAATATGGCATTATTAAAACTCTTACCAAAAGAGCCCACAATCTTTGTTCCAGTGGAACCGCCCTCACTACTGAGCTTAACCACATACACAGCACTTTCCTCTCCAATGGCTACAGCAAACACAGTATCAAAAAAATAATCAGTTCCTCCCCCATTCCCCGTCCTTCTCTCTGGTGATGAGTGTTTCCCAAATCTTCGGAAGCTTAATGCAACCGTATTTATTAAGATTTGGTTGGTTTCTGAGAGCTGCTGCTTCTAAGAAAAGTCTCTCTTTCTTGAATTTGCTGTGGTGGAGCATGGTGGTTTTCTTCCATGATACTCTGTGGGTGGTGTCCAAAACATGATCAGCCAAGCCTGGATGACCATAGTTGTGTTTACAGATGTAAGACGTGTTCCTCCAGGCGGATGAATGCTGATCTGCCTGTCTGTCCAAAGTACGCCAGCTTACAGGAACAGGGTACTTTGTAAACTCCAGGCAGAGAGAGAGGAAGGAGCTGATCTTTCGTTGAACGGATAAGGGTAGCAAGTTTGCGGTGGGGCTTATATGCTGTGTGCAGGTTGTACTTTTTTAGAATCTTGGCTATTTTTTCGGATGTGCCACAGATGTAGGGTATGGTGATGGCATTTTTAAATTCTTGTTGACGAGAAGGACGGGGAATGGGGGAGGAACTGGTTATTTTTTTGATACTGTGTTTGCTGTAGCCATTGGAGAGGAAAGTGCTGTGTATGTGGTTAAGCTCAGTAGTGAGGGCGGTTCCACTGGAACAAAGATTGTGGGCTCTTTTGGTAAGAGTTTTAATAATGCCATATTGTTGAGAGGGGTGGTGGTGGGAGAGTTTGTGAATGTATCTGCCTGTGTGTGTGTGTGTGTGGGTTTTCTGTATACAGTGAAGGCAATTGTATCATTAGGCAGGCGTGTGACTAAGGTGTCTAGGAAGGGTAAACAATTGTTCTTTTCCTTTTCCATAGTAAACTGGATTCTTGATGTAGGCTATTGAGATGACTGAGGAAGGAGTCTAATGTGTCTGGGCCATGAGGCCAAATAGAGAACATCCATCATCTACATATCTTAGCCAGATTGAAGGTTTGAGTGGGGCTGAGTCTATGGCTCGTTTTTCGAAATCTTCCATATATAAATTTCAAGGGGGGTTGAGAGGGGGGAACCCATGGTGGTTCCCTCTATCTGCTTGTAGATTTTGTTCTTCCAAGAGAAATACCCAGAGTTAATGGCAAAGGAAAAGAGATCTAAGATGTCAGAAGGAAAAACTTTTTCTAAGAGAGATAAGGTATCAGTTAAGGGAATATTGGTAAACAAAGAGGAGATATCAAAGCTTACCAATATGTCTGCATTATTCAAAGTTAAATTTTCTGTCAGGGCCTTAAAGTGGGTCAAGTTTTTTATATAGGAAGTGGACCTTCCGGTGAGGGGGGGGGGGTCAGAGAGTTGGCCAGCTGTTTAGTCAGTCTGTAGCAAGGTGCATTGGTGGCATCTACTATAGGCCTGAGTGGGGAATTGGGTTTGTGGATTTTTGGTAAACCGTATATTCGGGGGGAGGGGGAGGGGGGGGGAGCGGAAAGGTTTAAGTTTTTTCGTGATGTCAGGTGGCCAGGAAGATACTAGCGGGATGTAGGTAATGCAATTGCAGAGGATAATATTTGTATCTATTACGATAATAATAATAATATCCACCATGCATCTTAATAAATACGGTTGCATTAAGCTTCCGAAGATTTGGGAAACAAAGTTCCACCTGGAGGAACACAAGTCTTACATCTGTAAACACAACTATGGTCATTCAGGCTTGGCTGACCATGTTTTGGACACCACCCACAGGGTATCATGGAAAAAAACCACCATGCTCCACCACAGCAAATTCAAGAAAGAGAGACTTTTCTTAGAAGCAGCAGCAGCTTTCAGAAACCAACCAAATCTTAATAAATACGGTTGCATTAAGTTTCCGAAGATTTGGGAAACACTCATCACCAGAGGTCCCACCTTACATTCCAGGTCACCTACCGCCCTTAGAGGGCGCTCCACCTAGATAGGACTTTAGTGTCACCCACGTGGTTGGGCTTAGTATTGTAAGATATTTGTGTGCATGTTACATTAGTTGTTTTTGTAATCCCCATAGATGTCCTAGTGACTAGGACGAAATATAGGAGGTATTAAATGCTATTTTAATCCTTTTTGAGTGTTGTAAAAAATCCATTAAGCCTCCAACATGATGGCCTCACAGCACTTAAGCGTCTACACATGAACATTAATTCAGAATAAGTTTGTAACATAGAAGAGAAGTAACAAATAAATTTGATAGAATGACAGATTTAGCCAAACAAGATGAAAAAGGAGATTCTGCTAAGTTGGATAATTTCTAATATGGAATACTAGAGCAAATCATTTGTGCACGTGTCCCCTTTGAGATGAAAATAGTCGAAGTGATTGTGGAAGCAAAAAATTGAGTTTCTCTTATGAAAAGTATGTATGAAGTAGGTACCAAATGAGTACGATTCACCTGACCAATGAGATACTTCATGCTCACTTGTTGGATTTATATATATTTTTTTTTGTGTGTGTGGAGAGATTGGAGAGAAATCCAGTTTGGAATTAAGGCTAAGTATAATTGTGAAGTGGATCTCCCAGCTTTTTGGAGGTGTACATTTTCTGCATAATATATTTCTCTTTGCTTGACTTATGCTGGTTGATGGTTAAGATAAGCTTAAATTTGGAGAGACATAGAATGTGTTAATAGATTCTTTGCTAAGCCAGGTGCACAGAAAATTTCATTCATCTCCTCAACATGTGAGTTTGGAAGCACTTTTTTCTCACTTGGTATGATGTGATAGGACTGAAAACATTATTCATACTGCATATTGGAAGAAATGAAGGAGTAAATTGGGACTGCTTCAAGCCTTAATGTGATATTATTACTTCTAGCCATGATGTAACATCA
This sequence comes from Typopeltis vanoorti, assembly GCF_054136105.1. Taxonomy (NCBI): domain Eukaryota; kingdom Metazoa; phylum Arthropoda; class Arachnida; order Uropygi; family Thelyphonidae; genus Typopeltis; species Typopeltis vanoorti. Next base: position 100,804,369 of record NC_143550.1, on the reverse strand, counting down.
CATTAAGCAGTGATGTAAGATCATGTGACAAAACATGTATACCATCTAGGGATATAATTAATACCTAGCTGATATACTAGATACTTAGCTTCTCCTCTTTGAGGGTTATAGGCATTCAACTATTACCTGTATTGGTTCACTACTAGTAATTTATTAGTTACATTATAGATCTGCTATAATACTTAATTAGCAAATATGGACAGTTCTTGTATATAACTGTAGTTGTTTAGATCGAAAACATTTTGTAGGTTTTTTGATGATAGCCATCATAGCATAATTAGCGAGTATTGTAGATTCATTAGCTTCACATTATTTTGAGTGAAATAGAAACTTTCATTAAAGGGACAATTACTTGTATATTTTCATGTATAGAATGAAAAGAAAACTAGGAAGATTTAAAAAAAAAAATTTTTTTTTAATTTTTTTTTTTTTTTTTTGAGCAGTACCTTAAAGTAGAAATTTATATTAACAGACGATTTCATGTATAGAATGAAAAGAAAATTAGGAAGATTTTTTTAAAAATTTTTTTAATTTTTTTTTTTGAGCAGTACCTTAAAGTAGAAATTTATATTAACATAACATTATGAGTTTGTTATTATCCATAATGTTGTAAGTTTATTGCATCAGAGTATGTTACAAAAGGATACGAAATTATTTTTTTGCTTAATTATCAGTAAGCTTTAAGAGATTTCACATTTTCTATATTTTTTATTAATAAAAACGTGAATTCCACCCACAAAGTTATAAACCTGTAGTACCTTGAATGGAGTAAGGGTTAGGTAATTCTTAAACCATTTCCTAGAACAAAAACATGGAATTATTTCAAAGCATTTCAGATCTCCATTAAATATTGGGATAGTCACTGGGTGATGCAATTCATCTACCACCAGAAAGTTTATCCAACACCACCTGATGTTCCTATGTCATCACCCTCCCAAGTGTTGTGGAGCTCAACACTGCTTAACTTGGATTGAACAAGACTCATTATTCAATATAGTCTAGCCATTGGTGCAAGTAGGGTGGTAACAGTACAAATTATTCAGATTTCTACTTTATACGTGATATATAGTATATGCAATACAATTATCAAGTTGGTTTTATGTTTGTGAGAGGAAAAACTGGGTCTTTGGAGAAAATCCAACACAACCTTGAGTCAACCAACTCATTTCTGGGGTGGGGGAAAGAATAACCACTATGACCACACCAGTGTGTGTGTGTGTGTGTGTGTGTGTGTGTGTGTGTGTGTGTGTGTGTGTGTGTGTGTGTGTGTGTGTGTGTGTGTGAGTGACATGAAATTACATCTCTTGTATAGAATGAATTGTCTATATTCATGTCCATATTATATCTTTTCTATTTTCACAATTTGCTTTCAGTTTTGATTATTTTTACATAGAAATATATAGCACTGAAAGCAAATGTGTGAAAATGGAGAAGATATACTATCTTCTCCGTAATATACTCATCATCATCATCAAATTCCTGCCATGTACCCTCAAGGGGTGTACAGGATATGACAGTACTACATGAAAAAATTACATCATTACTAACTTCCTATCTACAATTTTCCTCCAAATCAGTCTGTTACTGGTCAAGACTCCAACATCATCAGATCTTATATTTCTATCGTCTAAGGCACTTTGTACCGTATCAATCCACCTATATCTTGGTCTTCCTCTGGGTCGTTTTCCTGCCAACCTGGCAGAGAACATTTGTTTTGCTAATCTTTCCTCTCCCATTCTATTTAAGTGACCATACCATCTGAGATTAGCTCTGCTAATGCATTCCTGGATGCTGACAATGTCAAGTTCTTTCCTAATATCCTCATTTTTAATATGATATTGCCATTGATGCCATCTGTTCACGCCTCTAATCTTTCTCAGGACTCTCATATCTGCGGTCTCTAGTCTTTGGTCAAGTGTTTTACTTCTGACCCAGCTCTCAGATCCATAAGTTAAAATTGGTTTGAACACAGTCTTGTATACAGCTAATTTAGTGTTCCGACTAATTTCTTTCTTATTCCATATGAATTTATTCAATTGACTTCCCACGATACCAGCTTTGCTGATTCTGTTGTCTATTTCTATATTTAGTCTACCATCTTCAGTAAAAATTGTGCCTAAGTGGCTGAAATGTTTTACTTGTTCCACAGGTCCTCCATTCACAACACAGTTGACATTTTCAATGATTCTGCCTATTTTCATTGTCTTTGTCTTTTTATTGCTGACCTTCATACCATATCTATTACAACAGCTATTCAATTTAGTCAGAGAATCTTGCAGACTTGTAGCGGATTTATTTAGAAGTATAACATCATCCGCATAAAGCAAAGAGCTGACATTAACATCTCCAATTTTGATATCAGGTTTAATACCACATTCCTTCATAATGTGATCCATATAGATAATGAATAACAGAGGGGATAATGTACATCCTTGTCTCACACCAGATTTAACATTAAACCATCTTCCTGTACTTCCTTCAATTCTAACTGCTGACTCACAACTCAAATAAAGACTAAGTATTGCTTGATATAATGCCCCATCGACACCATATAACTGCAGCGTATTGAATAGCTTCTCTCTTGGCACCTTGTCATATGCCTTTTCCAAATCGACAAAACTTAAATACAGATCTTTGTTATATTCCCATGCTCTCTCGACTATTTGTCGTAAAGTGAAGATCTGATCCTGACAGCCTCTATTTGGCCTGAATCCAGCTTGTTCTTCACCAAGCTTTTCTTCCACAATTCTTCTCAACCGTTTCTCAAGTTTACTTGCATAGATCTTGCCAGGAACACTCAGTATGGAAATACCTCTGTAATTCTCACATTCAGTTTTATTTCCCTTTTTATATATGGGTACTATGAGAGCTCTACTCCAATCATCGGGAATTTGTCCCTCTGTCCAGGCTTTCTGAACTATGCAGTGCAGCCACTATAAGACTCTTATACCACCATACTTCAGCATTTCTGGTCGAATATCATCTACTCCTGCTGCCTTTCCACATTTCAAGCCTTTGATGGCTTTTTCTACTTCAAGTATGGATATGTATTCCTGACTGCATGCCTGGTCAGTGTTTTTTATCACTGTGCTGTCATCACTGCTTGTTTCATTTAGCAGTTTTTCAAAGTAATTACTCCATACTTCAAGGATATCTTTTTCTCCTGTTTTCATTTCACCTTTATCATCTCTAATTCCTTTTACAGCACTCTTTCCTCCATTCCTAAGCTTCTTCAACAACCTCCAGAATATTTTGCCACCTTCTTGATATTTATTTTCTATATTCTTGCCAAAGTCTTCCCATGACTTTTGTTTAGCTAGTTTTACACACTGTTTAGCTTTCTTACATTTGTCTCTGTATTCTGTAAGAGTAAAAGCTGACTTATTTGCCAGGAACTTTTGATATACTTTCTTCTTTTCCTTCACTGCCTCTTTAACTTCCTGTGTCCACCAGGGAGTTCTGATTTTTTTATCCTTGCACACAACCTCACCACATGCCTCTCTGGCAGAATCAATCAATGTTTTCTTCAGAGTTTGCCACTGAATCTCCAAGGTTTGATTCCTGTTCTCAAACTCTTTCATTTTCTTTTCAATAATATTTCTGTATTTTAGTCTACAGTTCACATCTGAGAGCTGCTCAACTTTTATTCGCTTTAAAACTTTCTTACATGTTATTCTTTTCAATATGAAATTCAATTTTATCCTGCTCAAGACTAAATAGTGATCACTTCCAATTTCAAATCCTCTGTACACTCTGGTGTCCTGCACCAGGGAGAAAACATCACTATCAACAATAACATAGTCAATGAGACTTTTCTTATTCCTAGCCTCTTCTCTCCATGTGAATTTGTGCACATTTTTATGTTGGAACATGGTGTTAGTAATAACCAGTCCATGTCCTGAGCAGAAATCCAACAGATATATGCCATTATTATTAGCTTTGCTCTTTTCTCCAAATTTTCCCAAAATATTTTTGTATGTCTCACAATCATTTCCTACTCTACTATTTAGATCCCCAAAAAGGACCAACTTTTCCTTTTTCATTGTGTCAGTTGCTTTTTCTAAAGCCTCAAAAAATTCCTCCACTTCTACCTTAGTAGAACCTTCTGTGGGACCATAGGCACAAATAAGTCTCATTGTCCAGTTCCCCATTCTCATATTTGCCCACATTACTCTACTTGAGACTGACTGCCATTCAAGAAGATTAGCCTCGTATTTTGTGTTGAATACTATGGCTACTCCTTCTTTTCCTTGATTGTCATTGCCTGAATATAACATTTTGTCTTTATTGCTCAGAAAGATCTCGCCAGTTTTGGTCTTTTTTGTTTCAGTCACCCCTATTATGTCGATCTGGTACTTATCTAATTCCTCAGCTAGCTCCATTTCTTTGCCATTCAGGCTTCTTACGTTTATAGTACCGATCTTTTACTCTGGTGATGTTGAGTTGGGGTTTGTTTTCAGATTTGTTCCAGTAGCTGACTTTTCGGTGTTCGCCCTGGTTCCCTGGCGAAAACAACGGGGGGCCTTGTTTAACCGGGCGACGCCCCAGCCGGCATGAAATTTTGTCATGTTGTACCATCATTTTTTATTTTGGTTTAACCAATAAGAGTACAATTTGGTTGGCTAAATCCCAAATTGCCAGCCCATCCTCTTTCGTTCAGTATCAAAGTAGATACCCAACAGGGTGCACCACGAGAAGGTGAGGATTGGACATTAGGTCAGAAGCCCTGGTAGGTTCTCCGCATTCCTTTAAAGGCTATGTGGAGGTCTCCTCTCAGTTATACAGCTTTGACCCTTAAGCACTCCCCGTAATATACTATATATATACTATAGTTGAGTCATTATTACACATCACTTTTTAATTAACCTGTAATTCAACCATAACTTTAATTCACTGTTTCTATAACATATCTGAAGGCTATTTCATATTTTCAACATTTACAGTTAAAATATTTAGGTGGTTGATGGCTTTTATTGATTAAGGAAAGTCATCAACTACATAAATATTTGGTATTTCTCCCCCCATCCACGTATATTAACTTCTTATATTTATTCAAAAACATTTCTTCCATAAGTTCTTACTTGTATAGGGTGATCCAAAAGTCATGCACATCATAAAATAAACTTGAATTTTTCACTATTAGAGATAAACTTTATAGAACTAAATTGCTACAAACATAGTTCAGAAGCTTATCTTGACAAAGGCAAAAATAAATAATATTACTAAAGCAAATCTTCAAAATGGCTGCCTCATTCTTGAACACAGGCACGTGATCTTTTTACCAAATTGGAGGCAATTCTTTGAAGTATAGGATTATCGACTGCTCTGATTGCTTCAGTGATGTTCATCTTCATTTCATTAGTTATCTGAGGATTATTTTTATACACCTTGCCTTTCAGGTAAACCCCATAAGAAGAAATTTGGATTTGGCAAATCTAGTGACCTTGGGGGCCAAAGTCCTTTAGAAATCAGTGTCACCAAAAAACTTGTAAAAATTGCACTGTTTCATTTGATGTATGACAAGTGGCACTATCCTGCTGAAAACAGCAATCATGTTTTTCAATCTCAAGGAGAGCCATGAACTGGGTGGTGATGATGACTTCTTGGTATAGTGCACTGTTCAATGTCATCCTAAAGAAAATGGGTGTGAGAATGTGACGGTGTAATACTGCACACCACATCTAATTTTCAGAGAATGCAAGGATATTTCATGGAAAACATGAGAATTTTCCAATGACCTAACTTTGTTACTTTGGCTATTGATGTGGTTTCACTTAGGTGGAACCATGCTCATTAAATAAAATGTTGTCTAGCTCATGAACTTCATTTTCTTCACAAATGATCGAAACTGCTTACAGCACACATTTTTCCTTATCCAGTGTCTTCAATTCCTGAATGTAGTGAACACAGATATGGATGAATAGATCATCTAGATCAGTAGTTTTCTAAGACTCTTTGAAGGTGAACATTGCAACATATCATGTATCGCAGTCACTTGAGCCTCAGTCAAAATGGAAGGACCTCCATGCTGCTGTTTGCTTGCAACTGATCCAGTTTCCCTGAAAGCACTTGATTAATCTAGTAATTGTTGATTTTTGAGGACCAACAGAGTCCAGATACTTCTGACAAGATTCCTCCGCAACATTTGCACAAGAATGACAATCAAAATAGTATTCCAATAACAATTAATTGCTCCTGGGAAAAGTGCCATTTTGCTTTCCTCATAAACAAAACTATGCAATGGATGCCCAATACCTGACATGTGGCAGTTAGATTACATGATAGGGGCCAATAGTTCTAGGTACCATCTATAGATGAAATGAATAATTAGAATTGAAACACTGATGCAGCTGAGCTTCAGCTTTGATGTGCGTGACTTTTGGATCAAATATCCTTCTGAATGTGGCTGATTTCACTGAAACTCAATAATGGAATGAAAACAGCACCAAGAGAAATTTTGGTTTAATTGTTCTGATATTTCATCTATCACAGAGACATCTTCAGGAATACTATATTAAAATTGTAATAACACACAAAAATACAAAATAAGTTGAAGGACTTCAGTCTTTAAATAGCTCTAATTTCTTTTCCTTCATGGTTACACTGTGATCAGAATTCATTCATCAGAAATAATTGCTTATTGGCTACCATCCATACTATTTTGTTTTAATTTATATGTATACTTATATGAGTAGCTTTGTGTGAACATGTTGTTCTCTAGTTTAATTTATTTTTGTATCCCAATAGATAATAATAATAACAACAGGACTCTAGCGTTGATGTAGTTAGGTTGTTGTTTTTTTTCACAAGAGGCAAGGTCAGTAGTTTTAATGGTTGACCAAATCAGTGTAATAACTTTAGCATACCATGTGGATTGTAGTGCAGCTTGTTTTTTTTTTTTTGTTGTGTGTATATATACATATATATGTATACTCCAGATGATGACTTTATTTTGAAGGCCGAAACGTCAAGTGATTATTTTGGTTTATATTAAACTGAAGTTTTTCTCTAACATGGTAGTTGTTTCCATAATTTTTATAATGCTTTCTAATTTCTATGAGGGGGCACCCTCTATTAGCACTGTTGACTAGCCTTAGCTATTCGATGGAAGGCCTAAGAATTAGTTTCTCAAATCTTGTAAAGTGTAACACAACCATATTTATTAAGGTTAGGGTGGTTTTTTAAATTTTCTGCTGATTCTTAAGAGTTTTTAGTTTGCATAAGTTTTATTCCATCTGATCCTGTGCAACAATTATTATACTTCAAAACAGCAAATACAAACCTGAATGACTTAGAATCAGCAGCAAATTAAAAGAAAAATAAAACTAGCCTAATCTTAATAAATGTGTCTGCGATAAACTTCCCAGTGATTAGACTGCTATTTAATTATTTCTTGTTATGCTGTATTCATTCCATTAAATTTTAGTATGAACTATCCTCCTACTTCTATATATTTCTTAAACTTATGTAAACTTCAGCAGATCACACCTCATGAAATGTTTAATGAATCTTTTCTACATACCTCTCTTCTTTTGTTATCCCTTAAAAGAATTGTGCATGTAGTTTAACCATCATCCAATATAAACTTCACTGGACATTTGTGATAAGGAGTGTTATAATTTCTGTTATTTTGCAACTCTGCTTTGCCTATGTTTTTCTTTACTTAATACTTTGTGAGATGTCATGAATGGTCGATTGCCTCCATTTATTTATTTCTACTAGATCTTATGTTCTCATGCTCTATAGTCTAACAAATTTATTTGTTTTACTACTTCGCCAGTAAACTATGTATTGAGTGCGAGATTATAAGATTTTAAACTAAAGACAAAGCAGATATTGTTAGCATTTCCCACTTGTATTAATCTTTATCTTTAATTATTCGTGGCTTCAATATTGATCCCCTAAACTTTATTCAGGTTCAAAATTTTCCATGATAGTGCATTGACAGACTCAGTCCAATGTGTTGCTCACAAACCATTTAATTAAATCACAAGGCATTATCTACACAGTTTGATTCACCTTAACATATATATACAATTGAATTACAATTCTTTGTTATTTTCAATTCTTCATAATTCAAACTTAGTTCTAATTTTCTTCCTTTAAAGCTAAATCACAATCTATAATATCCTGCTAGTCATATATATATATATATATATATATATACACACACACACAAACTGACAATAAAACATACATTGAGTAAATTTAATTCTATATCAATTTACATTATGTTATTGTACTCATAAACAGACACACTTGATGTATTCTTGTTTGGAATTATCACATACATAAATACTTAAAATTCTCGTTCAGCACTGCCTTTTACATGATTCTTTTCACACGAAAGTGCTCCTTTTTGTCTTTCCTTCCTTCTGCTGACTCATTCTTGATTTCCTGCCAAATTTCTTCTTTGTCTGAGTCGTTGATTATTCTATACCTTTTTGGACCCTTGTGACTTGCGATTCTCCTCTTTTTATTACCGAAACAGACCTCACATGCTGGTGGACCCAGGTAGAAGATTCCGAAATCCAAGACTGACGATGCTTCTCTTTTAATTACATCTACAATGGACCTCACATGGCAGCATACCCAGGTAAGAGAAGGTGAAAAACCCTAAACAAAATTCCTTCTTGTCGTTTCGCCTTATAAAGGCCCGGACTTCCGTTGTACTAATGTGCATGTCTCACAAAACTTCCATATATAGTCATATATTGACATTTGACCATGATGACATAATACTTCGTATGTCTTTTGAAATGGATATAGGTTAATAGCTTTACATAATGATGCCATGTGCTGTGTTATTTTAACAAAGGCTCATGGTTAAGTTATTGCAAATATAAAATTATTACAGACCAAATTTGACCTTTTTTTAAGTGCAATCTCCTTATAAAACATGTAAGAGCAAACATGATAACTTACATGGTTACATATCATGAGAGATTTCACTGAAATATTATAACTTCCATTCCTCTTACAATAGAAGCTTCTTTTTCTTTTAATTTTTACCAGTATGATTCCTGAAAATGCTGTCAGCTAAAAAGAAAAAGACAGCAAAATATATAGAAATGACATTCAGTTTAACGTGCTTGATTATTTATAGTTGATAAAATCACTATTCTACTAAAGTGAAAATGTCAGATTGCCTATAAGTCCATTCTAACCACGTGCAGCCTTCTTTGATCTCCAAAAAAACAATCTCCCCTTTCCTAAGCCTCTCTTGTCTTGTCAGGTGTCATCTCTTTCCAGGAGGTTGGCTACCATGAGCTTCCACCATGTACAGTTTTGTGCTTCTCTCTTACATTCTTAATAAGACAAAAAGGTCCAGTCCTTATATTTCCTATCCAATCTGTTCTTTTCTTCCTCTTCTTTTTCCTAAACATCTATGTGTTTATTATTAATGATAATAACAATAGCAGAATTTTTCTTTCTTGTGATCATGTCATTGATTGGGATAAAGCTACCATGCCTTATCTGGAAGTAAAGTTCCTTTCACATCATCTACCACCATCATTCATTGACATTGGCTCCCTCAACTAAAATTAGGGACTAAGTGATTTCAAAAAATCAATGATTGGATCTTTCAACAGTGAGCAGCTTTTACCTCTAAACAATCCTAGAGGACTGTTGATCTATGCCACATATTACTAGTCTCCCTTGTTTTTTTTTTTATTGTTAATACTTGAATGGTTTATCTGAGTTTTTTAAATTTTGGTATTATCTTTGTTTCATTTACAGCCCTGAAGATGCCACTCTAGCTAACAGGCAAATTTTTTTTTTGTTGTAGTTGTATGTTTCAGTCTCAACTGCTAATAAACACAGAAGAATATATTTTTAGAAAAATAACTAATTAATTACGATACATTAAAAAATGGAAAAAGAAAACGTAACATGCTAAAAAAGCATTATATGTAAATAAGTGTTATGCAGATAAACAAAACAATGTAACGGATTAAAAAGAGTTTGCGATTCTCATGCAGCCATATGAACAAAAATATATTAATATGAAAGTTTAAGCTGCTCATAAATCTATTGTTGGCACAATAGTGATTTATGAGCCAAAAAGGGGGAAAAGAAAAAAAACGAGCTGTAGAGCACAAAAACTACTTGTCACCAAAACAGAATGGTTAAATATTGTGATGGCTTAATTATGACTAATTATCACAAATTGTTCCTGTATTTCTCAAGGTAGTTGTTAATAGTTCTTTCTTTCTTTATGGTAGGCTCATTTGCAGGCACTGGTTAATATGCTCTTGATGTGCTTCATCCTATGCCACAACTCTCTTGCTGCAGACCTTTATCTAGGTCACACACTTTACTGATAACTACAATCCCTATAAATACATAAAGTACTGCCCCTCCCCTATCCTTGTCTGTCTTGACATATAAGATTACAGTAAAACTTTTCATATTGAATGGGGAAACAGTTTTACTGTTTACAGGCTGTAGCCAGTAATTAATAAATATGTTGTCTAGATAACTGAATTTTGTGGAATGAGCTATGCCATTGGACAAATAGGATTCCTCTTTTGCTCGCTGTCACCAAGAGTTCCCTAAAAATACTCGGTGCAATAGAGAAGACTAACTTCAACCACTTTTGCACAGGCGTTTAGTATTGGTTGAATGAATCTTTTATAAATATTTCTGTGGCAAATGTTCATCTGAACTAGCATCAGTAATTTCCCATCTCACTAACAAATTCATAGAAAGGTGTCAGTTGCCACCTAGCATCCCTTCGCAGTCCAACTCCCTTGACCATGTTTCTCCTCTTTCGACACTCTGAAAGAACCTCTCTTATGTCTGTTTCCCGAGGAATACAATGCACAGGACTGTGAACAAGTACCTTCTTCCTCAGATCTCTTCCAATATGCAGTACTAATGTACCATAGCTTGACCAACCAATCTTTCATGTATGGATCTTACAAAAACAAACAAAAAAAAGTACTGGCCTCCTTGACCCAGCAATATGGTATCCATTGGACTGGAGGGATGCTGTGACTGTTAATGTATCTTCATGTGTGTGTGTGTGGATTTTCTCTAAACTGACACACACACAAATACATAACTGTGTCTGGAAAGGATATTTTAAAACTACCTTTGACTCAACAACTGTGACTGCTTTATATCTGCCTCTGGCTTGAAAGCATTGATTGTCGGGTAACTTATTTCTGTTGGCACAGTAAAATATTTTGGGTTTTCCTACAGTGTTGCATACTTTCAATAGTTTCATATTTTCTGCAGTATGCTTTAGATTATTTTTTCTTTGTCATATATATTTATGACATAAATATCATTTGAGCAAATTATTGCATGCTTATTATTATTATTTTAACTTTATTTCTAGAAACTCTTTCACCCAATTTAATAGTCAGTTCATCAGAATTGTGGGAGTTCTTTTAAAATAAAACAACTGTTTTTAAGGTTACTATGTGCATGATTAATAAATAGCTGGAATGTGTTGGTCATATGGACATACCATATGCATACTTAAATGAATTATGCATACATTCTTATGATCCATTGGTCATATTTAATTACTTTATTTTAGGCACGCCATATTTACATATGTGATTATCATAAAAGTGTAATCCAAAGTATACGTGCAAAACGAAAAAGAAAAGACAGTGATGATGATAATGGGTCCAATGATCAAGATATTGACCTGCCTGAGGTAATTATTACAATTTGTCATTTTGTTGTTTGTATTTATTTTTATCTAATTTTCTTGTTTATTCATTATAAAGGAAAGATAATTTTACATTGTGTTTTAATAATGATTGCTTCTGTCATTTATAACATAAGCACCTCTGTAGCACAATTGGAAGAACAATCAACCGGACATGCTATTTAATTGGAAAAGACCTGAGTTTGATTCTTGTTTTGGTGAGAGGAATCTTCCTAGATTTGTCGATTGAATGAGTTGGCTGACCTCATACTGAAGTAGCAGGGTGTTTTCCTCCTCAAAATTCAGGTTGTTCATCCCATATATAAATAGTTGGTCAGAGAATTCTCTGACCAACCTGTACACCCCTTGAGGGTACATGGCAGGAATTTGATGATGATGATGATGAGAATTCTCACAGTTTATAGACAAAAAATACTACTGGTGGGACTAAGATAGTGGTTAGTGCTGCTATGTATAGGTATAGAATTCAAGTGTAGTGAAAATGGTGGATTCTTTGGAGTGGATTGGATTACTTGGAGGTGTCATATAATAAGTTCTATTATCAAGTTAAATTTATGGCTGAAGTGAGATGAAATTGAGTTAACATTATGTGTACATGTATTATACATCACGTGTGGGGGGGGGGTAAAGAGAGAGAGAGACTGAGCCCATTTTAATGAAATTGAAATTAACCATAGTTTGAAATTAGTTGACTATTATAAATGACTGTGGGAGATTTAGATTATTTGCAAATGTTAGAGACCATGTTATTAATGATAAGTCCATATTAGAGATATAATTCAGAATGTCTTTATTATTATTAGCTCAAACTTATTCTTCAGATTGTCCCATAAGAATTCTCCATTTCTAAAAAAGATTTGCATGAAAAAATTTCCTTCATACCTTGCTACTCAATCTCTAACAAAGACCACTTCTCTCTTACTCATTATTTTAATTCTTGATTCTTGTAATAAGATTTAGTCAGACTGTCTACGGTACTTGGCTTATCAGTTATTACCTTAACACAGGGGTTCCCAACCCTATGCCCGCGGGCACCATGGTGCCCGTCGACCAATTTGTGTGTGCCCGCCGCTGTTCAACCATGTGCCATATAGTTTGAAATAATCACGCAACAATTCATAGCATGCTATATGATGCATGCGTTAATGACACATGACGAGTATTAAACGCATACAATGTAAAGTAGATGTGCATTCGAAGTTGTTCATTCCAGTTTAAGAACTGGAATATCATCATATTCTCCTAATTATGAAGCACTGGCCAATGAAATGCAATGCCAAAGATCATACTAACTTACATATATATATATTTAAATTTTTATATAATGGAAAATTTTAAGTAATAAAACATTTGATTATAATGTAAACTTTGTATGTATTCATTTAACAAACGAATTCAAAAAATTTGCTTGAAAAACTAAATGGTACCCATTGCCCTACCGTTATTTTAGAATATGCTCTAGGAAACAAGGAGGTTGGGAACCCCTGCCTTAACATTTGATATTTTGGCACCTGGAAGTCCCTACTTTTTAAATATAACATGCAACAACAACAAAAAGGTTTAAGTGTATCAGCTTTTCACACATACTGCACCTGCAGTCTATTATATTTAGGTTCTCTAAGTTCGTGTAGTAATTTATAAATTGTTAATATTGTTTTTACCTGCACTTATATATCTAAAGTTTTTAAATAAAATTAATGGCACCAGGAAAATTCTTACAGATGGAAAGAAAATACAATAATAAAAAAAAAAAAGCAAGATGATTAAAATAATTTATTTAAAAATGTATAGCATTTATTGCTGCCTGGATGGCCAAATGGATGCATCTCCACTTTGTAACCAGCAGGATGTGGGTTTTGAACCACTGACATATATGCTAAAGAAAGGTGGTAGATCATTTGCATAGCTAACGTTTTGTAAGTGGAATTAGTATTAAAAAATAAATTTTATTGTATATTAGTCTAAATAAGTAAAATTATTATATTTTTAAATTAAAGGCAGTTTAAAGCATATTACATATTCAGTAGATTCTCACTATAATAAATAGCTTTATGATAAAGTGCTGTATTAGAATAAACAAGTACCAGATGGTCCTAACAGAAGCTTATAACAGTTGCAACTACCTAATTCAGCATAATGGCTTCCTCTTATTATAACTGAAAGTAACATAGTTATTAAAATTTTCTTTTTGTGACATGGAATTTGATGCACAGTAAAACCCCGAAGTTACGCGGTAGGTGGGACCAACAAAAAGCACGTAAGTCGAATTCGCGTAACTCGGGGTATAATTTTGCATGTAATTTATATATATACAAACATACAATTGGGACCAAAAATTTATAAAAACACCTATATTTTTTAAGAAATATAATCATAATTGTAGTTTTTTGTACATAAAAAAAAAGAAAGTTATTTCAATGTCGATGGTTTCATAAAATCTAATAGAGTCGTCTGACAGCATGTCTTTTTCTTGTCACGCAAAATTTCTTCATAGCAAGCCAATGATTTTTTTATTCCTTGCCTTGTGGCTACAATTCATTCCTTGTTAGAATCTATGTCCTCCAAAATCTGTAAACCTTTCTTTTATGATTGTTCTTACTGTGGATTCCTGTAGATCGAACTTTTTTGCTAGCTCACAAATTTTCATTCTGCCTTCAAAATCCTTAATAATGTTGAGTTTTGTTTCCAAAGTCAATGTTTTTCTTTTCTTGCTAGCAGTAGAAGAATCGGACTTGCTTCTTTTGGATGACATTATTATTTTTTATGTGATAAAATTTTTATCAAGAACATAACATTAAACAATCGCAAGGTTTGTAGACTATAAAAATCGTGTATGAATGGAGACCGCGTGAAACAAGTCAGTGCTTATTCACAGCATGTGCGACACTGGCGAATGCGGCCGGCACCTGAAAGATACGACTAGTGGTGAAGCGGGACGGGAATACGTACATATAAGAAACCGTTTAACTCCGGATTCGCGTAAGTCGGGGTATGACTGTATATAATAAATACCCTTTACCATTGTGAATTTTTGAACTTTCCATTGTTTGCACTTGCAAGCTGAAAATGCTACTGTGTTTAGTAAGCATTGACCACAGACATCATCAGACTGCAAGCTGCCAAAGAAGTTTAGTAGTTTACATCACTTTCATATATAATAATAATAAGATGTATGGCAGATTGGGTAGTTGTAGCTTTTGGCATTTAGATAAGATTCCTGGCTTTGCAAGAGCAGCTAACTAAACACTTTAAGGGGAAGTTGTATGTTGGATTGGGTGGTCATAGTATTTTGATAAAAATTCAAAAGTGTTTGGTTTTAGGTTTTTAAATAATGAAACCTGAGGTTCATTTTAATAGTAAGTATATTAAACATACCTCATTGGAAGATTTCTGATGTGCTGCATGCCATAAACAGGCAATCGAATGGAAGTCTGGTAAGTACAGCATTAAAATATAACTGTCACCTGTAATAAATACAACTCTTGCCATTTTCCTCACATTAAAAATATTGATGGTCAATACAATCCTAATTTCAATTAAGATTAATTTGAATTAGGTAAATGGGTCATAAGGAGCTTTCTGCTAACTACTGTCATTTTTGATAACCAACATGTATATGTGAGGTTGTTCTTTTGCTCCTCTCCCCCCACCCTCACCTCAGTATACCATGAAAGTTGTTGCAAGTTGCTTTTTTTACCTCCAGGTCATACAGTAATTTATGAGTCCTCTCCAGCTGTTGGAATTGATATAAAACATTAAATAATCATCAAAGAAGTTAACATGACATTTGTATCTCTAACAGCATCCTCCAATAGTTTCATATAACAAAAGAGAGAATGGAAGGTAAAACTTTCCCCTTCCATCCATCTTTTGCTGTGCCACAAAATGTAGAAGTTGTTATATGTAGCATTTTTAGCATATGAGCTTGAAGCAAATTGCTTAGTGTTCAAATAAGCATGTAAATTCATTAAAAAAATAGTAACAAAAATAAAATATGGGTAGGGAATGCTACTGTAAAGACATGCTTATTTTTTTCCCTACCCATAACAGCTTGTCGAGTTATTGTGCATTAGTACTGTGAATATTACAAAATATAGAAAAATAAGTGGATGGCACATTCTGAGCAAATATGGAAACCACTTATATGAGAGATGTCCAGAAAGTAAGTTCCAATAGGCTGTCACAGACACAAAAATATGCTTACAAAAAACTTTATTGGAAATTAAAGTAGAGATGGTACAACATGACAAAATTTCATGCTGGCTGGGGCGTCGCCCAGTTAAACAAGTCCCCCATTCTTTTCGCCAGGGAACCAGAGCGAGCAGCGAAAAGTCAGCTACTGGAACAAATCTGAAAGCACACCCCAAGTTAACATCACCAGAGTTAAAGATCCGTACTATTAACATAAGAAGCCTGAATGGCAAAGAAATGGAGCTAGCTGACGAATTGGATAAGTACCAGATCAACATAATAGGGGTGACTGAAACAAAAAAGACAAAAACTGGTGAGATCTTTCTGAGCAATAAATACAAAATGTTATATTCAGGCAATGACAATCAAGGAAAAGAAGGTAGTAGCCATAGTATTCAACACAAAATACGAGGCTCATCTTCTTGAATGACAGGCAATGTCAAGTAGAGTGATGTGGGCAAATATCAGAATGGAGAACTGGACAATGAGACTTATTTGTGCCTATGATCCCACAGAAGGCTCTACTAAAGGTAGAAGTGGAGGAATTTTTTTGAGGCTCTAGAGAAAGCTACTGACACAATGAAAAAGAAAAAGTTGGTCCTTGTTGGGGATCTAAATAGCAGAGTAGGAAGTGATTGTCAGACATACAAAAATGTTTTGGGAAAATTTGAAGAAAAGAGAAAAACTAATAATAATGGCAAATACCTGTTGGATTTCTGCTCAGGACATGGACTGGTTATTACTAACACCATGTTCCAACATAAAAATGTGCATAAATTCACATGGAGAGAAGAGGCAAGGAATAAGAAAAGTCTCATTGACTATGTTATTGTTGATAGTGAAGTTTTCTCCCTGTTGCAGGACACCAGAGTGTACAGTGAATTTGAAATCGGAAGCGATTACTATTTAGTCTTGAGCAGGATAAAATTGAATTTCATATTGAAAAGAATGACATGAAAGAAAGTTTTAAAGAGAATAAAAGTTGAGCAGCTCTCAGATGTGAACTGTAGACTGAAATACACAAAGCTTATTGAAGAAAAAATGAAAAAGTTTGAGAACAGGAACCAAACCTTGGAGATTCAGTGGCAAACCTTGAAGAAAACCCTTATTGATTCAGCCAAAGCGGCATGTGGTGAGGTTGTCTGTAAGGATAGAAAAATCAGAACTCCATGGTGGACACAGGAAGTTAAAGAGGCAGTGAAGGAAAAGAAGAAAGCATATCAAAAGTTCCTGGCAAACAAGTCAGCTTGTGCTCTTCGAGAATACAGAGACAAATGTAAGAAAACTAAACTCTGTGTAAAACTTGCTAAACAAAAGTCATGGGAAGACATTGGCAAGAACATAGAAAATAAATATCAAGAAGGTGATAAGATATTCTGGAGGTTGTTGAAGAAGCTTAGAAATGGAGGAAAGAGTGCTGTAAAAGGAGTTAGAGATGATAAAGGTGACATGAAAATAGGAGAAAAAGTTATCCTTGAAGTATAGAGTAATTACTTCAAAAAATTACTAAATGAAACAAGCAGTGACAGCACAGTGGTAAAAAACATTCAACAGGCATACAGTAAGGAATACATATCCATACTTGAAGTAGAAAACGCCATCAAAGGCTTGAAATGTGGAAAGGCAGTAGGAGTAGGTAATATTCGACCAGAAATGCTGAAGTATGGTGGTATAAAAGTCTTACAGTCGCTGTCCTGCATAGTTCAGAAGGCCTGGACAGAGGGATGAATTCCTGATGATAGGAGTAGAGCTCTAATACCCATTTATAAAAAGGGAAATAAAACAACGTGAGAATTACAGAGGTATTTCACTACTGAGCGTTCTGGGCAAGATTTATACCAGTATACTTGAGAAACGGTTGAGAAGAATTGTAGAAGAAAAACTTGGTGAAGAACAAGCTGGATTCAGGCCAAATAGAGGCTTACAAGATCAGATCTTCAGTTTGCCACAATTAGTTGAGAAAGCATGGGAATATAACAAAGATCTGTATTTAAGTTTTGTTGATTTGGAAAAGGCATATAACAAGGTGCCAAGAGAGAAGCTATTCAATACACTACAGTTATATGGTGTCAATGGGGCATTATATCAAGCAATACTTCGTTTTTATTTGAGTTGCAAGTCAGCAGTTAGAATTGAAGGAAGTACAGGAAGATGGTTTAATGTTAAATCTGGTGTCAAACAAAGATGTACATTATCCTCTCTATTATTCATTATCTATATGGATCACATTATGAAGGAAAGTGGTATTAAACATGATATCAGAATTGGAGATGTTAATATCAGCTCTTTGCTTTATGCGAACAATGTTATACTTCTAAATAAATCCGCTACAAGTTTGCAAGATTCCCTGACTAAATTGAATAACTGTTGTAATAGATATGGTAAGAAGGTTAGCAATAAAAAGACAAAGACAGTGAAAATAGGTAGAATCATTGAAAATGTCAACTGTGTTTTGAATGGGGGAACCTGTGGAACAAGTAAAACATTTCAGCTACTTAGGCAAGATTTTTACTGAGGATGGTAAATTAAATATAGAAATAGACAACAGAATCAGCAAAGCTGGTATGGTGGGAAGTCAATTGAATAAATTCATATGGAATAAGAGAGAAATTAGTCAGAACACTAAATTAGCTGTATACAAGACAGTGTTCAAACCAGTTTTAACTTATGGATCTGAGAGCTGGGTCAGAAGTAAAACACTTGACCAAAGACTAGAGACCACAGATATGAGTCCTGAGGAAGATTAGAGGCATGAACAGATGGCATCAATGGCAATATCATATTAAAAACGAGGATATTAGGAAAGAACTTGATGTTGTCAGCATCCAGGAATGCGTTAGCAGAGCTAATCTCAGGTGGTATGGTCACTTGAGCAGAACGGGCGAGTTAAGATTAGCAAAAACAAGTGTTCTCTGTCAGGTTGGCAGCAAAATGACCCAGAGGAAGACCAAGATATAGGTGGGTTGATACGGTACAAAGTGCCTTAGACGATAGAAATATAAGATCTGATAATGTTGGAGTCTTCACAAGTAACACACTGACTTGGAGTAAAATTGTAGATAGGAAGTTAGTAATGAGGTAAATTTTTCATGAAGTACTATCATATCCTGTACACATCATATCCTGTCGCCTGCTCTGGTCCCTTGAGGGTACATGTCAGGAATTTGATGATGATATTTTGTTACTTTTCTACATAATTTCCGCCATTGTTCGGGTACTTATCATAACTGGGCACCAAGAGTTGTATACCTTCGTCGTAGAAGGTTGCCGCAAGTGATGCAAACCACTTATTCACTGCTTCTTTGACTTTGTCGTCATCTTGAAACCAATGCCACCAAGTCGCTTGGTGCGAGGTCAGGACTACATGGGGGATGTTGGAATAGTGCCCAGCTGAAGGTGGCGAGAATTAGTGTTATGCTGGCTGTGTGTGTGTGGGTGGGCATTATCATGAATCAAAACAATGCTCCCTGGTAAGCATGCCACGTCATTTATTCTGGATCGCAGCATTCAGTTTCTTAAGGATTTTTCAGTACATGCATTGATTGTGGAGCCTTGACTCAAGAAGTTTACCAGCAAAATTCCTCGAAGACATGAACGTGAAACTTCTGGATATTGCAGTTAGAGTGATGTTATAGTGAATCCCCTATTCTGTTGAATCGTCTCTTCAACTGAACGCACCAAATCGTCACTAAAGATGGTCGCTTGCTTTGGTCATCATTGTGCAGACCTGTCCTTCCTTCATTAAAAAGTCTTACCCATTTTTGTACCATTGAATCACTCATTGCATGTTCTCTATAAACCTCAATAATTTGCTGATAAATTTCAGCTGCTTTAACGTTCCTTGCATTCAAGAAATGGATAACTGACCTAATTTCACATGCAGTGGGCGATTCGATTTTTTTAGACATTATAAACATCACCAAGAAGCATACGCACTGCGAGAATGTCCAAAAATGGCACCAATGCCTTGCTAAGGAATCGACAAACTCAGCACGCATGTGCACCATTGCAATCGTAGCGCTGCAGTGAAAATATTTAAAAACAGAACTTACTTTCTGGATGTCCCTCGTATTAGAATATATTTACTAAAAGCGGAATTTTTAATCTAGTCTCAAAACCATTCTCAATGTGAACAATAAGACATAATACAATAGAATAAACAACAAATTATCCAATTACAACAGCAATGAAAGTACAGATATCTCATACTGAAAATAACAGTACATCATCAGTGTGTAGAAACAAGCAAATCAAAAGAACTGGGATACAATGTACATACAACAATTGGTTTGCCAATTAAAAATGGTTGCTGTGAGCTAGATATTAATATGTTAATAAATAAAACTATTTTTGATTTTTACATAAAATGAGAATCTCCCAAAATTTTTGGGGGGAGAGAGAGAGACAGTTACAGAGAGACAGAATAAGCAACAAATTATCCAATTACAACAGCAATGAAAGTACAGATATCTCATACTGAAAATAACAGTACATCATCAGTGTGTAGAAACAAGCAAATCAAAAGAACTGGGATACAATGTACATACAACAATTGGTTTGCCAATTAAAAATGGTTGCTGTGAGCTAGATATTAATATGTTAATAAATAATATTAAAACTATTTTTGATTTTTACATAAAATGAGAATCTCCCAAAATTTTTTTTTGGGGGGGGAGAGAGAGACAGTTGTTTCGATTTCAGGTTAGGCCAATGTAATATGGAGAAGATGAGCATCCCACCAGATACTGTGTTTAGTGTGAATACTCTGCTGTGCAGTGCCAGACCAGACTTTTCATTTTTCTCATATTCAGTGCAGTATTGAATTAGTTACTCATTATTGGTTATTTGATGTAATATTGATGTTTCAGTATTACATTGAATATGTGAAGCCTCAGAAGTCTGGTCTGGCACAGCATAGTATTGACACCAAATGCAGTTTCCAATGGGATAAAGCAGTCTTCTCTATAGAAGCAGTTTTAAATACGAACACCTTTTCAAAGAAAGTTTTTGAAATCCTTTTAAATTGGCCTAACCTGAATCGAAATAGTTCTCTCTATCTCCCAAAAGTTTGAGAGATTCTCATTTTATGTAAACATCAAGAATAGTTTTAATATTCTTTATTAATATATTCATATTTAGCTTACAGCAACAGTTTTTAATTGGCAAACCAATGTTGTATGTATCTTGTATTCCTGTTCTTTGATCTGCTTGTTTCTACACACTGATGATGTACTATTATTTTCAGTACAAAATATCTACTTTCATTAAAGTTAATTACTGTGGTTATTGTGTAATTTGTTGTTTATAGTTATACCATAGGTACCTTTTTAAAGATTATACAGTAGAATAAGATTTGAAAATTATAGCTCATAATATGATACTTGTTGCAAGAGAAGAGCTTGTTGTTGACTAATACAATTCAAGGAAAATGACACAGAAATTATTTAAATTAAAAAATTGTTTCCTCTGTAAAACTTTAGTCTTTTGTGAATAAATCCTGTGTTAAGTAGATATGGCATGACTGACAAGACCTCACTTATTAGAATTATGGAGTTGCATGGAATTCTGAAGTTCTTTCATACATATTTGGAGGTTATATCGTAGTGTGTAGTGTTCGTGCAAGCTCCTGATAAGATAAGTATTATTTTCAGTTATCGTTGATAAAATTAGTTAATATTGCGTAGTTTTGTTTGCCTTGCGTATTTTAGTGCGTCTGTTTGTGTGTTTTTGGTGTGTATAACTTATTATTTGATAAAACACGTTGCAATAATTATGGCACCTGTACGAAGGAAAATGGCGGCCAGTAATGATGGTTCGCCATCGTTATCAAAGAACAGTAGTATAAAAGAAATGAGTCAGTGTACTAGCTGTGAAATGTACGCTTTGCGGAGTGCGGTCAGAGTGTGGATAGATGATAATAAAGGATTGAATGTGTGTAGAAAATGTAGGGAGAATGAGGAATTGAAGTGTATTTCGGATCGTGAGTGTGATATTTTTGTGAAACTTCAGAATGAAGAAAATAGCGATATGACAAGAAACGGCAAGGTTGTACATGAGAATTATGAGAGTGTGAATGTAGAAAGTGTGAATGATAGTATTAATGGTTTCTCAGAGAATAAAAAAGATGAGATAGATGCATTGAGTGAGATCGCGTTGTTGAATGGTGCGATAGAAAGGGCAAAACAGCAGCTAGAGTGCATGAACAAAAGTCGACTGAATGAACCAACCAATAATAAAAGGTATGACAGGAAAAATAGGCGTATGAATGTGAACATGAACAAAATGAAGGATAGAGTGCTGTATGGAGACTCGTTCGTACGAGGTGTATTAGTAGAGGATTTGACAAAATCATACCAACCTGGTGCGACCATAAAGGATGTCACTGAGTCTATTAGAGAGCAAAAGGAAAGGGTGAAAGAAATGATTGTTGTAGCAGGTACGAATGATTTGAAAGGAGATAAAATGGAAATGATAGAAGACCTGAATGAATTGTTTGAGGTAGCAAAAGAAAAGAGTGAGAGAGTTAGAATGATTAGTCTTTTGCCACGGTATGACAGTGAAATGTTTAAAAGGAGGGCCATAATTGCGAATGACTTTATGCGTGAGTTATGTGTGACGAGTAGTGTGGAATTTGTGGATGTGTGGAGTGAGTTTGATGGGCAAAAGGATCTATATAAGATGGATGGCTTGCATTTGAATGGTTATGGTGTAAGAAGACTTCAGAAAGTGTTGCTGAATGTAATGGATGTGCAAATTAAGGGATTCTAGATTTGTTAAGGGGGAGAAGTAGATATACAGTCCTTAGGGAGGCAGTTGAATGTAAGAATGAATATAATATGCTAGAGCAAATAAGGACAACAAACCAGAGTGGGATAGATAATATAAGGCATCAAGGTAGGGTTGGGGCTAATGGGGGTCTTAAATTCATGTACACTAATACTAGGAGTATTAGGAACAAGAAGGAAGAGTTTTTGGCCATGGTTGGCACTTCCAGACCACAGGTTATTGGTATTAGTGAATCACGGCTGACTGTAGATGATATAGCTAGTGGAATTGAATGTGATGGGTATAGTGTGTTCAGGAATGACAGAGAGAATAAAATGGGGGAGGAGTATTGTTGATGATAGCTGATTAGGTACAGCCAAGGAGAATAGAAGTTGAATTGCAGGATAGAGAAAAGAGCACATTTGAGGCCATTTGGTGTGAGATTGTGGCTAGCAGAACTAAATATACAATTGGGTGCTGCTATAGACCAGGTGATGGAAAAGATGGTGGTGACAATATGCACAAGCAAATAGAAGAAATGAGTGGAAGGAGGGTGATTATTATGGGAGATTTCAACTATGGTCGCATTGATTGGAGTGAGGAGAGGACACACGGGAGGAAGGAATTGGATTTTATGCGGTTATTAAGGGATAACTATCTGCGACAGCATGTAATGGAAAATACTAGGGGTCAGAGAGTGCTTGACCTAGTAATTACATCTGAGGATTTGGCTTTAAAAATATGACCACATTGCCACCAATCGGTGAGAGTGATCATAGGGTCTTGACTTGGGAGGTGGCTAAAGGTGTAGAATTTTCAATTAAGACAGGGTACATGTGGAATTATCTGGCTGGAAAGTATGACAAGCTTAGGAGTTTGATTGGCTCAGTGCCATGGCACGTACAACTGCAAGGACTAGAAGTTGATAGTGCATGGGAGGTAGTTAAGAAGTGCTTGCATGAAGCAATGGCTGACTGTATACCTAGAGTCCGAATAATAAATCAAGTAGGGGTTAAATGGATGAATAACACCATTAAGCTTGAGCTGCAAAAAAAAGAAACAACTATGGAGGGAATTTAAGGAGAAAGGTGACTGGCAGGCACATGAACGGTATAAAGCGCAGGCCAGAAGGGTGACGAGTGTGGTAAGAAAAGCAAAAAAGGATTACGAAAGAACATTGGCCATGCAGGCTAAAGAGAATCCTAAACAGTTTTTTAGATATGTAGCAAGTAAAAGGAAAAATGTACATGGCAGATTGATTTTAAAGAATGCCGATGGTAGGGAGGTAACTGAATCAGTTGAGATAGTTGAGTTCTGAGCGAGCACTTTGCAAGAGTATATCATCCAGGTGGTGACATTGCAGAAACGAATAAACCAGTAGATTATACGGGAATTGTGGTTAATGAAGTGGAGGTGAGTAGTCTATTGCATAACCTCAATGTCAATACATCCGTGGGATTGGATGGTATACCAGCTCGTGTAGTACGAGAAGCAGCTAAAGAATTGTCAGTACCCTTGACCATTTTGTTTAATTTGAGTCTCAGGTCTGGGTTAGTCCCGAGCGGGTGGAAGGAAGGGAAAATAGTTCCACTGCATAAAGGTGGTTCCAAGACTGCTGTTGTAAATTACCGACCGATTAGCATATCAGGAATCATTGTCAAGGTCTTAGAGAAATTAGTCAAGAAAAGAATATAGGATTGGATAGATGAAAATGGGATATTGTATGGGGGACAACATGGTTTTGTGAAGGGTAGCTCATGCCTCAGTAACTTGCTCACATTTTATAACACAGTGACTGCTGAACTGGATAGGGGTAATGGGCTTACAGTGATACTACTGGACCTTGCCAAGGCCTTTGACAGGATACCACATGGAACCCTAATCAGTAAACTGGAGCAGATGGGGATAGATATAGGGTTGGTAAGATGGATAGGAGGGTGGTTGAAGGAGAGATACCGGAGAGTGGTTTATTCAGGAGTGCAGTCAAAAAGACAGCTTGTGACTAGTGGAGTGCCGCAGGGCTCTGTTCTTGGACCACTGCTTTTCAATTTGTTCATCAATGATATTGGAAAGGATTTGAGAGGAAGTGTTCACTTGTTTGCTGATGATGCAAAGTTGGGTAGAGCAATTGTGAGTGCACAGGATGTCAAAATTTTACAGGATGATTTGGATTGTTTGGAGGACTGGGCTAGGAAAAATGATTCAGTTTAATGTGGCAAAGTGTAAGGTTATGCACTTTGGGGTGAAAAGAATAGCAGCAGTATATCGCATTGGTGGAACCATACTCCAGGAGATTGATGAGGCCAGGGATTTGGGAGTGCTGGTGGATAGGGAGTTGAAGTTTAGGGGGCACATTGCAAAAGTAACTAAAACAGCTCACCAAATCACTTGGCTTATGAAAAATACTTTAACATACAGAGAGAAACAAGTTGTTGTTCCTCTGTATCGAGCCTTGATAAGACCCCATCTGGACTTCTGTGCCCAGTTATGGGCACCAGGGTTTCTTCGTGATGGGGAGGAAGTGGAGAGGGTCCAGAGACGAGTGACCAAGATGATAGCAGGTCTGTGGAATGAACCTTATGAGAATAGGTTGAGGATTTATGAGTTGCAGAAATTGGACGATAGGCGAAGGAGGGGTGATATGATTGAGACATTCAAATTACTGAAGGGTTTTTATAAGATTGATCCAGAAGATATTTTTGAAAATATGCCTGGTGGTGGGAGGACTAGGGGCCATGCATGGAAACTGGGCAAGAGCGTGGTTGACAAGGGTGTTAGAGCTAGGTTTTTTACTTGGAGAGTGGTGAATGAGTGGAATAAGCTTCCAGAGTCTGTTGTAGGTGCTACGACCGTGAATGAGGTCAAGGCAAGATATGATAGATACTGTGTGAATGTCGAATAGTTGTTCCAGACATGATGTTAGGGCCTCCCTCGATGAGTCTGTCGACTCCTTGGAGTTTCCCGGAACAATAATAATAATAATATTTGAACAGACTGACCTGTATGCATGTCAGAAGAGAGGATGCATGAGCAAGGAATTTTGTAAACTCCTGGATAGGAGAAAGGAGGGAATTTATCATTTGAAGAATGCAATAATAAATTTAATAAATTTGAATGGAAGGTGGCTTATGGGTTAATCTTGTATAGACGATTGCTGAGCTTTAGAGACAATACAATAGAATATACAACAAATTACACGATAACAACAGTAATTAACTTTTTTAAATAACGAAACCTGTGGTGCATTCATAATTAGAAGAAACACACGTATAAACCACAGTGAAAATTATTTAATTGTAAATATTTCATCCTACGTATCTTAGGACATCATCAGTACAGTATTTAAACAAAATTAGGAATAACATACAGTTAGGGTGCATGATTACAATAGAATCTCATGAAAACGTGCATAACGTGCTAAAGTAGTACAAAAAAAAAAAAATAATAATAATATTTACAATTAAATAATTTTCACTGTGGTTTATACGTGTGTTTCTTCTAATTATGAACGCACCACAGGTTTCGTTATTTAAAAAAGTTTTGTTCTTTCACGGGGAAATGACAGTGCAGAAGACAAACTTACTAGGAAAACTACAATTAAAACAGGGTAAGCTACGAGCTAGAATATCTTTTTTAAAAAAGTGCAGACGTGATAATCTTATTCTAACCTTTGCAAAACTGAAAGAAACCATCAAATCTCCAGGTGCCCATAAAATCTATCAAAAAGCAAGTCATTCCTTACTACTCAATCAGTTACGAGTTGTCTAAGCATGAACTAGCAACAAAAACAATTTAAATATTAAAGAACTAGAAACAGATTTGTCAAATACATTAAATCAAGAATTGCTACAATTAATTATAACTGTCTCAAAGAATTCGGGAAAAAAAGCTTTTGATAAAAGCAATAGTACTCTACATATTAAATACCTTAATCTATTAAATCGATCAAAAAAGATAACTAACAAATTACCAACGGAAAAATGGGTAGTCAATTTATCTAACCCTCAACTAACAAAAGATGAATTAAATGTTCTAGCAAGAGGCCATAAATTTGTGATTTCACCAAAGTGTTTCCCATATTTAGACTTTATACATAATATAGAAAGAAACATCAAGCATCTCTCCAGTATTGAAGCCAACAAACTTCGTTTCGAAGTAGCTAAAGTGATCTACAATGCCAAACCTTCAGAATTAAATATCCCACCATCGGAATTGAAAGCTATTATTTCCTTAAAACGTAACAAAAATTTAATCATTACTAGAGCTGATAAAGGAAATACCACTGTGGTTCTTGATACCAATTCATATGACCGAAAAATGAATTTACTTCTTCGAGATCATAATACTTACTCCAAATTGGATTTTGATCCTACGTATCGTCAACTCAGAAAATTAAATAAGCTACTTAATGAAACTTCCTCCTTAGATGAAGAAACAATCAAAAAACTTAAGACATACCATGCAAGACCTCCTAGAATTTATGGCTTACCTAAGCTACACAAAACTAATGTTCCACTTAGACCCGTCGTAGACTGTATCGGCTGTCCAACGTATAAGTTATCAAGATTCTTATCTAACCTTCTCCACCCTCACATAGGCCACTCAGTCTCTTCAATCAAAAATTCTACTGAGTTTCACACAAAAATTAAAGATATTCAACTATCAAAAACTGACTTGTTAATCAGCTTCGACATTGTCTCCCTCTTCACAAACATTCCCCATAAAGAAACAATAGAATTACTAACTCAAAAATTTCCGTCTGATATAGTTGAATTGTTCAAGTTTGTTATCGCATCAGGTTGCTTCACCTGGAAAGGTCAAATGTACAAGCAAGAGGAAGGAACAGCAGTGGGATCTCCTTTATCACCAAACCTAGCAAATTTGTTTCTAGAACACCTTGAGAAAAAAATATTCACTTTTGAACCCAAACCAAAAATTTGGCTAAGATATGTCGATGACGTATTTGCAGTCTGGAATCATCCCGAACCTGAATTACAACTGTTTCTAGATAAAATTAACCTTCTTCATCATCGCATCAACTTTACGTTAGAAAAAGAATCTCCACAGGGTATCTCTTTTTTGGATTTACACATCAAAAGAAAAGAAGACGGTTCCATCGCCATGTCCATCTTTCGCAAGCCTACATTCTCAGGTCGCTACATTCACATTTCTTCTGCTCATCATCCATCTCAGAAATCTGGCATTATTAAATCACTAGTTTCCAGAGCACACAAATTCTGCTCCTCTGAAGAATCTTTAAACCAGGAATTAGAAGTTATTAAAAATACAGCCATCCTAAATGGATATAATCCCAAAACAACTCAAAAAATCATCAGTCACTTCTGCATACATCAAACCAGACAGGAAGAAGTGCATAGGATTCCCATACCTTACGTTAAAGGCATCTCAGAACGTCTTTCTAAAATTATGAAGAAATACAATTTTGCCACTACTTACAAACCTATCAACCAAATTTACAACTTATTACCTTCTCCTAAGGACAAATTCTCACCCTTGATGTTACCTGGTGTTTATGAGATTCTGTGCTCATGCACATTATCTTACTTTGGACAGACAGGTAGGTCTGTTCAGAAACACATCTCGGAACATCAAGACCACATTCGTCTTCTTAAACTGCAGAAATCTGGCCTCTCTCAACACGGAATTGAAAATCCAAACCATAGGATCCATTGGGAAAAGGCTAAACTTTTACATAGATCTTTATTTAAACGTGAACGTTTATACAAAGAAAGTTCTGAAGCCCTACTACACAGACCAAACCTAAACCGCAACGACGCTCTTACTATTCCTAAAGTATGGGAAATTATCATACAAAATTGTGTTAAATAACTAACTTTTTTTTTTTTTGTACTACTTTAGCACGTTTTCATGAGATTCTATTGTAATCATGCACCCTAACTATATGTTATTCCTAATTTTGTTTAAATACTGTACTGATGATGTCCTAAGATACTTAGGATGAAATATTTACAATTAAATAATTTTCACTGTGGTTTATACATGTGTTTCTTCTAATTAGTAATTAACTTGATTGAAAGTACCAGATATTTCATCCTGAAAATAACAGTACATCATCAGTCTGTAGAAACAAGCAAATCAGAGAACAGGAATACAAGGTATATTTTCTCTGAAGAAGGATGATGGCTAAAATTATGTTAGTTTGGTTATAATATTGGGTTGTAGCATTGAAGATGGAAATGGCTCTAATGAAATACAGTTCCACTTTCAGAAAAGACAGTGGAGCATAAGGAGTGTGCATGATGCACTAAGGTGTGATGAAGATCGACTTTTTAGATGAATGATGATGAGAAACAGCATCAGTGTCTTCTTGTATTTATTGTCTTCGTATATTTTTGAAACCTGAAGACTACCATTTAGTTATCTTTGGAAGAAAATGTCCAGAAATGCTGTCTTCCAATTCAAAAGTAAATTTAATCCTCAAATAGACTGACTTAATTTTCTGAAGGAAAGTGTGTGTGTGTGGAGGTCAGATAGAGAAAGAGTTAAAGACCACGAAAATGCCGTTGGCATATCAAAGCCATATAGAAGGGGGATTCAAGTGGTAAGTACATAGGGTGTTCTAAATGTTCCATGCAGTAGTTGATTAAGGTGGAAGTGCCTTCAATCTGTTTGGAAAATTTATTTTGGTAGAAAAGTGTCCTACATTTATATCAAAATAAATAATTGTACATCTGGAGGGAAGGTGTGGTATAACTGATGTATTTGTAAGAACAGTGTTTGTAAAAGTACATCAAAAGTAATTAAAAGATCTATTAGTTAGCAGTAATATAAGCAGGGCTGTGGATCCAGAAGAAAATTTTGTGGCTATCCTTTAATTTATCAAAATCATAATTTAGTTTTGAACTGTTTAAGCAGGGATCATATTCAGGATTTTCACGATTAGGTAGTAGATGAAAAGTTTTGTTGGAATAATGTTCCAGTAGTATTTTCATTTATGAAACATTGAACGAAAACAGAAAACAAGAAATGAGTAATAGATCCGTATCTGTTATTCATTTCTTTTTACAGGAATGAAAAAACACACAGTTTTAATTTGAAACTCAGTTTAATAAACAAGACATTTAAAAAAAAAAAAAAAAAAAAAACATAGTAAACAAAAAAGAACAATCATTATCAAATTCCTGCCATGTACCCTCAAGGGGTTGTACAGGATATCATAGCACTACATGAAAAATTTACATCATTACTAACTTCCTAATCTACAATTTTCCTCCAAATCAGTCTGTTACTTGTCTAGACTCCAACATTACCAGATCTTATATTTCTATCGTCTAAGGCACTTTGTACCGTATCAGTCCACCTATATCTTGGTCTTCCTCTGGGTCGTTTTCTTGCTAACTTGGCAGAGAACACTTGTTTTGCTAATCTTTCCTCACCGATTTTGTTTTAAGTGACCATACCACCTGAGATTAGCTCTGCTAATGCATTCCTGGATGCTGACAATGTCAGGTTCTTTCCTAATATCCTCGTTTTTAATATGATATTGCCATTGATGCCATCTGTTCATGCCTCTAATGCATCTCAGGACTCTCATATCTGTGGTCTCTAGTCTTTGGTCAAGTGTTTTACTTCTGACCCAGCTCTCAGATTTATAAGTTAAAACTGGTTTGAACACTGTCTTGTATACAGCTAATTTAGTGTTCTGACTAATTTCTCTCTTATTCCATATGAATTTATTCAATTGACTTCCCACCATACCAGCTTTGCTGATTCTGTTGTCTATTTCTATATTTAATTTACCATCCTCAGTAAAAATCTTGCCTAAGTAGCTGAAATGTTTTACTTGTTCCACAGGTTCCCCATTCAAAACACAATTGACATTTTCAATGATTCTACCTATTTTCATTGTCTTTGTCTTTTTATTGCTGACCTTCATGCCATATCTATTACAACAGTTATTCAGTTTAGTCAGGGAATCTTGCAGACTTGTAGCAGATTTATTTACCAGTGTAACATCTTCTGCATAAAGCAAAGACCTGACGTTAACATCTCCAATTTTGATATCATGTTTAATACCACTTTCCTTCATAATGTGATCCATATAGATAATGAATAATAGAGGGGATAATGTACATCTTTGTTTGACACCAGATTTAACATTAAACCACCCTCCTGCACTTCCTTCAATTCTAACTGCTGACTTACAACTCAAATAAAGACTGAGTATTGCTTGATATAATGCCCCATCGACACCATATAACTGTAGCGTATTGAATAGCTTCTCTCTTGGCATCTTGTCATATGCATTTTCCAGATCAACAAAACTTAAATACTGATCTTTATTATATTCTCATGATTTCTGGACTATTTGTCGTAAAGTGAAGATCTGATCCTAACAGCCTCTATTTGGCCTGAATCCAGCTTGTTCTTCACCAAGCTTTTCTTCCACAATTGTTATCAACCATTTCTCAAGTATACTTGCATAAATCTTACCACGAATACTCAGTAGGGAAATACCTCTGTAGTTCTTACATTCAGTTTTATTTCCCTTTTTATATATGTGTATTATGAGAGCTCTACTCCAATCGGCAGAAATTCGTCCCTCTGTCCAGGCTTTCTGAAATATGCAGTGCAGCCACTGTAAGACTTTTATACCACCATACTTCAGCATTTCTGGTCGAATATTACCTACTCCTGCTGCATTTTCACATTTCAAGCCTTTGATGGCTTTTTCTACTTCAAGTATGGATATGTATTCCTGACTGTATGCCTGTTCAGTATTTTTTACCACTGTGATATCACTGCTTGTTTCATTTAGCAATTTTTCGAAGTAATTACCCCATACTTCAAAGATATATTTTTCTCCCGTTTTTCATATCACCTTTATCATCTCTAACTCCTCCTACAGCACTCTTTCCTCCATTTGTAAGCTTCTTACAACCTCCAGAATATTTTGTCACCTTTTTTGATATTTATTTTCTATTTTCTTGCCGAAGTTTTTCCATGACTTTTGTTTAGCAAGTTTTACACAGTGTTTAACTTTCTTACATGTTCTCTATGAACGCAAGCTGACTTACTTGCCAGTAACTTTTGATATGCTTTCTTCTTTTCCTTCACTGCCTCTTTAACTTCCTGTGTCCACCATGGAGTTCTGATTTTTTTTATCCTTGCAGACAATCTCACCACATGTCTCTCTCTGGCTGAATCAATCAGGGTTTTCTTGTCACTGAATCTCCCTGGTTTGGTTCCTGTTCTCAAACCCTTTCATTTTTTCTTCAATAATCTTTTGTATTTTAGTGTACAGGTCACATCTGAGAGCTGTTCAACTTTTATTCTCTTTAAAACTTTCTTTCATGTAATTCTTTTCAATATGAAATTCAATTTTATCCTGCTCAAGACTAAATAGTGATCACTTCAAATTTCAAATCCTCTGTACACGCTGGTGTCCTGCACCAGGGAGAAAACATCACTATCAACAATAACATAGTCAATGAGACTTTTCTTATTCCTAGCCTCTTCTCTCCATGTGAATTTGTGCACATTTTTATGTTGGAACATGGTGTTAGTAATAACCAGTCCATGTCCTGAGCAGAAATTCCAACAGGTATTTGCCATTATTATTAGCTTTGCTCTTTTCTCCAAATTTTCCCAAAATATTTTTGTATGTCTGACAATCATTTCCTACTCTGCTATTTAGATCCCCAACAGGGACCAACTTTTCCTTTTTCATTGTGTCAGTTGCTTTCTCTAAAGCCCCAAAAAATTCCTTCACTTCTACCTTAGTAGAACCTTCTGTGGGACCATAGGCACAAATAAGTCTCATTGTCCAGTTCCCCATTCTGATATTTGCCCACATTACTCTACTTGAGACTACCTGCGATTCAAGAAGATTAGCCTCGTATTTAGTGTGGAATACTACGGCTGCTCCATCTTTTCCTTTATTTTCATTGTCTGAATATAACATTTTGTATTTATTGTTCAGAAAGATCTCACCAGTTTTTGTCTTTTTTTTTGTTTCAGTCACCCCTAGTATGTCGATCTGTTACTTATCTAATTCATCAGCTAGCTCCATTTTTTTGCTGTTCAGTCTTCTTATGTTGCTAGTACCGATCTTTAACTCTGCTGATGTTGAGTTTGGGTGTGTTTTCAGACTTGTTCCAGTAGCTGACTTTTCGCTGTTAGCTCTGGTTTCTTGTTGAAAACAACGGGGGGGGGGGGGGCATTGTTTAACTCAGTAAACCCCAGCTGGCATGGAATTTTGTCATGTTGTTCCATCATTTTGTATTTTGGTTTAAGTCAGTAGGAATTCAATTTTTAAAGGCGATGTGGAGGTCTCCTCTCAGTTGTACAGCTTTGACCCTTAAGCACCAAAAAAGAATAGGGAAATAAAAGCTACACCGAGGTCTTAAAAAATCCAGAAATCATTATCATTATCAAATTCCTGATGTATACCTTCAGAGGGTATACAGGATTTTATGGTAGTACTACATGAAAAGTTATGTCATTACTAAGTTCCTATCAACAATTTTCCTCCAGATTACCTTGTTATCTGTCAACATTCCAATATTACCAGATCTTATGTTTCTATCTTCTAAGATTTTTATTACTCAGATCTATAAGTTAAGATTGGTTTGAATACTGTCTTGTATATAGTTAGTTTAATGTTTTGACTAATCTTTCTTATTCCATATAAATTTATTCAGTTGACTTCCTACCATTCTGCCTATTTTCATTGTCTTTGTCTTTTTAATGCTGATTTTCATATCAGTTTGGTCAGGGAATCCTGCAGACTTTTCCTGGATTTATTTATTAGTATAACATCATCTGCATAAAGTAAAGAGCTGAGATTAACATCTCCAGTTTTGATATCAGGTTTAATACCACTTTCCTTCATAATGTGATCTCCATATAGATGACGGATAACTCTGGAAGTAATGTGCACTCGTCTCAAATGCCTGACTTAACATCAAACCACCTTCCTGTACTTCCTTCATTTCTAACTGCTGAATTACAACTAAAATGGAAAGTATGTATTGTTTGATATACAAGGATGGTCTGAAAAGTTCTCAACCTAACAATGAAAACACAAATTTATAATTTCAAAATTATTTTTATTTTTCAATATAATCTTCTTTAAGACTAATACATTTCCAGCAATGCTCCAGTGCTATTATCCTGTCCCTGTAGTGTTTCTCAGTAAGATATGCAAAATACTTCTCTATACTGTAATCACCTCTTGATTCGAAGAAAAACGCTGACCAGCAAGGAAGAAATTGAAGTGAGAGGGAGCCA
The DNA here is from genome assembly GCF_054136105.1 of Typopeltis vanoorti. Taxonomy (NCBI): domain Eukaryota; kingdom Metazoa; phylum Arthropoda; class Arachnida; order Uropygi; family Thelyphonidae; genus Typopeltis; species Typopeltis vanoorti. The sequence goes on along the minus strand of NC_143550.1, from coordinate 100,770,450 downwards.
AATGTGGGGAATAAGGTGGATGTTCCAACAATTCATAGTGCCGATCCCTTAATTTTCCCATTGCCAAAACACTCTTATGGGCAGGTACATTGTCCTGATGAAAGATGATTTTTTTCCTTCTTCGAACCAGGTCTTTTCTCACAAATTTTTTCATCTAGTCTGGTTAAAAGATTGGATAATATTCCCCAGCTATCGTTTTATCCTTTTCCAGATAATTAATAAACAAGATGTCTTGAGCATTACAAAACATCGATGCCATGACCTCTCCTGCTGACGGAAAGGTCATGGCAGCAAAGGTTGGTCGATTGGTAGAGCCTCTGGTACTAATGGCTCACGTAAAAAGCTAAACAAGTTTGAGCATGGTTAGTAGTTGGAAGGGATCAAACATTCGATGCTGTTGGCGCACACTCTCCCTCGATGAGTCTTTGGACTCCCTCGAGGTGTCACATAATAAAACACCAATGCCATGACCTTTCCTGCTGATGAAACCGACTTTGTCTTCTTCTTTGGCACTGAACAACCGGCTTCTGTCCACTGTTTTGACTGCTGTTTGAATTTTGTTGGGTAATGGTGAATCCAAGTCTCATCTATAGTAATAAATTGTTGTACAAAATCAGTTTTATTCTTGTTTAAAATGCTCCAAGCACTGTTCAGAGATTTTCATGCAAGTGCATTTTTGATTTGCTGTGAGTCAAAAATATGCAAGATAGGTGCTGCTCGGCACCTATCTTGCGTAAAGCTTTTTCATTTGCAGTTCTTCATGCAAAATATATCTTACATGTTCTTTTGAAATGCCTATAGTCTCAGCAATTTTCATGTACTTTGACTCACCGGTCATCCAATACCATATCGTGCACTTGATCAATGATTTCTGATGTTGTTACACTTTTTGAAAGTCCTTCCCGTGGATCATCTTCAAGGCTGATACAGCCATGTTTAAATTCGGCAGCCCATTTCTTAATTGTCAGAAATGAAGTAGAACAGTGTCCATAAACTTTTATGAACTTCGAATGAATTTCTTTTGGTGTTAAACCTTCTTTTACAAAGAATTTTATAAAAGCATGATACTCAATTTTATTCATTTCAAGGGATACAGACAACACTTTTGCTTCAGACAGCTGTATAAAACAAACTACTTGACAGAATGACTGCAATGATTTCACACCGATGCTTTTGACAGATGTACCAACTTATAAAAAAAAAATAATAATAAGCCTCGACCATAGTTGCCATCTATGGTTGAGGTCGAGAACTTTTCAGACCACCCTCGTAATGTCCCATTTACACCATATAACTGGAGCATTTTGAACAGCTTTCCTCTTGGTTTGATTGTCTTACAATGAAAATCTGATCCTGACAACTTCTGTTTTGCTGAACCCAACTTGTTCTTCTCCTCTACAATTTTTTTTTAGCTGTTTTTCAAGAATACTTGCATAAATCTTACCAGGAACACTCAGCAGAAAATTCCTCTGTAATTCTTACATTCAGCTTTATTCCCTTTTTTAGAGAAGGGTACTATGAGTGCTCTGTTCCAATCCTCTCGAACTGGATCCTCTGACCGGGAACTGAATTATGCAGTATAGCCACTGTGAAACTTCATACATCCATATTTTAGCATTTTTGGTCAAATATCAGTCTACTCTAGCTACCTTTCCACATTTCAGGTTTGTGATACATTCCAGTTGTGATTCCTGCTGAGTGTTTTCTAACACCATGCTATCACTGCTTGTTTCAGTTAGCAATCTTTCAGCAAAGTAATTATTCCACGCATCGAGGATATCTTTATCCTCAGTTGTCTTGTCACCTTTATCACCTGTAGTTCCTTTTACAGTACTCTTTCCTCCTTTTCTGAGGGTTTTCAATATCTTATAGAATATTTTACTACCTTCCTGATATTTATTTTCTGTGTTCTTACCAAAGTCTTCCCATGACTTGTTTACTTAATTTTTCGCAATGCTTTGCTTTCTGAAAAATTTTTACTTTTTTGAATACATTTTTCTCTGTATTCCCTAAGAACACAACATGACTTGCCAAGAACTTACAATATGCTTTCTTCTTTTGCTTGATTGCCTCTTTAACTTCCAGAGTTCACCATGGAGTTCTGATTTTTTTTTTCTTTGCAGATTACATCACCATATGCCTCTCTGGCAGAATCAAAGTTTTCTTTAGGTTTGCCACTGAATCTCCAAGGTTTGGTTCTTGGTTTCAAACTCTTTCAATTTTTCTTAATAATGTTTGTGTATTTGAGCCTACAGTTCACATCTCTGATAGCTGTTCAACTTTGATTTGTTTCAAAACCTTCTTACACACCCTTTTCAAGAAGTTCAGTTTTATTCTTCTCAACACTAAATGGTGATCACTTCCTATTTTTCAAATCCTCTGTATACTCTTGTGTCCTGAATCAACATCAGTCAACAATAACATAGTCAATGAAACTTTTATTTCTTGCATCTTGTCTCCATGTGAATTTGTACACATTTTTGTTTTGGAACATGGTATTAGTAATAACTAGTTCATGTCCTGAACAGAAATCCAGCAGTCACTTACCATTATTATTAGCTTTGCTTTTTTCTCCAAATTTTACCGATTCTTTTCTATATGTCTAGTAATCATTTCCTACTCTGCTGTTTAGATCCCAACAAGGATTAACTTTTCCTTTTTCATTGTGTCAGCTGCCTTCTCTTAATGCCTTGAAAAATCCTCCAATTCTTCCTTAGTGTGGGACCATAAGCACAAATAACTCTCATTATCCAGTTACTGCTAGTTATCATATTTATAAGACTATTTAAAGAATAAAAAAAATTGAAAGATCGTCACTCTCAACTTGATGTATAAATTATTAAGTTTATCAGTTATAAGCATTGCATCAATAATTATTATTTATTATTAACACCAGACCTCCATGGAGTCTAAAAACTCATTGTGGGAGGCAAACAATGTTACACATAAAGCCCATTAAACCATGCTTTAAACTCATTCAATGTATATGCATTCGCCACATTGTCAGACAAAATATTCCACTGATCAACCACTCTATGCAAAAAAACCTACTCCTTATGCCCCTGCTCATACCCTCCTTATACAATTTCCCTTGTTCTATAATTGTTAAGGTATGGAACTCAGCCTTGATAAAAGCCTTTCAAAAAAAAAAATATATATATATATATATTGAGCCACACACAATATTGTTTTGCAATTTTTCTGCTAAATCTTCATGACTAGGTTCCGGTTCACTTAAAACATTTTCACGCAGTTCATGAAGATGCTCAGCACTTTTTTGCTGTGGAATTGACAATTCAATTCCACAGCATCTGGTTTTGCTGATGAGCACCTCTTGATAAACAATATAATGCAAGCAAAAACATTTCATTGTGGCAATTTGTATTATACAACTTAGTATGCCGTTTCTTTCACTTTTCACTACTGTTGCACTGGTTATAGCATATAAATTAACTGTGGAAATAGTGAGTTTTTTTAAATCTTCTTTAACTGCATTTTACATGGTCTTTTAATGATCTTTTAGCAAAATGAGGCATAATTACTTTCAACAAATTTAATTTTATCGGTGTCAAAGTATCTTGTAGTATTAGGATTTGATTGGTTTTTTTTATATTGTTACTTTTGTCCAAAAAGAAACTTATTTATCAATTGGCTTACTTCTTTAACTATAAACACACCTAATTCTTTAATTCACTGTTGAATTTCATTGTTACTGAGCTATATTTGGAAATATTTAGTTTACCGATTCTATGACCATAACTGATTTCAAAAATTTGCCTTGAGTAAAAGTTTTGTGATATCTTCCTATCCAAAAACTCACTTTCAAAAGAAAAGATCCTAAAGAATTTATCATTTCTTGAGAGGAAAGTGGTCATTTGTTTTCTTTGAGAAGCTATATCCTTTTCATAGAAAACCTTACACTCCAACATACTGACATAATGGTCAGCTTCGACGTCTCCTCCTTATTCACAAGTGTCCCACTCAAGGAAACTAATCCAAGCTAAATTTTCCCCCGATATCTCAGCCCTATTTCAGTTCACAATGAACTCAGGCTATTTCGTTTGGCAGGGAAAATTCTAAACAAATAGAGGGGACAGCCATGGGCTCACCACTCTCCCCACCCTTGGCCAATTTCTTTATGGAGACCTTTGAGGAAAAAGCCTTAGCCTCTGCCCCACAAAAACCAACCATATGGCTTCGCTACGTTGATGATGTGTTCGCTATTTGGCCACATGGCTCTGAAACACTCCTCTCCTTCCTTACACACTTAAACAACCAACACGCCAGAATCAAGTTCACCCTGGAAAAAGAGGAAAACAACTGCCTCCCTTTCCTAGACACACTAGTCGCCCGCCAGCCTGATGGAACTTTGGTTTTCTCAGTTTACAGAAAACCCACCCATACAGGCAGATACATGCACCAACAATTCCCCCCCCCCCCCCTCACAACAATATGGAGTGATAAAAACACTATACAACAGGGCTAAACTAATCTGTTCTAACGACATAGTCCTTAACACTGAACTAAATCACATCTTCAACACTTTCTCAGCCAATGGCTACCCCCCCCCCCCCCCCCCAAAAAAAAAAAAAAATCCAAAAAATATTAAAACCTACAAACCACAGCTCCCCTCCTCCCTCCCTCCACAAAAAAGATTACTCTAAATCCATCACCATTCCCTACATCCGAAGCACCTCAGAAAAAATCACCAAAATTCTAAAAAAACATGACCTCACCTCCTGTTACAGGCCTTACAGAAAATTGGCATCCCTTATCCGCTCTACCAAAGACCAACCACTTCCCCTAGACCTACCTGGTGTATACCAGGTCCCTTGCAGTTGTAAACTGTCGTACTTTGGCCAAACAGGCAGGACAGCGAATATCAGAATTTCTGAACACAAGGACTACATACGGTTTTACAAGTATAGCCATTCTGGTCTTGCAGACCATGCTCTGGATACTCGCCACAGAATATGGTGGAAGAAAGCAACAATAATACACCGGAGCAAATATAAATTCGAAAGATTATTTATGGAATCAGCCTCTGCCCTAAGAAACTCTCCAAACCTCAACAAATTTGGTTGTATGCGACTGCCCCAAATTTGGGAGGCATACATCAGCAGACCTTCAGCCCAACGGCCAAGAACGCCTACTTAGCCCGCCAGAGGGCACGATCAGGACTTCTAGGAGAACGATAGCTTCGTATCTTCATTCTCAGTTACTATATTGTTATTGCCTGTGTGCACCTGCCTTTTTGTAAGTTCCTTTAGATAATAGCAATGTGACATTGCCGAAATATCTATTAAAGTATAATTTAATTTATATTCGGATCTATGTTGTTTCAATTCCCTAAGTTATTTAGAAATATATCCTTTTCAATTTTTTTTATAAGTTTTTGGCATAAAAGTGAAATTGATTTTTCTCAACTTCTGCTTCATAGGTGTTGTAATGACACTAGTGTAGGATTTAATATGATGAATAGTCATTTTACAAACTGTATGGGTGCCCTTGGTTAAAATACAGGGTGTTTCAAAAAAGAATGTTCTGATTTCAAATAATTATCATCATCATCATCATCAAATTCCTGCCATGTACCCTCAAGGGGTGTACAGGATATGACAGTACTACATGAAAAAATTACATCATTACTAACTTCCTATCTACAATTTTCCTCCAAATCAGTCTGTTACTTGTCAAGACTCCAACATTATCAGATCTTATATTTCTATCATCTAAGGCACTTTGTACCGTATCAATCCACCTATATCTTGGTCTTCCTCTGGGTCGTTTTCCTGCCAACCTGGCAGAGAACACTTGTTTTGCTAATCTTTCCTCTCCCATTCTATTTAAGTGACCATACCATCTGAGATTAGCTCTGCTAACGCATTCCTGGATGCTGACAATGTCAAGTTCTTTCCTAATATCCTCATTTTTAATATGATATTGCCATTGATGCCATCTGTTCACACCTCTAATCTTTCTCAGGACTCTCATATCTGCGGTCTCTAGTCTTTGGTCAAGTGTTTTACTTCTGACCCAGCTCTCAGATCCATAAGTTAAAATTGGTTTGAACACAGTTTTGTATACAGCTAATTTAGTGTTCCGACTAATTTCTTTCTTATTCCATATGAATTTATTCAATTGACTTCCCACGATACCAGCTTTGCTGATTCTGTTGTCTATTTCTATATTTAGTTTACCATCTTCAGTAAAAATTGTGCCTAAGTAGCTAAAATATTTTACTTGTTCCACAGGTTCTCCATTCACAACACAGTTGACATTTTCAATGATTCTGCCTATTTTCATTGTCTTTGTCTTTTTATTGCTGACCTTCATACCATATCTATTACAACAGCTATTCAATTTAGTCAGAGAATCTTGCAGACTTGTAGCGGATTTATTTAGAAGTATAACATCATCCGCATAAAGCAAAGAGCTGACATTAACATCTCCAATTTTGATATCAGGTTTAATACCACATTCCTTCATAATGTGATCCATATAGATAATGAATAACAGAGGGGATAATGTACATCCTTGTCTGACACCAGATTTAACATTAAACCATCTTCCTGTACTTCCTTCAATTCTAACTGCTGACTCACAACTCAAATACAGACTAAGTATTGCTTGATATAATGCCCCATTGACACCATATAACTGCAGCGTATTGAATAGCTTCTCTCTTGGCACCTTGTCATATGCCTTTTCCAAATCAACAAAACTTAAATACAGATCTTTGTTATATTCCCATGCTTTCTCGACTATTTGTCGTAAAGTGAAGATCTGATCCTGACAGCCTCTATTTGGCCTGAATCCAGCTTGTTCTTCACCAAGCTTTTCTTCCACAATTCTTCTCAACCGTTTCTCAAGTATACTTGCATAGATCTTGCCAGGAACACTCAGTAGGGAAATACCTCTGTAATTCTCACATTCAGTTTTATTTCCCTTTTTATATATGGGTACTATGAGAGCTCTACTCCAATCATCAGGAATTCGTCCCTCTGTCCAGGCTTTCTGAACTATGCAGTGCAGCCACTGTAAGACTCTTATACCACCATACTTCAGCATTTCTGGTCGAATATCATCTACTCCTGCTGCCTTTCCACATTTCAAGCCTTTGATGGCTTTTTCTACTTCAAGTATGGATATGCATTCCTGACTGCATGCCTGGTCAGTGTTTTTTATCACTGTGCTGTCATCACTGCTTGTTTCATTTAGCAGTTTTTCAAAGTAATTACTCCATACTTCAAGGATATCTTTTTCTCCTGTTTTCATTTCACCTTTATCATCTCTAATTCCTTTTACAGCACTCTTTCCTCCATTCCTAAGCTTCTTCAACAACCTCCAGAATATTTTGCCACCTTCTTGATATTTATTTTCTATATTCTTGCCAAAGTCCTCCCATGACTTTTGTTTAGCTAGTTTTACACACTGTTTAGCTTTCTTACATTTGTCTCTGTATTCTGTAAGAGTAAAAGCTGACTTATTTGCCAGGAACTTTTGATATGCTTTCTTCTTTTCCTTCACTGCCTCTTTAACTTCCTGTGTCCACCAGGGAGTTCTGATTTTTTTATCTTTGCACACAACCTCACCACATGCCTCTCTGGCAGACTCAATCAATGTTTCCTTCAGAGTTTGCCACTGAATCTCCAAGGTTTGATTCCTGTTCTCAAACTCTTTCATTTTCTTTTCAATAATATTTCTGTATTTTAGTCTACAGTTTACATCTGAGAGCTGCTCAACTTTTATTCGCTTTCAAACTTTCTTACATGTTATTCTTTTCAATATGAAATTCAATTTTATCCTGCTCAAGACTAAATAGTGATCACTTCCAATTTCAAATCCTCTGTACACTCTGGTGTCCTGCACCAGGGAGAAAACATCACTATCAACAATAACATAGTCAATGAGACTTTTCTTATTCCTAGCCTCTTCTCTCCATGTGAATTTGTGCACATTTTTATGTTGGAACATGGTGTTAGTAATAACCAGTCCATGTCCTGAGCAGAAATCCAACAGATATTTGCCATTATTATTAGCTTTGCTCTTTTCTCCAAATTTTCCCAAAATATTTTTGTATGTCTCACAATCATTTCCTACTCTACTATTTAGATCCCCAACAAGGACCAACTTTTCCTTTTTCATTGTGTCAGTTGCTTTTTCTAAAGCCTCAAAAAATTCCTCCACTTCTACCTTAGTAGAGCCTTCTGTGGGACCATAGGCACAAATAAGTCTCATTGTCCAGTTCCCCATTCTCATATTTGCCCACATTACTCTACTTGAGACTGACTGCCATTCAAGAAGATTAGCCTCGTATTTTGTGTTGAATACTATGGCTACTCCTTCTTTTCCTTGATTGTTATTGCCTGAATATAACATTTTGTATTTATTGCTCAGAAAGATCTCACCAGTTTTGGTCTTTTTTGTTTCAGTCACCCCTATTATGTCGATCTGGTACTTATCTAATTCCTCAGCTAGCTCCATTTCTTTGCCATTCAGGCTTCTTACGTTGATAGTACCGATCTTTAACTCTGGTGATGTTGAGTTGGGGTTTGTTTTCAGATTTGTTCCAGTAGCTGACTTTTCGCTGTTCGCCCTGGTTCCCTGGCAAAAACAACGGGGGCCTTGTTTAACCGGGCGACGCCCCAGCCGGCATGAAATTTTGTCATGTTGTACCATCATTTTTTATTTTGGTTTAACCAATAAGAATACAATTTGGTCGGCTAAATCCCAAATTGCCAGCCCATCCTCGTTCGTTCAGTATCAAAGTAGATACCCAACAGGGTGCACCACGAGAAGGTGAGGATTGGACATTAGGTCAGAAGCCCTGGTCGGTTCTCCGCATTCCTTTAAAGGCTATGTGGAGGTCTCCTCTCAGTTATACAGCTTTGACCCTTAAGCACCCCAAATATAATTTCAAATAATTATATTTAATAATGAAAATGTGGTACAGTTATTCAAATTTGAAACAATTTTCAAATTGGGACATTCTTTTTGAAACACCCTGTATTTTTCATTTCCATTTAATATAATTAAATATATTTCTTCCCACTCTTGACAAAGTTTTTTTTTTTTTTTTTCCCAAAAAAATTTCAGCTTCGTTTTGATGCTGGTTCTGAAATACTTGCATTGCTTTCAGCATTTGTGCTAGCTGCAGTTCTTGAAATTTCATCTTCTGTTCTTTTCTTATCAAAGAATTTTCTTATATCCACTGAAATTATTGCTAAGGAATATAAATATATAATAAAATAAATTTTAAAAAAAAATGGCCACATGTTACCTCTTTCCACTACTGTTACAAAAAATAAGTTATTAAAATCTTACATAATGGGACTTACAGTATTTCTAGTGATGAACCAGTGTAATCCTAGCACAAATGAATATGAACCTGAGAGATGGAGGTGAAAAAAAAAACTTTTTAGCAGTCTCCTAGAAAAACTTCCAGTGAACATGACTGGTGAGGGGCTATAACTCTGCATTAATTGGATTATAATACTGAAGCATTATGAAATAAAGATAGCACAGTCTTATCCACATTTTTACAGCCACCAAACTACTATTGGTTATGTGATATTTGCTACATAGGACAAACAAGCCAGTCTAGTGAAATGTGTATGACAGAACATGTTAATATGTTTAGAATGAAAGAAACATGTGACATTGCTTTCCACATTATAAATGAAGGTGATCTTTAAGTACACTTGCAACAAACAGAAATGGCATAAAGTTATTACATCTGAAGATTCAAAGATGCATTTTCAAGGATTTACCATGTTTAGTTCTCAACCTGAGAGTAATAGGTCATCTTCATTGGCAGGCTAGTATGTACAATGTAGAATATTAGCAGTGGATTATATAAAACTCAGCTGCATGATGGTATAACTATTTATTATCCTGAAGAAGTATGCCAATGCAAAATTGGTCAAGAAATAAACAGTGAAAAATCAAGCTGCACAGATAATTTCGTGTGGTTATTTTCAGAATATCTGTCACCATGAATGAACACTGCTGATGTAAACAGGTTCAATTCTTATTTTAAAAGACTGATAATCAGCTGGCATGTTTCTTGGAGAACTAAGGGTTGAAAAACACAAAAAGGGAATAATAAATAATAAAAGTTATTCTTGTGCAAATTATTGCAATGAGATCAAAGGAAGTATTGGAAAATGTAAAACAGTATTCTCATTATGAAAAGAAGTAGAGAAATCAACATGAGTATGAACAGTAACTATGTTATTGCTAATAATAGTGCAGCTAATTTCTAGAACTTGACATGCTGCTGCTATATTTATTAGCTAGTAATGTGCATAATGTGATTTTCAAAAATATTTTTATTTAAATTACCAAATTTTTCTGCATAAGTACAGTATTATTAATGATTCTTGTTTAGAGTTCATAACATTGGTGGAAGTAAATGTTTATAGGCCACAGACAGACATTGTTTAATAAGATTGAATAATAATAATAATAATAAAAAAGCTGCTCTCATGTTTACATTAAAATGAGAAGTCAGACTGCATTAAATGAAAGTGATTTCTTGGATTGTTTTGAAATTATCATTTCCATATTCATTTATAACTTTCTGCAAATTATTTTAAATAGCCTGTTAATGCATTTTTCTAAATAGGATATTTGTTTATTGTTATCCAAGTATTTCCTCATATTCTTAGTTAAATATTTCAGTCTTCAAACACAGTTTGAAGAGCTCCGAAAGATAAGTTATTTAGTTTTTAAAAAAATAGCATTATCAGTTAAAAAATTGTGCTAGAATTAGAGTGTATTGCAGAATTAATTAGTTTAGCTTAAAAATTTTGTTTTAAATAGTGTTAATTTAGTATTTTGATAAGATACTTAGCATGGCACATGGCATCCAAGTTGTCATCATTATTTAAAGAATTTAATCAAAGGGAGTTCATCCATCTCAATGTCTGTGGAAATGTGCTTTTTTCTGAGAGCAATAGTGGTGGGAAAGTGTGCCAAAAATGTCATGAAAACGAGGTGTCTTAGGTCACAAGATTGATGTAGTGGATGAAAGTCAGATACGATTGAAAATTGTGATGTAACATCAGATAGCATTGAGAGTGAGATTAAATGTGTGACATGGTTGAAAGTGAGAGTAAAAGTGTAGAACGAGAGAACAGTTTGGCTGATATAAAAAATGGAGAGTTAGCTGCAAAGAGGAAGATAGCACAGTTGCACACAGTGATACATAGGGTGAAGCAGCAGCTGAAGTGATTGCAAAAATGTCTACCGAGTGGATCAGCTAATAACAAAAAGAAGCAAGTGCAATATAAGAAAAATGAAGGCATGATTGGGAGTGAAAGAAAAATTAAGGAGTGAGTGTTATATGGCGATTTAATCATAAAAGGTGTGATCAATGAGAGTTTGACAAAATTGTACTTTCCTGGTGCAAAAATTAATGGTGTAAGTGAGGCTATTTGAGCACAAAAGCATAGGCTTAAAGAAATGATTGTAGTGGTCAGAACGAATGATTTAAAAGGAGAAAAGTATGGCATTAGAGAGGACTTGAAAGAATTACTGGAAGTAGCAAAAGAAAAGAGTGAGAGAGTTAAGATAGTGAATCTGTTGATGTGGTATGACAGAGTAGAGTTGAGAAGGAAGGCCATGATAGCGAATGACTCTATGCATAGGTTATGCAGGCGGAGTGGTGTGGAGTGAGTTTGATGGGTGAAAGGACTTATACAAGAAGGATGGTTTGCATCTGAATGGATTTGGTATTCAGAGACTGGAAAAATTGTTGAATGAAGTGAAAGTGGATGTGCAGAATCAGGAAAACTAGAGCTTTGGGAAGGGGAGAGCTCACTGATGTCCACATATCCACTAAATGGATATATAGACATCAGTGAGGCAGTTGGGTGTAAGAATGTGTATAATATGCCTGAGTTAGTACCAATAGCAACAAGTCAGAATGGGATAGTTAGTATAAGACATCAAGATTGGGGTGGGACTTGGGGGCTTTTGCACTTTATGTACATTAATGCCAGGAGCATTAGGAACAAGCAGGAGGAAATTTTGGCCTTGGTTGGCTCATCCTGGCCAAAGGTTATTGGCATTAGTGAGAAATGGCTAACAGAAGATGATATAGTCAGTGGGATAGAATGTGAAGGGTATAGGTGTTCAGGAAGGATAGAGAGAAAAAGGGAACAAGTGTTATTGATGATAGCCAATGAACTGCAGCCAAAGAGAGTAGAAGTTCAAATGCAGGCCAGTGAAAATAACACATTTGAGACTATCTGGTGTGAGATGGAATAGATTATAAAGATAGTATGCATTGCAAATAGACTCAATGAGTGGAGGACAGGTAATTATTATGGGGGATTTCAACTATGGGAACATAGATTGGAAAGAGGAGAGGATATGTGGGAGGAAGAAAATGGATTTTATGCAGTTACTAAGGGATAATTACCTGAGACAGCATGTAATGGAATATACTATGGATTCAAGAGTGTTGGATCTACTAATTACATCTGAGAATTTGTCTATAATGAATATGACCACGTTGCCAATAATTGGTGAGAGTGATCATATGGTCTTGGCCAGGGAGTTGGCTAAATGTGTGAAATTTTCAGTTAAGACAATGTATATGTGGAATTACTGGGCTGGTAAGTATGACTGGCTTAGGAGATTGCTTGGATTAGCCATGGCATGTAAAATTGCAAGTACTGGATGTTGATAGTGCATGGGAAGTGGTAAAGGAGTGTTTTAGGGAGGTAATGCCTGACTGCATATCTAGAGTCAGGAGAGTAAATCAAGTGAGAGTTAAATGGATGAATAACGCCATTAAGCTGGAGCTGCAAAAAAAGGAACAATTTTGGAGGAAATTTAAGGAGAAAGGTTACCTGTAGGCACATGAACAGCACGAGGCACAATCCAGAAGGGCAACTAGTGTGGTAAGAAAAGCAAAAACAGATTATGAAAGGAAGTTAGCATTGCAGGCTAAAGAGAATCCCAAACAGTTCTTTCGATATGTTGCAGGTAAAAGAAAAAATTTATACAGCAGAATGATTTTAAGGAATGCTGATGGTAGGAAGGTAACTGAATCAATCGAAATAGTAGAATTACTAAATGAACACTTTGCAAGCGTATATCATCCAGGCAGTGATATTTGCAGGAATGAGAGAACTAGTGGCTTATACGGGGAATTAAGGTGAATGAATGAAATGGAGGTGAATAGCATATTACAGAACCTTACTGTGAATACATCTGTGGGATTGGATGGTATTCCAGCTCAAGTCTTACATGAGGCAGCAAAGGAATTGTCAGTGCGCTTGACCATATTGTTTAATCTAAGTCTCAGCTCTGGGTTAGTCCCGAGGAGTTGGAAAGAGGGGAAAATAGTTCCATTGCATAAAGGAGGCTTCAAGACTACTCTTGAAAATTATCAACCGATCAGGAGTCATTGTCAAAGTATTAGAGACGTTGGTCAAAAGCAAAATACATTAATGGATAGATGGAAGTGGGAAACTGAATGGGGGAACAGCATGGTTTTGTGAAGGGTAGATCATGCTTCAGCAACTTGCACATGTTTTATAATATAGTGATGGCTGAATTGGATAAGGGTAATGGGTTTACAGTGATACTGCTGGACTTTGCTAAGGCCTTTGACAGCACATGGAATTCTTATCAGTAAATTGCAGCACATGGAGATGGATAGGAGAGTGGTTGATGAAGAGATCAGAGATATTTCTTCATCAACCACTTGTTCTTGGACCACTGCTATTTAATTTGTTCATTAATGATATAGGAAAGGATCTGAGAGGAACTTTTCAGTTATTTACCGATGATGCAAAGTTGGATAGAGAAATTGTGAATACACACGATGTCAAAATTTTGCAAGATAATTGGCAGACTAGGCTAAGGAGAATGGATGTCAGTTTAATGTTGCAAAGTGTAAGGTTATGTGTTTTGGGGTGAAAAGATTATCAGCAGTATATCACAGTGGTGGAACCATACTCCTGGAAATTGACGAAGCCAGAGACTTGGGAGTGTTAGTGGATAGGGAGCTAAAGTTTAGGGGCACATAGCAAAAGTAGCTAAAGCAGTTCATCAGATCACTTGGTTACTGAAGAATACTTTGATGAACAGAGACAAGCAGGTTGTTGTTACTCTTTATCGAGCCTTGATGAGATGCCATCTTGACTGCTGTGCACAGATCTTGGTACCAGTGTTTCTTGGTGAAGGGAAGGAGGTAGATAGGATCTACAGGTGAGTGACCAAGATGATAGCTGGTGTATGGAATGAATCTTGTGAGAACAGGTTGAAGATTTGTGGGTTGCAGAAACTGGTTGATATGTGAAAAAGGAGTGATATGATTGAGACATTCAAATTACTGAGGGGTTTTTACAAGATTAATTCAGAGGAAATTTTTCAGAATAGGTGTGGGGGTGGGAAAACAAGGGGCCATCCATGGTAACTGAACAAGAGTGTAGTTAGCAAAGTTGTTCGAACTAGGTTTTTTACTTGGAGAGTGGTGAATGAGTGGAATACGCTGCCAGAGTTTGTTGTGGGTGCCATGACTGTGAATAAATTCAAAGCAAAGTATGATAGATACTGTGCGAATGCTCAATAGTTCTCGACATGTTTAGGGCCTCCCCTCGATGAGTCTAAGGACCCTTTGGAATTGCCGGTAATAATAATAGTAATATTATTGCTGATAAACACACAGTCAGACATTTATCCTGAGTGTGTGCATGTGCGCGCGCACATACACGCTCGCAGTCACAAATTGCTTTATGGAGGAGTGACCATCTGGATCTTTGTCAGAAATGTCTTCTTTCTAGTCATTAGAGAAAGTATTCTCCACAGCAGTGATTTTTCCTGCTGTGGTACATTTGACTCAACAAAAAATGTGTAAATTAGAATTAGAAGTCTCTCTCTCTCACACACTGCTCTAGTCATACTTTCCAAACGTATTTGTAGATTATCAAACTGTTTTCTTTGCCTTAATATTATCTGAGTGTAAAGGGAATTGAAAATGTGGTTATGAGATGGTTTTCATAACAGAAATTATATCATTAATTAAACTTCATTATGTTACAAAAATTGTTTTGTTTTCTCAGAAATACA
Organism: Typopeltis vanoorti; assembly: GCF_054136105.1. Lineage (NCBI taxonomy): Eukaryota > Metazoa > Arthropoda > Arachnida > Uropygi > Thelyphonidae > Typopeltis > Typopeltis vanoorti. Next base: position 100,755,360 of record NC_143550.1, on the reverse strand, counting down.
ATATTCATTTCTTGCTCAATAATAAAATGATTTAGCATTGTGTAAATGGTTATTATGGTATAAAGAAAATTTACATAATTCAGTGTGAAACTGATTAAATGGTTCTTAATGGTTTTTTTTTTTTTTTTTTTTTTTTTTTTTTTTTCAGGTTGATTTATATCAGTTACAAGTAAACACCCTTCGCCGATATAAAAGATATTATAAGATACAAGCACGTCCTGGTATGAATAAAGCACAGCTTGCAGATGTAAGTACTTGCTTTTATAAACATTTCCAACTTCCTTCTCTCACAACAGAAAAGGAATCAAAATACTTTGTAAACTCATGAATATTTTTGTTTACACTATTTTAGGCACATTTAATAAAAACATACCTGTGAATCCCTCTGAAGAAAACATAAAACTAGCTTCAATACATTTTTAAAGAAAAATTGCCAAAATAAAATAAAAAATATAATCTTTGCATAAAAATTGCATCTAAAAGAGTACATATACAGTTAATATATTATTAATGCATGAATTCAAAGTTACCTTATGTCTCTAGGTAGAATTGGGGACAGTATGATGAAATATTTGATTTCTTTTGGAAATGGAGTAGCATAGTGTGGACAGATAGTGATGATCAAGTAGAGTGATGTGAACAGATATCAGAATGGAGTTGGACGATGAGACTTATTTGTGCTTATGGTCTTACAGACAGTTCTACCAAAAAGGAAACGTTGATCCTCTGTTTAGATCTCCAACAAGGATCAACGTTTCCTTTTTGGTAATTTATTTATGTCTATTTGGTAATTAATTTATGTCTGGTAATCATTTTCTTTTAGGAAATGATTACCAGACATATAGAAATGTTTTGGGACAATTTGGAAAAAAAAGCAAAGCTAATAATAATGGTAAATGCCTGTTGGATTTCTGTTCAAGACATGGATTAGTTATTACTAACACCATGTTCCAATATAAAATGTGTACAAATTCACATGGAGAGAAGAGGCAAGAAATAAGAAACATCTCATTGACTATGTTATAGTTAACAATGTTTTCCCACTGGTTCAGGATACAAGGTATACAGAGGATTTGAAATAGGAAGTGATCACTATCTAGTTTTGAACAGGATAAAATTTAATTTCATATTGAAAAGATGAGTGTGTAAGAAAGTTTTAAAATGAATCAAAGTTGAGCAACTTTCAGAAATGAACTCTAGACTCAAATACACAAACATCACTTAAGAAAAATGAGAGTTTGAAAACAACAACCAAACCTTGGAGATTCAGTGGCAAAACCTAAAGAAAACATCGAGTTAGCCAGAGAGGCATTTACCATATATTAAAGAAGACATGAAAATTGGAGATATTCTAGATGTCTGCAATAATAATTTTGAAAGTCTGGTAAATCAGGAATACATATCAGTACATGAATGGAGGTGAAAAAAAAAAACTTTTTAGCAGTCTCCTAGAAAAACTTCCAGTGAACATGACTGGTGAGGGGCTATAACTCTGCATTAATTGGATTATAATACTGAAGCATTTTTATAATACTGAAAGCATTTGGTATAAAAAAAAAGCCATCAAAAACTAGAAATGTGGAAAGGCAGCTGGAGTAGAAGAAATTCAATCAGAAATGCTCAGATATGAGGTATAAAAGTTTTACAGTGGTTGCACTACATAATTCACAAAGGCCTGGTGAGAGGATCAAATCCTGGATGATTGAAGTACCCAACACTCTAAAAAGAGAAATAAAACTGAATGTTTCTGGTAATATTAGTACAAGTATATATGAGAAAAATTATGGAAGGAGAAGCTTTGTGAAGAACAAGCTGGATTGAGGCCAAATAGAGGTTGTCAGAATCAGATTTTCATTTTAAGACAAATAATTGAGAAATCTTGGAATTATAACATTTGTATTTAAATTTCATAGATCTGGAAAAGGAATATGACAAGTTGCCAAGAGGAAAGCTCTTGAAAATGATACAGTTATATGGTGTAAATGGGAGATTATATCAAGCAATACATAGTCTATTTGAGTTGTAAATCTGCAGTTAGAATTGAAGGAGATACGGGGAAATGGTTCAGTGTTAAATCAGGTGTGCGACATGGGTACACATTTCCACTGTTATTCATTATCTGTATGGCTCACATTATGAAAGAAAATGGTATTACTTCTGAATAAATCCAGTACAAGTCTACAAGATTCCCTGACTAAATTGAATAACTGTTGTAATACATTTGGTATGAAAATCAGCAATAAAATACAAAGACAGTGAAAATAGGTAGAAAGATTGAAAACATCAACTGGATCCTGAATGGTGTGAACCTATAGAACAAGTAAAACATTTCAGCTATTTAAGCACAATTTCTAGTAAAGATGGCAAATTAAATATGGAAATAGACAACAGAATTAGTAAAGTTAGTATGGTAGAAAGTCAGTTGAAAAAATTTATATGGAATATGAAAGAAATTCAGTACACTAAATTAGCTATATACAAGACAGTGTTCAAACCAATTTTAACTTATGAATCTGAGAGCTGGATTAGAAATAAAACACTTGATCAAACACTGGAGACCATAGATATGAGCATTTTGAGATAGATTAGTTGAACAGATGGCATCAATGGCAATATTGTATTAAAAATGAGGATATTAGGAAAGAACTTGTCATTGTTAGCATTTGGGACTGCATTAGCAAGTCCCACAGGAAGACCAAGATGTGGGTTGATTGATGCTTATATTTCTGTCTTCTAAGTGTCATAGAAGACAGAAATTTAAGATATGATAATGTTGGAGTCTTGATAGATAACAAATTAATTTGGAGAAAATTGTTGATCAGAAGTCAGTAATGGTCTACCTTTTTTATGTAGTACCATCATAATATCTTGATATATATTCCTATGAGGATATATATATCATGAATTTGATTTCTTTTGATTACGAGGCTCTTCTGTATAATTCCTATATTTTTTTGCTACACAGGAAATCTCAGTATAATGAATTACTAAAATAAAGAGCCAGAAGGCTTCAGTTCAGTGAAGCAAAGTTGATATTAGATTCAGCATTATTTCAAAGTCGAAAGTAGAAACTAATGAAAGTTTTGTAAGTTGACCAGAGAGCTTGCAGGAATAGATTCCTTGGCATCCCTGAGTTGCCTTAGTGTGGACTGCTTAAAAGACATGGATGCTGCCTAAGCATTTTACATTCGCCTTTAATTAGTCCATTTTCATAAGGTTTCACTAGCCTGACAGCTGTTTCGAACTGGTTGGTTCTTTTCAGAGACCAGACAGAAACCAAGAGAGAGCAAAAACTTTCATTCAGCACTAAGGAACTTGAAATGTTAGAGAAATGTATTTTTCGTAAGCAAACTCTCAGTCGGTGTGTAATACTAATTGCTAAAATAAAGAGCCAAAAGAGTTCTTCAGTTCAATGTTTCACAATTGCATAAGCAAAGTGGATATTAGATCCAGCATTATTTCAAAGCCGGATGTAGAAACTATGAAAGTTTCATAAGTTGACCAGAGAGCTTGAGGGAATACATTCCTTGACATCCCTGAGTTGCCTTGGTGTGGACTACTTACTTGGATTTTGCATCACCGATCTGAAGCCTTTTGGCTCTTTATTTTAGTAATTACTTTTATGTGCCAACAAAAGTTCGCTTATTTCTCTGACATTTCAAGTTCCTTAGTACCGAATGTGAGTTTTTGCTCTCTTAAGGTTTCTGCCTGGTCTCTGAAGAGAACGAACCAGTTCCAAACAGCTTTCAGGCCAGTGAAACCTTATCAAAATGGACTAATAAAAGACGAATACATAGATTCTTGGGCAGTGCCTTATCTTTTAAGTAGTCCACACTAAGGCAACTCAGGGATGCTGAGGAATGCATTCCTGCAAGCTCTATGGTCAACTTACGAAACTTTCAGTTTCTACAGTTGGGTCTCTATATAACTAGTTCACTCACTAACAAACTACTACTGAAAAATCATGACCAAGTGGCATCAACTATTGAAACGGAAATTTATTATAACAAACTGTTTCTTTGGTTCTCACCAATTTTGCTATGGTGAACATAACTGTATAATAAAATAGTTATACAAAACCATAACTTTTGTGGGTGAACATTGGTATGAGTTAATATTTAACTAGATTTGTAGTGTCTAATTCAGGCTGTCTTTTACACTGTCCAATCCAAAATCCAGAGCATAATTGCCTACCAATTAGAGACATCATTATGGATTACTTTGTATGTTGGCATTTAAGATATTTGAAGAAAATTGTTAAAACCAGGGGTCATTTTATATTCTGGGTATAAAATTTGACTCTTTGAATTTGGCACTGAAAACATCGTCAAATGATCATCTAGCTCCTGCAGTTACATTACATTAGATACATGTAGTGTTCTCATATGCTTTGGCATTTTAACATATTAATATGTTAGCATATTAACATACTTGGCATATAAATATTTGTATTTAATAAATGTGTTTGATAGGGGAAAAAAATATTTTTTTTATTTATTTAAATTCTAATGAAGTTTACTGGTGATATCATGAATTGTAATATATGAAACTAAAGATTGGTATAAATATAAAACATTTTTACCATTCGTCTCTTATGGGAACACGATGTTCATAAATTGCAATACAGTATTTTCTGTATTGCAATTTATGAACATCATACCTGACAAAATATGACATCGTACCTGAACAAAATACCTGAGGTGATTGCATAGCAATCACCTCAGGTATTTTTCAGTCACTGGTGGGATTCAAACTAAGACAGCTAGATAGGCGCTTTAACCAACTAAGCCATGGCACTTCATTCCTTATCTTTGCACACACACAAAAAAAGTTCATCTGTTTTTTATTCAAAATGTTTAATTAGAACAACCCATGTTGTACCAGTTTCTTTTGTATGTTGCTGCTTAGTGTATCAAAAGAAATTGATTGTTACTTCAGGACAGACTATGTAATTGTAGGCGTAGGTTTCTGTGGTTTAACAGTTCATAAGAAAGATTCCGGTAATTGGACCACATGTTTATTAAGATAAATAACGATAAAAAACAAACCCGACAAGTTTCGTAAGTCATTTGACTTACATCTTCAGGGGTTAAAGCTAACTAAAAGTTTAAACACAAGGAATGAGAAATTACTCAAAATAGTTCATTCTATGCAGTTTTGGCCATCTAACTGTTCATTAAATTAAATATCCGAACGCAGATTCAGTGCAATGCTAAGTTTGAACAATGCTGGATGCTGTCATGTTCTGTTGTTCACGTTCACATTGTCCGAGGTCTGATATATTTTTTATCAATGCTGACCAAACTTGGTGTAGAATTAGGCCTTGGTTTTTGTTGCATTGGAATGGAAAATTTTGAAAATAATGCTTTCAATAATTATCATAAAAATCGAAAATTTGGCTACTCTATGTAGACGATATTTTCATCATATGGCCAGGAACAACAAAGGAACTCGTTGCTTTCAAAGATTACCTGAATAATATACACAACATAAAATTTACTTTGAAACAAGAAGAACACAAAAAACTTCCCTTTCTTGATATCCTAATAGAAGTCAATGAAAAAGATAATAAATTATCCTTCTCCATCTATAGAAAACCCACCAACACAGGAAGATTTCTTAATGCAGCCTCACATCACCACCACCACCACCCCTCTCTGTCCCTCAAGGTTTTTATTAAACCTATATTTTGCCTCACACCACTACCACTCCTGGTGGTGGTGGTGGTGGTATGAGGCAAAATATAGGTTTAATAAAAACCTTGAGGGACAGAGCTTATATTTCCAGCACAGAAAAACAGAGAAATGAAGAATTATAATATTTAACACAGATCCTTAAAAAAAAAAAAAAAATGGTTATGAATCTAAGACAATCAAAAAAATCCTCAATACACCTCCTTCAAGCATCTCACAAAAGCAAGATTTCAAGAATGCAATCAAGCTTCTTCTATACATCAAGAATATTACAGACAAAATGGCCAAATTACTAAACAAACATAACATCAAAGTTGCTTTTCTACCACTGGAAAAAATTTCAAGATTGCTACATCTCCCAAAAACCTCCACATCATCCCTTAAAAAAACCAGGTGTTTATAAAATTCATTGTTCCTGTGGCATCTCCTACGTAAGCCAGACGGGAAGATCAGGGGAAATTCATATGAACGAATACCAAAAAGACGTGCAAAAAAGAAGAGAACACAAATCAGGCCTAGCATATCATACAACGTCCACTGGCCATAATCTACTCTGGCAAAAAGCAAACATGTCTTACATTGAAAAAAAACTTTTACATAAGGAAATTTAAAGAAGCTGCAAACATGCTTAGAATTCCAACGCAATGCAACAAAAACCAGGGCCTAATTCTACACCAAATTTGGTCAGCATTGATAAAAAAATATACCCAAGTCAGACCTCGGACAATGTGAACGTGAACAATAGAACGTGACAGCATATTCATTGTTCAAACTTAGCATTGCACTGAATCTGTATTCAGATATTTAATTTAATGAACTGCTACAACTGCATAGAATGAACTATTTCTAGTAATTTCTCATTTCTTGTGTTTAAACTTTTATTTATGTTTAAACTTCAGGGATTAAAGGTAATCCCTGAAGATGTAAGTCAAACGACTTACAAAACTTGTCGGGTTTGTTTTTTATTGTTATTTATCTTAATAAACATGTGGTCCAATTACTGGAATCTTTCTTATAAGACTATGTAATTCTTCTTAGTAATTTTATCTATACTTCAACTTAGCTTTCTTTGAAAGAAATTTCATCCATTAATTTGATTTGTTTCCCTCATAATGATCTTTTCCAGCTTTTTTGACTACAGAAATGTCCTTTCTTTTAAATTTTATTTCTTCCCTAAACTTCCAACTTTCAGAACCTGTTCTGTTCTAATCAACAACTACTTTTTTCTCTCTCTCACTATATCAATTTTCTATTCATAAATGCAAACTTTGTGCAAGTGCACTACTGCTTAGCATGGCAAGTAATTTTGTGGTGAAATGAGAACAAAATTATCAAACTTGTATAAAACAAGACTACACTCTTTACTGGCATGAAAAGTGCTCATCAGAAAGTTCAATATTTTATTCTGAAAGTTTTTAAGTTGCATAATTAAATCTAAATTTGACGTGAGATCTTTTTACCAATAACTATCTCAGTTAAATGAGTTATGATAGGTGAACTATACACAAATTTCTTTTAGAAAAAAACTGATCAAGAAATTTTTAATTACAAGGAATAATGCATTATCATTATACATTTAGTGAAAATATGAATATTTTCATATATAAGAAAACTAAAACTTATCCTTTCCTTTCCTTATTAATTCATAGTTTTCTAAATCAGCCATTGCTAAAAATTAAATGTAAGATAATCTGATTTCGCTAAATAGCAGATATCCTACATCTGTATTAATATCCTATATCCACTCTTGTATAATGAAATTTTCTTGATCTCCTTTCTGTTGTTAGGAATCTTGTATGTGCTGAAACTAAGTTGATTAACTTAATCAGGTGTATGGCTAACTCTTTTCACATTTCTTTGGCATCTGTTCTGATGTTTCATCCAGTCCATCTGCTGCATTTGAGTCGCTCTTGCAGCAGCTTTAATACTTCTAGCTCATCTCTCTCTCTCTCTCTCTCTCTGTTCTTTTGTCTAGTTTCTCCCTGACATCCACAGAACTAATGGATCTGCCTAGAATATATGCCTAGTTAAAATGAACACTTAACAATTCACTGGTTTCTTGTGACTAAGGTTATTCTTCCTTTTACTTGCTGCATTGCAATAAAATTATCTGATTTTCTTTAGTTTGTTCAGCTACCTAATTTTTCATAATCTGTTGCCTCTCTCATGATAACCATCTCTCTCTCTCTCAGCCTGCTGTTTATAGTGCTCCAGAATTTTGTCATCACTCTTTTTGTAATATTTAATCCACAGTATTCTATTAGCATTTATGTTTTTCAGAGTAATGTGTTCAGATGCATATTATATTAAAGTATTTCAGTGTGTTTCATTTTAAACAGAATGTAAGTTTTGAGTGCAGTATGAGAATAACTCACTCAGAATTATAACAGATATATTTTGAGTCAGCTGTTGTGTATTATTGAGAAAATGCAGAATAGTTTGTCTCTTCTGCGAGGATGTTTCAGAAAATAAAGTAACAGCACGTCACACAGAAACATTTGTCATGGGATTGAATAGCTGACACGAGACAAATGATATTTGTGTGGGTATCATATGATTATACCAAGATGGCAAGACCTGAGAAATGCTATATGTAGTGTTGTGTAGCAGGGTATAGAGATTTATTTCTGTTTGGTAGATGCATTTAGAGCAAATTTTGTGCTGAATAAGGGATTTTGGTGTAAGCATCTGCTAAGAAAAGGCGTTACATTGAATACTGCAGCAGGTAGTATCAAATGCAAGTAGCAAACTAGATTCCTAAGTACATCTACTATAAATAATTGTCTTTTATGCATATGCATTAAACAGTGATATTATTGCTCAAGAGATTAGCATTCCATATAGTGTGCACAGCATCACCCACAAGCAACTTGACTATAGGGAACACTGAAGAGAAAAAAATGTGTATGAAATCACCATGTTTATCTTCTCATGCAAAAGAATTCACTGTATTGCCACCACTGAGATCATTGCAATAGTATTGTGAGATCATAATATGGTGGATAAGTTTCTGCATGAGAATGTCATGCTGCATGATAACCCTCTATGCACTACCAATGACACAAGTATTTATAGCTACACCTGGGATGTTCTGGTGTTTGAACTAGATCTTTGATTTTCAGCCATTGAAGGAGGCTGTTTATAACCAGCAGTGATATGCAACTCACTATGATTTCCTTGTTAAATACACTTATGAGAATTTCTGTATGCTGGTATAAATCCTTTAGTATCACAACATTAGTACAAATGATGACTTTGTAAAAGTGATGTGTTACAAAAGCTGACTCATGGCAAGCATGCATCTTGTGTATATGACAGATGCATTTGCCAGCCTGTTTGGCTAAGTGGATAGGTATACCTACTCTGTATCCAACAGGCTGTAATGCAAATCCCACTATGGGCATGGATGTATGTCCTTTTATGGATGGGATTGATGTTTAAAAAAAAAATATATAAAAGTCCTTTTACCTTATTTTTTGTAACAGCTATTTATTTTGTATATTCATTTAATTTTTTACCAAATGTTTTATTTTTGAGCTATCATACTTTTCTTTCACTGCAGACTTTATCAAGGCATTTTAAGACTATTCCGGTAATGGAAAAAGAAGCTATTACATTCTTCATTTACATGGTGAAGAACAACAAAAGTAAATTAGATCAGAAGGCTGGAGTGGACACACCAGGAAGTTAAATTTTGTTGATGTGGGAATACATATATCATATTTTAGTCATGTATAGGCCATAGCATTTCATTATAGTATTAAACCAGTGCTTCATATATAAAGATTTAGCAGCTATTAAGAATCTATCTTTTTTGTAAGCATTCATCACTAAAAGTGTAAACTGCTTAATAAGTGTAATATGTGTAAAGGCTGGAGATTCTATTCTTTTAAGAAACTGTTTGGAAGATTTAATAAATAAGTTACATAATATAATGACTAATAACACTGTCTTACAGATTTGTACAGGAATATACATATATTTTGTTTATATAAATATTGAAGATTATCTGTAGAATTTTTCCTGATTGTTTGTAAACATACAAAAGAACTTCCTGATAACAAAATGACTAAGGTTAACAATTTTGATTTTCTTTAAAATGCAATATATTTATGTCTGGTATACGTAAATTGTGTTATAATTACTAATTCCTTTCAGTTGCTCTCAGCTTCTTCTTTCATTACTTCTTTTCTAGTTAAGGTTATGCAGATTGTGGTGAGTATTTTCAAATGATCTAGCACCTACATGAGAATTTTGCTATTCGTCTTTTGGCATTTATCTGTTTAGTAATTGGGTAAAATCTTTAGTTTAAAAAAAATGCTCTTAAATGATTTTTTTTCTAAATGTGTGCAATCTTTAATTTCTTCAGAATATGTTAGATAATAATTGAACCTAAAAGAGCAAGTTACTTAAATTACTACTTTAGATGTAAGGAATAATGATATACAAGTGGGAAGGAATGATTTTCTAGAGCAGGAGTCATTAATATATTCACAAGATCTTACCAAGTCAATCATGAAAATTCTTAGTTGTTTACCTGTGCACATTAATGTGTGTTCATTGTCTTGCAGTGATTTCCATGAGAACTCTATTGTACTGCCTCTGTTAATAAGTACAGTTTGTGTGTGTGTGTGTGTGTGTGTGTACACACACACACACACACATGCAGTACTTATTAACTTTTTTATATTCTTCTCTCTCAGATTAACCTTCTGATAACTATAAGGATTAGGAGAACACTGGAAATGCTTTTCCTTCTTAACACTATTTTGTTAGAAAACAAACTTGTAATCCCATTGCAATAGGTTGGATATTCTGGATAATTATATCCATCCTTATTTTACTCTCAACACACCATCTTTTACATTCAGCAATGGGATGTAACTACATTTTTAATGTTCACCAACTCATTAACAATACTCTTGAGGGGAGAAGTTCTACATATAACAATTCATCGTCTTGGAGTATAGGCTTAAAACAGTGGCATAGCATAGACAAATTCTTATAAAACTTGGTTACTAGTAATAACTTTTGCTCTGATGTTCCATTCATGTGTACCGTTTTTCTAATCCTTCATTATATTTGCTACATGCTTTCTTCATTTTAGTGCTTTAATTTTTGTTTAATGAACTTTCTTATTTAAATAAATAGCAGCCATAACTCTAAATTTTGCTAATTTATATGTATAGCTTTATGTCACTGGTATTGGTTATATTGATGCATGCTGCTTTCGTGATATATGTTTGAAATAAGAATAACCTTTTTTTTGGTTTCTGAATTCTGTAATTCATCATATTTGGATGAGTAAGAAGACTTCTTTCTTCTTCTAATATCATTTCTATCTTGTGTGTGTGCTTACTAATAACGTAGTTAAAAGTTTTAGTTTGGTAGCATCTCTCTGAAAGAATATCATCCCTAGATATTCCAGATGTCATTTCAAAAGGTGTATTTCTTAATATTGAGAGAGAGAGAGAGAGAATTTGTGTATAGTATCTGTCATCTTGCATCTTTTAAGTAAGCATTTATTGAGAATAAGAAAATTAGTAATTTCCTTGTACAGAGATGATATCAGGATTTGAGAAACACTTGCCCAATTGCAACTGTTGAGTTAATGTAGGGTAGTGGCAAGTAGATTTTTAATCTCACTAACCATATTATGGTCAAATTGTTTTTTATTAATCATTCTGGCTGGTAGATTTTAATGTGTGTTTTTTAAACCTTGGGATGGTATTTAAAGTATTTGAGAAGAGAATGTTTATAAATTTTATTTGAAGGACAGTTTGCCTGTAGGTGACCTTTGTTGTCTCCATTTTGATTCAAGGAGAATGTTAGTGTACGAGCCAAAATATCATTTATTAATAAAATACATTCAAAGAAAATAAATTTCCTACTGACAGACTTCAAGCATTCAAATATGTTCATGTTCGCTAGATAACAGTATTTTTTTTTTTTTTTTAATTTTCGTCTAGCATCATAAATTGATGCTAATATGTTATAGTGAATGATCTCACTATAATGCATTGTTTGCTATAATAACTTACTGTGTTAATAGGTAATTGTATTCATTTAATTCTAATTCAGAAGAAACTTGAAATTGTTATTTTTAATTGAGATGAAGAGATTTCAGTATGGAGAAACATCAGCTTAGATTTTAATTAGAACTCTAGATATCATGCCACTTTCAGACAGTTTGTGAAGTGTTGACATTGTAGAGTTACCTGCTGTGCAGCCCAGTGATTAACAGTATGCTTATGTAGTACACAACATTGGCTGGGAGTTTAGATTGTATGATTGTTTTCGCAGTTGTAATATTACTTTATAACGAATAGATTTGCAGAAATAATTTCATTCTTCTGTCCTAATCAGATTGAAAATTATTGCACTATACACAGATAATTTATAGTGTTAGCAGTTTTTGCATTTACTGTCTGTGTCTATAATAGTGCATTACATGTCACATTTCATATTTTAGTTGAAGCCCGAACAAAATAAATTTGGTTGGCTAAGACCCATTCCAAATTACCAGCTTGAGTCTTATAGAGTTATTTCCAAGGGGATACCTACTAAACAGGATAATCTTCATAATCCTTAAAGCTTATATAGAAGTCTTTTCTAGTTATCCAGCTGGAGCACTTAGTTACTCCTAATATTACTAACAGGAAGTTAGCAATGAACTCTTTAACTGTGTTGTATTATCATTGTATCATATAACAAAATTCATTTCAAGCAATGTGGTGGTATATAAACGATTAAAAGAAAAATGGTGCAATCCTTATTCTTTGTTTGTTATTCTCATTAAGTGAGGTAAATGTAAGTAACATTGCAAAAATATGTCTAATACATTATTTTAGAGGGAAGAATGTTTTATTGTCATAAAGAATGAATAACCAGAGGAAAATGCAAAAATAACCATTTGATTTGAAGAAGTTTTGATTAAAATTTAAGCAAGGAGGAAATATATGAAAGTTTGATTTTAGAAGATTGCCTCAATCATTGCATTAACTGGACTGGATATCTTAAAAAAAATTACATGTACTTTATTTAAAGAATTAAAGTGTATGAAACAAAGGCAAAAATATTCGGGATAAAAAAAAAAGATAACTATGTTAGTTCAAAGTATCGTATATAGCAGAAATGAATACAAATATTTCATCTTTTTTGAGAAGCTAAAAATGAGTATCCCCTCTCTCTTTTTCACATGTTCAGGGTTGTTTAATAAGGATTGTTGTACAAAAAGAAATCGTGCATTTTTTTTTTTTTTAAATATGTCTTGTTCATTATCAAAAGTGAGTAGACACAGAATAATTTTGGTATTTTATAATAATTTAACATAGAATCGTCTTTCTTTCTAAGCAGTATATTTTCTCCTTCATTTCATTGTTTGTTTAGCTGCTGTTTTTTTTTTTTTCTTTTAATATAGAGAAAAATTCCAGGACAAATATATTTTCAGAAAATGTCCCTGGGTTTAATTATGAGATTATATTGATAATTTACAGTGACTCACTATAGCAGACTCATAGGAACTGCATGAATAGTTTCTTATTCATGAATGGATAGCAAACTGGAGTGGATAATTTGCTATAGCGAATTTCTTTTAGTCTAGCATTGTACCTGTCGGGGCTTTACTTGGGACTTTTAAAGCAGTTTTTATACCAAATGAGTTTGCTCTAGTGAGAGTCTACTGTACCATAAATTTTAGCTATAATTTTTTGGCTAATTTGAAGAATGGGCAACTAAAACCTAAAAATTATTGCTGTATAAATAATTTTGACATTCTTGGAAGAGCTAAGAATGTGCATAATAATAAAAAAAAAAAAATAAATAAATAATGGATGATGAATCAGTTTAATTGATGATCATACTCAAAAATAAGACTCATCTCTTACTTAAATTATTGATAAATGCAATACTGTTCACTATCTGTATGATTAATCACAGTGCTAATTATATGTGTAGTTTGCTTTTGAAATTCTTTATTCTACTGTATTTACTAATTGCAGGAAAAAAGTACAATGAATTCAAATAAGCCAAAATATGCTTGTTTCATGATTCATACAAGCTTTGGAAAGACTTTGGAAATATGTTTTCTGCATTTAGTACTACTTTCACATTCTTTTGAATATCTGTAAACACTATCAAATTGCCATACTTTCAATTCAATTTCAACATGGTAAAGAGAAAAAAATGCTAAAGCCAAATCATTAAGGAGAGTTGTTGAGTTCTGCAAACCTGTTTTGCTATCCAGAAATGTCTTCTCATTGATCACTGTTGGGGTATTGTAAATGATGGCGGTTTTAATCCTGTCGGAACTGCGCCATTCTAAACGGGGGTCTATTTATTTTTTTATTTTTACTTTATTATTCTCTCTTTTTTATATTTTACTTTATCTTTTATATATCTCTCTTTTCTCTTATACATTAATTCACTTTTCTTATCACTCTTAAATCTCGTATATATCTCCTTACGCTAAACTGCCTTCTGCACTTGCCTTCTTATTCTTCGAACACCAGAAAATTTATTTGTTTAAAAGCTACGCTACTGATGTTAGTTTTCTATTAACAAGAATTGTAACATGCGTCCAGTAGTTTTCTATTTACCCTCAACCCCCTGATTAATTAATATCTCTGCAGTCGTGGTCTATTATCTATTCTTTCTCCTGGGTTCCTGCTAATAGGTTCTAATATTTTTTCGGAACAGTGCATCAAATAATTAATAATCAGGCGACACTTATTTAATATTAAACAACAAACTTTTAATTCACATAAGACAAATTTACACTGCATTTGCAATAATAGAAAAAAAACATCTCAATTCAAATCTGCATAAATAAATTAGTTAAGTTCCTGCATTTTACTCACAAATCATACCACATATTTAACTAATTTTCTTAATATAACATAAATCATTTATATTGAGCAATGGTACTTATTACTTAATTGCTAACTCTTATTCATTGAACACATAAACAATATCTTTTACACACAATTGCTCCTTCCTTTCTATGCTGGAAATATTCTATAGGCAAGTTTCACCAATTCAGCAAACAGTTACACTATTACTTATTTCAACTAGAAATTCCTGACCATTAATTACCTTATAATCAACTGTTAAATATGCCTACTTAGATCAGCCTCTGCTTTACAGTCCACTAATAAAAGTTCTCTTAAAAGCTCAAGAAAATTTAACAAACGGATCAACATAGCTGCTACCCACTGTGCACTTGGCTTCGAATTGGACTTCTGTTCCCTTTACTTCCATGTCAGGTTTTTCTTTCCCTCTTTACGGCAGCAATATATTTTTTTGATGCTTCTGAGGTGCTGTACTCGCCACACTTCGGACAAAGATTATCGGCTTGTGGAATGCTTGCAGGCGTGTTGGACTAATGGAGCAATTTCTTCCCTCTGGTTAACAGATCGGCTCCTCGTCATCCTTCTTTTAGATCTCTGGCATGATTTCTCCTGAAGTCGCGATTCCGATGATGTACATCTGTCGGATAACTGCCGACGACTTCTAGATCACTGACGAAAATTTCTGGAACCGATGTTGCGATCTTTTCGCCAATGCCTTTTATTCGGTCACTTGCGAATCCTTGCATGGAGATATTGTTGTGTCCCAATTTACGATTTCTACTCTAATCTTACGAATTCCTTTTATCTATATTCTTCTAACTTCTATGCCCGAGATTTTACCAAAACTTATACCAATATCTAAGTTATTGCTCCCCGTAGTACCCCTAATATTAGTATTTATACTGCGCCTTTTGGGATATTTAGTTTAGGATATTACATACATAAACAAGGAGAAAGAACTCAAATATATCTGAAAGTGTAACTATTGCAGTCGTGACACTTAACTCGATTCTCAACTTAAATTTTCCGCGTGACTAAGTACAATATTTTCAAGTGGTTATCAACTGCACCATTTATGTTGTCATAAATAGGGAGAAAGTCAATCTCAAATATATCTCTTAGTATTTAAATATTGTTGCAGTCGTGACTCTTAATCTCTTTCCTCAACATTAAATTTTCCCGCGTGATTAGGTACGATGATTTTAAGCGGTGCATTGGATTAGCAACATCAAACAACTCTTTTATCACTGAACAAAAGGTTTATTAAGTTTCTAAACATGGTACAGTTTAAATACTAAACTAAAATACTTATAGACTAACATTAATTTATTACAAGCAATATGGCTATTTGTGATTATGCCACCATGCACATTAATTTATAAATTCACCTGATGTGAACAAATTAGATCAATTCACACTATCTGATTATTCATACCGAAGTAGATTAACAAATCATTCACTGCTAACACATACTTGTGACATTTCAGTTATTTTATACATTACATTAGGCATTCAATTCTTAGGATACGTAATTACTTAATTCACACTATTCCGTTATACCGTTATTTGCACTAACACACAATTATGTCATTTAAATATCTTGTGCAATATAATAGACATGCAAAAATACCTTAGGACTCTTAATCATTCACAAATCTTTAACACTAGTCAATCTACACATAATGCATCCTATCATATACTAAAGTCCTAGTATAACTTCAGCAGTTCTGTATTGGAATCACGATACTTTTCACAGACAAATTTCTAGCTAACATAGGTTATGATTTACAGTACCTTTCCTGAGCTTTTCGTATGGGCCTTTATCCTTTTTCTAACGAACCTCTGGTATAACTTCTCATAACTCTGGAATACTTTAACACACATATATTTGCTCTACTATTAGCAACGAGGACATCGATCTCTTTACAGCTTTCTGCTTTGCGTGGTTATCACTAGCGTTGAAACGAAGAAGATCCCTCCTTCTCTAGGACCCTATGGCAATTTTTTCTTTGCTTCCTACTCGGGAAAACGGGAATCGAAATCCCGCTCACTTTCGTTTCCGTGTTGTGACGAGGAGATATCACCCCTGTCGCCACTCAGGAAGACCCCGTGAACTCCACTGGAACCAAAACCAAACTCTAAGGTCAAAAGCGACTATCCAAAAAAAAAAAAGACCTTTTTCCAGGGGGTTACCAACCCTTTTATAGCTGCTTCCCTAATGGCACCATTTCTTACTTCCTTTCTCCTCCTTCTACTTGTTTTTTAATCACCGACCAATTAAGGTGGCGTTTTCCCGCCAAACGTCGTTTGATCGGCAAGCCCGTTCTCAATGTTTCAATCCGGGGATCAGCCCTAAGCAATAGCTTTGCCTTTCTTGTGCTAGCCTGACTTAATCCCCTTTCAAACTTTTTCTATGAATTCTACTTAATAACTTAATCTCTCACATAACGTATTTTATGACTCACCCCTTTCTACTTATTTACTTAACTCTCTCATTTTTAATCGTTTTACAATATTAATCTATACTTTCCTTTGTTAGCTACTTATTTAGTTAGAATTCCTTATTTTAAGTCATATTACAATATTAATACATTCCTTCCTTTATCAGCTACTTTAACGACAACCCTTACGTTTTATACATTTTACTGGATACAAGAAATTTTCCATTAAATAATTTTTTTTTTTTATGTAGGGGTTTTAATTTATGATATTTATTCTTCATGTTACACCATGATAGCTGAGAATACTATATTCCTAAGATATCAGGTGTAACAATATGTGA
Source organism: Typopeltis vanoorti (assembly GCF_054136105.1). NCBI lineage: Eukaryota > Metazoa > Arthropoda > Arachnida > Uropygi > Thelyphonidae > Typopeltis > Typopeltis vanoorti. The sequence goes on along the minus strand of NC_143550.1, from coordinate 100,738,036 downwards.
CCCCCAAACATTTCGGTGAAATCCCTTGATCCTTTTCTCAGACTGACCCTTCCTTTAATTTTTCTCCAACACTCCCTAAATCCTATTCGTTCTGGCAGCAGACATTCTTTTGAAGCTTTTGTCGATCCACCTAGCACTGACCTTGAGCATTTCCATGTAGAACACACACAAAATTTGACATCTTTACAAAGAGCTAAAAATATACTGTTTACTACTGGCAAGGTATTACCTTAATATTACACCTTCTAGAATATTCCCTTACTTGGCAGAGAGCATATACAGTTCCCATTGGGATTATTTACATTTAAACAAACATCTATGTACAGGTTGCAATTCTTCCTGGACTTGACCTTGGTAAATTTTATGTAAAAATATTTAGACTTTTTGGAGCTACATAAATATTTTTACAGCAACATGTTGTATAATAGCCACCAGCTAGATGAGTGCTGTCCAGCATTTTTAGAGCCATGGGTGAAGTTTTATAAGAGTTTTATGACAGGCCATAATATTTTGGAATATATATAAGATGATGTAAATGTAAAGATGTCCTCCTTAATTTATTAAATTTTCTAGCTCTTTTAATTAATATTAGAACAACTGAAATTTAAAATTTAATAAAAAAACAAAAAACAAAAAAAAACCTTTTAATGAGAGCACTGTGGACAATTATGCTCCACTATAAGTTATCACGTGTCCACTTCAGTGCTTGTTATTGAAAGTCAAAGTAGTCATTCATTTTGTTCACGAGTAGTCATTCATTTTGTTCCTGTGTCTTTACTTTGATGTATTTTATGTCAGAAAATGTCCTCTCACTTATATAAGCACTTCCAAACATTGTAGTAATTTTTAATCTCAAATCTCTTATATTTGGGTATTTTTCAGTGGAAAATTTAGTTAAAACAAATCTATTCTGCTCTCTGAGCTGTGATAAATCTATTTGCTTGAAGTTCATATAATTCCATTAGATAAATGAAGTTACACAGTACTTTCTATGTCAATATTCAATGCATTATTGAACAGACATATGCTTGGTTTCAGTTCATCAAATTGTTTATACTCTTCATCAGAACTCATCAATTTGAACTGAGGAGCAATATTTCATAGTTTCACCAAATATTGCCATTTCATTAAAAAACTTCTTGTAGGATTCGAAGTGATGCCAAACTGTATGACTGTAAAGATTACAGATCTTTTCCTCGCAGAGCAATTTAACACTTCAAATGCTGTACAATATCAGTTAGGAAAGCTACATCACTGAAACTTTTAGTTTGATCACTGTTATTTTATTTCTTTCAATAAAAAAAGAGTTGAAGTTCTTCCTGAAGTTTGAAAAATCTGAATCAACATTTTCCAGCATTCAACCAGGGCTCAACTGGGCAAGTCTGCATATCTGGCATCAAGTTCATCTAAATATGTTTTTTCTAAGTGTTTCCTCCCTTAATTAAATTTGTTATTTTCACTATCTTGTCCATGGTTTTAGATAATCTCAAAAATTACCCACATAATGCTTGTTGGTGTATAATGCAACATAACATTTGAAATTTGATTCCTACTCTTCACTTGCAAACCAGCAAGTCAAATAATTTCCCCAGTCATACATTTAGATCCATCGGTTACAATGGCAGTGCATTTGTTGAACCCATCATATTCTATTACAACAGATTTAAGTTCATTAAATGTCTTCTCCTTTATATGTTTCATGTTGAAGCCAGTCAAAACAAGTCAAGTTACCTACTATTCTAATAAATATTAGCATTTGACTGGTAGCAGATACATCAGGAGACTTACCTAATGCCACGGAAAAAAAAAAAAGCTTAATCACTTTTTCTAGCTTGCCACTAACATTTGTCTGTCTCTGCCACACAGCAACCTATAGTTTAATGTGAAAGTGAAACAGTTCCAATTTTTTTAGCTAATTCATCTTTACAAATTGTAAATGAGGCAGTTATGGGTGCCGATTCAGTTTTTGTTACAGATGTAAAATATTCCTTTTGCTTAGTGAGTTGACTTTTAGGGTCCTTTCTTGAAGTGATCCTGCATTCTCCTGTATAACTGAAGTACTTCGTTTTATGTAAAGATGTATGTCTCTTAAGACTATATTGTTTGTTAACAGCTTATGTCTGAGAACAAATCAAACAGCATGGTTTGATTTGATTTGATTTGTTGTTTCCTTTAAACAAATGCCCTCTCTCTATTTTTCTCTCACATCATCTTGAACTTCATGATTTTCGCTTTCAAATACTTCTTAGCTACAGACATTGTTTGAGAAACCATCCCACAGGTAAAGGTCTAAAATCTAGATTGTCTGTGGTCATAACTAATTTGCCATACAAAGAGAAGTTTCAAGAATTATTTGCATTGTGTGACAAGAAGACCAAGCAAACTGTGTTGGGCAGTGAGGAAACAGAATGGAGAAGAAAAGAACTGTGGACCTAAGAAGATTGGTGAAAAGATGAATTGTGAGAAAGGGAAGAGCCTGAAGGGAAAAGGAACAAAGATGTGATAGCAGAAGAAGAAGTGAAGACGTCATCACTGCAACACCTCAAAGAACAAGATGAAGTGGTTAATGAAGAGAGGAAGGAAGGAATGGTCAATCCTAGATGTCAGCACACCCTTTACAAGTTATACAGTTGCCACTTCTTATGATCAATCTGGAACAAACGGGAAGAAAATGCAAGGCCAAGAGACAACTTTTTGCCAAAAGGGATGGAATTAGTGATGCTTGAGAGAGCTTCAAATCTGATGTCTCTTCTAACTTGGATTCATCCATAAGGACTAGCTAGGCAGTGAAGATGTTCAGAGAAATGTTTGGATGGTCATGGGGCAAAGTGAGTTCAGTGTGGGTTGTGGGCCCATAGTGTATGTGCTAGTGTTGAAAAACTTGTTCGTGTGTGGAACTTTTTGCAAGTAGGCTTAAGTTATGTTTCTAGGAATAATTTATTTATTTTTATTTTTGTCAGTTTTACTTCACAGAAACACATAATAGCTCATTGTTCTGGATAAAATAAAAATATTCCATATTGCTCCCAAAAATGCACTTTTTAAAATCTTTGAATAAGAAAAGAAAAGAAATATACTCAAGTTAAAGGAAATTGTAAACAGCAATTGAAATCAAACCTTCTGAGTTATATTTTGGCACAGAGATTTTGTTTTCCTTTTATCTTGCAAAACAACATGACATTTAATACTCCCCAAAGTTCCTAATACATGCATGCACACATACACTGCTTGGAAAGAAGTCAACAGACATCCATAGTGTGAGGAACAAACAGCCATGGCACCCACCTTAATGAGATGTAGGACCTCCTTTCACTGCAATGACTACAGCAATCCTATGGGGTATAATTTCCACAAGCATATGATATCGATCAATGGGAATTTTGAACAATTCTTCCTGTAGGCCTGTAATGAAGTCCTGGACTGTTGTGGGGCAGACGTCCTTTGATTTCACCTGACACTCCAGTTCATCCCACAGATGTTCAATAGGGTTGAAATCAGGGCTTTGTGGAGGCCAGTGTGATATTCATGTCCACAAACCATGCAGTTGCAGCACAGCCTTATGGCACAGTACTGTGTCTTGCTGGAATAGACAATGGTCAATTCCATAGAAACACCACAAAGTAGGAAGCATTGCATTGTCCAGAATATTCAGATACTTCTCTCGGAGTTCATTGTTCATGGCACCATAAAGAGAAGTCTGAGGCCAAACCAGGTAAAACTGAGCCATCATGCCACCACCACCACCTCTGAATTTCACAGTTGGGGGTTATATACTCTGGTAAGAGATGTTCCCTGAGCATCTACACCCGTCTAGCTGCTCATTAGAATCTGCAGTGTAATTCAATCCATATTTCCAAGCTTCCATGTTCCACTGTGCATGCTTTTAGCACCACTAAAGACGATGTAGCATGTTGGTTTGGGTAATTTGGGGCTTGTATATTGAGTCCTACCATGGAAGCCCATGTTGTGAACTTCGATTCTGAATGCTTTGTGCAGATTCATGTTCCAGTCAATTCCCTGAACTCTGCATTCAACGTGTCGGTTGATGGCAGTTTTTGCATATTATCCTTTGTAGCATCCTATGGTCATATTCTGTGAGGTGAGGTGATTGGTTGTCCACTGTGTGTAGCTCTTGCAGTTGACTCCCTGTGCTTCTATCTCAGTATGGTATCACTGATTGTAGTCCTGGAGTGGCCCAGTTTGTCAACAATTTGCCAAACAGATAGGCCTGCAGTGTGCATCCTATCACAATGCTTTTTTTTTCCTTTCAAACTCCATGAGTTCCCTCCTCACGACCATTTCATCCAGACATGTTTTGCACTGACTTGGGAGTATCATATTCCTCCAGTTTATAATGACGAAAAACATGTTACTACCTGTTACGTTGTTGTGTCGACTCTCTTATGTTATGGGCCCTCTTTTATATCTTATATAGATATATCACTTTATTTTACCTTTCTTTCAATAATTCCTATTTATTCTTTTCTTATTACTTGTTTAATACCATTTACTTTAAACTTCCATCTCAACTTAACTCAGGCTGAATCCCTGACAAAAGTGAAGCTGTTGGTTAGTGAGACAAAGAAAATGCTAATGGCAGATGCAGATTTCTTTGTCTCAGCACTTATTCAAATTCAGAGAAATTTATTTATTTTTGCTGCGCCACCCTCAATTCTAGATTATACTAAACTTGTATGACCAAGGAATTAGAACGCAGTCAGCATTCACTCTTATCAACTAAAATTTTCCAACTTGTGGTCATGACCCAATATTATCTATTCTCCTGCCTTTTTAGGTTTGCTAAATTTTATGAGCAAGTGCAATAGGTTCTAAGTTCAGGCAATACAACATTTATATTTAAACAAAACATTTCATTTCAAGAATACAATATAATACACATTATGACACTGAGTCAATCAAACAATCAAAGCTAGGTAGAGAATTAGCACTCATATATACAATTACTTTATCCTTGCTATAAATCTCAATCTGAGAAACATATTTAATAACTATTATAATTACAGCTATTTTGCCTGCTTCAGTTTAGGAGTACCCCTGTTTAAATGTCATTGGCTATTTACTCATGGATTCTTAGGGCATTATGAGTGTAGATGTAGTAAAAAGTATATGTAGCCTAAGGAATAGAAAATTGCACATACTTTTTTCTGGGTGTTGTGGCTTTTCCTCAGTCTGCGATGTCGAAAACTGCAGAGTGTGTGTGTGTGGGGGGGGTAGGCAGTTTGATAGAATAAGTTAGAAAAACCCGGGTTTTTTTCCGTAATATATAGAAACATACTTTTATATAGGGTGGGGAAAAAAGTGAAAGGGTTAATTTTTTAAAATAGGGAAGGGGAAGGGGAAAGGTGGTTGACGGGGTGTGGACCGTTTCGACTATTCGTGGTCATCATCTGAACACATTGGGAAAGTGGAAGCTATGTCAGGTCGAGTGGGTGCTTCTGCTTTAGAGGTGTTTGTGTTGTCTCCTATTGGTCGGGGTTGTGACCTCAATTTTATGTTGTGAAGCTTCCAAACCTCGGAGATTATGTATGGCCTGTGTACGTTGATAGAGTTCGCGTCACACTTTATAGCTATTGTTTCCGATATTCTGAGCATTGTTTCATTGTCTTGTCTGTCTATTATGATGGCCTTGTCTATCTGCGGGGTGTGTTTTTGTTCAAGGGCATGAACAGCTATTTCCGTTTTTCCTGTGTTTTGTATACGATTTTTCTTTTTGATGTTAAAAGAAAAATCGTATTTTTCTTTTAACATTTTCATCAGAAAAATCTGAATCGTGAAACACATCTTTAGTGTCTGCCATCTTTGCTGAGGGTTAGGCTATTATGACCATGTTTTCACCTGGCCAGTATAGTGAAGGCACTAATTGGTTCATTGGTAGCATTAGTGTGACATATTGGAGAGAGACATTTTGGTGAGTGATGCAACATGTAACTTTTATTTCATAAGAGTTAGGGTTAAGCTAGCAGGCTTAAAATCCCCCTCATATGTATGTACGTATATTGAGGTTTCGTGGACGCCAGACCCAGGAGATACCAAAGTTATATTATCTATATACAAGTAAGAAAATGGTGTATTACCATATTATTAACACTTTGATATATGAATTGTTAAAGTTGGAACAGATAAAACTTATGCGAACTTCGTAACGTCTGCGATACGTCAAAATCAATTTTGGTGCAATAAACAAAAGACGTGTCACAGACGTCTTTGTATGAAAAAGGGTTAAATAGTTGTAGAAAGAGTTACTGGGTTACCAAGTATGTTGGATGTACTTAACAAGAAATTATATTCTTTCTTTAATCTTTTACCTAAGTGTAAGCAAAGCAAGTCTGCAAGTGAAGTTGTCCTTCCCATAATGATTTTGCATTATAGGATACTGAGACAACTGATCATGAACATACTTCATGTGCAAACTTTGTTTGCATACACTTTGGTAAAGGATTAAGACAAGAATATAGTTTCTTGTCAGTATAATATACTTAGTTGTAGAAAGTTTTACTGCCAAACTTCAAAGTATATTATACTTTATATGTTATATCAGGAGTATTTAATAAGTTGATACACCATTTTACTACTGCTGTATAGAAAATGACTCTTGTATTGATTTAACCTTTATATTAATATATTCCTAGATCTCTCCCTCCCCCTCCTCCTCCAAAGACTTTTATTGAGACCTCCATAAAGATCAAAACTGATCTTGATGGTGTCCATCCCATAATTTTGTGGCATTGTTGGATACTGGGGCTGTTGTGAAATGAAAACTTTGTTTCATTTCACAACAGCCCCTTCACATGAAAACTTTGTTTACGCTTGAGTAAAAGATTAAAACAATAATATAATTTCTTGCCAAGTATAACAGGCTATAACTCAGTGGTAAAATGTTTTACAGCTCTGGTTGAAATTGTTTTAATTAAACCTGTTACTGTAAGCTGAATTAGTTATCCTAATTATGCCCATAACTTATGTGCCAGCTATTTTTGTCATATTTGAATATTCCTTGAACACGTTGACTGCCATCTACGAGATAACTTGTAGATGCCAGTCTGTTGCTGGACACCCACTACAAGTTATCTTGTAGTGGCCGGGATGATCTATGACGCCAACTATGATCATTCTCGTAGCAAATACATGCAAATAAATATTGGGCATTTGTGGCAAGTCCATTCAAAGCCTTGATGGCAGCAGGAAAAAATTAAACAAGTCATAAATAAAATGGATTTATTCAGATAATAAAAAAGCATTCACATTTTCAGCTAAAAGTTTTATAGTAGCAAAAAAAAAAAAGTATATAAAATATTTTTATGCATGATATTTCTTGAAACATTCTCTTCCACACGTAAGGCAGGTTTTTCTTCACAATCTGGGCAAAAATATCTTGTTTCTTGCTGACATTTTTCAGTCGTACAAACACGGCAAAGTTTAGTTGATTGTGATTTTTTTCCATTTGGTGGTATGTCCTCCAGTTAATGGAAGTTTTCAGGATTTGTAGATTTATTGTTGTCTGTCTTGGGCATTTTATCTCCAATTGATGGGCTATGAATTTTTCCCTGAATTTCAATGTCCTTATATCTGAGTTGGTAGCTTTTCGATATAACAAATGGGCATTATGAATGTACATTTCTATAATATGTCCAGCATTGACAGATCGGATCAAATGCTATCATATTATTCCTCTAGCAAAAAACAATTAGGCGGCCTAAGAAAATACTTCTACATATTATTATAGAAATGTACATTCATTGATAATGTACCTTGATAATGTTCAGCATTATTGATATCTTACCATTCCTATTTTGAACTTCAACAGATTGCACTTCGTGCATTTTTGATATAGCCAGATTGTCTCTTATCTTTCCACTTGCATACAACAACTGATTAATGTCTGCTTGATGAAACTTCGCCTTTCAGTTTCTTTGTTACTAAATCTTTCGGATTCCCTTTCCTGTTTTGATATTAGGGTCCTGCAGACATATGTTTTCCTACCAATGAGTCCCTTCATTAGTGAGACAGAGTTATAAAAGTTATCTGTGAATAGCATGTAGCCTTTGTCCAAGTAGTCTTCTATTAATTCAAAGCCTACATCTGAGGCATGGCCCATTTCAGTTGATATTTTAGTCTTGCCACAATATATTTTAATTCTCAGCACCATCCCATTTGACTCACACAACTTGTAAAATTTGACACCAATTTTTTTTTTTTTTTTTTTTTTTTTTAATATGTGCTCCTGGAAAAACAGTCTTTCATGCCAAAGTACCATGGACTTGACTATACACAAACTTCTGTCTGTAACATATTTCTCATGCATTGTTTTATTGAAATGGTTCAAATTGGTCTTATTTTATAGAGTCTGTCATTGCTGTCTAGAGAATTATCAGCAAAATGTGGGAAACGTAAAATCAATTGAAATCGGTTATGGCCCATAATTGAATTCCAAAATGGCATTTTGTATAGAATATCGGTACTCCAATAGTGTTCAATACTTGGAATTGTGCAAAGCCCCCATATGTAGTAACAAACAAAGAAAAATCTTCATTTCTTAGTGTCGACATCTTTCCACCGTGTTAATTGTGAGGACCTTTTCAATGGTTCCTGCTTTCCTATTTCTTGATTAGCATACAAGTTAGTCTGCACGACAAGGAGATTCAAAAATTCTTCTGTGAAGAAAGAGCCACAAGATTTTCAGTGGTTAAATTTTGGGAGTTGAATTGCAAACCACAATCCTCTAAAATCCAATTGAGATGGATCTTGTTCAGTTTGACACCAAGAAATGATTTCGTTAGTAGTTGTATTTTGCTGCTGAATGTCTTCATCTTCGGATTCACTTTCGGAAGTATATTTGTCATTTCCATCTGTACTTGTATCTGATGATTGATAATTTTCGTCGACAACTGAAGTATCCTGTAGAAAGTCCTCCCGATCTGATTTGTTCATATCCACTTAAATTTCTATTTCTCTTTCTGTTAGCTTTCTTTTTCACCACATGATGTGTATGCAGTGGTACATGCACTTTGCATAAAACTGAATGATATCCAGACTGAATCTACACTCTTCAAGAATCAACTAGTTTGCATATGAAATAATTTGTAGTTGATGGACGGAAGTACTACTTCTTTCAGGAAGCCAACTGTGAGATAACTCAAGGTTTTTTTTTTTTTTTTTTCGAAAAAAAAATCTCATTTTATCACTAAAAAGTATCAAAAAACCCAGCATCCGATGATTTCGAATGGAATTCGAAATCATCGGACTTGATGAACCACCATGGCAGTCAGTGTGTCAATAGGTATTACTATTCCATATATAATGAAACTTAGTAATAATTAACATTTTAATACATCTAACCTCTGATGTTTGACATTATATATATTCTTCTGGTAACAGGTTCCATCTGCGAAAGGTCTAAAGCTTACAGTACTTAATATGCTATTACTCTGGATAGGCCATTATATTCAGTAGCAAATGTTACCACTTTTATTGTTGATGGCCTCTGGAAAAATTTTGGAAGCTTGTATTTAATTTTTATTATATAACTACATTATTTCAAGAAGCTAAAAATGATAAACACAACAGTGTTGTAACATATTGTAATTGATTTAGTGCTCTTTTTGAAACTTTTTTTTTTTCATTGACCTTTATTAATGTAGACATTTTTCTTTGGAACTTAACAGCAGCTTTTCTGTGAATTAATACTAAAGCTAAGGCCCTCTATATTTCAACTTGGAAAATCATCATAAATTTAGTTTGTACTACTTAGAGAAATGACCAAAATAACTGAAATCAAGAAAATATTTCTTTCCAACATTTTAAAAGAACATATGCAGATATATTATAAGCATAGACAATTAACATGCATGGAAAAATAGAATTTATTAAAACTGTAACGTGAATCTAACGTTGTAGGATTCACATTATCATATGGAAGTATCAAAAGTATTAAATTCAATGTTTACCTGTTATTTTATTCAGAAATTACTAGTTTCTTGATAAAATAAACTTGCACTCCCATATCATATTCTCTGTTGTTAATCCAACAACAGTCTTGCCTTTTTTTTTTTTTTTTGACACCTTAATAATCTATATTCCTACAGGCAGTATTGAAATTTGTTACTGGCAGATACATCCATCACAGAAGATAGGTATTATCAAAAGGCCTGTACACAGCTCATGCAGTCTGCTCTGCTGATCCACACTGTTAGACAAATAAAATAAAAGTCACTCTGGTGATGAATAGTTATAACACAGTCATCAGAAAATTACCGATAGTTGTTATCCCTCAGCCAGACTACAATCTGATCTGGTCACTTAATAGCTTTTCAACATCCAGATCTCAGTGACTGTTACTTATGATGAGCTGGTAGCAGTTTTTGGTGGCCAATCTGTAGAGATGCAGGCTTTTAATTACCATATATGTTGGCATATAAGACTACTCTCAAATACTACAGAAAAACGCAATTGGAAGAACGACGGTACATTGCGCCCTTCGATTGGAATAGGCCTAAGTTCGATTCTCGTCGCGACGGGAGGAATCTTTATCTGGTCGATTTCAATCGATGGTGAGTTAGCCGATCTCATACGGTGGTAGCAGGATTTTTTCTCCCGGAAACTCGGGTTTTTCATCCCGCACACATACAAATCGGCCCTTCAGAACACACGCAATTTACAGACAAGAATTACTAGTTGTGGTGGTGTTGGAGGTGGGTGGTAGATGGCGTTGATGGAGATGATTCGTAGTAGAGGTTAGGTGTAGAGACAGTTGTAGGTGTCCTCCCGCGATGAGTCTTCGGACTCCTTGGAGGTATCAGGAATAATAATAATAATAATAAAAAACTCCTCGAAATCTTGGGTCGGATTATACGGTGAGTATAAAAAGGGAAGTTTAATTTCTTGGATGAACATTTAGGTAGTTACAATACAGTATTATAAAATAGGCAGTGTTTATAAACAAATCAGATTAATTTTTTGTTACATAAATTTATTTAAAATATTACAATAGGTAATAGATGCAAGTCTTAAGAAAACAAATAATTATTTGTTTTCAACCTCAATTTTCATGTTAATTTTCTTCATCTGTTGAAAATAGTTCTTCAGATTCATTGTTTAAATAATTGTCATATGGATCCCAGTTCGAATCCGGTGAATTGATTTCTTTTTCATCGTCATCAGTTTCCCACAACAGATCATCTTCCATACCATCCATAAGATTAGAGATACCACACTTTTTAAATGATTTTATTACAGTCTCTACTTTTACTTTATTCCATGCTTTGATCACAAAATTGCGCAACATATCAAATGATGCAGCATGCATAGATCCACAGTATGTAAATGATTTTTCACCAGTCAACATCCAGTTATTCCACTCTTCTCGCATATTATCTTTAAATGGTTTGTTCAAGCAGACGTCTAGTGGTTGCAATATAGAAGTTTAACCACCTGGTATAACAGCAATTTTTGTGTTATTTTTTTCTATTGTATATCTATAATGTATGGACGCAGTATAACTTTGTTATACTGCGTCCATACATTATTTATCCAAAATTTCACACCATTTTCGTCCATCCATCCTTTTTTGTGAAAATGTACAAAAACACCTGAAAGAAATTTTATTTTAGGTTTAGTTTTACATTTGAAGATGATCATTGGTTTTAACTTGGTTCCATCAGCCAAATATAACAACACATCTGTAAACCTTGTTTTTTCATGACCTGTACTTCGAACTGGTACACTGTTTACTACCTTTAGACTCCACTGTTCTATTACTTATCATATCAAAGCTCATAGGAGTTTCATCCATATTTCTGATATTTGACAATAGAAATTTATATTCATGTCTCAACTGAATAATAAATTTATGGAAACTGGTAAGTTTCTGGTGAAGATCTGCTGGTAGGTTTTGAGCAATTTTCGTTTTTTGTCGTATTACCAGATTTTGTCTGTTCATAAAACAATTGCACCATCCTGAAGTAGCTTGAAATTCTATACTTTCATCTGGATTCAATCTTGACCATTTTAGTGCATATTCTCTAATCATATTTCTTGTAACAAGATAACCATTCAGCCTTTGTTTGAATACCCATTTCTGCAACGTGATTTTCCAGGTGCGGCCATCAGGTGATCCCTGTTCTCATCGCACATTTTTTCTTTGGAAATTTTTTTAAAATATCTTCTTTCTTCCTCCATTTTCTTACCACCTTCTCAGTTATGTCAAACTTTCTTGCATAGTTATTAGTTTGCTTTGCCATTTCAATTGCCCTTATTTTAAATCGAGCTTCATACTTTTTTCGTTTTGTTGCTGGTTCCATGACTTTAAATAATTTCAATAATCCTAAAATTTAAAAAAAAATGCAAAATTAATAATAAAAATTGGGGCTAATCACTTTTAATTAGGGTAATTCACTTAAATACTAAATCTATGTTATGTAAAAAAAAATAACAGGTATGCATAGATATATAAAAATAACAGATATAACAACAATACCTAACGTTGAATTAATACAAGAAAGAAGAAATTGGGGGGGGGGGGGGGTCGTCTTATACAACCGATATAAGCTTAGAACCCAAAAAATAGCCTAAAATTTAGGCCTTGTCTTATACGCCGACATATACGGTAGTTGTTTATCATATCAGAAAGCACATTTCAGGCAATGTGCTTTCTGATATATTTATTAAAAACTGATGTGGTTATATCAATTTTTAATAAGTATTTCAAGTTCATACACGACATGAAACTTCTGAAGGAGTAGCAAATTTGATAGATAGTAATGAGCTTTTGAAAATAGTTTTTACATGTCAACGATAAACCAAAGAACTTCATACCCATTGGAGAGGAGAACAGTTAAACATGTACACAATTAATTTTCCATTTATTACTAATTTCCAGTCACCAATTTTCTTCCCAATTATCACTTGTCAGCACTCAGATTTCATCTTTTTAGGAATATAATTTAACTATACTGCATGCACTCCGTGAACATCAACATATACATTTGTAATAACTGTTACTCAAATGAATAGCTCAATTTTAGATTTGAAATTGAATATTATAATAGCTTTGTTTATTCTGATTATCAGTATGATGAATAGAAGCTATTCCACAACATTATTCTTAGTAACAACTCATTCTCAATGTACATAATTTGATGACTGTTCTTGTGCAGTGTTCAGTTATCATTCATTTAATATGTTGGCCATATTTTTATTAGTCATTTATTATTTTATTTATTCAGATTACATTGGAGAGCATTTCTTTTGCTACCTTGGTCATATGCACTTGTGCTCTGAACAGCAGATGATATTGTGGACACATTTCCAATTTTATTTCACTCCTGGATGATTTAAACTTTTTTGTTATTCATTAGTTAGTTTTTAACACAAACATGCAAGCATATTTTTGATTGCAGCTTGTTATCATAATCTCTAAAGCTCGATCTTTCATTTTGATCCATGAATCTTTTAAATTTTTGCAAAAATATGAAATTCCTCATGTAAAGTTTAGTATTAATACACAAATCATATTTTCAAATAAGGAAAATAAACTGATTTTCCAAGTGAAATTGTTCAAGGAATGCTATGTATATCTTTCTATGTTTGGTTGTTTCAACAGAACTGTAATTATCATAATCTCTTATCGTGATAAATGGTAATATTTTTGTATTGTTTGTTTGTATTATATTGTAAATTAGCATATATTGGTACTTTTATACTGTAAATACTTCTAATACAGTGCCCTTAGTGACTAGATCTTGATTAAAGGGGAAGAAAAAAAAAGTATGTGATAAAATATTTCACATTATTTTATCATTGGTACATTGTCATTTTAGTCAGAGAAAACGTTTCAACTGCACTAATAAATATAAAATGTTTTTTTACTTCTGAACATTGTAAATAAATACATGCTCAAAAATAAAATGAAGCAGAAATGTTTTGCTGTTAAAGTTTTACTTTAAATTAGACAAAGGACTACTGCAACATTGTCACACTATTAAATTCTAACAATTGAATGTAGCATAATAGTGTGGTAGAACTTGAATAATGGCAGCCCCAGCAAAGAAAAGTCTGCTTCCCTTTATTAATGTCATTTTTTTTTTTTGGTAATAGAAAATATCGATGCATGCGTGCATTATTTCAGTGTAGAGCTATTATTTCAAATTCCATTTGAAATCTGGCAGCATTGCATTATCTTCATTCTAGGAGAAAATGCATTATATTTTATCAAGAATGCATCCAGCTGTATTATTAATACAACCAGATGTTAAGGCCACAAGTTATGTTATGGGGTATCTTTAATAAATAACATGTTCACTCCTGCTTATTGAGTGAATGCCTGGGGTAATATATTTCATTATATATATATATATCAGCAGGAGTACCATCTTAACTAACCCACACTTGTTGATTTGCTATAAGTCACAAACTTTTCCTGATCTGTTTAAAAAAAAAAAAAAATAGTTGCTTTTATAGTTGCTGTCCGTTGTTCAGGGAAAGTATATAAAATATTGCCTGCACAAATTCACTAATAACTATTCTGTTAACGTTGCTGGAACTTTGATTTCCTTCTTCTGAAATAAGATATGTTACTGAAGAAATATAGCTTATAGTTTCATAACTATATTAAATTACTACAAATAAAAGTAGTACTTCAGTATCAAAATATCAGGTAACACAAATAGGGAGAGAACCTGTTATAATTTAATTCTGTGGTTCAAATCATTAGTTCAGAATCAATAAACATGCATGAAATTTTACTTAATGAGTTTTTACTTCATTTGGTGCATATAGCATACTTCATATTATCATACTCTTCAACTTTGAGACTCTGCTTTTAATTAAGGCTGACCAAATGAAACCAAGAAGCATGCCTTGGTTTTTGTTACATGGTGTGGGAGTGTGTATTATTATTAAGTCAAGTCTGGTCACCTGGATTCCTTGGAGATGAGGAATTGGTGGAGAGGACTCAGAAGAGAGTGACTAAGTTGTGAGTGATGTAAAAAATGCTCCATAGATTGAGAGCTTGTGGATTACAGAGGTTGGTTGATAGGCAGCGGAGATATGATAGAAACATTTAAATTACTTAAAGGTTTTTATAAGATTGATGCAATGGAAATATTTCAGCTGTGTGATAGTGATGGAAGAACAAGAGATCATCCCTGGAAATTAAGGAAAAGTGTGGTTAACAAGAGTGTGAGAGCTAGATTTTTTGCTTGGAGAGTGGTGAATGAATGGAATGCATTGTCTGATTCATTTGTGAGTCTGTAAATGAGTTCAAGAAGAGTATGATAGATATTGTTTTGATAGTTTGGGTCTCCTGTGATGAGTCTTCTGACTCCATGGAGATATCCATAATAATAATTATTATTATGTGACTCCTCCAGGGAGTCCAAAGCTTCGTCGAGGGAGACTGTGGCAGCAGCATAGAACCATTGATCTCCTTCCAACTACTAACCACACTCAAACTTGCTTAACTTTTTGCGTGAGCCATTAGTAGCAGAGGCTCTACCAATCGGCCAACCTTTGCTGGCACATATTTTCTCTTCACTTTTGAATTTTCATATGGAGTACTTATATAAGTCTATGTAGGAAATATATGGTGTTTTTGTAACATCATGTTTCTCTTTTGTGATATGGAAAGCCAAACCTCAGCTTCTTTTTATTCATTGTCTTTTACATTAAAATCATTGTATCAATCTCATAAAAAAAAATTAAAAAAAAACAACTGGGATTGCACAAAATTTATTATTCATGTAGTGTATGTTATGTAGCCAGGTCAGGTCCATAAGAAATGAACAAGAGAAATATTTTTCCATGTTCATTTTGTGCAATCCCACTTTTTTGTAAGATTGATGCAATGATTTTGGTTATCTCAGAACAGATGCAATGTCATGGACATCACATATGTAGTTAGTTGGAAGCGACTTTAATTACCTTTTTACAGTAAAAGTTCCTATTCTCTCTCTCTCATGTATCAAAGAAAAATTTCTATAATTGCAATCCATATTGATCTTGGATTGTAATCATTGTCTGTTGTGTTATTTTCTATATATATACACACACACACACACACACACACACACACACACTTCAGTTTATGTTCTCTATCTCTTTCTTTCTTTTCACCATAAGAGTCCTGTCCCTAAATAATGCACTATTGTGGGGAAGGATTGTAGTATAATATAGTATGTACTGATGTATCCTATGGTTAATCTTTGCAAACTAGTGGAATAAATCTAAAAGAAAAGATATTTCTTTTATCTGTGTTAGCTTTCTAAAAATTATTTTATTTTATTTTATTTATTTTTTATTTTTTTGTACTCATATCCTCATTTTTTTTCTATATATTACAATAGTTTAAAACTATTTTTCATAAAGAAAGATCATGTGCCATTTATTATTTGCCTTTTGCATTTTAAGTTTCTTTTTGGCTTCAGATTTATTGCACTATAACTATTATTTGCTGATTATCATTAGATTGTTAGCATATTAGAAAAATAAAATAGGGATTTATTTGGAAAGATTTTATTTTAATGCTGTAAACATTTGGGAGGTTGAAATGTTTGTTATAGCAATTAATATTGAAAGACTGAAATTATTCATTATGACAGTTCTTGGGGAGTTGAGTTGGCCATTGAAAATTATGTATATATTTGCAGTTTAATTTTATAAACCATTTTACCATTAAACTGTTCTATCCTTTCAGTAAAGTGTAATGTCTTATTAATTTTTAGTGTATAGTTTTTTATTTTATATATTGCATCTTAAATAGAACAACTTCATTCACATGTAATGGATTTTGTATGTAGTTATGTAAATTAATTAATTTTATAAAAGTAAATAATACAAAAACAGTGCAGATGTATGTATTTCCACTAATTCACTCATTATCCAGAAATTGCAAAACCCATAAATGTTCAGGTAATTGCAAGAATAATGATATTCAACTGAACTCTCAAACACAATACTGAGCACATGTGCTCTGTATGTATTCACTAGGTTGAATTCCTAGAATTCAGTATCATCAAGCCGAGATCCATGGTCACTGGTTTCATTGTATATGCTACTTCACTATAACGATGCGAGTTTGATAATGTCTATGACATTATCGAACTCACAACTCAGCTATGAAAATTATTATCCCTTGTGCAGGGTATTTCTTTCTTACAAAACAGGCCAAGATGATAAAACAAGACCACAATAAGAGTGTCCACCATTGAAGTGCCATATGCAATCAACTTTTAATTAGGCATGCATTGGACTTGAAGCAAGTTAACTTTTTAATTGCAGAAAATGGTAAAGGAATAAAATATATAAATTTTTTAAAACTATATAAGGATATTTATTCATTCTCTTGTCTGAAGACTGTTGAGATCCAATGAAGATATTGATATAAAAAATTCTGAGTATGTTTTATCAAATTGGAGTGCTGCTATTAAAAAAAATTTTTTTTAAAGCCAATCTTGAGAAACCAACAAATCTATGGAGAATGTTTTTTTTTTTTAATATTTTTTTTTATTTAAGTAGGAAACATAGTTTCCAATAATAGCATTATTCAAAACTTGACTTATTTTTGGCATCTTGGTATATGCAGTTCATGAACTGATTTTAAAGATTTTGAAAGTTTATTTTTCACTTGGTTAGACTATAATATATTTAGTTTAATTCTTTATCCAAGTGTGAGCAAACAAAGTTGGCCCCTGAAAATATCTTCAGGACTGAATATGGTGTTGTAGTACCTTACTGGGGTAGGTAAAGTAGAGAGAGGGGAAACTCTGGGCCTGGCTCCCGCTGAAGAGACCTCAATAAAGGTAGAAACTAGTCTGGGTAGTGGCCAATCCCTTAATGCATAAAATTATACATATCCGCAAGGAGATGTTTTGCATTATGGGAGATACTAGGATAGGAGTGTTGGTAGCTTGCTTCACCTTTGCTACGACTTGCCTGGTGTTGTACTACCTACCCCCCCCCCCCCCGGTAAGGTAGTACAACACCATATTCAGTCCTGAAGATATTTTCAGGCTGAAACTTTGTTTGCTCACACTTGGATAAAGGATTAAACTAAATTTATTATGATTTTAAAGATTGGCTTAAGTGTGTACACACACAGAAAGAATGTGTTGTGCGTTTTTTTCTTGTAATGACCTTTAGAAAGGCTTTTAATGACTTTAGGAAATATGTATATATAGAGGAAGAAGGGAAACAAAAAAGAAAAGTTTGTGATATCTCAGGCACATTTAGGTGATGGTAAAGTTTGGAATTTTAGCACTACAGTTAAACCAGGGATATGACAAGAGCAGAATTTGAATACATGATGCCAAAAACTACCTGTGAACCAAATGGAGAATTTTTTTTTTTTGATGAGACCATACAGGAGAGGTTGGTTGATCAACCTGTAGTACTGTATATGGGTAGTGGATTGGGAAAGGAGGTACTTGTTTACATTTGATTTAATAAAAGACTTGAATTACTGAGATAACCGACAGCATAACAATAGCTGGCAATTTGATCAGTGCTTAAAATATGGTAATGGTGCTGAGAAGTGAGTGGGGAAGTTCCTCACTCTCCCTAATCTTAGTGTTAGATTAGGGATAGTGATTAGTTGGGTGTAAAAATACACACTGCCAGTAAACTAATAAACAGTTTTGGAATTTGTTGCACTATCATAGTTTATTGTGCAGTTTGGTTATGTTGACAATGCAAGCACATAGAACTATTTTACATTTTAAATTCATTAAAAAAGTTATAATACTATTATGATTTAAATAATAGAATTAATATGTATTGCTTGTTTGATTTATATATATATATATATTCGTCTTTTTTTTTTTTTTTTTTTGACTGAAACCGAGAAAATAGATAAGTTAATTTAATAGAGCACACAACGTTTCGTCAAAACGACTTCTTCAGGTGTGGTAAAACTTAAAGCAAATTAAAAAAAAAAAAAACATAAAAACACTGCCATTATAATAACAGACTTGTAATTTGAAGTTAAGTTTGCTTTTCTTTTAGTGTTGCATGGTGATCAGCATTCATTTTAGAAATTATGGACTTTACAACCATGTTATAAATAACTTTTAATTTCCCGACGTTTCGACCATATTAAGGTCATCTGGAGTATATACAGATATACAAGGACAAGCTGGGTTACATTTCACATAGTAAGCTAAAGAAATGATTTGATCACTGGTTGTTCTACTGGCATGACCTCTAGTGGAAAAAAAAATACATAAAATTAAAAATTGATTAAATATTTAGAAACTATCAAAGCTAAATTCTATTTAAGATAACATGGGAGAAACATTCTTTCATATTCATATAGATAGTTTTCTTAAGTAACAATCATGTTCTGTTTTTAACATGACAATTGTTATATTAGATTTACGATTCTGGATTATCTACAGTCCTGTTTATAGTTAGCTCTTAGGGAGAAAGGTTCTGTGAGAATGTGCCTTCCATATGCTTGGGATTTTTAGACCATTATTGTTCAGATTGGGGTGGTTGATAAGAATCTCACAGGCTTCTTTAAATTTGCATTCATACCATGTTTTGGTGTGATGTTAACAACTGGTGCTTTTCCAGTCAATTCTATGTAAAGTGTTCAGGACATGATCAGAGAGGCCAGCTTCACCATAGTTATATTTAATATGTTGTTTATGTTTCTTTTGTCTGATAGGAATTGTGCATCCTGTTTCCCCTATATATATATATATATCGTAGATTACAGGTGCAATAAATATAGGATACTCCACAGTGAGCTAGCAGAGGGAGTGGGTCTTTGGATGAATTGAATAAGCTTTTTAATTCTGCAGGATGTTTAAAGGTGGATTTGAGGTATTTCTGTAGTATTCTGTTTATTTTATCTGATGTCCATTTAATGTAAAGAATGGGTATAGTTTTATTGTAGTCTGGTTTATCTTTGTTTTTTTGTTCAGGTCTTGTAGAGAATTTTGTTAATAATGTTTTGGCTGTAACCATTTTTTAGAAAAGTATTGCTGATAACTTTAAATTTGTCTTTCGGCACTTGTTCATTGGAGCAGATCTTCAAAGCCCTGTGTTTTAGACTATTAATGACACCTAGTTTTTGTGTTGGGTAGTGGTAGGAGTTTATGTGTATATATTGGCCCGTATGTGTCGGTTTCCGATAAACAGCGAAGGAAAGACTGCCAGAAGGAAGACGTGTGACAAGTGTATCAAGAAACGGAAGTGTTTTCTGTTTTTTCAATCTCAATTGTGAACTGTTTGTGTTGTTTGTTTAGGTGGTTAAGGAAAGTGTCTGGAGGCCATGGGGCCAGATCGCAAAAACATCGTCAACGTATCTAAGCCAGACTTTGGGTTTTAAAGGAGAGGAATCTAGAGCATGTTGCTCAAAATGTTCCATAAAGAGCGAAATAATTCCGTTGCATAAGGGAGGTTCTAAGACTACAGTAGCAAACCATTCTTATATAATGAAACCTGTGGAGTATCCATAACTATAGAATAACATGTATGCCACATTAAAATAAATTTTATTATGTAAATAAATGTTCCATATAAAAGTTAGCAATCGGGGGGGATAATGGCGAGCCCGTGGTGTGCCTTCTTTTTGTAGGTAGAAAGCGTTTTGCCATACAAAATAACGAGAACGTAATACGTGCGCAAAGAGCGCCGTGATATATCTGGAGGGAATTTGTTCTGTAAAAGGATTGCGACATTCGTAAAGGGCAGAGACATCAAAACTGACTAATAAATCATCTTTCTCATTAGCCAGTTTTGACTTCTCTGCCCCCTTTACGAATGTCCCAATCAATGACAATCCTTTTACAGAACAAATTCCCTCCAGATATCACGGCGAT
Source organism: Typopeltis vanoorti (assembly GCF_054136105.1). Taxonomy (NCBI): domain Eukaryota; kingdom Metazoa; phylum Arthropoda; class Arachnida; order Uropygi; family Thelyphonidae; genus Typopeltis; species Typopeltis vanoorti. The sequence continues at coordinate 100,717,199 of NC_143550.1, read as the reverse complement.
GAGATAAATCATCTTTCTCATTAGTCAGTTTCATCCAAAAAGAAGCAAGTATCAAATTAGTGCAGCCTTTTTTCCTGTTGAGAGCTACCACGTGAATTCCTTTGCACGCAATTCAAAATTTGAATGTCTATCCACTTTCTGCTCGAAATCGTCAGTTATGCAAATTGCCACAAGTTGATTCATCTGAATTTGCGGTAAAGGAATATTGTGAGAAGAGTTATCAAATATATAAAGCTCAGGTCAGAAAAAGAAAATGTTGTACAGAGAGTTAAATTGAAGTATGAAAAGAGATTGGCTGTGCAATCCTAACAAATATTATAATTTTGCAGTGAATAAAAGAATGAATCTTGAAGAGTAACTTTACTGAATGAAGACTTTGGAAGTTTTTTTTCACTTGGTTAGACTACAAATTATATCTTCAGCACTAGGGCAACTCGTGCTAAAGGTGGTATAAGTTCTCATCACTTGCCTTAGTATCTCCAATAATGCAAAGCACATCTCCTTGCAGACGTATAATGCTGTGCATTAAGGGAAGGGCCACTACTCAGACTAGTTTCGACCTTTATTGAAGTCTCATCAGTGGGAGTTAGCTGGGTGTGGGCTGTGGGGTTTTTTCCGCGTTTGTCTAGAGTTTTTCATTCCGCAAACCGGCTGTGAACACACACGAATCTATAGCCATAAATACTTAATCCTCCCTTGAGAGGGCTCAACTCGCCCCAATAGGAACGGGGGAAAAAAGGGAGGAAACTCCATATGAATAAATAAGTGGGAGCCAGACCCAGAGGTGGTAATACCAAGGTGAAAGTAATGGAGGTCATGTTTACCTATACGAATTGCCAAAAGGTGTCATACCTTATTAAATTACTCTGGATTAGAGAAAGATGTTGGAAGTTTTTTCTTCACTTGGTTAGACTCTAAATTACCGTATTTGCCGGCGTAAAAGATGCACCCCCTTTTTTGTACACATTTTTTAGGAAAAAAAGATTTTTTAGATCCTCTTCCTGATTCTGCCAAGTTCTTATCATTTTCTCAGTTGGGGCTGGTCCGAAATGCCTCTCTGCAGCCCTGTTTCCATGTTCTTTAGCATATGCAGTCACACGTAGCTTGTATGCAATATTGTAGCAATGCTGACGTCAGCCATAATTTGTCAAGAAATTTAGAGAAAATTTAACGACAGAAATTTATCATGTTTACAACAACAATTGGAAAATTTAAACGACCAGGAACATAGCTGTGATCTTCGATGACAGCGCATGGGCATCCACTGAACTCTATGCAACTGGAATGCTCGCACACTGCAGGGAAGCAAGAAAGAAATCGCGTAACTCGGAACAGAAAATTTCCAGAAATGAAAGTAATAAAAAACTGAGTACCCGCATATAAGACGCACCCTGTTTTTCAGACCTATTTTCAAAGAAAAAAAAGTCTTATACGCCGACAAATACGGTATACTGTATGTATTTAGTTTAATCCTTTATCCAAGTGTAAGCAAACAAAGTTTGCTCCTGAAGTATCTTCAGGACTGGGGCAACTTGTGGTAAAGGTATAAGTTCTCATCACTTGCCTTAGTATCTCCCATAATGCAAAGCACATCTCCTTGCAGATGTATAATGCTATGCATTAAGGGAAGGGCCACTACCTATAGATAAATATGACTTCACCATTACTTCCACCTTGGTATCACCACCTCTGGGTCTGGCTCCCACTGATGAGACCTCAATAAAGGTCGAACCCTATCTGAGTGGTGACCCTTCCCTTAATGCATAGCATTATTATACATGTCTGCAAAGAGATGTGCTTTGCATTATGGGAGATACTAGGGCAAGTGATGAGAACTTATACCACCTTTACCATGAGTTGCCCCAGTCCTGAGGATACTTTAGGTGCAAACTTTATTTCCTTATATACTTGGATAAAAGATTGAACTAAATATATAATTTATTGAATGAAGACTGTACCCTAATATCAGAAGCAGATGAGGTAATTCGAATAATGAGTGCCATTTTGGATTTTTTTTTGGGTTCACCTTCCATCACTATGGCGTCTACGAGTAAAATGCGTAAATCAAGTGATTCTTGTCTGTTTTTTAATGAAAAGTGAACACTTTGTACTTTTTTTTGCCGATCGACGATAAGCCAGTGTGTTTAATTTGTCGTGAGTCAGTATCAAAAGAATACAATATACAATATAAAACGACACTGTGAGACAAAGCATGCATCCAATTTCGATTACCTTCAAGGGCAGCTTCGTGTGGACAAAGTGAACCGTCTCCAAATTGATTTAAAATGCCAGAGTTACAAGACAGGATGTTGTGATGTGCTGCTATATTTACCAATTTTCGGATTGATGCACCAAAGAAGAAGGTTACGCATAAAAGGCAGAGGGAAGAGAGCGAAGCGTGCGTCAAAGTAAATTTATGTAATAGCTGAAAAAATTGCTAAAAAACAGTTGGGCACAGAATTTTCCCAGCAGCGATGAGACACGCCTTGGACAGTGAGTTTGTGAAAGAGTGTCTGATCGCTGCTGGGGAAATTCTGTGCCCAAATAATAAAGTGTTTAAAAAAACCGAGTTTGTTCCAGGTAACTGTAGCACGACGTCTAGAAGAACTTGACATTGAAGGAACTTTAAAAAAACGGTCGTCCGAATTTACGTCATATTCACTTGCTTTAGATGAGAGCACAGCTGTGAAGGATACAGCACAACTAGCTATCTTTGTCTGTGGCATTGATCAACAATTCACTGTGACAGAAGAACTGCTAGCGCTCGTACCTATGAAGGGAACGACGAAAGGCACTGATATTCTTGAAGCCGACAAGAAAACGCTCCAGTGTTTTGACCTCAGCTTAACCAACCTCGAGGGTGTGGGGTAACTAATGGTGCCCCTTCTATTCTGCGGAAATAACTGAGGATTTGTTGCGCTGCCCCCACGGAACGAACAGGAACAAGAAGGAAACGATTTTGTCTATTACAACTGTTTAATCCACCAGGATAATTTCTGCACGAAAACTATTGGATTTGAGAATGTAACGAAAGTTATTGTGACTGTCATCAACATTATTGGGACAAGAGGATTGAACATCGTCAAGTCCAAGAGTTTCTGATCCAAAAGTGCCAAGCGGATCACGGCGATGTGATTTATTATAGTGATGTGCGTTGGTTGAGCAGAGGGAAGGTTCTTAAAAGAGTCTGACTTAAGGAGCGAAATATAGCAGTTCATGTGAAGTCGTTGAATTCCACAGTCGGCTTCACCTCAACCAATGTGAAGCCGACTGTGGAATTCAACGATCCGAAGTGGATAACAGACTTTGCCTTTGTGACCAACATCTCTTTGCGTATGAATGACCTAAATACGCGGCTACAGTCCAAAGATCAACTGGTGCACACTATAGTCACATTAAAGCTTTTCTGGCTAAGCTCAAACTTTGGGAGGTAAAACTCGCTGAAAAAGATTTTCAGCTTCTCGCTGAGTCCAACTGTTCGTCTCTTGATGAATACGCTACAAAATTAGCCGTGTTGCGAAGTGAGTTCGAAGAGAGATTTAGTGATTTTCGTAACCAACAGTCTTTAGATTTATTTTCAATGTCATTCAGTGTCAATGCTGACGAAATGCCTAGCTCAGTACAAATGGAGCTGCTTGAACTTCAAAACAACTGAGTTTTGGGGTTCTTAAAGCTGAGTTTGTTTATTTTTATAGGATTTTATGTAAAATATTAAATGCACAGCGTTCCTTGTGAATCTGGCAAGCATCTTGCAATTCTAAATACCGTACCATAGCTTAGTGGCCCGCGGGTTCACTGAAATTTTTAATGCGGCCCGCACTGTCTGAAAGGTTGAAGACACCGGTCTAGAGTCTAGATTTTAACAAACTTTTCATATTGCTGCATGTTTACGGCGATCGGGGAGCTGCGGCGAAAACGCCCGCCAGTGGTGACTGTGACTAAGCCTCAGATTGTTATGATTTGATCTCGTTAAGTGCGTGTATTATGTTTGTGAATTTACATCGTTCTTTGTTTTTCTGAGGTGAGTTAGAGTATCACACTTTTTTTAGGCGTGCAGACTACACAAAGTAACATTTTAAAAGGGATTTATTTATCCATATTATTCCTTATTTGTTTAATCATTAGTTATTATGAATATCTTTCTTTTTCTTATTATTTTTCAGTCTTACTTAAAATAAAGCGAATTAAAAGAAAGTGGTGCCGCCTTTAGAAAAAAGAAAAGGGCTAGGGAGGAAGAATTAAAAAAGAATGAAGGTGCACTACTGAAATACCTCAGTCGCGAAACTACTACTGTTGCTGAAGCAATTTCCGAATTCAAACCATCGTCAAAGTCAAGTGATTTTTCAACTTCAACAAACGATAAGGAGTGTAAGGAATAACAAAAAAAAAAAAAAAATCCAGCTCTTGACTTAAAAGATGTTGGTTTTTGGCCGAGTAAGATTAACGATGACACATTGATCTTACTGATTCCTAAAGGTGCGTCTGTGGTTCAACATCTAGATTCTGATTTTGTTGAAGTGATTCGAGAGAGTGCGTCAAAGGATAAAACAAAACGTACAAGTGAGTGATTTTTTCGAAATCTGCCAAATAATAAAAAAATGTTGAGGTTGTAGTTGGTGTACTCTCCTTCCAAAAAAGCTTTGTACTGCTTTTTGTTGCAGACTATTTGCAGACAGAAGTAAAAAGCAAAGTTATCGAGCAAGTAAAAGAAGCAAAGTATTTTTCTATGATATTCGACAACACCCATTATATTTCTCATAAGGATCAAATGAGCCAAGTTTTACGCTAAGCTATGATCGATGGAAATAAAGTGAAAGTTGTGGAATCATTTGTTGATTTCATTGAAATGAAAGGTAAAACCGCCGAGAATATTTCAAGTGTGATTTTGGATAAATTAAAAAACGACGGAATTGATATTCAGAATTGTAGAGGACAAGCATATGATAATGTTGCTGTGATGGGTGGTCAACATACTGGCGTTCAGAGATGAATCAAGGTAATTAATGGAAAAGCAGAATTTGTCGCATATACAAATCTCTAGCTGAATTTGTCGGGTGTACATGCGGCTTCCGTTGCTGTGAGTTTTGTTATCTTTTTTGGAACTGTGGAACGTTTGTTCACGTTTTTTTTCCTTCCTCAACCCATCGCTTGGACATACTGACTTCAGTCACTGGTCAAGGTGTCAAGCGCATTGTAGAAACTCGGTGGAGTGTAAGGGGAGATCCTGTGAGTGTTGTAAAAAAAATTACTCGAGAAGAAAATAGAGTTACCAGGTCAGATGCTGGCGTGCTGCTTGTTGCGTTACAATCGTTTCCATCCTGCGCTTTCTTGACCTATGAGAATTCGTCCTTCTAGAAATTAACGACACACAGGTCTACCTCCAAACCAAACGATTGAATGTGCCATAAAATTCGAGGCATTTAAAGAATTTTTAACTGAGAATAGAGAAAAATTAGTTAATAATTCAATAGCTTACGTCAAAGTAATTTGTGATGATCATGGATCGTCGATGTAGAAAGAAGAAACTGACGAAGATGAAGAATCACGAGATGCTGAATTGTCGTACGAAACTGAGTTGAGGAAAGAAATGTTTTTCTCATTGGACAGAGTGATCCACGAAATCACCACGTCATTTCAACAGCTTTATGTTCTTGCTGAAAAATATACCTTCCTTACTCCATCGAATCTTTTGAATGATAAATATGAATGTCAACTAAATCATGATCATGATGACGTTAATAAGGAAGAGTTTCTCGTTGAGAAAAACACTTCAGAGTTTTATTTCTGTTGCTGCTACGTAAGACGAAACAGAGACGTGGAAGGACGGTCCCCTTAAACTTTTGCAGCTTATTCTAAAATAGTCTCGAGAACTCAGTTCCAAATATTGTAATACTACTGCGAATTTTCCTCACATTTGCTGTACGTGTTGCTCGTTGTGAGAAGAGTTTTTCAAAATTAAAATTGATTAAGAATTACCAAAGATCTACAATAACTACCTTGCGTTTAAGAAATCTTGCCATACTGTCTATAGAACAGCAACTGAGTGATGAAATAGACTTCGACAATGTCATCGACTATTTTGCTAACAGAAAATCAAGAAAAATAACATTTTAGAATGTTGGAATTAAAGTTTTACTTCAAAAATAAACATTGTGTTTTAATTTATTTCCCTATATGTCGTTTTGACTTTTTGTAGTATTTTGGTGTGTGTTAAGAGGTGCGCCAAAAGCATTTAGCTATGCAAATGCTCCAGGTCTAACTCTCACCAATCTTATTTCTTCAAAACGACTAGTCATTCGTCGCAGAGCACAGACAGTGGACCTCATCGACATTTGTTGAGGCGACGAAATTCGCTGAGTGCAGGGACAGAATTGCAGTTGATTAGGTAGTGCAGCTTCACGAGCAATTCACGTTGGGGAAAGGTTGGTACCATCACGGTGAACGGTATTAACTACCAGAATGAAGAGAAAAATCTCGTGATTATCTTTTTTAAACCCTCCTTGTACTTTCCGAGTGCGTGTTATGCATTTGGTATTTATCACGCCCCTTGTTGGTGAATTTTAGAACTACTTTTTTATCCGATATCGCTTCCACATGCCGCACAGCGTATTACTGCAAAGTTTTTGTATTTGTATCAATGGGTGGACCTTCACAAGGCTTTAAACAGGGATACTTTAATTTTGATCGTCCTGTAAAATATATCGCGATAAACATATTACAAGTTTATTTTTATGTAATAAATTTAGGATTTCTTTTCTTTCCCTTTCAAAGCAGATATTCCTTCTATAAAAATCAAAGTTTGTCTAATCACTGAATAGTGTTGTTATACAAAAATACTTAACTCAATCTAGAAGAAAGCAATTAAGTTGATTCATGCACAGTTTTTCACCAGAAACTGGAGACATTTAAACATTCAGTTGATAATGTCTCAAATTCTATCAATGTTTCTGTGGGAGTGTCAATCAGCATTGCTATTGTAATTCTCCTTCTCTCCTATAACCTATTAAAAAAGAGTAGTAGCTATTCAACATAAACCATAGTTCAAACTCACAGAAGAATATTTCCCCTCTTTTTTATTCTATGGGCACTACAAGGGTCAGATGGAATTTCCATGGTGATTTATTTTCATGGAGTGATTACTGTTTGCTTAATCTCCAAATACTCCAATAAATAACAAAGAATTCCGACTGAAATTGAGGTTGTTTTTCATGATTCCACTCAAAATCATGGGCTGCTGTCCAACTCTTGGTTCACTAGCAAGTGTGCAAGGACATTCAAGAAAAAAAATCACAATGATCTACAGGGTCGAGATAGATGAAAACTCAAGCTTCTCATTCTGCCAAATTCTAAATCTGATTTGGAAATAGCCAAAAGCAGAAAACTTTCTCACTGAAAAGGAATTTCAACTTGCTGGACACTTGTCCCACCAAAAAAGATTCCAACTACAATACCAGGACTTGCGTATTCCATGATGTCTCTGGTATTTTGTTAAAATTAAATTAGATGACTCCCGAACATTTGAATAACAACATTCATGCTGCTTCTGATGTATCTTCTACACTGTGTTCTAAACTTTTCTCCGAAATTAATAACCTTATGATGTTGATTTCAGTTTCTTGTAGAGCATCAGAAGCGAGATAATATTCAGTCCATTCCCCGAAAAATCTAATAAAATAATAAATTTTATTATTTTAATAAAATAATAAAATTTATTATTTTATTATTTAATAAAAGTGAGTGTCCTTAAATAATATTCCCACTTCAAAAATCCTCTGTAACTCACAGTAATGACCATGTCCTTTGCTGGGACGACTTTGCTCAAATCCAGTCTAAAGCCAAAACAACTATTATAATAGCTTTTCGACTGAAATTGAGTTAGCCGCTCTGATACGGGGGAAACAAGGTTTCCTCATGTAAACTTGTTTTGCAAAAAAAACCATGCAGATAACTCGCACGCTAGATAGACAGACATAATGCATAAGTCATAGCCTTAATGCCTAGACTATAGTTCTGAACAATCAAACCTAATCCAACCTTTGCCTCAGTTCTCTGAAAATCATGGAGATAGTCACCACTAATCTTCTTTACCACCTGGGGCTTTCTATATAATTAGTGACCAGAAATGTAGATTTCACCACGCGATTAACTTTAGATTTCTATATTCCACAAGCCATGGAAAGATAGAAATATATATATATATATATATATATATATATATGAACAGTTTCTTACCATGGGGATAATATAAAAAACTAATTTATAATTTAAAAATTATTTTTATTTTTCACCATAATCTCCGTTAAGTCTAATACATTTATTCGAGCGATGCTCCAGCACCATTATCCCGTCCCTGTAGTGGTTCTGTGTATTATCCCCATGGTTTTTTCACTCCTTCTCCCAAGTAAGCAAAACAGTTAAGTTTGTGCCTGAACGTAGTTCAAGTCTAATGGTAGTGCAACTCGTTGTAAACAGTATACATCTCTAAGTGAGATGTGTTTTACATTATGGGAAATACTAAGAATAGTGATCAGAGTAATTCCCATAATGTAAAACACATCTCACTAAGAGATGTATACTGTTATACATTATGGGTGTGTGTGGGGCGGTCACTACCCAGACCGGTTTCAACCTTTTTTGATGTCTCAGTGAGTAGCTAGACCCTGAAAAAAAAGGGTGAAACCAGTCTGGATAGTGACCCCCACCCATAATGTATAACAGTATACATCTCTTAGTGAGATGTGTTTTACATTATCGGAAATACTAAGAAAAGTGATCAGAGCTTTACCCACCTTTACAACGAGTTGCCCTGGGGTTGCCTTGGTTTTATAAACCAAGTTTCTAAAATTACTTGGTATCCTTAATATATATTATCCCCATGGTAAGAAACTGTTCATATATATATATGTATGAAAAAACTAATTTATAATTTAAAAATTATTTTTATTTTTCACCATAATCTCCGTTAAGTCTAATACATTTATTCGAGCGATGCTCCAGCACCATTATCCCGTCCCTGTAGTGGTTCTGTGTAAGCTCTGCAAAATACCTCTCTACAGCTGCAATCACCTCTTGATTCGAAGAAAAACGCTGAGCAGCGAGCTAGAGGTTTAGATTTGTGAAGAGATAGAAGTCAGAGGGAGCCAAATCTTGGAAATAGGGTGATTGTTTCAACATTTCATAGTGCAGGTCCATTGATTTTCCATTGCCAAAACACCTTTGTAGGCAGGTGCATTGTCCTGATGAAAGATGATTTTTATTTCCCGGTTATTGTTTTATCCTTTTCAAGATAATTAATAAACAAAATGCCTTTAGCATCCCAAAGCACAGATGTTATGACCTTTACTGCTGATGGAACTGAAGCTTTTTGCTCTGAACAACCGGTTTCTGTCCATTGTTTTGACTGCTGTTTGTATTCTGGTGTGTAATGGTGAATCCAAGTCTCATATCCATAGTAATAAATCGACTCACAAAATCACCTATTTGTTGTACAATAAATTAGGCTTTGTACAATTTATTGTACAAAGTCCAAAATATTGAATGATTTTAAACTGAGAGGTCTCGAGGATTATGTAAATAAATAAATAAATTCTCTAATGCCTCTTATATATCAAAGGAACAAGAATCAGTTTTATTCCTGTTAAAGCGCTCCAAGCACTGTTCAGAGATTTTCATGCGAGTAAATTTTTGATCTGCTGTGAGCATGCGTGGCACCCATCTTGCACAAAGCTTTTTCATTTGCAATTCTTCATGCAAAATATATCCTACACCTTCTATTGAAATGCTTATAGTTTAAGCAATTTATGCATTTTGACACGCGTCATCCAATACCAATATCGTGCACTTGATCAATGATTTTTGGCGTGTTACACACTTTTTGGACGTCGTTCACGTGGATCATCTTCAAGGCTGGTACGGCCGCGTTTAAACTCGGGAGCCCATTTCCTAATTGTCGAAAATGAAGGAGAAGAGTGCCCATAAACTTTTATGTATTTCGAATGAATTTCTTTTGGCGTTAAACCTTCTTTTACAAAGAAATTTATAACCGTTTTATAACTAGATTTTAAAAAAATCTTGCTGATAGTGTTGCCATCTATGGTCAAGGCTGAGAACTTTTCAGACCAACGTCGTATATATGTACAAATATATTTTATAGTACTGTGCAAATATATATATACGTTAAAGATACCAAGCTATTTTAAACCTGGTTTTTACTCCATTTCCCAAGTAAGCAAACAGACAAATAAGTCAAGTTTGCGCCTGCATGTAATGCAAGTCTAAGTGACCCGTAAAGTAGTACAAGTCTAGGCAACTCGTGGTAAAGTTGGAATAAGCTCTGATCACTATTCTTAATATTTACCCTTAATGCAAAGCCCATCTCCTTGAGGAGATGTATGATGCAATCATTAAAGGCAAGGGGCCACTACCCAGACCGGTTTCGACCTTTATTGAGGTCTCATCAGTGGGAGCCAGGCTTAGAAATACCAAGGTTAAGTAACATAGAGCATATAAGTATTTTACCAAAACAAGTTACCAAAAGGTGCTTTGACCTTATTAAATAAAAATCTCAGGATGAGAGATAGATGTAGAAAGTTTTTTTTAAATAAATATGTTATCTTTAACATATATTATACCGAAGGTAAAAATAACTTTCTATATATATATATATATATATATATATATATATATAGTACAGTAGAATTTATTGTACAAAGTCCTCAATATTGAATGCATTTAAATTGAGAGGTCTCAAGGAGTGTATAAATAAATTCTCTAATGCCTTTTATATACCATAGGATGCAAGCAAAGCCCCTTTATTTTCGACTATCATCTTTTACTTTGCAATTTCTCTACCAAGTTTTTGAGGTTGGATTTATGCAAGCATGCTTGAGAAAAGACTAACAAAAATTGCGGGAAAGAAATTACGATAAGAAAGAAAATCACATTAAGTGGATTAGTATCAGCCAATCAGACGAAGCGAAATATTCAACATTAATGACAAATTGGTTACTGATTGTCTTTCTGTTTGTTTTATTATGAAATGAGTGATGAGGTAGTCTCTCCCCCTGAATCTGCAACTGGTACAATAATTGTCAGTAGCGTAATCGAGCAGATTATTCCTATTGTCTGATATTCCCTTCTCATTAAAAATGAGATATATACATAACTTTTCTGCCTTCCCCTTTCACAACAATATGGGATCATCAAAACTCTTGTCAAGATAGCCTTCTACCTCTGTTCCACCGGACAGTAATGCCAATATCTTTCCCTACATCCAGGTATTTCTGAAAAAAAAAAAAAGCCAGTTCTTAAAAATATATAATCTCTGGACTGCTTTCAAACCTCTTATGAAGCTGACTTGCCATCTCTCCTCTCCTAAAGATCCACTTCCTCCCAGGTGTTTGCAAGGTTCCTTGTTCTTTTAACTTATCATATTATGTTCAGACCATGAGATCTGATAAGATCCCCTCCAAAAAACACAAAAATATGCATATATAATCTCTGGACTGCTTTCAAACCTCTTATGAATCTGGCTTGCCTTCTCTCCTCTCCTAAATATCCACTTCCTCCCAGGTGTTTGTAAGGTTCCTTGTTCTTTTAGCTTATCATATTATGTTCAGACCATGAGATCTGATAAGATCCCCCTCCAAAAACACAAAAATATACATCTGCTGCCACATCTGTAGTCAGTCAGGTCCAAAACGACATGCCTCGGATACTGCACAGAAGCAGATAAAAAAAAAAAAAAAAACTATCATGCTCAATCGCAGCAAATACAAACTTGAAAGACTTTTAGAAACAGTAGCAGACATGAGGAAAAAAAGCCTCATCTTAATAAATATAGTTGTATTAATCTTCCAAAGATCTGAGAGACTTTAATTCATAGGCCTCCCACCCGTCATCTATGGCTAGCCAACAGCACCCGTAGAAGGTGTCCCTCATAGAACTTTAGTTTTCATTTATTCCAACCTCATTTCTTCCCCTTATTGTTCATTATGTGTTTTTGTGTGTGTTATTACAATGTTAACAGTGCATTCCCGAAGACGTCTTTGTGACGGAGACAAAATATTGAAACGATTAAACCTGTTGTTCAATTATTTCTCTTTGTTTTGTAATTATTCCATTAAAGTGTAATATGGATTAATCTGATAAATCTTACATGTATTGCTCTTGAATTAGTGTGTAACTTCTGTATGTTGTAAGTGTATATTCGTAGTTTAAGGCGTGAAAGGAGATATTCATTTGCTTGCTGCTGATGATGATGATGGTCATGATACATTAGGAAGAGTAATCAGGGAAAAAAAGAGTAGTCAGGAAACTTTGGACTGAAGAATGAGGATCTCATTTCAGTTGCTAATTGCAAAGTTATGCACTTTGTTCACAGAAGATGGAATGCGGTTTACCACATTGGAAGAACTTTAGTTCAGGAGATGGATGATGCAAAGGTTTGGGCATATTGGTAGAGAGGGAAATGAAATTCAGGGGTTACATTGCGAAAATTGTAAGGGTTACTCAAAAAATCACTGATATAGTACTCAGAACGCTGACATTCAAGGAAAAAGAGTTGATAGTTCCACTCAATATTAGACCTCATTTGGATTTCTGCACACAGATATGGTCACCTGGCTATATTATTATTATTAGTAGTAGTAGTAATAGTAGTATCATCAACCGACCTACATGGAGTGAAGAAACTCAATTTGGGCGGTCCAACTCTTACATGCACAACTCATCGCACCTCGATTTAAATGCATTCACTGTCCCTTTACTCACCACACTCTGAGGCAATGCATTCCAATCACCCACCACTCTCCATGCATAAAATATACTCCTAACCGACTTGCTTATCCCATCTTATACAGCTTCCTGGGATGGCCTCTCATTCTCCCCTGTCTCCAGATAATCTGTGAAAAATCTTATCCATGCTAATCTGGTAATTGCTCCTTACCAACTTATACGTCTCGATCATGTCTCTCCTCTTCCTTCTTTCCACTAGGCTCTGTAATTACCATTCTCTCAATCTGTCCTCATATTCCACATTCCAGAGACCGAAAACCAACTTAATTAATCGTCTTTGGATACTCTCTGACATCACATCATCCTTTTGATAACCTGGCAATCAAAACTGTTCACAGTAATCCATATGCGGTATAATCAAAGTCTTGTACAATGGAATCAAAACATTCTTTCTTCTACATGTCAGTGTTCTCGCATCATTCCCATAATTCATTGAGGCATCCTCACAATTTTAGAAAAATGTCCACAAAACTTCAAAACCTTATCTACCATAACCTCCATATCCTTCATCTCCTGCAGCGCCTTCTCCTTTAAAATATCCCCATCAATTCTATATTCTGCATCCCATCTTTGCTTCCCAAATTTTAAAACCTTACACTTTGCAATATTAGATCTGCTCAACTTTGCATCAATCAAACAACTGCCTGAGTATATCACCATTTAAACACTTTCCAATGTCATTTATATACAAATTAAATACCGTTGTCCCCGAAACTTATCCCTGGGGGGGTGCACTGGTGACTTTCCACTTCTGGAATATCACTCCCCATATAAAGCCTGTCTGGCTGGCCGAGTGGTTAGCGCCAAAAGGCTGCGGGTTCGAATCTCGCCGTGGGCATGGATGTTTGTGATTGTCTGTTGAAATATTGGTGATGGTCAGCGATAAATGGCGTTGGTGTAGTTGCGGTCAGCTGGCGGATTGTGATCGAGACATAGTTGTAGAGCAGATGCCCTCCTTCGATGAGTCTTTGAACTCCCTGGAGGTGACAAATAATAATAATAATACCTATCAGACAGCCAAACTCCAATCCAGAGCACTAATCGACTGTCTGTTCCCCATCTGTTGCAATTTAACTATCAGTTTCTCACATGGCAATCTATCGAAAGCCTCTGCAAAATCTAAATATACTACTGTATATGCACCCCCCCCCTTGTCCAATGTATTCGTCACCTTGTTATAATAAGTAAGCAGAGTGCTAAAACATGATCTTCCGTTAGCAAACCCATGTCATCCATTAAAGAGAATTATACTGTTGTCCACCCAGTTCTGAATCCTTTTCCTGACTGGCTTCTCCAACATGACCACAACTCCAGGCAAGCAGATTGGCCTATAATTCGAAGCCTTAGTATTATCATCTCTTCATGAAGCAGAACAATTTCGCCATCTTTCCTTTCCTTTGGGACGTAGGACCTGCTGTTAACCCCTTTTAACATTTCATCAAGACACATGGCGATATACCATCAAGTCCCGTGGCCTTGTTGATATCGAGTTTACTCTGTGAGGGAATGTTCCAGAGAGTTAACATCAGCTTTTGCACATCTTTTCAACATGAGTCTCTCACTGGGTCAAGTTCCAAAAGAGTGGAAAGAGGGTAAAATTGTTTCAATTCATAAGGGAGGTGATAAGAGTAGGGCTTTGAATTATAGATCAGTCTGTGTGTCTGAAGTTGTGGTCAAGGTATTAAAGAAGTTACTAAGATTCAGAATTGGGTTGACAACAGAAAAATACTCTTTGGTGGCCAGCATGGATTTATTAAAGGAAGATCGTGCTTTAGCAATCTACTTACTTTTTATAATAAACTGACAAATGCGTTGGATAAGGGTGTTGCATATGCGAATACAGTGGTATGTTTAGATTTTGAAGAATGATTGATCTGGGTGAATGCAAATGGCGGCTCGCGTATTAGTTCAGTGCGATAGTTTTGAATGATAAATGATATGTATAGAGGTAAGCGTTCTTCATTTTCTGAAATTTCATATGCTATTGATTTGTGCATTTAGCTAATCGCTCGATATTGCTGGCAATCCTTTTCATCTTCAATATCCTCTACAAAATTTCTGCTGGCAGGTCTCAAGACCTGCGGGATTTCTAATTGCGATCATAAGCAATTTTCCAATCACTACCTACTAGATATAACAACAAATAAAACAGACATGGATAATATTACTGATCTGCTAGAGCATCTAAACAAAGAACAAGCATTAAAATTGTTTAAATTACTGCTTAAAAAATTTGATACTGAATGGCCAGGTTTCCTAAACCTGTACACACAGCCGGAAGAATCCGATGATATGGACGGCGAAGTGGAAGAGATCAATGACACATCCATCTCCATGCCCGAGAGCCTCAGTCAGACGGTCTTCACAGGTGAACAGACGGACAAGAGACGTAGAATCGAGGATGATCATGTGGAAAACGAAATTCCCTCACAAACAGTCCCGGAAAAAAGGGAAAAGATCCCCCGGTAATTCTCCGTGAAAAGGAAAAATGGACCACAGTTGCAAGAAACCTAAGAGAACATCAAATTGGATACTCCTGGGCCAAAAACACCGACGAAGGTGTAAAAATTCAACCAACAACAGTCACAGACTACAGAGGAATAACAAAAATGATGGATAACAGCAAACTACAGTACCACACCTTCGCACTAAGCAGCGAAAGAAATCTAAAGGTTGTACAGCGAGGTGTCACTGAAGGCATTACCTCCGAGGAGATCGCTGCTGACCTTACCCAGCAGGGCCTAACACCTATCAAAGTCAGCCGGATGTACAGATCCGATAAACAACCAATGCCATTAGTATTGGTTGAGATACAGAACACACAAAGACAAATTTATGACATAACTGCGGTCTGTGGACTTAAAATATCAGCAGAGCCACTCAGGAAAAGGGCATCAACAGGGAAATGCCATCGTTGCCAAAAGTTTGGCCATGCCCAAAGACTCTATAAAGCCGAGTTCAGATGCCTGAAATGTGGCGAGAAGCATCAAACCATTACATGCACAAAAGCAAGAACCACACCAGCCAAATGTGCCAACTGTGGAGGTCCCCACCCAGCAAATTACAAAGGATGCAGCCACCATCCCAGAAGTCACGGAACTACAAGACCCGTCCAACCTCCCCCAATCTGGACCACCAATCAAAGCATCTCTGCTGCACAGTCATCAAACCATCAAAACCCAAGCCATAAAAGTCAGGAAAGGGCTCAACCTTCCACCAAGACCTATGCTGAAGCAGCCCGTCCAAAGGACACAATACAAAGCAATCAAATAGGCTCCAACATCACAGCAATACTGACTGCTTCGCTAGCCACTATGCTGCAGGAATTCAGCAGAACAAACCCAACTCCATCCTCCACAAAGATATTCCTGCAAGGAACCCATTCCATACTCACAGCACTCAACTATGAATAAAACAAAAGTAAAACCTAACTCTCTTCTAATTGAAGCTTGGAATGCCAATGGCCTCACCAAAAAAACATTAGAACTACAGGAATTCGCACAAAGACACAACCCGGACATAATGCTGATCAACGAGACCCACCTAAGACCTGCCAACAACCCAAAAGTGAGAGGATACACAATATACCGAACGGATAGACTCAGCTCCAGAGGGGGAGGCACTGCCATCTACATCAAACCATACCTCCACCACAATGCCATATCCAACCCACAGACTACAAACCTGGAAACCACAGGAATACAAATGCTGGAAGCCTCAAGATATTTGCTGCCTACAACTCACCAAGCAATCCTCTACTGACAACAGACCTGGATGCAGTCCTCGGTACCACAGACCCCACCATCATAGTAGGTGACTTGAATGCCAAACACACAGCATGGTTCAGCATCACCAACAACAGAAGTGGTCGCATACTACACAACTATTCAACACTTAACTCAGTTGTGGTAGCAGGACCCACTGAGCACACTCATTATAGCCCTCATGGCAGATCAGATGTACTTGACATAGCTATCCTTAGAAACATCAGTTATCAATACAAACTAGACACGCTCAATGAACTATCATCCGACCACAACCCAATCCTGATCAAACTTGGCACGCAAGATCAACTGGCCCACCAGCACACCTTCATATCGTGGGATAGGCTAGCTAAAACCCTACCAGAATACATTGGTCCTGTACCAATCATCCACAAAAAAAAAAGAAGACATAGATGAAGCAATAAGCAATTTAACAAGCCAAATTAAAAAAGCACTACAAGCAGTCACCAAAACCACAACAAACCACCCATCCAGTCGGCTCCCAGAAAACATAATGGACCTCATCAGAACAAAAAACAAAGCCAGGAAAAGATACCACAATACAAGAGCCCCACAGGACAAGAAAACTCTGAACAAGTTGAACAACCAAGTCAGAAAAGCACTTCAAATCCACAGGAACCAGGATTGGGACAATAAACTATCATCACTCAACCCAGAAGATCACACAATATGGAAATTTCTGAAGATTCTGCGCAATAAACACAATCCCCTACCGCCCATGCAAACTGCTCATGGAACGGCGCACACTGATAAAGAAAAAGCAGAAGCAATAGCAGAAAACCAAGAAAGACAATGTAGCCCGTCATATGATAATATAAACATCACCCACATATATAAAGTCCACCAGCAGGTCAAGCGTACCTTAAATCAGTCCGAAGACAAACCAGCCAGCATCACCCCCACTACTCCAGTTGAAATAACCAACATCACAAAACATCTAAACAACAAAAAAGCTCCAGGGCCAGATGGAATTACTAACAGAATCATCAAATTACTTCCTAGAAAGGCTATTATGTGCACCTGGTTAACATAACCAATGCAATATTGAGGATACAACACTTCCCCCTCTGCATGGAAAACAGCAGACATCATACCAATAAAAAAGCCAGGAAACAATCCGCAACTCCCGCAAAGCTACTGTCCAATAAGCCTGCTCTCCAACCTGGGAAAGATTGCTGAAAAAATTATCCTTTCAAGACTACAAGAAAAATCAGACCAATTAGGAATAATTCCAAACGAACAATTCGGCTTCCGCCGTATGCACAGCACAGTGCAACAAATACACCGACCAGTGGAGCATATCACTCAAGGATACAACTGGAACCTTCACACAGCTGCAGTTTTTCTGGATATTGCCAAGGCCTTTGATAAGGTATGGCATCAAGGGTTACTCTATAAACTCATTCAGGCCAACTTTCCAACAAACCTTACCCATCTAATAAAATCATACCTCACTGACAGATCCATGCAGATAAAAATAAATGGCACCATCTCAACTAGGTGCAAAATCCTGGCAGGAGTACCTCGGGGATCTCTTTTGGCTCCTTTACTTTTCACAATCTACGTGGCTGACATTCCACAGAACCTGAGGACTACCATCACAGCCCTATATGCTGACGACACAGCCATAATGACAAGATCTCTCCGCCCACACCTGGCGATCAGTCGTCTCCAGGATACTATCATAAAGCTAGAGAAATGGTTCTCCGACTGGAGGATACAAGTAAACCCCGTCAAAAGCTCAGCTATACTGTTCACCAGACGCAAAGCCTTCATCCAAGATGATATTGAACTTCTCGGAAAAAAGATACCATGGCAGACAGAAGCCAAATACCTTGGAGTACAGCTAGACAAAAAGCTAAATTTCAACAGCCATATCAAGCTCATAGGCACAAAGACATCCAGAAACATAGCCCAACTCTATCCCCTGATCAATCGCAACAGCAAATTGGATAAACGCAACAAGCTGTTATTATATAAGATGGTAATTCGACCAGTAATCACATATGCATCCCCGGCATGGAGTCACACATCCAAATCTAACATCCAGAAACTACAGAGGATACAAAACAAATGCCTGCGGATGATCTTAGACGCCCCATGGTTCGTCAGAAACACGCAGATCCACAGCGAAACTGGAACCCCTGACATCCGTTCTCTCCTTCATGACCATGCAGAAAAGTTCTTCAGCAAGGCACATTCTCATCCCAATCCACTAATCAGACAAGCTTCCAGTTATAGTGAACATGACTATCAAAAACACAAAAGACCCAAGGCAATCCTGCTTTCAGCTGAACAGAGCCAACTCCATAGCTCACAAAGTGCGAGCATAAGTCTCACAACCTCCCCCTTCAAGCTTCTCCACACAGATAAAGGGGAAAATAAAAAGCAAAATATGCTTCACCCAGCAAGCCAGTAACGTTGTTGTTATTGTTGTTAAATTTTGAAAAGGCATTTGATAAATTTTCACATGACAAGCTGGTAATTAAATTGGAACTGATGGGCTGATCAGTAGATTAATTCGCTGGATTGGCTGTCTGGTAGGTATTAGCGAGTTGCCTATGGAGGAACGACATCCTAGAAGAAGAAGAAAGTACTAGTGATGTACCCAAGGGTCTCATTTGGGTCCATTGTTGTTTAATTTGTATCTAAATGATATTTGGAGAGGTCTGAATGGTGATATGCAGTTGCTTGTAGATGATGCAAAATTGGGAGAGCTATCAGGAGTAGAACGAATGCAAGAGGACTTGAATACATTGACTGAGTAAATGAGTGGGGATGTCATGTCAATTCAATGTTGCAAAATGTAAGGTTTTGAAATTTGGGAAGCAGAGATGGGATGTAGATGTACACAATCGGTGGAAATATCTTGGAAGTGGTAGAGGAGATGAGAGATCTTGGAGTAATTGTAGACAAGGACCTTAAATTTCGTGGACATGTTGCTTAAATTGTGAGACCAACACAACGCATAATGGGAATGATGCAGAGAGCAAAATGGGAATGATGCAGAGGGCACTGACTTGAAGAAGTAAGGTTGTTATGGTTCCTTTGTATAAGGCTTTGATCAGGCGATATATGGATTACTGTGCACAGATTTGGTCACCTGGTTTACAAAAAGATGAAGATGTGTAGGAAAAAGTTCAGAGAAGATTGACTAAGGTGGTTTCTGATCTCTAGAATGTTGAGCATGAAGACAAATTGACAAAATGAAATTTACAGAAATTGGTGGATAGAGGGAGGAGGGGATATGATCAAGACATATAAGTTGTTAAGAGGTTATCACCAGATTAATGTCGGGGAGGTTTTGCATAGAATGGGTGAAGATAGGAAGAGAACAAGAGGTCATCCCTGGAAGCTGTATAAAGAGTGTGCAAACAAGGAAGTGAGGACCAGGTTTTTTGCATGGAAAGCGGTGAGTGATTGGTATGCATTGCCCGAGCGTGAATATATTTAAGGCGTGGCGTGATAAACTGTGTATATAACAGTGGACCTCCCACAACGAGTAAAGACCCATCGTGGGAGTGAAAGGACTATGGAGATTTTTATAATACTAATAATAGTAATAATAATAATGCCTCATATACCTCCTGCTCACTCACCATCAGTGGTTCCTCCCCATTCTCATTGCTCTCAAGTTCTGCATTATGTTACAATCACAAGGATGGAATACTTTATATGCTCATTTATCACCTCTACTCTATCCTCCTCTGTGTTTATCATTCTTCCATTATCACTGACCAAAATTATCCTCCCATTGTCATTCTTCCTTCTATTGGCTATATATCTAAAAATTCCGTAGGATTTCTTTTAGCGTCATTTACTAACTGTTGCTCATAGCAAATGTTGGCTACCCTTACTAAGTGTGAGTCACCTTCCTTGCTTGCTCTTTGTACTCCTCACATAGCTGATTATCTCTGCTCATCTTGTGCCACCATATTGATGATAGGAAAATATTGGAGAGGATGCAATGTTTTCCTATCCTCAATATGATGGCACAAGATGAGTGGAGATAATCAGTTATACGAGGAGAACAAAGAACAAGCAAGGAAGGTGGCTCACACTTAGTAATAGTAGTAAACGTTTGCTATGAGCAACAGTTAGTAAATGATGCTAAAAGAAATTCTAGGGTGTATTTCAATATGTGGCCAGTAGAAGGAAGAATGATTATTGGAGGATGATGTTGGTCAGTGATAATGGGAGAATGATAAATACTAAGGAGGAGGGTATAGTAAAGGTGTTAAATGAGCAGATCATTAAAGTATTCCATCCTTGTGGTTGTAACATAATGCAGAACTTGAGAACTGTGGGAACCATTGATGGTGAGGAAGACAACTAAGACTATCTCAGGATTCTGAAATGTGAGTATGAGGACAGATTGAGAGAATGCAGTCTTCAGAGCTTGACGTATAAGAAGAACAGAAGTGGTGGTGATTGAAACATATAAGCTTGTGAGAGGAGCCTACGAAATAGATACAGGGGATTTTTATTTCATAGGATGTTTGATATAAGAACCCAAAGTCATCCCTGGAGACTGTAGAAATGTCATGTGAGTAAAGAGGATAAAACAGAGATTTTTTGATTGGAAGGTTGGTGAACGAGTAGAATGCATTGTCGGAATGGGTAGTGAGTGCTCCGACATTGAATGTGCTCAAAGCCAGGTATGATAGTTTCTGTGGTCTCTAAGTATTCGACCTCCCACGATGAGTCTTTGGACTGCATGGAGGCATGGTAGTAATACTAATAATACTAATAATAATATTCGTTAATAGACCACCTGTGGGCGTTGTTGTTTAAGTGCTTTATTGAATTTCTACATCTGGCGAATTTTATAGGCACATAACATTCTTCTATCTTGCTCTAGGTTACTTTGGATAAAAATAATGTGAATCTGTTGCTGTTATTGGTATCGCTCCCTATACATATTTATATTTTGCTATTAGTAAATGTTGACCAGGTTTGCTTCCCTGATTTCCAATTAGCAGGCATGCGTTTTAATCGCAGTGTGGCATAAATAAAGATAAATAAATCCATTCAATACCTTTTATTCCCCTATAGGAAGTATGCGAGGTGGTGAGCCCTATCTAACTTTGCAGACTGAAGGGAAGTTCAAGCTCCACTAGTAGCCAGTCCAAGACTATCAGTAATTATAAACGGTATCAGGTGAAGAGACGGCAGACTGCTTCGCCATTTCATGGTTCCTAGTCATAACACAAAATATTTGTTGTCTGATATAGCGTGCGTTCTACGGTCGATTTTCTCGAGGAGTACAGGTCGTATAAATGATCGACCGGTTTTCAGCGTTAGTGAGGTGACGAAAAATTCCACTTTCCTGGAGGGAAAACCCTCTTTCCCCCTGCTAAAGATCGATTAACTAGGGAACCGGTCAAAGTAAGTTTCCTGTCGCCGGCGACTGTATTTGAACTAACAACTTCCTTGGAGAGGCCTAGAATGTGAAAATCTTTATTTGTTAAACGGTTCTAATCTCTCAATATGGGACCACTTTCTTGTTTATTGGTGGCATGAAGTGACTTGTATTAGTTCCATGTTTGATCTCCTGAGGAGTGGTGCTAGCTTATGTAACCTCTTGTTCATTCTGTCCCTGCCATGTAATGTACGACCGGTTTACAACCTTTCGTGGGTGAGATTAAGAGAATTACATTTTTAATCAATAAAATATGCTTTTAGCACCTCATACAAAATATATCATGTGCAATGAAAACATAAAATTATTCTCATTTAAGTATTTAACTTTCTTATCTATTTTTTCTAAGAAATAAAAATAAAATACGGTATTCCCTCCCCTCTCCCTTCATACACACACACATACTCTTTTTTTAAGCCAAAAAATACCTAGGTGAAGCAAGATTTTGTAAGCCTGAAGCAATCATTCAAATCTTGAGGTCTTGACTAGTATCTATCGAGTGCGGGTTTGTTTATTGTTATGGAGCATTAAATGTAATGCAGTATGCCGAATTTTGAAGCGGTACTAGTTGTTTAAATATAATGAATAGAAAAGTTTAATTAATTCATGTGATTATTTGGACTCCTGTACAAGCTCTATATGCTTTACGTTTTTCCAGATTTCTTCACAGTGCGTGTGGAATACTCGAAATATGGAATCATGGATTTGTGATTTGACAATTAAACTTTCTTGTTTTGTTGTAATAGCAGTCATATTGGTAAGAGATCGATAGTTTGCCTCGTTTCGAATCGTAGCTGTAACTAGTGTATACTACGCGGTTATTTTGAGATGTGCAGTCTGTATCAGGTACATTCGCCCATAGCGCGCAGAAAATTTTTTGGTGTAGTTTAGTGCCACGTTGGCGTTTTCAGCTGGACTCGCATTTTTAAATTCCTCTTGCAAGGTATTTAATCTCAATAGCTGAAAACGATGTCTTTTCAGATGAACGTGATGCAATAAGCATTTGAAAATTACAGCAATAGCTTACAAAGTTACCAAATAATACTCAGGATAACAAAGAAAAGCAAAATCAAGAATAGTACAGTCCTCTTCATCTGTAACAGCACATCGGAAAGAATATTCTCATAAACATCGAAAATTATAACTTTTTTTTTTTTTGGCTTTATCCTTAAAAAAAAAAAAAAAGTTTTGTATTTTCTCGCTTAATTGTTTACCAGTCATGCAAAGTGGGAGAGATATTTATGAATTTTTGATAAGAATATCACTGTGCAATGATTTTGACAGACAGTCACAAGCATTAGATTAGCATTCACAAGTGCAAAGTTATGCAGTTTGGGCCAAAATATTACATATTCAATATTATATTGATAATTTTACTACAAGTAGTTCATGAAACTGGAAATGTAGGAGTTATAGTAGACAAGATGTTTAAAGTCAAGCTACTGCTTCTGAATTCTTAGGTGCAAATCCAGGCAATCAGAGATGAGGAGGGATAGTATACATACATTAAAGTTTATTTTATTTTTTTTTTATTTTAAATTCATTAGAGGTGAAGTGGGATGAGAATGGGCCATTCCTAGGATCAGAATGAGTTAACATGTATGAATGAGGTATAGGTTTTTCTCACGTTGGGCAGTCAAGTGAAATAAGATCCTAGCAAGAGAAAAATGCTGTAGTGAATATATTCAAAGAAAGGTATAGGATTGAAAGGAGCCAATCCATTAATAAGATAGAATCCCTCGAGGTACCTGTTTTCAGCAATATATATGTTATTTGCTCTTTAATTGTTTGTCAACAAAGTGTTGATTCATTCTCGCACATCAATCAAAAAATATATATATTAAAAAAAAAAAGAATGCCAAAACATTCAAGTACAGTATTAATAAGAATTATCCTGTTTGTAGAAGCAACTAGATATGAGGTTAGGAATCTTTCATAGGTGGAATTCATATTAATAAAATAAAATAAAAAGCAAACAAATGAACACATAACTCTGCTACTTTCATTCCTGTTAATAGCTAACATTCTTTTGCCTTAGTATTATTTTAGTTGTGTGTGTAAATCAACCCTAGCCATGAGAGGACTCAAAGACTTATGCCAGTGCCATGTGTAGGCAAGTGGAATCTTAATGTGTTTCTTGAAGAGAATTAGTTCAGGGAGTTTGAAGATGAACTATGTACAGATGTTGACCAACAACTGCCTGTCTTAATGGAATGATAGTAGTCAGTTCAGTGGAGCAGCATCCATAGAAATATTTATAGAAAAGACAATGTAGAAATAGATCATCTATGGGAAAGTGATTGGTGAGGGATGGGGAATCATTTATTAAGCAAAGAGATCTCTTTTGGATACAATCAGGCATTCTGCAAAATTATTTTGAAGTCAGGTGGATTCAGAATTTGTAAAGTGCTAAGAATTGAGCAGAAGAGAAATATTTCTTATAACAGAAAATAATACCATGGTTTTTAGAGCCTATGGATAGATATGTGAAATGGTAGAATCCGAGGAGAGAAAGCTGCTTTTGATTAGCAAGCAGAACATTAAAAATGTCAGGGAGAGTGAAGCATTCTTCTGAGAAAAGACAAGGTTGTTTTGATGTAAAGATAATCCAGTGAATATCCTTTGACAGGATTCCACATGGAATTCTAATCAGTAAATTGCAACATATGGGAATGGACATAGGGTTGGTGAGATGGATAGGAGGGTGGTTGACGGAGAGATATCAGAGAGTGGTTTACTCGGGAGTAGAGTCCACAAGACGGCCTGTGACTAGTGGTGTGCCACAAGGATCTGTTCTTGGACCACTGCTGTTTAATTTGTTCATAAATGATATAGGAAATGATCTGAGAGGAACAATTCATTTGTTTGCAGATGATGCGAAGTTGGGTAGGGCAATAGTGAATGCAGATGACGTCAAAATTTTGCAGGATGATTTGGATAGATTGGAGGTCTGGGCTAAGGAGAATGGATGTCAGTTTGATGTGGCAAAATGTAAGGTTATGCATTTTGGGGTGAAAAGATTGGCGGCAGTTTACTGCATTGGTGGAACCGTGCTCCAGGAAATTGATGAGGCACGAGATTTAGGAGTGTTGGTAGATAAGGAATTGAAATTTAGGGGACACATTGCAAAAGTGACCAAAACAGCTCATCAAATCACTTGGTTGCTGAAGAATACGATGACAAGCAGAGACAAGCAGGTTATTGTTCCTCTGTATCGAGCCTTGATAAGACCCCATCTAGACTACTGTGCTCAGATTTGGTCACCTAGGTTTCTTCTTGATGGGGAGGAGGTGGAGAGGATCCAGAGGCGAGTGACCAAGATGATAGCAGGTCTGTGGAATGAACCGTATGAGAACAGGTTGAGGATTTGTGGGTTGCAAAAATTGGTTGATAGGCGGAGGAGGGGAGATATGATTGAGACATTCAAATTACTGAAGGGTTTCTATAAAATTAATTCAGAAGATATTTTTGAGAACAGGGCTGGTTGTGGGAGGACTAGGGGACATCCATGGAAACTAGGCAAAAGTATGGTTAGTAAGGGTGTTAGAGCTGGGTTCTTTACTTTTAGAGTGGTGAATGAATGGAATGGGCTGCCAGAGTCTGTGGTGGATGCTGTGACAGTGAATGAGTTTAAGGCGAATGTTGATAGATACTGTATGAATGTCAAATAGTTGTGATGAATATGATTTGGGGCCTCCCTCGATGAGTCCAATGACTCCCTGGAGTTGCCCGTAATAATAGTAATAGTAATAATAGTAATAACATTCACTGGATTATCTTTACCATGCTTGAGAATGGTAAAAAAGTTATATTTAAGGCATTATAGAAGATCTTGAAGCTTGAGTCATTTGAGAACTACAAGATTTTGTGAATATAGTGTGCTACCATCAGCAAAGCTATGAATAGAGCTGGACGTTAATGAGAGAAGATCTTCATTGTGTAGGAGGAAGAGTGTAGGTGAAAGCACACAACTTAGGTACTTCTTTTTTTATTGATTCGTGTCAGAAGCAACATAGTTCAAGTACACATTAATTTACAAAAAAAATAACTGATTATATGTTGGAATTAAAAAGAAAAAAACAACAACACAATTTACATCATAAATACACTAAGTAAAGGTACATACACTAGAAAGTCCAGATTTTTTTTTTTCTGCCCAGAATTTTGCCAGATCACAAGCGTTAGGTGTCACATTTATCAAATCATAAGGGACATAACCTACAGTTCAAGAGGTGAGCCATAGTTTGCTCTTCCCCACATTCACATACAAATGATTCACATGAGAGTCCCAACTTTTTTACATTATCCTTTGATCTTCCATTGCCGCATTTGCAGCCTATTTAAAGCTTTCCAGATAGCCCAGTTTTCTCTGTGGCCTGGTGGGAGACTTTCAGATGGTACAACCCAATCTGTAAGGTGATTGTTTCTTGTCTTCCGTGAGGCTAGTCTTGATTTTTGGAGTGGTTCAGTAAGGCTTTTGGTTGTATGGAGAAAGCTTTTCCTGGATTTTAACTGTTGATGGGCAGTTTGATATTCAAATAGAGGATGGTCTGTAGACACGGATACCTTCAGCCTCTTATTTCTAGCTGCCATCTCACATCTAATATCTGGAGGTGCTATGCCAGCTAAACAATAGATTTTTTCACAAGTTGTCGGTCTCAAACAATCAGTAATGAGTCTACATGTCTCATTTCAGGCAACATCCACCTGTTTAGCATGGCAGGATCTATACCATACAGGGCACACATATTCTGCAGCCAAGTAACATAGAGCCAAGGCAGTGGTCCATATTATTTGAGCTTGTGTTCCCCAGGTAGTGCCGGATAGTTTCTGGAGAATACTATTCCTTGTAGTATTCTCTTACTTTTTACTTTATTTTTTTTTTACTTACTAGTTACTTTATGTTTTGTATTTATGGAGTGCCTTTCATAAGTGAGAGCACGGTCTAAAGTTACCCCTAAATATTTAGGTGTTGGACAATGATCTAAGTGAGTGCTCTCCCAAGTTATTTGTAGTTTCTTAGTTGCCTGTTTATTCTTTAAATGGAAAGCGCAGACTTGGGTTTTTATGGAATTAGATTTCAACTGGTTTTGCACTATAGTAATGGCTAAGTTCAATCAGTGCTTCAGAGAGCTTTTGTTCTACACTCTCAAAATGATCTGCCTGAGTGACAGTGGCACAATCATCAGCATAGATAAAACTTTTTGTATCTTTGGGGAGACGCTGGTCATTTGTCTAGATGTTAAAAAGCATCGGGGTAAGAACACTGACCTGAGGGGGGGGGGGCATTCCAATTCCTCCAACGACTACGTTGTCCTTGAAATTCAACAAAATATCTTTGATTCTGAAGAAGGCATCCTAGTTGAGTTACCTTATCTTTCGTCAATTTGTACATTTTACTTAACAAGATGTGGTGGTTTACTATGTCGTAAGCAGCAGTTAAGTCTATGAAAAACTACTGTTATTTTACAGTTCTCAAAACCATCCTCAGTATATTGTGTTAGGTGAAGAACTTGTGATGTACAATTTTTCTCAGCTCGAAAGCCAGCTTGTTCAGGAATTAGGAA
Organism: Typopeltis vanoorti; assembly: GCF_054136105.1. Lineage (NCBI taxonomy): Eukaryota > Metazoa > Arthropoda > Arachnida > Uropygi > Thelyphonidae > Typopeltis > Typopeltis vanoorti. The sequence goes on along the minus strand of NC_143550.1, from coordinate 100,689,630 downwards.
GGGGATCAATTACCCTTGTTAGTTTTTCGAGGATCATTCACTCGAGAATCTTATATAGATGACACAATAGAGAAATAGGTCTATAATTTTTGGGATCGCTTCCATCTTTCCCTGGTTTGAGAACTGCAATAACTCTAACTCTTCTCCAAACTTTGGGTATTTTGCAGGTATCAATACAATTGTTTAATAAATTTAGCATCCAGTCTTTGGTTGCAGGACCAAATTCCTTGATTTGCTCAATACAAACTTCATCCAGGGATCAGAAAACCTGCTGCTTTTCCTTTTTTACAAATTTTAATTGCCCTATTAAGTTTTTCCATTGTAAAAGGTTTGGAAAAAATATTCATTTCTTTTCTATTATATTTGTTTAATGTAATTAATTAAAATTAATTTATTTTCTTTTTCTTTTCTTCTAGAGTCCTGTCTTTTGTATTCGAACCGGATTTATAGGTTTGCCACTTTTAAGAAGTTGGTGTGCTATTTGATTTGCTGAGACATTAGAATGTGTTGAAGTTTTGTTTGGATTATTGCTGAGGCATCTAAATAGCCTCCAAGCTTTTTGGCTACTCCTTCCCATATCTATTTCATTCAGTAACTTTATCCATTGTTCCTATTTTGCTTCAGATATGGATGTAACAACCTGTTGTCTGCTTGCTATAGTTTCATCACTAAAAGGATCTCTTTCAAATAAGTTGCAGTATTCTATCAGTTGAGCAGTTATCCTTGGAAATAACATATGCTCCCGAGAAGCTATCCCTCGTGGGATAGCTTCTCGGGAGCATATCTGAACGGATTCAATGACTTGGTCATAGGTCTCTGGAACTGGGTTAATGTTCTTGATTTTTTCATCTAATAGGTTAGAAAATTTTTCTCAGTTTGCCTTTTTAAAATTATATCTTTGTCTAAAAGGAACAATTTGTGGTCGAATTGCTGCTAGTAGTTGACACATTATAGGTCAATGTGTCAACTACCTTCTCCCTCACAAAGACGAGATCTGGGTTATAGCCCCACCTCCATCTTCTGCTGTAAAAGGAAGGAGGATGTTTACTATCGTGAATAAGGGATAGCCGGTATGATTTAGCCCATTCCAACACAGCCTCTCATTCATATCATCTTGCTGGTAACCCCAGACGCTACTGTGGCTGTTAAAATCACCGATAAAGAAAGACACTTTCTGCCTGTTAAGATTGGTAGGAGGTTTAAAGGAGAAAGCTACATTTGGGCGTTTGTAGATGGAATAGATGGCAGATTCTCCTCTGTAACAGATGTTGCGAGGATCTGAAGATCTGGTCTAATGAAAATGGCACTACCATATTTGCTATGGGGATATACTACTGCCAATTTCATTCCTGGAATTTTCGGACATTGTTGATTTATATCTCTCTGTGTTTCCTGTATATACAGTATATCACAATTTTGTTCTTGACAAGTTTATGCAAGAGTTCTTCTTTATGTGTTGAGAGACCCTCTATATTCACAGAAATTATCGTAATTTTAAACTCTGATAAAATCTTGTCCCGTCTTCTGAGAGTCATTTTAAATAGATTAAGTTAAAAGTTCTAGGCACAATAAATGCATAAAAGTTGCTTCTGGAGCAGAAGGATCAGACAGTGTTAACACTGTTGCCCAGGGGATGCCTGAATGCATAAATCACACATTCTACTAGGAGGCACCTTCCATGTCCCCAAGGTACTCCAACAATGATGGAAAAATATGATGAAAGGAAATCTTCAACATGATAAATGACCACAAAGGAAGCTAGCGAGTTCAGTGGAAGTTGTGTGCATCCATGTTGCTAGACCACTCGAGGAAAGTGTCCTAAGTTAATTTCTAGTTGCTGAATAGAACTTTTTCTAAGCCTTTTTTCGACTGATTCCTGAGTTAGTCAATCCCTGACAAGCAGGTTTTTTTTTCCTGTAAACTCAAGAAAATCAACTGCAGAAACCCCGCTATTTTCAGACATTAAACATAATGTTAGGAGGGACTACAAGATGGCCACGCTTCTCAGCCGCCTTTCTTCACTGGATTCCGTGTATAATTAGTGATAGTCTTGGGCCAGCTATCTCTGATTGGCTACCGGAGGAGAATGAACTGCCCCCTTCTCAATCTCCAAAAGTTAGATATGGCCAAAACAGCCTTGCCTAGGAGAATAAATGTCATTAGCAGATTTATATTTTATTTATTTATTTTAGTTACCTGTCTCTGAACTCTCCACTCTTTCTTCATCCACAAATTCACACAACCAAATCTGTACATATTATACTACATCAAATTCTTATTAAGAGGTGAAGACAAATTCTTATCTTCACCTCTTTTGCAGTTGGGTTCCTGAACTTCATAATCATCCCTGGATATCTTGTTCATCAGTTTTTTGTTTTTTTTTCAGTCAAATTTTAGCAGCATAGCATATTGCCTGCAATCTCATGATTCCAAAATATGAAGAATTACACCTGGCAGTATTTAATTTCCCCTCTGTTCACATCTGCTCATTCAAGTCTTCCTAAAGTGATATTATAATGATGTTTCTTTACAAAGCAGTACAGCTTCCTGTAGTATTTTAAAATGGTACTGTATCTCAATGATTTCTTTTCAACCATCCTCAACTTTGCCATAAGCAGAGAACTGGATTTCTCAAATCATTTATTATTATACAGATGAAACTGTTGTATACTAGTTTTCATAAATCAAGAAACAAAGAGAAAAATTGGGTAAATCTGGGGAAAAAGTTAAGAAAAAAAAATGAAAATCAGGATGTTATGTAAAAAGTGATGCTGAATCTAGTTATTGTCAGTGGTGTAGCTAAAGTTTTTGCCGCCCCCCCTCTCAATACACACCAAAAATACTACAAAAAGTCAAAACGAAATATAGAGAAATAAATTAAAACACTGTTTATTTTTGAACTAAAACTTTAATTTCAACATTCTAAAATGTTATTTTCTTGCTTTTCTGTTAGCATAATCGTCGATGACATTGGCAAAGTCCATTTCATAGGAATGTACATAATTCTTAATCAATTTTATTTAGAAAAAACTCTCACAACTAGCAACACTGACAGCAATTGTGAGGAAAATTCACAGTAGTATTATAATATTTGGAACTGAGTTCTCGAGACTGTATTTTAGAATTAACTGCAAAAGTTCAAAAAGCTTCAAAGTGCTACCCAGGGTGGACCCCCCCCCCATAGCTATGCCTCTGGTATTTTGGAGCGATAACAAGACATTTTATTTTATTAAAATTCTTGTATATGGTTGCAAGATATTGTTTAACTGATGAATTCAGGTGGTGGTGAGAAATGGTAAGACTAGATACAGGCCAAAGTTGGACAGAGGTAGCCAGATGGTTTACAGACTGGAACCAAATCCAGCAGTCACAAACAGCATGCCGGAGATATAGTGAAGAGAGGCCACACACACACTTCAGTGAGTGATGCATACTTAGGCATCGCTCACTGGGCTAATGCTGGGCTTGGGGAAGAGAACTTACTGGGCCCTCTGAAGTGGAAAAAAAGCAGAAAATAACTTATGCCTGGGCATAATAACTTATGCCCTTAAAAATTCTGGCCTCTGGGGATCTTATCCCCCCCCCCCCCAACTCCTCATCAGAGCTGTACATATCTCATAGTATCTGCTTGCTAAAACAGAAGTGTCACTCCAAATCAGCTGCGATTTGACCTTATGTCAGCTATGGGAGTATTTATATCTGCTTCTTCTGTGTGTGTGTGCAGAAGGCTTTACAAAGGTGGTCTGTATATAGGGGCACACAGACTACCAGGTGACTGGTAGTCTGTGTGCCCCTATCATCATGCCATAGGAGAGAACATTTGAAATGGGCCAAGCTCTCTGAACTGGGCCAAGATCAATGAGGGTGGGTATTATTTACTGATGAATCCCTTTACAAAGCAGTACCAGGCCTGCTCTGATCTGGAGAGAATCAAGGGTATGTTACCATTCCTCTAACATACAAAAGGGACGACACTTATGGTGGAGGTAGTGTGACGGTTTGAGGGAGGCATCTTGTTGGGTGGACATACAAGTTAATACAGGAGTTCAGAACGTCGTGCATATGGTCTATGCACGAGGTCCTGAACTTGTGCATTGACCTACATATATGTAGGTCTATGCATGTCTCCTCCCTATGCAGGTGTGATAGGGTAGACATCCTATAAGATATAATTCGTGTTGTCACTGAGCAAAGCTTGTGGACCAATGTCTCAATAGGAGACTATCGTGAGTATGGGCTGGTCAGCCAGGTCTCCTGATCTTAATCCAGTTGAGCATGTCTGGGGGGAAGCTTTAGGTATACATGTTGCTGCTTTCTTTCTAACTCCCCCCCCCCCCAAAAAAAAAAAAAATTGAGGGACTTATGAGAGTTTTGCAGGAACAGTAGTTATTAGTAAGCTTTTGGACATCATTATTCAGAACACACGCAATTTACAGACAAAAATTACTAGTTGTGGTGGTGTTGGAGGTGGGCGGTAGATGGCGTTGATTCGTAGTAGAGGTAAGGTGTAGAGACAGTTGAAGATGTCCTCCCGCGATGAGTCTTCAGACTCCTTGGAGGTATCATCAGGAATAATAATAATAATAATAATTATGAACATTATGGAACATTGTTGTGAGCGTTGTATTACTGTGTGTGTGTGGGGGGGGTGAGCATATTCCTTATTGAGACACTTTGACAATCTCATTTTAACCTCTTGTTTTTGATCATTGTCATCATGTACCCATTTGTTACTGAATTAAACTAGTTATTTTAAATTTTTGTGAATGTTTCTTTCACATTTCATATCATACTGCTTTTCACAGAATTGCATAAAATTCATCATAAAGCTTTTGAGTTACCATGATTTTTCTCTTCGTTCCTTAATTTATGGAAATCAGTGTCATTTGGAAGGCTGTTTTAGCACCACCCTTATGCAGTGCTACTATCATATCCTCATTATTACCACATTAACACTCCCAAGGTGTAATATTGCAATGACATTCCTTCAGTATTTCTACGTCACAGTGAAAACTAGGTGACTGAATCTGAGCACAATAGTATGTGTGCTCTGACCAGTTCTTTATAGAGTTACACAACTACCTCCATATTCCTACTTGTCAGCATACTTCTTATCATAGCAGCAATGCAGTGTACAGTCTTTGCAATACTCACATTGTGTTCTTTGAACTGTAGTTCACTGTTAACTGTTAACCGCAGATCTTCAGTTCATCCACTTCTGAAATCCATTTCAATCAATACAGTACACAGCCTTCTATCTCTGCACTCCACCCTTGCACTTTATTAATATTAAAACTGTAATCTCACTCATTTGTCCAAGCTAAAGATCTATTGATATCTTCCTGAAGGGAATTGACATCAGCGATGCTACTTAGAATTCTCCCCAACTTTTCATCATCAGCAAACAACTTAAGATTATTTAACAAATAAGTTAAACAGCAAGGACCTAAGAACAGAACCCTGGAGCAAGCTATTGGTTATCTTTCTTTTTTGAAACACTTCTTATCACACACAACTTGCTTGTATCATTCACCCTTCAATCCTGCTTACCAATCTATTATCCATTTCCATTTTCTGCATCTTGTACACCAATCATGTAATCTACTAAACATTTTTGCAAACTCCAAGAATATCACTGTATATGAATTTCCCTTAACCAACTAATTTGTCACTTTATAAGATGCAGTAGATTGCAAAAACAAGATCTATCCTTTATAAATCCATGCTGATCACCATAAAGAATCCTGTTAATTATGTATTTTATTCCTAACAAACCTCTCCAGTACTTTGACCACAACTGCTAATATACAGACTGGTCTATAATTTGAGAACCATGTTTGTGGAGTGATACTATTTTGCCTCTATCCATTGTTTAGGAACCTTTCTCACTTCAAGCCTTTCATTAAATAACCAGGTCAAGGCATAGCTGACCCTTTGCAATCTCTTAAAAATACATGAAAGGTTTGCAATTGGTTAAATTCCTCAGGAGTGGAAGATGAGTAAGATAGAACCATTGCAATAGGGTGGTGCTAAGATTTTGGAAAAAATGCTAAGCACTTGCATACAGAATTGGACACATGAAGACGTTATTATTATTTTTATGACCCCCCCCCCCCAAGGAGTCCATGGACTTGTTGCAGTAGGACAATCCATTCTGTGCAACCCACCATCTACACCTCAGTCCCCTGTCTACACACCATTATGGCAAGCATGGATTTGTTAAGGGATGCTGTTGTTTTAGTAATCTGGTTGCATTCTATATTAGAGTAACAGGAGTAATGGATGAGGGTAAGACATACACTGTCTTTTTTTGGATTTTGCACTGGCATTTAAGGGTGCCACATGAAAGGTTGAGGTATAAGTTGCAACATGTGGGTTTGGATATATGTTTGGGGAACTGGATTGGTAACTGACTTTCTGATATCAGAGAGTTGTGTATGGGTGAGCAGGAAAGTTACAAGTAGAGTTCAGTACCAGGACCATTACCCTTCAATGATGTCACTGGATTACAGGGAGATATTCAGTTGTTTGCAGATGATGTGAAGCTTGGAAAGGTTATTAGTAATATTGCTAATATTGTGGCTCCTCAAGAGGATTTGAATAAGCTGGAAAGGGAAATAAATAAATTGGGATGTCAATTTAACAGTGAAATGTAAGGTTTTGAAATTTGGAATTCACGTATAAGTTGCTTCATTACTTGGAGTTGTACTGGGGGGGGGAGGATGACTGTAAGTTCAGATGTATTATGTGACACCTCCAAGGAGTCCAGATACTCATCGAGGGGGGGGGGGAACCTACTCTTCAACTCTCCATCTCCACCACTCAATCCATCAACTACACCAGTGCCATCTACTGCCCACTATATCACTAGTATTTTCACAGACAATCACAAACATCCATGCCAACGGCAGGATTTGAACCTGCAGCCTTTTGGCTGGAGAGTGGATACGCCAACTACTCGGCCAACCAGGCCAGCATATCACAAATGTCATGAACAGTTTAGTAAGGATCCCAAATTTCATTCAAATCAATGTGCTCATTGCTCAGAAATAATGTGCATGGATTGACAGAGGAAATGGTTTAGATTCTAACAGGTTCTGTCATTTTGTTCAACTCATCTAAAAATTTGTGTTGTTAATGCATAAGTTATATTTTTAGTAGCATTTGCTATTATCACTTTTTGATGTCTATTAATATAATTACAGTAATTCCTTAATTAACTGATTGAATTGGGAAATCACTTTTGTGGTCAGATAATTGAGGGCATGGTTAATTGAAGGTACAGTTATGTAGTACTCTACCAGAAGTTGGTTGATATACAGTGGTGTACTTGGATTTTGCAAAGGCTTTTGGTAGACTGCCACATGACAAGCTCTTAATTAAATTGAAAGAGATGGGATTGGATAACAGACTTCTGTGTTGGGTCAGTGACTGGCTGTCAGATAGGTATCAGAAAGTTGTATATGGGGTATCTCGAAACTCCATATATATATATATATATATATATATATATATACAGTATCTCAAAAGAGAAAGGTCACCAGTGGTGTGCCACAGGGGTCAGTTTTTGGGCCATTGTTGTTCAATTTGTATGCTAATGATATTGAGTTGGGATTAACTTGTGATATCCAGATGATGCAAAACTGGGGAGAGGAATGCACAGTCAGGCTGAAGTTAATGCCTTACAAGAGGACTTGAATAGATTGCATGAATGGGCAGGTAAGTGGAACTGTCAGTTCAATGTTGCCAAGTGTAAGGTTTTGAGATTTGGTAAGCAACAATGGGATGCCAAGTATACACTTGGTGGGGAAACTTTAACAGAAGTAGAGGAGATGGGAGATCTAGCAGTGATGGTGGACAAGGACCTGAAATTCAGGAGCCACATTGCATAAATTGTGAAGACATCACAACGAATAATGGCAATGATGCAGAGAACCCTGGCATGCAGAAATAGACAGGTTATGATTCCATTGTATAAGGCCTTGATCAGGCCTCATATGGATTATTCTGCACAGATTTGGTCGCTGGGTTTTCATGGTGACGAGGATATGTTGGAAAGGGGTACAGAGAAGATTCCCAAAGGTAGCCAGTGGTCTTTGGAATGTGGAGTACGAGGACAGATTGAGGGAATGTAAGTTGCCGGGCCTCGTGAATAGGAGGAAGAGGGGGGGGGGATATGATTGAGGCATATAAACTGGTCAGGGGTTGTTATCAGATAGACATGGAAGAGATTTTTCATAGAATTGGAGAGGGAAGTAGAACAAGAGGCCATTGCTGGAAACTGTATAAGGAGAATGTGAGCAAAGGAGTGAGAAGCAGGTTCTTTGCATGGAGGGTGGTTGGTGAGTGGAATGCATTGCCTGAGTGTGTTGTGGCATTGAATCAGTTTAAGACGCGGTTGGATGAGCATTGTATGCAATAGTGAGTACCTCCCACCGATGAGTCTCTGACTCCATGGAAGTCAGGTGTTGATGATAATAATAATAATATGCTAATCCATTCTTCGGGGGTTAATTAACTGAGGTTTGAAGGTGAATAATTGAGATACTGTATTATTATTATCACAAACCACCTTGAAATCAGCTGACTCATCATGGGAGGTCTCACTGAGAAATTAACATATCTAGCATATTTAACCTTAAACTTATTCACTCTCCTAGTATTCATTCTGGCAGTGCATTCCACTTGCTCACCATTTTTGTTTCCCCTCTTTTACTTAGTGTATTATTCCCTCTTTATTCATCTGGTAAAATTCTCTCACTAACTTAAACATCTCTATGGCATCACCTCTTTTCAGCCTGTCTGCAGTGTGTTACTTCAGCTGGTCTCCTTAACTAATTCCAGATCCTTTTTGGAGTTGCCACATCAAATGGAAACTAGGTGACTAAATTTGAGCACAAGTCTATGTGGTTTGACCAGTGCTCTCTATGGTTAAACAATCATCTCATTCTCTCTGCTTGCTCCGTATCTCTTATCATAGCAGCAATGCTATGATAAGAGATATGGAGTATCTAAGTTGATATTTAAGTTGCAGCACATGGGTCTGGATGTCAGATTGGTCAACTGGATTCAGGATTGGCTGTCTGATAGGTATCAGAGAGTTGTGTATGGTAGAGCAGTTTCCAGGAGGCAGAGGGTTACAAGTGGGGTCCCACAGGGCTCAGTACTAGGACCTATATTGTTTAACCTTTATATCAATGACATAGCCAGTGGATTGCAGGGGGATATTCAGTTGTTTGCGGATGATGCGAAGCTGGGAAGGATTATTAGTAATAGTGCAGATGTGGTAGCCCTGCAAGAGGATTTAAATAAGCTAGATAGATGGGCAAATGAATGGGGGTGTCAGTTTAATGCAGCAAAATGTAAGGTCTTGAGGTTTGGGAAACATTGATGGGATGCTGCATACTCTATGGCAGGAGTTATACTGGAGGAAGTAGGGGAGATAAGAGATCTGGGGTTGATGATTGATAGAAACCTGAAGTTTAGGGGACATATTGCAAAGGTGGTGAAGGTAACACAGAGGATTACTGCTATTATGAGAAGGACACTGACCTGCAGAGATAAGAGGGTTATCATTCCGTTGTATAAGTCTCTGATCAGACCACACTTGGACTATTGTTCTCAGATTTGGTCCCCAGGATTTGAAGGGGATAAATTAACTGTGGAAAGGATACAAAGACGGATGACAAAGATGGTTTCAGGACTGTACAAGGATAGTTATGAGGATCGTCTGAGAGAATGTGGACTGCAGAGTTTGGTGGATAGAAGAAGGAGAGGTGATATGATTGAGACTTTTAAACTGTTGAGAGGTGGTTACAGGGTTGACACTGGGGAGTTCTTTCGCTTGGCTGATCAGCGGGAAGGAGTGATGACAAGAGGCCATCCCTGGAAGTTACGAAAGGAAACTGAGCAAGAGGGTAAGGAGTGGTTTCTTTGTGTGGAGGGTGGTTGAGCCGTGGAATGCATTGCCTGATGGAGTGGTGGGAGCGAGAACAGTCAGTGAGTTTAAAGAGTGGTATGATAGACTTTGTGTTTCTCAGGGGGGGGACCTCCCCTCGATGAGTCTTGACAGACTTTATGTCTTAGGAAGGACCTCCCTCGATGAGTCTTTTGACTCCTTGGAGGCCTGAATAATAATAATATATTGTCTTTATAAAACTTGCAAAGTGTCATCTGAACTTCATTTCATTGTCTTTAACTCCCCAAATCTCAGTTACTAGTTAGTAATGATTATTTCTAGATGTATATTTTTCCTGTTAAACTTCAGTAATGAGTGACCATATTTGTATTTTCTTTGAACATATTTACTGATATATATATATATACAGGTATCTCTCAATTAACGTGATTAATTAATCCCTCGATATTACCGCATATATCAAAATCGCGTTAATGAAATCTAATAATCAATGGTAAAAATTACAATTCGTCCATGATCGATTACTGTATTGATAATTCATTTTATATGGTACTCTTTTAGGGAAGATAAAAAAATGAATGCGAAGTAAATGATTAATAAATACTTGTACCTGCATTAGGTATTGCAATTTTTTTTTTATCAAAAGAAGTTAGCAAGAATCGTTTGAACCGTTTTAGTTTTTTTTTCTTATCAGCATAAATTCTACGATAACAAGCAAAATAACTCACCAGACCTCAGCAAACAAGCAATAAAACATAAAGAAAAAACACTGCAAATATAAAACATGATGGTACAAATTAAGTGGATATTGAATCCAACATTATTTCATAGCCAAATATAGAAACTACAAGAGTTTCGTGCCAAATATATAAAAACTAAAAGTTTTGTCGGATGCAAACATTAGCAACCTTTTGGGCAACTTGTAGTAAAGGTGGAGTGAGCTCAAGATCACTTTCCTTAGTATTTTCCATAATGTAAAGCACATCTCCTAGAGGACATATATGATAAATAAACCTTTGGCTCTCTATTTCAGTAATACATGATGATTTATATATTTTCAGTTACAATCTAGAAATTATTGCACGAAGAATAAAAAAAAACAACTAAACCCTATTATGCTGACATCGGAGGTCACGGTATATCTCTCAGATACAATTTACTGTCAAATATCACAAACCATTACATAGCATGTGTTAAACCAATCTTACAGCAAAAAGCAGTGCGGAATATCACTCATAACATATGAATGCACAGCTACTCATGACCTCCAAGCTATACACTGAATTGTGTAAGAATATTTATATTAAACATTTTGCTTGTATCTCAGATTAGCTGTGAGAGCTCTGTAGGGTTAAAGGCACGTTAATCAAAACTCTTTCCACGTATATCAAGGGATTGTAGCAATTAATTTTGGCTCGTTAATCAAATTCCGCATTAAGCAAGGGATACCTGTGTGTATATATAACTATATATATATATATATGTGTGTGTGTGTGTATATGTATAGTTATATTTAGTTATCTTATGTCGCCGAATTGAAGCCTTTTGCTCTTTATATAATTAATAATTTATTAGGACACCGATACAAAATAAATAACAGAAAAAACTCATGTAGAAAGATTATTTAATAGTATAATTAAATTCTACGTGAGTTTTTTCCATTATTTATTTTGTATCGATATGTCTACTCACGGTATACCTCTTTTAAAACTTATTATTAGGACACCTTCTTGGCAATTCTCATAGTAGGGGTATATGTAAGTTCTGTTTGCTACAAACTTGGTATTTCTAGGTCTACCTGCTCACTGATGAGACCTCAATAAAGTTTGAAACCAGTCTAGGTGAGAAGGTCACTCATAATGTAGAACAGTAATACAGCTCCTAGGAGCTAGGTTTCACATTATGGGGAAATATCAAGAATAGTGATTGGAACTTGCTCCACCCTTACCATGAGTTGCCTCAGTGTTGCACTCCCTAAAGGGTCAGGTTGTAACACTATCCAGGTATTTGCTTATGCTTGGACTCGCCGAACTTTATATATTTACTATATTTGGCATGAAACTCTTTGAGTTTCTTATTTGGCTGTGAAACAATATGGGATGAAATATCCCTTAACTTAAATAAGTTTGTCGCCGAATTGAAGCCTTTGGCTCTTCATATAATTAATAAATATTTAGTTGCTTTTTTTTTTGTTCAATACTACGATATTTAGTTTTTGATTTCATAATTTCTGATATTTATAACTTCACATTTTTCTTGATTATAGTTTTGTGCAGTGCTGTATATAACAAGCCCTCCATTACCAATAATTTCATTCTTTGAAGAAGAGAAAACCTATATCAATCCTCTAAAAAATCATGGATCAAAATATTCTTTTCCACATATAAGTGATAATCCATCACTGGACTTGTCTGTAGTCATTCCAGCTTTTAATGAAGAAAAGCGATGTAAGAAAATATTGTAAATTAGTTTATGTTGAAATAATGATAAATTCTTTTGAATTATGGAATATATGGAGTTAATATTTAGGACATTATAGAGCTTAGTAATATGTTCTCAGCACAGAGGCATAATGCAATATAACAACTATTCAGACATTTGTAATGCTTTTAGTATCTCTGTAAGGAAATAATTTTAGTAATTTTTTTTAAATGAAAGAATAGACTTCCATTCTCTTTGGACCAACTTTCCTTTTCTAATATTTTCTAAGGATTACAATTCTGAAACCATTTGAGAGAAATGTTGCCAAACAATTGTCATGACTAATTGCCTTAAACATATGTACCATGTTTGGCAGAGTTGCTACTGATAAAAATTATATTTCATGAACTATCAGTAATAGAATCATAGAGTTTTAACTCACTTGCTGATGTAGAGACTTACCATTTCAGTGGTTTTTATTAGCTGCCTAAAATTTTTTATGTGTATCTCTGAGGCCTCAACAAACATGACAATAGCACTTGATCTCTCATTGGGTAGCCTTCATTATGGCAGAACTGCAGTTATTCAGTAACATAGCTTTTTCCTGCATTTGGTATTTGATGTCCTTTATATATCCCTACAGGAAAAGATGTAATGTGTGATGAAACTTGCTTTTCCACTTCATCTATCTAGAAACATTTCGTGTATGATAATGAAATGATAAGTGTATGATAATGAAATGTATAATCAAATTAGCCAAGCAAATAAGAAAAGGAGGATCATAATGGGCGATTTTAATTATGGCAATATAGGCTGGAATGATGAAATAGCAACTAGAAGTAAAGAAAACGAGTTTCTTGAGTTTTTGAGGGATAACTATCTCAGACAGTATGTAACAGAAGGCATATGAGGATTTGAGGGTCTTGGATTAGGTCATCTCATCAGAAGATGTAATTATAAATGAGGTGTCAAATCATCCACCAATTGGTGAGAGTGACTATGAGGTGATTGCCTGGGTGGTTGCCAGCAGTGTGAGGACCTCTGTGAGAAAAGGGTATATGTGGAACTACAAGGGGAGTGATTATGAAGAGCTCAGGAGACAGCTTGCAGATGTAGCATGGAATGAGAAGTTAGCTGGAAAAGATATCAATGCGGCTTCGTTGATTTTCAAAAACTATCTAGTAGATGCAATGTCTAAATGTATTCCAAGGGTGAGAAGGTTAAATAAGGTAGGTGTGAGATGGATGAATAAAGAGATTAAGCATGTGATACAGAGAAAAAGGGCATTGTGGAGGCAGCATAAGAGAAGTGGAAATAACCAATTCCATGAGGTCTGCAAAGACCAGGCAAGGAGGATGACTTGGTTGGTGAGAGTAGCTAAAGAGGTGTGAACAGCAGTTAGCAAATGATGCCAAAAAGAATCTTAAGGAGTTCTTTTGAAATGTAGCCAGCAAAAGAAAGAATGATTATGGAAGGATGACATTGATTGGAGAAAATGGTATAAAGACAGCTGTTGCAGAATGTGTGGTGGAGATACTTAATGAGCAGTTCATAAAGGTCTTTCAATCTTGTAAATGTGACTTCATGGAGAGATTGAGAGCAGTCGATGATGGGGAGGAGAGACTGACTGTAAGTGAGCAAGAGGTGTTTGTGGAGTTGAGTAAACTAGATGTTAATAAGGCTGTGGGACCTGATAATATATCGCAACATATTCTGAAGGAATGTGCCAGGGAGGTGTTTGATCACCTGCCTTAACAGATTTTTTTAATATGAGTCTTGCGCTCGGTCCAGTTTGTGGAGTTGAGTAAACTAGATGTTAATAAGGCTGTGGGACCTGATAATATATCGCAACATATTCTGAAGGAATGTGCCAGGGAGGTGTTTGATCACCTGCCTTAACAGATTTTTTTAATATGAGTCTTGCGCTCAGTCCAGTTCCTAAGGAGTGCAAGATTGTGCCACTTCATAAAGAAAGTGATCGAACTCAAGCATCAAACTATAGGCCTATCTGTGTGTCATGTGTTGTGGTTAAGTTGTTGGAGAAGCTTGTGAGAATTAGGATCCAGAGTGGGTTGACAACAATAGTATTGTCTTTGATGGACAGCATGGATTTGTTAAAGGGAGGTCATGTTTTAGTAATCTACTTACTTATCACAATAAAGTGACTGCTTCCTTGGACAGAGGAGAAGGATACACAGTAATATACTTGGATTTTGCAAAGGCTTTTGATAGAGTACCTCATGATTAAGTTGACAGTCAAACTAGAGCAGATGGGGTTGGATATTAGATTAGTGCATTGGATTAGAGACTGACTTTCTGATAGGTATCAACAAGTTGTGTATTGGGAGTGATTCCAGGAAAAGGAAAGTCACTAGTGGGGTGCCTCAGGGGTCTGTTTTAGGGCCATTACTGTTTAACTTGTATATTAATGATATAGGTGAAGATTTGGATGGAGATATTCAGTTGCTTGCAGATGATGCAAAGTTGGGACGAACCGTAAAGAGTAGTGAAGATGTTGAGGCCTTACAAGAATACTTGAATAAATTGAGTGATTTGGCATTCCTGCCCTTGCCCAATCACCTTTATCATCATTTACCACATATATCTGCTCAGTCTCAACTTCTCCACCCATATTGCAGTATACTCCATCTTCATACACACATTCACTGCTATTTTCAACATCCACTCTGTCTATGGCATGTCTCCCTGTCCACTCGAGCTCCCCTCCCGTTTCCCTGTTCCTCTTGCATTCCCGTTCTCTCCTCTCCTCTCTCTCACACTACCATCGTTTCCACTGCTAAGCACTTCTGTCTCTTCAATACCACTCTCCTGATCTTTCACTTTCTTCTCTTAATTCTGATCTCTTTCTTGCATCACACACTGCACTTCCATCTAGCAACAGTTTCTCCAGTGGACACACATACCAAAGCCATTCAAATGCAACCCATTTGAATGGCTTTGGTGTGTGTTAACAGAAAACTCTTCTCCTCACACGGCTCTGCTAGCATACTATTCGTGATTCTGGCCCCATGTTTTGACTCATCATTGATACCTCAGCAACACACTGACAACCTTTCCCACTACACTGTTTTCTTTCACTCTTCTCAATAACCCTCCTGATATTCGCCAATGCATACTCCTTATGTCCACTTAAATCATTGTTCTCTTGCTTGTTTCCTTCTCATGTCCAGCACCTGAATTATCCAGTTCATTCTTCCTTCTGGATAGCAGACCTTATGGATTCTCTCATTATCTAATTCTCTAAATATGGAATCTCCATACACTGCTATCCTGAAGTCACTTGTTGTCTCTTTTACTGTTTTTTCTTTCATCCTATTCTTTTGTATACTTTATATCTTATACTTTTATACTTTAGGACATTAGGAGATAGGGCCAAAATCTTATTATAACTGAACCCACTTGTGAAATACTCTTTCCTGTCTGGGATAGCTACTTTGCATATTGTATTTGAATCCTTTTTCTAAACTGTCATAAACCATTTCAACCTTGGTTTTTCTCATGAATATTCCCAAACATGAGATATTCACTAGAAAATTATGCACATCACAATAGCAGTGACCTCACTTTTTTTTTTCTCCTCTCTGATCTGAAAAACACATACTCATTTTTTGAAAGAGTTAGGTCTGCTTTGATCAGAAATGACCTCTCTTCTTTTTCACTTTCTGTTTTAACATGAAATTCTTCTCAAATCCATAACATTATTTTTCTTAAACTCATATCCACTACAGAATGCTCCCTAACAACCAGAAGCCAAGCCAGTATCTGGAGCCACCTCTGCAAAGATATAAATTGTTTTTGGGAAATCTGTCCGAGATGCATTTTCAAAAATCATCTATCACCTTAAGACATCCATGTCACAGTTGAATTCAAACTCATGGTCTTTGAAGTCAGGGATATTATCCACTTACACAACCAGGCTGGCAAACCATGCTCCATCTTCGCTTTTAAAAATAAAAATTATAGTCTTTGTTTATGCCACTCAGATAAAAAGACTATAAATTTAAACTATTAATTCAAAATAAAGATATTTAGTGGGGTTTTATTCTTTTTAAGGGTATCTAACACATTATACAATATTATGTTTACTGTTTTATATATCTATATATATATATATAAATGTATACTCATACCTATATACGCTGATATATATATATATATAAAAATGTATACTCATACCTATATACGCTGATATATATATATATATAAAAATGTATACTCATACCTATATACGCTGATATATATATATATATAAAAATGTATACTCATACCTATATACGCTGATATATATATATATATAAAAATGTATACTCATACCTATATACGCTGATATATATATATATATATAAAAATGTATACTCATACCTATATACGCTGATATATATATATATATATAAAAATGTATACTCATACCTATATACGCTGATATATATATATATATATATAAAAATGTATACTCATACCTATATACGCTGATATATATATATATATAAAAATGTATACTCATACCTATATACGCTGATATATATATATATATATATAAAAATGTATACTCATACCTATATACGCTGATATATATATATATATATATAAAAATGTATACTCATACCTATATACGCTGATATATATATATATATATATATAAAAATGTATACTCATACCTATATACGCTGATATATATATATATATATATAAAAATGTATACTCATACCTATATACGCTGATATATATATATATATATATAAAAATGTATACTCATACCTATATACGCTGATATATATATATATATATATAAAAATGTATACTCATACCTATATACGCTGATATATATATATATATATATAAAAATGTATACTCATACCTATATACGCTGATATATATATATATATATATAAAAATGTATACTCATACCTATATACGCTGATATATATATATATATATATAAAAATGTATACTCATACCTATATACGCTGATATATATATATATATATATAAAAATGTATACTCATACCTATATACGCTGATATATATATATATATATATAAAAATGTATACTCATACCTATATACGCTGATATATATATATATATATATAAAAATGTATACTCATACCTATATACGCTGATATATATATATATATATATAAAAATGTATACTCATACCTATATACGCTGATATATATATATATATATATAAAAATGTATACTCATACCTATATACGCTGATATATATATATATATATATAAAAATGTATACTCATACCTATATACGCTGATATATATATATATATATATAAAAATGTATACTCATACCTATATACGCTGATATATATATATATATATATAAAAATGTATACTCATACCTATATACGCTGATATATATATATATATATATAAAAATGTATACTCATACCTATATACGCTGATATATATATATATATATATAAAAATGTATACTCATACCTATATACGCTGATATATATATATATATATATAAAAATGTATACTCATACCTATATACGCTGATATATATATATATATATATAAAAATGTATACTCATACCTATATACGCTGATATATATATATATATATATAAAAATGTATACTCATACCTATATACGCTGATATATATATATATATATATAAAAATGTATACTCATACCTATATACGCTGATATATATATATATATATATAAAAATGTATACTCATACCTATATACGCTGATATATATATATATATATATAAAAATGTATACTCATACCTATATACGCTGATATATATATATATATAAAAATGTATACTCATACCTATATACGCTGATATATATATATATATAAAAATGTATACTCATACCTATATACGCTGATATATATATATATATAAAAATGTATACTCATACCTATATACGCTGATATATATATATATATAAAAATGTATACTCATACCTATATACGCTGATATATATATATATATAAAAATGTATACTCATACCTATATACGCTGATATATATATATAAAAATGTATACTCATACCTATATACGCTGATATATATATATATATAAAAATGTATACTCATACCTATATACGCTGATATATATATATAAAAATGTATACTCATACCTATATACGCTGATATATATATATATATAAAAATGTATACTCATACCTATATACGCTGATATATATATATATATAAAAATGTATACTCATACCTATATACGCTGATATATATATATATATAAAAATGTATACTCATACCTATATACGCTGATATATATATATATATAAAAATGTATACTCATACCTATATACGCTGATATATATATATATATAAAAATGTATACTCATACCTATATACGCTGATATATATATATATATAAAAATGTATACTCATACCTATATATGCTGATATATATATATATATTTTTAAAAATAGATTTAATGACTTAAAAACCGAGATTACTTATAAAGATTTAATAAGATTAATACAACTAGTTTCAGCTTATAATAGCCTTCATCTGGTATTCTTAAAGGAAGAGAATAGTAATAAACATTGAAGTATCTAAAAACTTGAAAATACAGGTAAAATATCGCCACACATAATTGATACATAAAAAACGTTGTACTTTTTCAAGTTGTTCTAACAGACATTCCATTGTTTATTGCAAGTATGCATGCAGACTCATGTGAACGCCAATATTGAATAACTGCAGCATGGCTATCTGGGATGTTATAACTTAAATTGTTGTTTAAGTGGACAGGATTCAGAAGGATTTCCCTTGATTCTATAATTTTTCCCTCAAACTCATCATCAGAGCGAAAAATATTTTCTGATCTATCCCAGCAAACGAGTGGCTTTGTTGATCATCATTAGGATTATTTGAAAAAAGAACATGACTGGATAACGCAGTTGCATGTGATCTTTTGTAAGAGATGTCTCTTTTATGCTCTTCTATACATTGATATAGAAGAGCATAAAAGAGCTCTTCTCTTTTATGCTCTTCTTTTAGTTTGTCCGAAATAAGGGATATTGCAATCGCACCATAATTTATATACACCTGGATATTTTAGGTTGTGATGAGGAGGCTTTGGATGACTGATTAGAGAACGGATTTTTGGAAGGGTGGTGAAGAACGTCTTGATGTTATATTTTTTAAGGACTTTTGCTAATTTTTTAGAGACTGTGCTAATATATGGGATGGAGATGCTGCCTTTAAAATTACTAGTTCCTGTGGTGCACTGTTTAGGAGGATCCAGAAGAAATTTCTTAATCGTTTTTTCAGAGTAACCATTTTGTTTAAAGGTAAGCAAGAATTGATTTATTTCTTTTTGTTCATCTTGTTCATTCAAGAGAGAGCGTGCTCTGTGTCCTAAGGTAGATATAGTTCCAAGTTTTTGTGGTGGAAAATGATGAGAAAGATTATGCAGATATCTATTGGAATGAGTAGGTTTTCTGTATATAGAGATTTTTAATCTTTCAGAGCAACGTGTAAGCATGACATCCAGGAAAGGCAAGGAGTTATTATATTCTAGATCAGCAGTAAATTTTATAATAGGATGTTGGATGTTAAGATGATTAAGAAAAGCTATGAGAGATGTGTGCCCGTGATTCCAAACAATGAAAATATCATCAACATATCTTTACCAAACTTTCGGTTTAAATGAGAAGGAAGATATGGCTTTCGTTTCAAAATCTTCAACGAAGATGTTAGCTAGAACTGGGGACAAAGGATTGCCCATTGCCAGGCCTGGTTTTTGTTGGTAAATGGAGTCCTGATATTCAAAGTAACCAGAATGAATGCAATGTTTTAATAAAGCAAACATTTTTTTGGATAATTTGCCCTTTAGTAATGTAAGTACCTCATCTGTAGGAACATTAGTAAACAAAGATATTACTTTAACATGCAGAGAGAAGCAAGTTGTTGTTCCTCTGTATCGAGCCTTGATAAGACCCCATCTGGACTTCTGTGCCCAGTTATGGGCACCAGGGTTTCTTTGTGATGGGGAGGAAGTGGAGAGGGTCCAGAGACGAGTGACCAAGATGATAGCAGGTCTGTGGAATGAACCTTATGAGAATAGGTTGAGGATTTGTGGGTTGCAGAAATTGGACGATAGGCAAAGGAGGGGTGATATGATTGAGACATTCAAATTACTGAAGGGTTTTTATAAGATTGATCCAGAAGATATTTTTGAAAATATGACTGGTGGTGGGAGGACTAGGGGCCATGCATGGAAGCTGGGCAAGAGCGTGGTTGACAAGGGAGTTAGAGCTAGGTTTTTTACTTGGAGAGTGGTGAATGAGTGGAATAAGTTTCCAGAGTCTGTTGTGGGTGCTACGACCGTGAATGAGTTCAAGGCAAGGTATGATAGATAGTGTGTCAATGTCGAATAGTTGTTCTTGACATGATGTTAGGGCCTCCCTCTATGAGTCTGCCGACTCCTTGGAGTTTCCCAGAACAACAACAATAATAATAATAATAATAATAATAATAATAATGTCAAAACTTGCTAGAATGTCATTTTCATTGATGGGAATATCTTTTATATGTGAAACAAAATCTGTGGTGTTTTTGATGAAAGATGAAGATTTATTGGAGAAACACTTGAGGTACTTTGCTAGATATTTTGAAAGTTTATATGTAGGTGAATCAATTCCTTCCACAATTGGGCGAAGAGGGATGTTTTCTTTATGAATTTTGGGAACTCCATAGATGCGTGGGATAAGAGGATGTAGAGAGCGTAAAGAGAGGCGAACATTATGAGGAAGTTCACTCGCAGTCTTTAACAAGTTGTTTGTACGGTTTTGTAATTCTCTTGTAGGATCTTCCTGAAGAATTGAATATGTCGAACTATCTCCAAGTAATTGAAGCATTTTGTTGTGGTAATCTTCGGAGTTGAGGATGACCGTGGAATTGCCTTTATAAGCAGGTAAAATAATAATGTTACTGTTCTGTTTTAGATTTTTTAGGGCTTGTCTTTCAGCCAGAGAAATATTATCTGTTGGAGGTTTAGCATTATTTATAATGAAAATTGATTCAATACGAAGAAGTTTTGCCAAATGATTAGGAATGAGTGAACTTGCCTTTTCTATTTTTGTAAGGAGAGATTCTTTAGGGATAAATTTTGGTGAGGGAATGAAATTGAGACCTTTGCGAAGAATATCAGTTTCCGCATCCGTTAAAATATGAGAAGATTTGTTCACTACAACTTTTTCAGGATTAATATGGGCTTCACTATGACTAGATCTGTTTTGTATCCTTTGTAGATTATTAAATTTCCGGATAAGAGTATACTTATTATTGTTTTGTATTCGAGTGGCTTGTGCTTCCTGTTAATGATAAAATCATGTAAGTTATCATTATCCATCATTATTTCAAGTTTTTGAGCTAAAGATCTTTTAGTGGTGAACAAAAAAGCTAAACAACGTTTTGTGTCTGAAATTCTTTCACTGAGGAGATTATGATAAATTCTTTTAGCGCGTTCTGTTGTTATTTTTTCTTGAAAAGAGATGAATTTAGGAAAAACTGAATGGAACTTACAACGTTTGAGAAATACTAACCTGTTTATTTTCAGGCCTATTTTCTTCAATGTTTTTTTAAAATTCCTTTTTATGTTAATTAGAGATGCCTTGTCATTTAGGCTATAGATGCAATTATATGCTTCAACTCGGTTGTTGTGATACATTTTTAAAAATAGATTTAATGACTTAAAAACTGAGATTACTTATAAAGATTTAATAAGATTAATACAATTAGTTTCGGCTTATAATAGCCTTCATCAGGTATTCTTAAAGGAAGAGAATAGTAATAAACATTGAAGTATCTAAAAACTTGAAAATACAGGTAAAATATCGCCACACATAATTGATACATAAAAAATGTTGTACTTTTTCAAGTTGTTCTAACAGACGTGCCATTGTTTATTGCAAGTGTGCGTGCAGACTCACGTGAACACCAATATTGAATAACTGCAGCATGGCTATCTGGGATATTATAACTTAAATTGTTGTTTAAGTGGACAGGATTCAGAAGGATTTCCATTGATTCTATAATTTTTCTCTCAACCTCTTCATCAGAGCGAAAAATATTTTCTGATCTATCTGATATGTTTATATATATATATAAATGTATACTCATACCTATACATGTTGATATATATATATATATATATATATATATATATATATATATAAAAAAATGTAAATGTATACTCATGCCTATACACACACACACACACACACACACACACACACACACACACATATATATATATATATATATAAAAATGTAAATATATACTCATGCCTGTATACGCTGATATATATATATATATATGTAAATGTATACTCATGCCTATATACACACACACACACACACACACATATATATATATATATATATAAATATAAATGTATACTCATACCTATATAATGCTGATATGTGTAAATGTGTACTCATACCTATATAACGCTGATATGTGTGTATGTGTACTCATACCTATATAACGCTGATATGTGTGTATGTGTACTCATACCTATATAACGCTGATATGTGTGTGTATGTGTACTCATACCTATATAACGCTGATATGCGTGTGTATGTGTACTCATACCTATATAACGCTGATATGCGTGTGTATGTGTACTCATACCTATATAA
The DNA here is from genome assembly GCF_054136105.1 of Typopeltis vanoorti. Lineage (NCBI taxonomy): Eukaryota > Metazoa > Arthropoda > Arachnida > Uropygi > Thelyphonidae > Typopeltis > Typopeltis vanoorti. The sequence continues at coordinate 100,666,613 of NC_143550.1, read as the reverse complement.
CGCTGATATGCGTGTGTATGTGTACTCATACCTATATAACGCTGATATGCGTGTGTATGTGTACTCATACCTATATAACGCTGATATGCGTGTGTATGTGTACTCATACCTATATAACGCTGATATGCGTGTGTATGTGTACTCATACCTATATAACGCTGATATGCGTGTGTATGTGTACTCATACCTATATAACGCTGATATATATATATATATATATATCAGCGTATGTAGATAGATAGATATATATAAATGTATACTCATACCTATATTATATGCTGATATATATATATATATATATATATATATATATAAATGTATATTCATACCTATATACGCTGAGATATATATGTGTGGGTGTACACACATATACACTGATATTATTGCAAAGACTTAAGGAATGCTAATTTGCTGTTTCAGTACCCCCTATGCTAAATGAGTGCCTACAGTATTTAGAAAATAGAAAGGTATGATATGTCTTTTATTCATTATCTTTTTTATATGCTAAATAATATGTTGAACATTTCATGTGTTTTCATTCCTATAATACCCTGACCCTCTCTCCTTGCCCTTCACTTTATAATAGTAATTCATTCCAAAATCAATCATACCATAAAAATATATTGAAAGTTTATTTTTCACTTGGTTAGAGTATAATAAATTTAGTTTAATCCTTTATCCAAGTGTGAGCAAACAAAGTTTGCGCCTGAAAGTATCTTCAGGACTGGGGTAAGGTGATACAACACCAGGGCAACTCCTTGTAAAGGTGTAGCAAGCTACCAGCACTCCTGTCTTAGTATCTCCTTTAATGCAAAACACATCTCCTTGCAGATATGTCTAATGTTATGCATTAAGGGAAGGGCCACTACCCAGACTAGTTTCGAGCTTTAAAGGTCGAAAGGTAGTGGCCCTTCCCTTAATGCATAACATTAAGGGAAAAGCCACTACCCAGACTAGTTTCGACCTTTAAAGGTCGAAAGGTAGTGTCCCTTCCCTTAATGCATAACATTAGACATATCTGCAAGGAGATGTGTTTTGCATTAAAGGAGATACTGAGACAGGAATGCTGGTAGCTTGCTACACCTTTACAAGGAGTTGCCCTGGTGTTGTATCACCTTACCCCAGTCCTGAAGATACTTTCAGGCGCAAACTTTGTTTGCTCACACTTGGATAAAGGATTAAACTAAATTTATTATACATTAAAATATAATATTAATCTAATAATTCATTGTATTTTGTAATTCATTATAGTATACTGAAAATTGAAATAGGCATGATTTATTAAAATATAAATCTGATTTAATTTTATTTAAAATATTAAAACATTTAAAAACTTGAAAAAATGGAGAAAAAAGATTAAAATTCTGAAGAAGTCACGCTGCTTAAAATTATTTGCAGTGTGGTGTTGTTGTGGTGTCTGGAAATCATGCTCTGGAGAGCAATAACTTTTTCAAGCCACTTCAGATCTCTAATAAGCAGGACAGTGGTCTCCCACTAAAGACAATCACAAGCATCCATGCCTGCAGCCAGATTCAGACCTGTGACCTGCTGATTGGAGTGCAGGTATGCTACTTACTTGGCCAACCAGGCTGGCAGTGGAGAATAGATACTATTCTATATATGTGTCCTTTAACCATATAATTGTAGTGTTTTGAACACTTTTTCCCTCTTGGCACCTTATATACCTTTTCAGTTCTACTGAACTTAAATCCATATTCTACTATATTTTCAGTTCGCTATTTTTCTTAAAGTAAAAATCTGATCATGATTATGCCTTTGGACTGAACCCAACTTGTTTTTTTGCAGAAGAAAACTGAAAGAGATACTATTTTGCATTTAGTATGGAAACGTCTCAGTAATTCTAATTTGCAGCTTTATTTTCCCCTTTTTTTTTTTATAGGTAGGAGCTGTTGAGATCTCATTTTCAACATGAAAATGATAATCTCATTTTATCTACATTCAGCCTTTTGACCATTGCTTCTCATTATGCAGTGCAACTACTGTAAAAGTGGAAGGAAAGATTTTTATATGGAGGCTCCATGATAATTTTGATGAAGGCTCAATGATAATTGCGATTCTGGTATAGTGGAGAAAGTGCAAAGGAGAGAGTATTAAAAATATCAGGATTGTGGAATACTGATTATGAAGACAGATTGAGAATTTATGGACTGCAGACACTAGCAAACAGGAGAAAGAGGGGTGATATGATTGAAAACTTACGAACTTCTGAAAGGGTCATACAAGATTTCAGTTGATGGAATTTTTCAATATATGGAGGGGTGAGGAAAGGGTAAGAGGACAAACCTTGGAAGCTGAGAATGAATGTTGCTAAGAAAGGGGGGGGGGGCTAGATTTTTCTCTTATAGGGTGACATGTGATTGGAATGGATTGCCATTGGATGTTGTGAGTACAAGTAGCGTGAATGAATTCAAGAATAAGTATGATAGCTGGTGCATGTAGTATGTGACCTCCCTCGATGAGACCCTGACTCCCTCGAGGTCTCTCTTAATAATAATAATAAGTGATGTGCTGAGGAGTATGTGATGAGATCATGTTTCCTTGAGGTCAGAGATGCACAGAGGGAAAGTGAAAGAGAGTATTATTTTGGAAAGTACAAATGATCTGGCATGCAACAAGTGCAACAGTGGTGTTAAGAGGAGTAACAAATGCAAATGCATTAATTATATTGTTTGTCTAGTTATTGTTATTAATGCATCACATAAATAGAAATGTGACTTTATGATAAAAATGCATCAAGTTTGCAAACTGCTAATCTTTTTTTTTTTTTTTAAATTGGAGGTGGCCATTCTAACAAAAGGGCATTATTAAAATGCAAAGAACCTATATCAGAGCTTTTCAACTGAAGGTGAGTTAGCTGTTCTAATACAGAACAGCTAACTCACCTTTAGCTGTTCTAATACAGAATAATGGAAATGTGGCAGGTTTTTTTTTCATCCAACAAAACAGGTAAACCAGCCAGAAGAACACATGCATTTGATAGTCATAATACATTGTGCACATAGGATGACTTCCCTATTAGAACACTAACTATAGCACTAACTAGAAAAAATAAAATATCACTCCTATCAAAGGATAAAATTAAACTTATGAAATTAATACAGAAGATTATATACATTCAATGCAATAGTTTAGGCTGCAAATTATCATAAACTAGGTTTCCAAGAAGCAAAGTTACTTAGCTGTGAGATGCCATTGAGCCTAACATGCATGGGCGAATGGGATATTGAGATAGCTAGAATTCCCTCCTGGAAACTTGGGTTTTTTCATCCAAAATACTGGAAAATGTACTAGTAAACAGTAAAATTTAGGGAAAATGAATATATTGCATCCATTGCAAGATTATGATGGTTAATAGAGATACAAAAGAAAAAATAAAATATCACTCCTATCAAAGGATAAAATTAAACTTATGAAATTAATACAGATGATTACATACATTCAAAATGCAATAGTTTAGGCTGCAAATTATCATAAAGTTTATTAATGTTTACTTCAAGGTATGTGACACACAATCTTAAAATATTATATGCAAATGATCATTTGAAAGTACTCTACACTTTGATCCGACTGTTTTCGTTTTTGAAAATGGTGATTCACAAAAATGGAGAATATTATTATTATTATCCTAAGACCCAATGCAGTCAAAGACTCATCTAGGAGGCCCCTTTGTCATACACAGCTCATCATACCTTGCATTAAACACATTCAAATTCTCTGCAGACATTACACTCTCAGGCTAGGTATTCCAATCAGTCACAACTCTGCATGCAAAAATACTGTTTCTCGCTCCCTTTGCTTACTCCCCCCTCCTTATACAGCTTCCAGGGATAACCTCTTGTTCTTCTCAATCTTCCACCATTTTATGAAAAATCTCTTCAACATTGATCCTATAACAATCCCTTACCGCCTCATATTTCGCTATCATATCACCCTTCTTTCTCCTATCCACTAGACTCTAAATTGCATCTTCTCAACCTTTCCTCATGTTCAACATTCCAGAGATCAGAAACTAACTTAGTCAATCGCCTCTGGACCCTTTCTAACATCTCTTTGTTCCTTTGAAAACCAGGTGACCAAATCTGTGCTTAGTAGTCCATATTTGGTCTAATCAAGGCCTTATAGAATGGAACAAGAATCTCCTTACAAGTCAGTGTCCTCTGCATCATTTCCAGAATTTGTTGTGTTTTCCTCACAATTTTGGCAATATGTCCTCTAAATTTTAGATCCTTATTCACCATCACCCCAAGATCTCTTATTTCCTCTGCCCCTCCAACAATATATCCCCACCAAGTGTAAATTCTACATCCTATCTTTGTTTCCCAAATTTTAAAACCTTGCATTTTCAACATTGAACTAGCATCCATACTCCTGTGCCCATTCACTCAATCTATTCAAGTCTTTTTGTAAGGCCAGAAGATCTGCTCTACTCCTCATAGTTCTTCCCAACTTTGCATCTTCTGCAAACAACTGAATATATCTCCATCCAAATCTTCCCCAATATCATTAACATTCAGATTTAACAGCAGTGGTCCAAAACAGATCCAAATGCACCACTAGTGACTTTCCTGTTCTGGAATGTTGCTCCCCTATACACAACTTGCTGACACCTGTCAGATAGCCAGGCTCCAATCCAATTCATTAGTCTAATATCCAACCCCATCTGCTCTAGTATGACCATTAACTTATCATGTGGTAATGTGTCAAAAGCCTTCTTTGTAAAATCTAAGTATACTACTGTGCATCCATCTCGTTCGTCCAATGAAGCCCTCACCTTATTGTAATAAATAAGTAAATTATTAAAACATGACCTTCTTTTAGCAAATCCATGCTGTCCATCAAAGATGATACCACTGTTGTCAACCCAATTCTGGATTCTGGTTCTCACCAGCCTCTCCATCACTTCTGACACACACAGATAGGCCTATAATTTTAATGCTTGAGTTCTGTCACCTCCCTTTTGAAGCGGCACAGTCTCACCTTCTTTCCACTCCTTTGGAACTTGACCCAGGTGCAAGACTCATATTAAACAAAAATGTCAAGGCAGATGCCAGTTCCCTGGCACATTTCTTCAGAATACGTGGTGATATATTATCAAGTCTAACAGCCTCATTAACATCGTTTGCTTAATTTTCCATATACCTCTTGCTCACTTAGTCTCCCCTCATCCTCAACTGCTCTAAAGCTCTCCATGATGTCACATTTGCAAGAATGAAAAACCTTTATGAACTGTCATTAAATATCTCAACTATATCCTCTGCAGCAGTTGTTCTTATACCATTTTCTCCAATCAGTGTCATCCTTCCATAATCATTCTTTTTTTTTTTTTTTTTTTTACTGGCTACATATCAATAGAACTCTGTGGGATTTCTTTTGGCTTCATTTGCTAACTGCTGCTCATACTTTACTTTTGCTATCCTTACCAACCAAGTTACCCTCCTTGCTTGTTCTTTGTAATCTCATGGAATTGATTCTTACCACCCTTGTGTTGCTTCTATAATGTCTTTTTCCTCTGTATTGCATGCTTAATCTCTTCATTCATCCATTTCACACCTACCTTATTTAACCTTCTGATCCTTGGAATACATTTAGACATTGCTTCTTCTACTAGATAGTTCCTAAATATCACCCAAGCAGCCTTGATCTCCTCAGCCAACTGCTCATTCCATGCTACACCTGCAAACTGTCTCTGAGCTTCTCATAATTATCATCCTTGTAGTTCCATATATACTCTGTCCTCACACTGCTGGCAACCACCCAGGTAATCACTTTGTGATCACTCTCACCAACTGGAATGGGATTTGACACCTCATTTATAATAACATCCTCTGATGAGATGATCAAATCAAAGACCCGCAATCCTCGTGTGCCCTCTATTACATACTGCCTGAGGTAGTTGCTCCTCATAAACTCGAGAAACTAATTTTCTTTACTTCCAGTTGCTATCTCATCATCCCAGTCTATATTGCCATAATTAAAATTGCCCATAATGATCACCCTTTTCTTATTTGCTTTGCTGATTTGATTATACATTTCATGGTCACTACCATCCACATTCTTCTTCTTCTTGAGTATTCTGCAATTCAGCAGGTTCTTCTTTTAGTAGCAGAAACTTTCCTTCCACTCTCTTCTGTTCTGAGCCTTCTCTTTCAAGGTTGTGTACCTGTCTCCATTCAGCATGTCATCTAGCATTGTTTTCCTTACTCTTCCTGTGGGTCTTTTTCCATCTATTTTTCCTTCGATGGCATCTCTGATTCTATTCCCTCTCAGAATATGTCCAATCCAGTTTCCATTGTTTCTTTTTATCCTCCTTAACAGACTTCTTTCTTCTTCTACTCTTTTTAAGACCTCTTCATTAGTTATTTTATCTGTCCATTTGATTTTTTCCATCCTTCTCCAAATCCACATTTCAAAGCCTTAATTTCTTCTTTCTTCAATGTCCAAGTTTCAGCTGCATAGAGGGCAACACTCCACACATAACAATTTATTAGTCTTTTCTTTAGGTTTCTATCCATTTTACTTCTGAATAAATTCCATTTTCTATTAAAGGCATCTCTTCCCATTGCTATTCTTGCTTTTGTCACTTTTACATCTTCCATCACTGTTAATAACACTTCCTAGATATTTAAATGTCTTTACTTGATTCAATTTTTCCCCATTTATTCTGATATCCATATTTTCCTCTTTCCACTACCATCCACATTACCAGGTATATAACAACATGCGACTAAGTATTTCATTCTATTCACCTCTATCTCATGATACTGCCTCAAAACCACTGTTACTATTTCCCCTCTTGCACCTCACTCCTCCCTTTTTACCCTTTCTATCTTCATGAAACTTCATGAAGATAGAAAGGGTAAAAAGGGAGGAGTGACAGGAAAAAAGATGACATCTTTTTTCCTGTCAAGATGTCATCCTCATCCAACCCTGTCTGACTTACTCCAACAATTTTTGGATGAACAGACTCAATCAATGCAACTATTTCATTTGCGACATAATAACAGCTGTTATGTTTGTATACACTTTCTAGCATTTGTATACAAACATAACAGCTGTTATTATGTCGTTGCTTTCTCTATATTTTACTTCATTTTATCTCTAATTAGCATGCTATCTAATCTACTGTTGTGCCTCTTAAATATTAAATCAGTACTATTTCCTTTTCGGATACTGGCAAATTTATATTATGCTGTGTCAGCCAATATCCTATAACAGAAGAGACTCTTGTTCAGGGAAACAATTCTAAATTCAAAAGGGATTCGCACAATAATTAATCTTACGCTAGCGCTGTGCAGATTCAGTTAGCAGTCGTGACCTGAATCTCACCTAAGCAATAATATCTAATTCCCTCCCACCAAAAGGTTCTGTTTCATAAGTGGTGGTTTGAATTCGTAATCAGGCATAAGCTCAGGTATAAGGTACAAAACATGTTTATTGGAAAAGCACAAAACATTTACAGTTAAGAAAATTCAAATACTCATTAGAACAAAACTCACTCTAAGTTAAGGTTCATACTTAATCACAACAATGAAATTGAGTAAGCTAAATCCTTCAATTACGAAAAGATAAGATTAAGTGTAAGCATAACACTACTAGGATATAATTCCTTTCACAAGTTATTCACAGAACATGCATTGAACACGTTAATACTCTATCAATAACTATCTTAATTCCAAATTTCATTAGTAAAGCCTAGCCATTCTCAATCAAAACACTGCCTATCAGCAGTTCTTCTTTGTTTCATGGGGTCTTAACTAATTCAATCAAATTCTCACTTAAAAGTTCTCTATTAGTGTCCTTAGTTTACAGTATACACAAAATTCTTATTCTTCTAAGCGATTTTTTAACATAGAATGAAATTCTTTACATTACCGGATCCTTTCTGATTTCATGCCACCATCTCATGTAGATCTGGATTACCTTACTGTATGGGTATCGGCCGTCTCTGCACCTGGCGAGGCACTACGCTTTTCTTTGAATCATTTCTGGACTGTGGCGTGCTTTCTACCGCTCCGCAGGAAATTTCCTCTGTTCTCTTCGATGGGACTTTATTCGAAGGCTCTGATTCTGCATAGGCCGTCGTAACACGATCAGCTTTGCTTGGAAATCCTCAAGCATTCTCAGGAATAGGCCTCGTCGTCCAACATCACTGTAGTTGACCCACCACTCTCTCACGAATCAACCGACAAATCTCCTAAAACTGGAATCCAGGAAATGAAGAAGAAAAAGGACGCCTGATATCGTGCCCTCTATTTGATCTTCTTTATCGCACAAACCTCACAGTTCATGCCCCTTGGGTGATCTCACACTCTCCCCAATCTGTTAGTTCACTGTATTCCAGGTAGCCGTTCTGATGTCGTTTTCCACGTAGGTACAGCCTCCGGCGCTACGCTCAACTCATACAGATTACATATGATTATTTTGGATTACTACTTATTATCTGTTTGGAAATTTCGTAATGTACTGGACAGCTTAATGGGATTTACAAATAATTTAACAATTTCTTTACACAATTCTCACTATTCTAACACAAAATTCTCTGCTTCTGAATTCAGTTATACAGGAATAAACTTCAGTATATATAGAACATATAATATCACATAACACAAGGAAATCTTCGCAATTATATGCTGATGTGCAGGTATCTCCTTAATTAGTAATATTTATTATGTTAAATCCTGAATAAAGAATTTCTTTGCAAGATTCCTTCATTCAGGATCTAACACAGCTCATACCATAGCTAACTGCTGTTCATACTTCACTTTTGCTACCCTTACCACTGATACCACTTATTAGATGTAACTTCTCCATACTTGAGACATTTCTTTTTCTCCTTATTCATCTTAGAACTTTTTTTCAAATCCACTCTTTTCCCTTGATCTCAGGTCATTCCCTTTTTTCTACACATGCATTCACATCTTGGAGCATCAACCTTTCTCATGAAAGGCTGCTGCAAATCTCTTTAGGTTCACAAAGGTATCAGGTAGTGCTGAATATACTGACAAAGAATTTCATAGAGCCTTGATATATCATAGGCATTTATTATTTAGCGAACTATCTCATTTGCATGCAGAATAATACTCTAGATTGGACTCTTAAAATATTGAACTCTGATTATCACAATCTGTAATCATTTTATCACTGGATACACTTCAGAATTAACTGATAAAAGTAACATAACAACAAAAAAAAACCCAACTCACACCAAGACACTAGGGAAGAATTCAAACACTTTTTCAAAACTTATCTGGCGTATGTCTCGATGGGTACTGACTGAAAGCAGTGGGAATAGTGTACTGCTGATTCGGATTGATTTGCGCTTATGCTCTGCTTCATTCTGCAAGTCTTGACATATCTCAGAATCGGTTGCTTCTCACAATTCTTTGCCTCCTCTGATCTCCATAACATTTGGGTGAAAACTGATACTGAAATGCCACTATCTGTTTCCTTTAAATGATGTAGTCTTTTTTTTTTTTCCTACAAAAAAAAAGACTGTTGGTCACTGACGTCATTTATTTGAATTCAGAATTTAAAAATTGGAAAGAAGTAGACTTTCTGGTATTTATCCCAGATGGTCTAGATCAGGGGGCCCCCAACCAACATGCCATGAACCCCGGATCTAGAAGAATGCACACAATTTAGATCCAATATACTAGTCTCATTATCCCTAATTGTTTCAGCTGTTATTTCAAGCATTGAAACCCGCTTTTTTTTTTTTTGTAATAAAAAATTTAGTATTGAAGACAAAGTTTCTACTGCTGAATTATGTGAAAACTTTATGTTGTGAACCATCTTAATAGTAGTTTTGAGTATTCTTTCGAGATTGATCATTAGCATTATGATTCTGAACTATTATAAGAAAGTAGTATTGAAAAAACTAAAGTTTATGAAATGTCTTAGCTCCATTTACAGTTAACTGACACATTCAGTATTATATATATATATATAATTATAATTATATTACAGAGGTATTTCTCTTCTGACTGTTCCTTGTAAGATTTATGCCAGTATATTTGAGAAATGGTTGAGAAGGATTGTGGAAGAGAAGCTTGGTGAAGAACAAGCTGAATTCGGGCCAAACATAGACTGTCAGGATCAGATTTTCACTTTATGACAAATAGTTGAGAAGTCATGGGAATATAACAGAGATCTGTATTTAAGTTTTGTAGATCTGGAAAAATCATATGACAAGGTGCAAAGAGAGAAGCTATTCAAAATGCTACAATCGTATGGTGTCAGTGGGGCATTATATCAAGCAATACTTAGTCTTTATATGAGTTGTAAGTCAGCAGTCAGAATTGAATGAAGTACAGGAAGATGGTTTAATGTTAAATTTGGTGTCAGATAAGGATGTACATTATCCCCTCTTTTATTCATTATCTATATGGATCACATTTTGAAGGGAAGTGGTATTAAACCTGATATCAAAATTGGAGATGTTAATGTCAGCTCTTTGCTTTATGTGGATGATGTTATACTTCTAAATAAATCCACTACAAGTCTGCAAGATTCTCTGACTAAATTGAATAACTGTTGTAATAGATATGGTATGAAGGTCAGCAATAAAAAGACAAAGACAATGAAAATAGGCAGAATAATTGAAAATGTCAACTGTATTGTGAATGGAGAACCTATGGAACAAGTAAAACATTTCAGCTACTTAGGCACAATTTTTAGTGAAGATGGTAAATTCAATATAGAATAACAGAATCAGCAAAGCTGCTATGGTGGGAAGTCAACTGAATAAATTCATATGGAATAGGAGAAATTAGTCAAAACACTAAATTAGCTATATAGAAGACAGTGTTCAAACAGTTTTAACCTATGGATCTGAGAGCTAGGTTAGAAGTAATACACTTGATCAAAGACTAGAGACCACAGATATGAGAGTCCTGAGAACGATTAGGGGCATGAACAGATAATATCAATGGCAACATCATATTAAAAACGAGGATATTAGGAAAGAACTTGACATTGTTAGCATCCGGGAATGTGTTAACAGAGCTAATCTCAGGTGATATGGTCACTTAAACAGAATGGGAGAGGAACGATTAGCAAAGCAAGTGTTTTCTGCCAGGTTGGCAGGACAGAGAAAGACCAAGATATAGGTGGATTGATATGATAAAAAGTGCCTTAGAAGATAGAAATATAAGGTCTGACAATGTGAAGCCTTGACAGGTAACAGATTGATTTGGAGGAAAATTGTAGATAAGCAGTTAGTAATGATGTAAATTTTTCATGTAGTACTATCATATCCTGTATATCCCTTGAGGGTAAATGTCAGGAATTTGATGATCTCTCTCTCTCTCTCTCTCTCTCTCTCACACAATGGACAAAACATTAGAGATACCTACCTAATAGTATTTCAGTCCTCCTCTAGTGCGAATAGTAGCATGTACTTTCCAAGGCATTAACCTCTACCAGATGCCAGAGGTAATTCCAGCAGTGCCTGTTGCGACATTTCCACAACTGCACCTAAGACATCTGTCCCAGATATGAGGATCTTATATCTTACTCCACGGCATCCCAGAGAGATTTGATAGGATTTAAATCGGGAACATTGGGGGCCACTGGATAGTCCTAAACTCAGATGAGTGTTCTTCAAGCCATGCCTGGATGGTTGTAGCCTGGTAAGGCAGTGCACTATCCTGCTGAAACAATCAGCATGAAGGCCATAGAAGTGCGTAGGTGATGAGCAAGCACTTTCTGGTAGCTCACAGCATTGAAGGATCTCTCCAGACACACTGAGGAACCTAATGTGTCACATGAGAAGACAACCCCCCCAAGTGCTATCACAGAGCTACCACCTCCTTGAACAGAGCCCACCTGGTATGCCAGGGCTGTTGCCTCATTTTATCGATGCCACACCTGCACCCTTCTGTTAAGAGATTGTTTATTTTATTTCATCTCTGAGTGTTTATAATTACACAAGGATTCAATTCAGATTGGTGCAATGACTTTTAAGTAATTCTTTTAGAATCTGGAAAATTATTGATTCAAGACCAAATAAAAAATATATACCTTTAATGAAACTAAAACATTATATACATTTAAATACATTACATAAATAACTATAAAGTTAGCTGGAGCCAAGGTTTTCTAAAATAAATCTACACTTCAGAGATTTTCTTATCCAAAAATAAAAAATCATTAATTCTCTGACTCATTCTATTATTGGATTGTTTGACATATACTTAATCATTTCTACCAGACTAAACGCCTTGTTTTCACAACAACAAAAATGTTCATCAGAGTCAGTTTCTTTCTTAGGCCCTTTCCGAAAATATAACTTTTTTCTTCTTCTTTTCCATGGGATCCTTTATCTCCATTATATAGTACACAATATTATTCCTCTTGTCTCACTGAAGTATAAATATTTCCTCTTGTAGTTCTATTTGACACACACAGTTTACTAATTTTTGTACCAGAGAAAAAGGTTTTTTATACTACTTCATAAACATATCTAAGTTGAGCTTTTCATGTTAAGCCACTTTACAGTTTCAAATTTCATCAGTTGCTTTTTCCATTGTAATCTGTTTTCCATAGTAAAATTTCATCTTCTGCCCTTAAGACAGAAGATGAAATTTTCCATTTAGCATTTCCTCGAACATTCAATTAGAATGCTGACTGCAATATCTTCTTTTATTTACTAAATACTTGTTGACATTTGAACTCCTCCAGTTAAAGACTTGCAGCTATACGATTCCTTTTCGGAATCTTCTATTAATATTCTCCCAATTGTCACGTAAAACTTAAAACTTCCTAAGAACAAAACTTCTCCGGTCTGCGTTCTTAAACTTCCATTAGCTCTCTAATTATTTTCCTTGTTACCCGATACCAAATGCTCACTCTCTGTCAGCTGTCAGTCACCAATCAATCTCCTCTGCGAGCATGCACACTCCATGTAGATAGCCAGCGAGAAGTTACACGTAATGGCTGACACGTTGTCTCCGTTAGCATAAACAGAATGCCTAAACAAACCACCACAAATACCTCAACACCTACAATTTTATATTACAATAAAGAAGATTACAATTATTACAAACTGTTAAATCTATTAAGTACATCAATTTTCAAATGCTTTACATTTTCTTCTTCATGTGTCATCCCCTAGAAGGAGGTTGGCAACCATGTCATGGAACTTTTTTCTTTTTTTTGTTGCTCTGGAACATTTATGGTAATTAAAGCCAGTCCAGTCCTTAATGTCTTCAAACCACATTCTCCTGGGTCTGCCTCTCCCTCTTTTTCCATCCAGTTTCCCTTCTAATATTAATTTCTGAATGCCTTTTTGTCTAGTTAGATGTCCAAAATATTTAAGTTTTTGTTCTTTAATTATTTTCATTAATGTTCTTTTCATTTTTGCTTTCTTTAAAACATCTCCGTTTTTCATTTTCTCTGTATGGTATTTTTCTCTGCTTCTTTATTTAGAGTCCAAGTTTCACTGTTGTAGAGAAGGCTTGACCAGATATAGCATTTTATTAATCTTTTTCTTGTGTCTATATTAATGTCTCTGAATGTTAGAATAGTTTTCATATCAATAAAGGCTTTTCTTGCTATCTCTATTCTTCTTTTTATTTCTTTAAGGGAATTTCATCTGTCTGTAAACATTTGTCCCATATATATATTTTTCTTTCTGTTAACAGTTATGTTTAGTTTCTTATTGATTGGCTCTTTTGATATAATCATGCACTTTGTTTTCTTTAGGTTAATAATTAATCCCATGTCTATGCTTCTGTTGTAAATTTCTGTGACTAAGTTTTGAAGATCATCTTCAGATTCAGCTATAAGGACTGTGTTGAAAGTTTTTTTTTTTTTTTTTTTTTTCACTTGGTTAGAGTATAATAAATTTAGTTTAATCCTTTATCCAAGTGTGAGCAAACAAAGTTTGCGCCTGAAAGTATCTTCAGGACTGGGGTAAGGTGATACAACACCAGGGCAACTCGTTGCAAAGGTGTAGCAAGCTACCAACAGTCCTGTCTCAGTAACTCCTTTAATGCAAAGGATTAAACTAAATTTATTATACTCTAACCAAGTGAAAAATAAACTTTCAACATCTTTCTCTAAATCCAGAGTAATTTATTAAAAAAGGGTGGCACACCATTTGGCAACTCCTATAGGTAGAGATGACCTGTGAATGCTTCTGCCTGGTATCTCAGCTTGGGCCTGGCTCCCACTGAAGACCTCAATAAAGGTCGAAACTAGTCTGGGTAGTGGCCCTTCCCTTAATGCATAACATTAGACATATCCGCAAGGAGATGTGTTTTGCATTAAAGGAGTTACTGAGACAGGAGTGTTGGTAGCTTGCTACACCTTTGCAACGAGTCGCCCTGGTGTTGTATCACCTTACCCCAGTCCTGAAGATACTTTCAGGTGCAAACTTTGTTTGCTCACACTTGGATAAAGGATTAAACTAAATTTACTATAAGGACTGTGTCATCTGTATACCTGAAGTTGTTGAAGTTCCTACCCTCGACTTTTACACCCTTCCGTTCTGAAATTTTTTAAAACTTGCTCACTATATATATTGTACGGTAAGGGTGATAAGATACATCCTTGTCTTACTCCTTTTTGGATTTCAAAGTTGTCAGAATATGCATTTTTATATCTTATTGAGGCCATTTGATTCCAGTATATATTTGTAATTATATGTAGATCTTTTCCTTTTAATCCGTTATTCTGTAGGATATGTATTAATTTCTTGTGATCTATTGAATCAAATGCTTTGCTGTAATCAATAAAACAAAGATATATGTTTTTCTGGTTATCAAGGCTTCGTTCACATAATGTTTTCAAATTGAAAATTCCTACTCTTGTACCTTTGTCTTTTTGAAAACCTGATTGAGTGTCTTCTATTTCTACTGACAAAGTGCTTTTTATTCTTTCTAGGATTATTCTCAGTAATAATTTTGTAACATGGCTTGTTAAACTTATTAGTCTATATTCTGAACATTCAAAAGTTCTTGGAATTTTGGGAATAGCGACAAAGATGGATTTCCTTAGATCATCAGGGATGTATCCTGTATCATAGATGTTATTAAAAATAACCTTTAGGTCATTAAGTGTGTTTTCATTATTTATTTATTTACATTTTATTTAGACAATAATAATAATATCAATAACTGGCACATCACAAGTGCCAATGCATGTATTATGAAACCAAAACTAACAATATATTAACATAGAGAAATAATTGTAAAAGATTCATAATTGTAAATCATGAATATTTTTACACTTCCATGAGCTCAGTACAACTGATAACAGGATTCATCAGACCACATGACTCTGGTATGCTCTGCAGAGGTCCAGTTTTGATAGTCCCGACATCAGGCGAGGTGCAATGCCTGATAACAATCTGTAGACGGTAAATGATTAGGGCGTTGGCTTCTGTAGCCCATGGTATGCAGGGTATGGCATACCATTTGCTTGCTGATGCTGCTTGGACCTCCGCTGACATTGAAACTGGATGTGATTTGTGCTGCCGTTGCCCTGTGGTTCATCTGTATGAATCTGGGCAGTCTACATTGACCTCGGTCATCAGTGGCATCTGGTCGGTCACCACTTGCTTGCTGGGTTCTGGTATGTCCGTTGATGGTATATAGAACTTTGATATGGTTGCCATCTAGCACCTCAGAGTTCTTATCACTTGGGTGATAGAATAAACATCTGTCTTCAGGCCCAGTAATATATCTACAATCAAAGTCTCTAAGATCACCACATTTACCCATATTCGTCAATTGTGATACACTGTTGGGAAGCCCTGATGTTTGCCTATTTACTGTCTGTGTTTGGTTTGTGTACATTTTCACTCTGCACTGTGGATGCCAGTGTCAACTTCCCATCACCCTTATCTCTGTTTTGTCCATTGATTGTATATATATAAAGCTTATTTTTATTATCTGTTGAAACTGATGATTCATATAAAGGCATAATTAATGTCCTAATTGTTCTAAAATGGTTTAATTTTGAATCTAATATAATGTACTTCGTTCCTCTTAAATTCTGTAGGATAATAATAAAGAAAACACGAGAGCTCTTACAGATTAAGTTAAAACTGTTTTATGCTGGTTTAGGTTTCAGGAACTATCATAATTTACAGCTAATATATTTTTCCTCCTGAGTAATGAGACTTGTGACTCCTGAGTCTTGTGTAATTCATAATGTTTTCCAAATGTATTAATGAAATGAAATGGTTTCTAAGAATAAATTTTGAGAATTTGTAGATCTTCAGAATGGTCCAAAAGTTCTTCACTTTATAATGTGTTTCAGAAAAACAAGCATGTATTGATAGTCAGATTCATGAAATGTTTACCATGCATTTGATGTGAGCACTATTTGTTACATGATAAGATCCACTTGGATCTTGTGTTTTAACAAATTAGATCCAGTTGGATTTTCTTTGCCTTTATGAAGTCCATTGGTGTAGTGTCTGGCAATGATCGAGGATAGGAGATACTATGAGATCATCCCTGTCGATTTATCAGTTTCTTCTTAGAACCCTAAAACATATACTCATGTTTTGTAAATTCACTTTCACAAAGATATGAAATTTTTGTCTCATCCATACACAAAAATTTATAAACTGTCCGCTCTCAAACATTTCCTCAAATGTCACTTGGCACAGTTTACTTCAAGTCTTCTCTAAGATCTTTTTATTGTAAGCTGTGGAACACCTCTGTAGCTGTTTGTATTATGTCATTATTGTGAACTCTTACTTCTGTTAAAAACTTTTGCCATGAAATTATCACCTCCTAGTACAAAACTAAAACAAAACTTGGCTAATCCTTGCAAGATTATTTAAGATATACATTAGTATACATGAAATGTGTATCTGTATATGCATATGTATAAGTTATAGTTTGGAAAAAATGTAAATTTCATTCACCAAATTCAGAATATGTTGTAAGTTTATGAATACTATTTTTCCTGGCTTTAATATAAAAAAAAAAAAGTAATAAAATGAATTTAAAAATTGGCCATGAAAAAATGATCTGATACTCTAATAAATTGTTCTTTCTTTTTATTTTATTGAGCATTTGTTATAACTATTTCTGTTTTAGAAAATAGATAAATCCTTTACGTATGAAGTGATAATAGTGGATGATGGCAGCACTGATGAAACTACTAATGTTGCTCTTCAATATGCAAAGAAATTAGGGATAGATACAGTGCGAGTTCTTACCTTAGTGCAGAATCGAGGCAAAGGAGGAGCTGTTAGGCTGGTAAGGCATTTAAAAATTTTGCATATTCAGAATTGATACTCTTGAATCAATTATTTAAGCACTTTCAATAGCTTGAGAATAATCTATTCTTATTTTAATCAGTGAAATGCAATTCATTCAAGCAAATTAATATATGAGTAAAAAAAAAAAAAAATCATAAGTTTGTTTTTTGATTGTTGCTTTTATTTACCAATTCTGTAAATAAAGGCCAATTCTGTTTTATGTTGTTTACTTGAATTCAGAATTAATACTTACAAATGTAAATATGTTTATCTAACTTATTGTGTCTAATGTGACACAATGCCTACTTTGTTAATTATCTGATTTTGTCATAATGAAATATGACCAATAAAAGGATGGCATACGGATATGTCATTTTATCTTCTGAGAGTACTCTGTCTTATTATCTTATTATCAGTATTATTATTATTGAGACCTCCAGGGAGTTGAGACCTCATCGAGGGAGGCTATATACATCACGCAAACCAGCTGTCGTACTTTCTCCTAAATTCATTCACACTAGATGCACTCACTACCTCTAAAAGCAAACTATTCCATTCACTGCTCTGTGAGAGAAAAACCTAGCCCTTACTCCTTTCTTGACTGCAAACAAACTTAACTACTGTGGATGCTCCTGTGTCATCTCCCCATCTTCTATATAACAAACATTTCATCATGCGATATCTTGTAACATCCATTCAGAAGTTAATAGAGCTCTATCATATCACTCCTCTTTCTCTTGTTCTCCAGAGTCTGTAATATGGGATTTAGATTATAAGCTTTCCCTCATAATCTAAATCCCATAATCCTGATATTACACATTACATAGTGGAGTGTGTTGTTATAGACATGGTGGATCAGTTGCTAGTGATGAAGAAATGCATCACCAAATAGAGATGATGGGTGTGAAAAGAGTAATCATAATGGAAGACTTTAATTATCCAAATATTAATTGGGTAGCAGTAAAATCTCGCAAGAAGAGTAAAACTGAATTTATTCAGCTGTTGCAAGACAACTTCTTTAAGCAGCATGTGACAGAATGAACTCAAGGTCAAAGAGTGTTAGAATTTGATTATAGTGTCAGAGGGTGTTTCAATTAAAGATGTAACTATTCTACCTCTGGTTGGTGACAGTAATCTTAGTCACTTAGGAAGTGACTAAGTTTATGAATGTTCCATTCAGAAAAGGTTACATGTTAAACTACAAGGCAGGACATTATGACAAACTGAGGAGTATACTGAGTTCAGGAGAATGATATTGGTTGCTGGATGGGAAGAATTGACAGTGCATGGGAAACATTTAAAAAATACTTAAATGATGCAATATCAGAATGTGTCTCAAGAGTTTAAAGAATAAATAGGGTAGGAGTCAAATGGATGTGTAATCTTATTAAGCAAGAGATTTGTAAGAAACAGATGATGTGGACAGAATACCATGTACGTGAGAATGATGTCCATTATGAAAATTATAAGCAGCAAGGTAGAATAGGGACAACTGTTGTACGGAAGGCTAAAAGTCTGAGTATGAAAAGAAACTGGCTCTGCACTCTAAAGATAATCCACAAGAATTCTGTTGATATGCTGCAAGTAAAAGAAAGATTGAATATGAAAGAATAACTCTTCTGAATGCAGATGGTGTGAAGGTGACAGATGCAGAAGAGGTTGTTCAACTAATGAGTGCCCATTTTGCTAAAAGCTATCTACTTGGTGTATACAACGTTTAATTCACTTATTTTGTATCCAAACACAAGTGGTACAGTAGTAAGTAATCGGTACAACATTATTTACAACAAATTAGGATATATTACAAATGAGAACAGCTTAAATTTAATAGATAGGTAAGTTATACAGGTAATAATATGTAAAATATGAAGGAAAAAGAAACTATATATAAGTTACATATAATAAATATGGTCAGATGTTCCTCCAGTATATTGCACAATCAACTTCTCTTTCTGTGCAGGATGCAAGGTCCTCTTTTGTGCGTGACAATTGAAGAAGGTGTTCCATGGACTGGGTTGCTTCAGACTTACAATTATCTGGTTCAGTGAGGTAACCCCATTTGATGAGGTTTTGTTTGCAACATCCTATCATTCGTAGTCTATTGAGGATTTTTCAAGTATTCCAGCCCAAGTGGACACCATGTGGAAGATGTTTGACTGTTGGAATACCAGTATTACTCTCAGGGTATTGTGCAAACCATTGTTGAAGTCTTGTCTCTGGGAAGTTTTTAGGTGGTTCAACAGTTACCAGGAAGCTATGTTGGGATCTTAGTCTTTGGGGCACTGTGGTCTGGCTGAATAGTGGGTGGCGTTCATCATTCATTTGTCTGCTTCTTTCATCAGCTGAGAATGCAGATCTTAGAATTGAAGGGGGTGCAGTACCAGCCAATGTACACAGGTCTTTTAGTGGTGTTGGTTTCAGGCATCATGTAATTAAGCGGCAGCTTTCATCCAATGCTGGATCAAGTTTTTCAGCATGGCAGGATCTGGACCATACTGGGCAGGCATATTCAGCAGAAGAATAGCAAAAGGCCAAGGCAGAAGAGCTCAGTGTGTTAGGATCTGCACCCCATTTGGAGGAGGTAAGCTTTCTTAGTTGTTTCTTGCATTCACTTTTGCCTTTGTTTTTTCTGTGTGGGTTTTATATGAGAGGGTGTGATCAAATGTCACACTGAGGTAGATTGGGTTCCAGGAATGTTCTATTTTAGAGCCTATCCAAGAAATCTAGCTTCCTGTTGGCTTCCTTATTGTTAAGGTGGAAAAGGCCAGTCTGGGTTTTCAAGGGGTTTGGTTTTAGTTGATTGCTGGTATAGTATGTAGTTAGACTATTTAAGGCAAGTGATAGAGTAGTTTCAATGAACTTGAAATTTCTTTATCGAGTAGCTATGGCAAGGTCATCAGCATAGATAAAATTTCTAGTTCCTGGAAAGATGGGGAGATCATTGACATAGATATTGAAAAGTAATGGTGATAACACTTCCTTGGGGGAGGCCATTTTTTTGGAGGTGCCAGCGGCTCTCCCCCCCCCCCCCAGGTCCACAAAAACGTCTGTTTTCCAAGAGTGATTGGATCAGGAGGACAAGGTGATAGTCTCTAGTTATTCTGTATATTTTATTTCCTAGTGTGAGATGGTGTATGGTATCATATGCTGCAGTTAGGTCTACAAAGACTGCTCCTATGGCTAGTTTTTCTCATAGCCATTTTCTATATATTGAGTGAGATTGAGAATTTCTGCTGTACAGGATTTGCGTGGTCTAAACCAGCCTGCTCAGCAATAAGATGGTTTTCGATTAGGAGTTGTAGCCTATTCAAAATTAATAATTCATGAAGTTTAAAGATGTTGCTGAGTAGTGATAGGTCTGTAATTTTTTGCTTCAGTTGGCATTTTCCCATCTGGAGGCATCTGATGATGCCTCCATATAGTTGATATCCTTAGCATTCTGAGGCAAGTGTTGTGTAGGTTTAATAACCACTCTTTAGTCCTGGATCCAAAATGCTTTATTTGTTCATTACAGATATCATCAAGGCCTGCAGATTTTCTAGATTTATTGCAGCATTGAGTTCAGTGATCGTGAAGTCTGTGTTAATCATATTTTGTTCCTCACTTGGGGTTCTAAATATCTTATTTTTTGGGTGCTTTTTAGGGAATTTTCCATTCAGCATCAGCTGGTGAGCAATTTGATTAACTGTTACCTGTGAATGCTTATTTGGCATAGTGAAATCCTTTCTAATTCTTTTGATAAAGTTCCATGCCTTTCTGCTACTATGAGTCATGTCAAAGGTTTCTATTTCTTTTTTCCATGAGGAATGGCTTTCCTCTGCCATCTCGGAGCATAATTTTTCTTCTGCATGGAGTCTCCTCTGAGAAGGGGTTAGTGTTGTAAAGTTGTAATTAGCATAGTGGGCTTGTATATCATTGGAAAGGCCTGGAATATAGTTTATGCAGCATCCTCGAGGGACGTGTTTGTTGGAGATTTTCCTCAGTATTTTTGAATTAGGGATACTCTTGTGGTTTGGAGGGGACTGGCCCTGTGGAGCAGTCAAGATCTTCCATGAAACCCTTCCAATTAGTTTTTTTGAAATTAAATCATCATCTGTAAGTAACTGTGTTAGGCATAATGTCTGGGTTGAATTGAAGTATTATAGGTCTATGTTGAGTATGTACAATGGGCTTTAAAACGTTTTTAACACAAGTGTTGGATATTTTTCAACTAACAAATATGAGGTCAGGGTTATAGCCCTGCTTCCATCTGCCACTGTTGAAAGATACAGGAAGTTTTGGATTGTGTATCAGCAGCCCATTTTTCAAAAAATTATCCATCTTTGTTGGACTTTGTGTAATCCCAGTTATTACTATGGCTGTTAATACTCCCAAAATCTTGCAAGGAGATTGCAAATACAACTCAAAAGTAAATTGCAATGCTGAAATGAACGTTCACGGTAAAGATAAGGATAGTCATATATGCATTATTATCGAGGAGGATGTCGGGGAAGGAGAAAGCTTCTTCCGGTGGTTTATAAATTGAGGTGATTGAGATTATTATAATCAGATTTAAATGTGATTATAATAATCTCAATGTTTCTGCTGTTCATTGAGTCAGTGGACGATGGAATTAAGTTTTCTTTAGTAATTATTGCACTACCATATTTATCATGGGATATCTTTTTGATCAGTTTTTATGCCATGGATGTAAGGTCTGGTGATACCTTCCCCTCTGTGAGTTTCTTGCAGGCAGAGCACATCACAGGCATTATCTCCACAAATATTTGCAATGAAATCTTGCATGATACTGGAGAAGCCCTCATTATTAAATTATATTATTTTTAGGCCTGGCCCCAGGTGAGATTCATTAAGCAGAAATTTGGGAGCATTTTAGTTTGATCACTTGCATTTGGTTGGTAGCAGCTTTAGCTTCCCTTAATAGGTACTCACTGGGTACAGGAACAAGAACCTAGTTACTACACACCCTATTGAGTTCATTGCTACCTCTCCACTGAATGAAGAAACTCAGGTGTATAAAAAGGAGGTATTATGCACAACTGAATAACAATTCAACAATAGGGACCGTTGGGGATATTAGTATGGGTGCTAAAAGAGTGTTCAGCTGAATCGACTATTCCTTTGACCAAGCTGTATAATTTGAGTTTCAGAACAGGGAAGATTCTGCAGAAATAGATATATATGGTAATCTCATTGCACAAGGCTGGTGCAAAAGCTGATCTATCCATCTATCGACCAATCGATATCTCAGGAGTGAATCTCTACTTTGCAATGAATAGCATGGATTTACTAAGGGAAGGTCATGTTTTAGCAGTTTGCTCACATTCTATAATAATGTTACTATTGAACTAGACAAGGGGAACGGATACACCAGGATACTTACTAAGGCTTTTGACAGAATACAGCATCGAAGACTGTTGCATAAATTGGAGAATATGAGTTTGATTATAAAATACAGGTATCCTTTGCTTAATGCGGGATTTGATTAACGTGGCGAAATTAATTGCGGCAATCCCTTGATATACGCGGCAAGAGTTTTGATTAATGTGCCTTTTACCCTGCGATGCTCGCAGCTGATCTGACAGATAATGCAAAATGTTTAATATAAATATTTTTACACAATTCAGTGTATAGATTTGGAGGTCATGAGTAGCTATGCATTCATATGTTATGAGTGATATTCTGTGTTTTTTGCTGTCAGTTTGGTTTAACACATTATGTAAAGGTTTATGATATTTGACAGTAAATTGTATCCAAGAGATACTGTGACCTCCGATGTCAGTATAGTATGATTTAGTTGTTGTTTTTTTTATTCTTGTTCAATAATTTCTAGATTGTAACTGAAAAGAAATAAACCATCATGTATTACTGAAATAGAGAGCTAAAGACTTATTTATCATACATGGCCCCTAGGAGATGTGCTTTACATTTATGGAAAATACTAAGGAAAGTGATTGGAGCTTACTCCACCCTTTACTACGAGTTTCCCATAAGGTTGCTTATGCTTGCATTCCCCGAAACTTTTAGTTTCTATATACAGTATTCGGCATGAAACTCTTGTAGTTTCTATATTTGGCTATGGAATAATGTTGGATTCTATATCCACTTAATTTGTACCATCATGTATTATATTTGCAGTGTTTTCCTTATGTTTCATTGCTTGTTTGCTGAGGTCTGGAGAGTCATTTTGCTTGTTATCATAGAATTTATGCTGATAAAAAAAAAACAACAACTAAAACTGTTCAAACGACTCTTGATAACTTCTTGTATTTATTAAACATTTACTTTGCATTCATTTTTTATCTTTCCTAAAAGAGTACTATATAAAACGGATTATTAATACAGTAATCGATCATGGACGAATTGTGATTTTTACCATTGATTATTAGATTTGATTAATGCGATTTTAATATACGCAGCAAGTGGTGTATATGGGAGATGTGAGTCTGCAAGATTTAAGGTAACTAGTGGTGTACCAACCACAAGGATCAGTCCTTGGTCCACTGTTATTCAATCTGTACATTAATGATATTGGGAAGGATTTGACAGGCAACACATGGCTATTTGCTGATGATGCAAAGATAGATAGGGCAATCAGGAATGCTGCTGTATGCAGTACTTTCAGAATGATTTGAATAGGGTGGAATTGTGAGCATGGGAAATGGATGTCAGTTCAATGTCAGTAAATGCAAAGTTATGGTGTGATTAGATATGCAGTGTCGTATTGTATTGGTGGGATTATATTAGAAGAAACTGATCAGGCTAGGGATCTTGGAGTGTTAGTATATAGAAAGTTGAAGATCAGGTGCCATATAGCAAAGATTGCAAATACAACTCAAAAGATAATTGCAATGTTGAAATGAATGTTAACATGTAAAGATAAGGATGTTTTTTTGCCTCTTTACAAGGTCTTGATAGGACCTCACTTGGACTATTGTGCACAAATCTGGTCTCCTGGTTTCCATTGTGATTCTGATACAGTGGAGAGAGAATGCAGAAGAGAGTGTTAAAAATGATATTAGGATTGTTTAATACTAATTATGAAGACAGATTGAGAATTTGTAGATTGCAGACACTAGCAAACTGGAGAAAGAGGGGTGATATGATTGAGACTTACAAATTTCTGAAAGGGTCATATAGGATTTCATTTGATGGAATTTTTCATTTTATGGAAAATAGGGAAAGGACAAGAGATCATCCTTGGAAGCCGAGAATGAATGCCTCTAAAAAGAGGGGGGGTAGATTTTTCTCTCATAGGGTGGTGCATGATTGGAATGGATGCCATTGGAGGTTGTGTGTGCAAATAGAGTGAATGAATTTGAGAACATGTATGACAGCTGGTGCAAGTAATATGTGGCCTCCCTTGATAGTCCCTGACTGCCTGGAGGTCTCTCTCTTAATAATAATAATAATATTTGTAACTCTTCTTTGCATCCTTTTCACAGCTTCTTTATCCCCTTGGAACTTGGGAGACCAAATCTGCACACAGTAGTCGAGTGCAGTCTTATCAAGGCCTCATAAAGAGACAAAATGACTTCCTGTACATATCAAGTTTCACTTCAGCATTGCAATATCCTCTGAGTTGTATTTGCAACTTTTGCTATGTGATCTTTGTACTTCAAATACTTGTCCACCATTATGTCAAGATCTCTAGTTTCATCAGTTTCTTGTAGCATAACCCTGCTAATATAATATGCTGCTGGAAATCTCATCATGTCAAAGTGTATAATTTTACAAACATTAAGCTGAGAGCCATTTTCTTTTTGCCCAAATGTCTAGCATACTCCTCAGTTGGTTATAATTTACTGCTTTGTAGTTCAACATGTAACCTTTTCTGAATGGAAGATTTTCAGAAACTTAGACATTTCCCAAGTCACTATTGCACGACACTGACACCAACCGAAGGAAAATAATTACATCTTAACTGACCCCCCCCCCCAGACACTATAATCAGAGCTAATACTCTTTGACTTAGAGCTCTTTCTGTCACATCCTGCTTGGAATTGGCATAGTTTATTCAAGAAATATAGTGCAGTTTTTTCTGAAACTGGTCAATATTCACACCTTATAGAATTTTCTGCATTTGGCAAAGGACACTTTTCTTTTTGAAAAATATCCTGGGTTGAAAATCAGCCCATCCTCATATAAACATATGTTTAGATGAGGATGAGCTGTCACTTTGGAATTTAGCCAACCAAATACAATTCAGTGCTAAATCATTATTGTAAGCCAAATTGTTATTGGTTTAAACCATAATGCAAAATGATGGTACAGCATGACAGAATCTCACCTACTGCAGCATTACCCAGTTAAACAAAGTCCCCCTGTTGTTTTAGTCAAGGTACCAAAGCTAATGGCAAAAAGTTAACTACTAATCTATAATCAAATCATTATAGAATTTGATAGAAGATGACAGGTGACATTGCTTATGAATTATTATATATCATCATCATCAAATTCCTGCCATGTACCCTCAAGGGGTGTACAGGATATGATAGTACTACATGAAAAAAATTACATCATTACTCCTATCTACAATTTTCCTCCAAATCAGTCTGTTACTTGTCAAGACTCCAACATTATCAGATCTTATATTTCTATCATCTAAGGCACTTTGTACCGTATCAATCCACCTATACCTTGGTCTTCCTCTGGGTCGTTTTGCTGCCAACCTGGCAGAGAACACTTGTTTTGCTAATCTTTCTTCGCCCATTCTGTTTAAGTGACCATACCACCTGAGATTAGCTCTGCTAATGCATTCCTGGATGCTGACAATGTCAGGTTCTTTCCTAATATCCTCGTTTTTAATATGATATTGCCATTGATGCCATCTGTTCACGCCTCTAATCTTTCTCAGGACTCTCATATCTGCGGTCTCTAGTCTTTGGTCAAGTGTTTTACTTCTGACCCAGCTCTCAGATTTATAAGTTAAAACTGGTTTGAACACTGTCTTGTATATAGCTAATTTAGTGTTCTGACTAATTTCTCTCTTATTCCATATGAATTTATTCAATTGACTTCCCACCATACCAGCTTTGCTGATTCTGTTGTCTATTTCTATATTTAATTTACCGTCTTCAGTAAAAATCGTGCCTAAGTAGCTGAAATGTTTTACTTGTTCCATAGGTTCCCAATTCAAAACACAGTTGACATTTTCAATGATTCTACCTATTTTCATTGTCTTTGTCTTTTTATTGCTGACCTTCATACCATATCTATTATAACAGCTATTCAATTTAGTCAGAGAATCTTGCAGACTTGTAGCGGATTTATTTAGAAGTATAACATCATCCGCATAAAGCAAAGAGCTGACATTAACATCTCCAATTTTGATATCATGTTTAATACCACTTTCCTTCATAATGTGATCCATATAGATAATGAATAATAGAGGGGATAATGTACATCTTTGTTTGACACCAGATTTAACATTAAACCATCTTCCTGTACTTCCTTCAATTCTAACTGCTGACTTACAACTCAAATAATGATTAAGTATTGCTTGATATAATGCTCCGTTCACACCATATAACTGCAGCGTATTGAATAGCATCTCTCTTGGCACCTTGTCATATGCCTTTTCCAAATCAACAAAACTTAAAATACGGATGTTTGTTATATTCCCATGATTTCTCCACTATTTGTCGTAAAGTGAAGATGTGATCCTGACAGCCTCTATTTGACCTGGATCCAGCTTGTTCTTCACCAAGCTTTTCTTCCACAATTCTTCTCAACCGTTTCTCAAGTATACTTGCATATATCTTACCAGGAACTCAATAGTGATATACCTCTGTAATTCTCAAATTCAGTTTTATTTCACTATTTATATATGGGTACTATGAGAGCTCTACTCCAATCGTCTGAAATTCGTCTCTGTGTCAAGGCATTCTGAACTATGCAGTGCAGCCACTGTAAGACTTTTATGCCACCATACTTCAGCATTTCTGATCGAATATTATCTATTCCTGCTGCCTTTCCACATTTAAAGCCTCTGATGGCTTTTTCTACTTCAAGTATGGATATGTATTCCTGACTGCATGCCTGGTCAGTGTTTTTTATCATCGTGCTCTCATCACTGCTTGTTTCATTTAGCAAATTTTTAAAGTAATTACTCAATACTTGAAGGATATCTTTTTCTCCTGTTTTCATGTCACCTTTATCATCTGTAACTCCTTTTCCACTCTTTCCTCCATTTCTAAGCTTCTTCAACAACCTCTAAAATATTTTGCCACCTTCTTGATATTTATTTTCTATGTTCTTGCCAAAGTTCCTCCCATGACTTTTGTTTAGCTAGTTTTACACAGAGTTTGGCTTTCTTACATTTGTCTCTGTGTTCTCTAAGAGCACAAGCTGACTTATTTGCCAAGAACTTTTGATATGCTTTCTTCTTTTCCTTCACTGCCTCTTTAACTTCCTGTGTCCACCATGGAGTTCTCATTTTTCTGTCATTGCAGACAACTTCACCACATGCCACTCTAGCTGAATCAATCAGGGTTTTCTTCAAGGTTTGCCACTGAATCTCCAAAGTTTGGTTCCTGTTCTCAAACTCTTTCATTTTTTCTTCAATAATCTTTGTGTATTTTAGTCTACAGTTCACATCTGAGAGCTGCGCAACATTTATTCGCTTTAAAACTTTCTTACATGTTATTCTTTTCAATACGAAATTCAATTTTATCCTGCTCAAGAATAGTGATCGCTTCCAATTACAAATCCTCTGTACACTCTGGTGTCCTGCACCAGGGAGAAAACATCACTATGAACAATAACATAGTCAATGAGACTTTTCTTATTCCTTGCCTCTTCTCTCCATGTGAATTTATGCACATTTTTATGTTGGAACATGGTGTTAGTAATAACCAGTCCATGTCCTGAGCAGAAATCCAACAGGTATTTGCCATTATTATTAGTTCTTTGCTCTTTTCTCCAAATTTTCCCAAAACATTTTTGTATGTCTGACAATCACTTCCTACTCTGCTATTTAGATCCCCAACAAGGACCAACTTTTCCTTTTTCATTGTGTCAGTAGCTTTCTCTAGAGCCTCAAAAAATTCCTCCACTTCTACCTTAATAGAACCCTCTGTGGGACCATAGGCACAAATAAGTCTCATTGTCCAGTTCCCCATTCTCATATTTGTCCAAATTACTCTACTTGAGACTGCCTGCCATTCAAGAAGATTAGCCTCATATTTTATGTTGAATACTATGGCTACTCCTTCTTTTCCTTGATTGTCATAGCCTGAATATAACATTTTGTATTTATTGCTCAGAAAGATCTCACCAGTTTTTGTCTTTTTTGTTTCAGTCACCTCTATTATGTTGATCTGGTACTTATCTAATTCCTCAGCTAGCTCCATTTCTTTGCCATTCAAGCCTTCTTATGTTGATAGTACTGATCTTTTACTCTGGTGATGTTGAGTTGGGGTTTGTTTTCAGATTTGTTCGCGTAGCTGACATTTCGCTGTTCTCCCTGGTTCCCTGTGAAAATAACGGGGGCCTTGTTTAACCGGGCGACGCCTCAGCCGGCATGAAATTTTGTCATGTTGTACCATCATTTTTTATTTTGATTTAACAAATAAGAATACAATTTGGTCGGCTAAATCCCAAAATTGCCAGCCCATCCTCGTTCGTTCAGTATCCAAGTAGATACCCAACAGGGTGCACCACGAGAAGGTGAGGATTGGACATTAGGTCAGAAGCCCTGGTCGGTTGTCCACATTCCTTTAAAGGCTATGTGTAGGTGTCCTCTCAGTTATACAGCTTTGACCCTTAAGCACCCCTTATATAATGATCTTTAAAAATTGCTAATAATTTGTAAATTATAGACAAATAAAAGAAATACCTTGAATTTTGATGAAATATTTTATTGCAGGGCATGCTGTGTACTAGAGGAAAGTATCTTTTGTTTGCTGATGCAGATGGGGCAACAAAATTTTCAGATGTTGAAAAGTTAGAACAATGCCTTAAAGATCTTAGTCAACATGTAGGTATATTTTTATTGCATATAAATCTTTCAAAAGTTTTTTTTTATTAACTGAAGAGAGGGAGAAGTGATTTTTTCTCATTTTTGGCTGGAAATTTTTTATGTGGTTCCCACTTACAGAAGGTTGTCAGCCTATATATACATTAGTATTGTGAGTGGGCTAAGGATTTTTTTTATTCTATTTTTTTTTTGTATTTTTTTTATCACACCGACTTTTCCTTAGTCTGGAAATTCTGCTTTGGAGATGAAACATGGAACTTTTTCAAGTCACTTCAGGCTTCCAATAAGCAGGGTGGTCTCACACTGGGTGATGAAATTCATCTCCCAGCTAAAGACAATCACTTACAATGAATAATATAGTCCAACCAGACTATATTATTCATTCTAAGTTTCAAATTTGCATTTGGCATATCAGCTTGCTGTTTGTAAAAATCACATGTCGAGACAATAAATATTCTTGTTGTTCACAACAGTATTGTCTGGATATATAAAAGACAATAAAATAAGTAAAGAGGTGAACATATACCGTCATAAAATGGTATTTTTCGCAATAGCATTCTTTTAGAAACCACAAGAATGAATCATGATGATAATGAATAATAGCAGGGCATGAAAGAGTGATAATGAATTATAGCATATATATATATATATATATATATATATATATATATATATTAAGGATACCAAGTAATTTTATAAACTTGGTTTTTTTACTCCTTCTCCCAAGTAAGCAAAACAGGTACGTTTGCGCCTGAACGTAGTTCAAGTCTAAAGGTAGTGCAACACCAGGGCAACTTGCACTACCTTTAGACTTGAACTACCTTCAGGCGCAAACTTAACTGTTTTGCTTACTTGGGAGAAGGAGTAAAAAAACCAAGTTTATAAAATTACTTGGTATCCTTAATATATATTATTCCCAAGGCAAAAAACTTTTCTCTCTCTCTCACACACACACACACACACACACACACACACACACATATATATACACACACACACACACATACACACGTACACCATAAATTGTTTTGTTTGCTTGATTTTGTTATTAAAATGATCTGATTCAAATGAAACCAAATTTTAATGGCACTCCTAAAATACTGAACGGAAACGAATCCCATCCTGCAAGAAAGGAATTGTTGTTATTTTGCCAAGAAAGCTGGTCTAGGTATAACAAAAATAAATAGATAACATTCCTAACATCGTTGAATCCAATCCAGCTATGGAGTAATTATTATTTTGCCAATAAACATGGTCTCCTTATTTAAAAAAAATAAATAAAAATCATCAGTAAATCTTGAAACTAGTCTGAAAATAAGTGCAGGAGTTAAAAATCATTTATCAACCAATCTTGAATGTAAGAAGCTATTGTATTGCCATATGTTCTTCATATTATTTTAATGCAAGCTCCTCATGGAGTCTTAGGATTGATTAAGGAAAGGGCCTTTTCCAAGTCACAGAATGCCTAAATGTATATCATATCTATCCCTTGCAACAGAACTACAGGGAGATGTTCAGTTGTTTGCAGATGATATGAAACTTGGGAGGGTTGTTAGTAATAGTACTGATGTTTTGGCTCTTCAAGAGGATTTGAATTAGCTGGAAGAGTGGGCAAAATGCATGGGAATGTTAGTTTAATGCAACTAAATCTGAGGTTTTAAAATTTGGGATCGACAGAAGGGATGCTTCATACTTATTTGGTGGAGTTATACTGGAAGAAGTGGAGGAAGTAAGGGATCTTGGGGTGATTGTGGATAGAGATTTAAAGTTCCAGGGACATATTGCTAAGGGTATGAAGACATCTCAGAGAATGGTAGCAATGCTGAGGAGAACATTGACTTTTATCTCTCATAGTCCCATCGTATAAAGCTTTAATCAGACCACATCTGGATTTCTGTGCTCAGCTTTGGTCATCAGATGTGCTTCATATTATTATGCAAGCTCTCAGGGAGTCTTAGGATTGACTGAGAAAGGGCATTTTCCAGTTCACAGAATGCCTGAGTATATATCATATCTATTCCTTGCAACATTCACATTGATGTCAGTGAGAATAATTTCTGTAACTTGTTCACAGTAGGTGTTAGAGTCAGATGAAAGGAAACAATAGACAAAAAAAAGGAGGAGCAGAAATTCTGGAGCTCATCTATGTTGGTTTCTTTGTAGTGCCAGAGAACACAGGGTTAAGAGGGGGCATTCTGTGAGAGAGGAGACTTGTACAAGATTGTGGTCAGAGTTGCTGAGAGGAGAGGTGACCTCTACTGTGTAACTGGAAGTGGAACTGGTCAAAAAGAGGTGGATTATTTAGAGAGTGAAGTGGGTTATCAGGTGGGCACTACAAACAGACTAAAACCTTATTACATTATACTCCCCCTCCCAGATATGTGGACTACCAAAAATCCATAAACAAAATGTGCCTTTATGTCCCATTGTGGATGGCACACCTTCACACATTAAAAAAAAAAAAAAAAAAAAAAAAAAACTCAGTCCACTTTAAAGCCAGTATAGAAAACCTCACATTCCAACACACTGACATAACAAGTTTTGATCTATCCTCTTTATTCACTAATGTCCCACTCAAAGATACCTTAGACCTCATCCAAGCCATATTTCTTCTCGATATCTCTGCCCTATTTCAGTTCACCATAAACTCAGACTATTTCTTTCTGCAAGGAAAATTTTACAAACAGATAGAGGAGACAGCCATGAGTTCTCCACCCCTGCCCAACTTCTTTATGGAGACCTTTGAAGAAAAAGCTTTAAACTCTGGCTCGACATAAACTCACTGTTTGTCTATGCTACATGGATGATGTGTTCTCCATTTGGTTGCATGGCCTGGACACACTCCACAATTTCTTAACACTCAAAACAGTGAACACCCTAGGATCCAGTTCACCTTGGAAAATGAAAACAACAACAATCTTTCATTCCTAGACCCTGATTAAATGCCAGCCGGATGGATCCCTGGCATTCTGTTTACAGAAAACCTACACATACAGGTAGATACGTTCACCAGCAGTCATCCCTCCCCGTCCAACAATATGGGATTATAATTTTGCCCTGTTATATAAAAACTTTATATAACAGGGCAAAATTAATTAGTTTGAATAACAGTGTCCTAACTACTGAACTTGACTATATCCTTAACACTTTCTTAGCCAATGACTACAACACCCAAAAATTCCGAAAAAAAAAAAAAAAAGAAATTAAAACCATGTAACTGCAACTCCCCCCCCCCCTTTCAAAGCAGAGATTACTCAAAATCTATCACCATTCCATATATCCAGGGCACATCTGAAAAATGGTTCACGAACGATTCATCACGGCAAAAATTCGCTGAAAACGTTATTCTCTAGAAAATTGAAATAATATTGATACCAATATATATAAAAAAGTAAATGCAGTGCAAAATTAATTTTACAAAACTATAGATTTTTTTTCCACTCTCTCCACCCCTTCTTAAGGAGATTGTGGATAGTTCTAATCTGAGAGTTGGTCGGATTATATTCAATGGGGAGGTAAGTAGTACGGTCTCGTATTAAAGAATTTAGCTTACCTTTGTAGTCTTTTTGGTTAAGTACCACAGTGGCGCTTCCCTTATCAGCTTTGGTGATTACTATTTTTTTGTTGTTTTTTAATTCTTGTAGGGCTGTATATTCGTTTTTGGATAAGTTGGATTTTGGAGGTTTGGCTTTAGTGAGAACACCGACTACATCCAGTCTCACGTTGGCGATGTGGTTAGGCAGGTTGCGAATTCCACGCTCTATTTGAATCATGATTTCTTCAGCAGGTATCCTTTTAGGAGCTAGGGTGAAATTGTGACCACGTGAAAGTGCGGTGAGTGCTTCAGGCTTTAAAACTGCCGACGAGAGGTTGACTACTGTGTTAAGTGGTGGCTGGGGTACAGAAGTAGAAGTCTTTGTCAGGTTTTCGTATTTCCAGCAATCCCCCCCCCCTCTCACAACAATATGGGGTGATAAAAACACTATATAACAGGGCAAAATTAATCTGCTCAGATGACAAGGCCCTGACTATGGAACTAAACCACATCCTCAACACTTTCTTAGCCAATGGCTACAACCCCAAAAAAATCCAAAAAATACTAAAACCTGTAAACCACAACCCCCTTCCACAATAAAGACTACACCAAGTCTATCACTATCCCCTACATCCAGGGCACCTCTGAAAAAATAACTAATATCCTCAAAAAATATGACCTTACTTCCTGTTACAGACCATATAAAAAGTTGGCATCCCTTATCCGCTCTACCAAATACCAACCACTTCCCCTAGACCTACCTGGTGTATACCAGGTCCCTTGCAGCTGCAAATTGTCCTACTTTGGCCAAACAGGCAGAACAACAAATATCAGGATTTCAGAACACCAAGACTACATCCGTTTTCACCAGTACAGCCGCTCTGGACTGGCAGACCATGCCTTAGATACCCACCATAAAATTCGTTGGAAGAAGACAAAAATAATCCATGGCAGCAAGTTTAAATACGAAAGACTATTCAAAGAATCTTCAGCAGCTCTAAAAAACGTTCCTAACCTCAACAAATTTGGGTGCATGAAACTGCCCCAAATTTGGGAGACTTTCATTTTGAGAACTTCAGCCCAACTGCCAAGACTACCAAACTAGCCTGCAAGAGGGCACCATTAGGACTTTAGGAACAAAATTAGTTCTTATTTTCTTCCTCATTTGCTTTGTTAGTTCCTTAGTGCACATACCATATCTTTATGTTCCCGAAGATGGCAATGTGACATTGCCGAAATATAGAAGTGATTCATTAAAGTTATCTTTAATTTATTTACTTTATATGTGTTGTCAATTCCGTAAATTAATTACCAGTTATGTCTAACCAACGTATAAGTCTTACTACTAGAATCATGATCATCCACGGGGATGCAATCGCACGAAAGGCCCGTCAATACGGCAAATTGAGGTTGAAGATATCGAGGCAAATAAATCGTCTGAAGTTCCTAAAACGCTGCCGGGATAACAAAGTGATAACCAACTGTGTCAAACTAAAGCACCGTTTCACTTCCGAGAAAGCTCTACGTATTTACAACCGCACTAGCTTCGCCCTGTTAAGAGAACAAATTACCGCGACGCGCGTTCTCCTTGCCGACGAAAACAAAACCGTACGGGCGCTAGAGGAAGAGCTTTCTAACACACTCGGTCTTGATCTATGGTCGATACTTCATGACATTTCATGCACATCGGCAAGAAAGGAATTCGAAAAAATATGTAGTCGGCACGTGAAAAAATACGAAAACCTGACAAAGACTTCTACTTCTGTACCCCAGCCACCACTTAACACAGTAGTCAACCTCTCGTCGGCAGTTTTAAAGCCTGAAGCACTCACCGCACTTTCACGTGGTCACAATTTCGCCCTAGCTCCTAAAAGGATACCTGCTGAAGAAATCATGATCCAAATAGAGTGTGGAATTCGCAACCTGCCTAACCACATCGCCAACAACGTCAGACTGGATGTAGTCGGTGTTCTCACTGAAGCCAAACCTCCAAAATCCAACTTATCCAAAAACGAATATACAGCCCTACAAGAATTAAAAAACAACAAAAAAATAGTAATCACCAAAGCTGATAAGGGAAGCGCCACTGTGGTACTTAACCAAAAAGACTACAAAGGTAAGCTAAATTCTTTAATACGAGACCGTACTACTTACCTCCCCATTGAATATAATCCGACCAACTCTCAGATTAGAACTATCCACAGTCTCCTTAAGAAAGTCACTTCTTGGCCTGTGGAAGTCATCAACAAACTTAAACTTTATAACTCTAGACCCCCCCGATTATATGGACTCCCAAAAATACATAAACAAAATGTGCCATTACGTCCCATAGTGGATGGCATTGATTCCCCCACATATAAATTAGCCAAACATTTAGCCAAAACGCTCACACACTACACTGGCAACACACCATCACACATAAAAAACTCTGCCCACTTTAAAGCCAGTATAGAAAACCTCACACTCCAACACACTGACATAATGGTCAGTTTTGACGTCTCCTCCCTATTCACTAATGTCCCACTCAAAGAAACCTTTGAGCTCATCCAAGCCAAGTTTCCTCCCGATATCTCAGCCCTATTTCAGTTCACAATGAACTCAGGCTATTTCGTTTGGCAAGAAAAGTTCTACAAACAGATAGAGGGGACAGCCACGGGTTCACCACTTTCCCCACCCTTGGCCAATTTCTTTATGGAGACATTTGAAGAGAAAGCCTTAAACTCCGCCCCACAAAAACCCACTATTTGGCTTCGTTATGTGGACGATGTGTTTGCTATTTGGCCACATGGCTCAGATACACTCCACTCCTTCCTAACACACTTAAACAACCAACATCCCAGAGTCCAGTTCACCTTAGAAAAAGAAGAAAACAACACCCTCCCCTTCCTAGACACTTTAATCACCCGCCAGCTTGATGGATCTTTGGTTTTCTCTGTTTACAGAAAACCCACCCGCACTGGCAGATACATTCACCAGCAATCCCACCACCCCCCCTCACAACAATATGGGGTGATAAAAACACTATATAACAGGGCAAAATTAATCTGCTCAGATGACAAGGCCCTGACTATGGAACTAAACCACATCCTCAACACTTTCTTAGCCAATGGCTACAACCCCAAAAAAATCCAAAAAATACTAAAACCTGTAAACCACAACCCCCCTCCCCCCCTCCACAATAAAGACTACACCAAGTCTATCACTATCCCTTACATCCAGGGCACCTCTGAAAAAATAACTAATATCCTCAAAAAATATGACCTTACTTCCTGTTACAGACCATATAAAAAGTTGGCATCCCTTATCCGCTCTACCAAAGACCAACCACTTCCCCTAGACCTACCTGGTGTATACCAGGTCCCTTGCAGCTGCAAATTGTCCTACTTTGGCCAAACAGGCAGAACAACAAATATCAGGATTTCAGAACACCAAGACTACATCCGTTTTCACCAGTACAGCCGCTCTGGACTGGCAGACCATGCCTTAGATACCCACCATAAAATTCGTTGGAAGAAGACAAAAATAATCCATGGCAGCAAGTTTAAATACGAAAGACTATTCAAAGAATCTTCAGCAGCTCTAAAAAACGTTCCTAACCTCAACAAATTTGGGTGCATGAAACTGCCCCAAATTTGGGAGACTTTCATTTTGAGAACTTCAGCCCAACTGCCAAGACTACCAAACTAGCCCGCAAGAGGGCACCATTAGGACTTTAGGAACAAAATTAGTTCTTATTTTCTTCCTCATTTGATTTGTTAGTTCCTTAGTGCACATACCATATCTTTATGTTCCCGAAGATGGCAATGTGACATTGCCGAAATATAGAAGTGATTCATTAAAGTTATCTTTAATTTATTTACTTTATATGCGTTGTCAATTCCGTAAATTAATTACCAATTATGTCTAACCAACGTATAAGTCTTACTACTAGAATCCCCCAAGTTTCTTCTTCTGCAGCCTGTCCCACTTAAGTGGTTTGCTGTTTTTGGTAAGTCTCCTCCACATCCTCCTGTCTTAGGATGTAACCACATCCAAGTTCTTCATCCTCAAGTCCTCTTCCACCGTTCATCTCTTCTTTGGTCGCCCGTACTTCCTCCTCCCCTGCATATCCATTTGCATGACCTTTTTTCACACATATTCATCCTCTCTCTCCTCATCATCTCAATTCCATGAAAAACCTGAGTTTCCGGGTGAAAAAAACCCCCTTACATCTGTATGAGACTAGCTAACTCACCTTTAGTCGAAAGAGACCAGATAAAGGTTCCTCAAAGTCACTGACAGGAATCGAACCCAGGTCTTTCTAATCAAAGGGCTTCATCTATACTGACTGAGCTACAGAGGCTCTAGAAGAATAAATATTCTTAAATATTGTGCCTTTCTTCTTAACTATTCTTAAATATTGTGTCTTTCTTCTTAACTATTCTTAAATATTTTATTCTCTCTAATACCTATTCTAACTATTAATAGATTAGTTAATAGGAATAATAGGAATATGCAAATAGTTACTATAAATATTAGTTCATCATCAAATTCCTGACATGTACCTTCAAGGGGTGTACAGGATATGATAGTACTACATGAAAAATTTGCATCATTACTAACTTCCTATCTACAGTTTTCCTCCAAATCAGTCTGTTACTTGTCAAGACTCCAATATTATCATTATCAGATCTTATATTTCTATCGTCTAAGGCACATTGTACCGTATCAGTCCACCTATATCTTGGTCTTCTTCTGGGTCCTTTTCCTGCCAATCTGGCAGAGAACACTTGTTTTGCTAATCTTTCATCGCCCATTCGGTTTAAGTGACCATACCACCTGAGATTAGCTCTGCTAACACATTCCTGGATGCTGACAATGTCGAGTTCTTTCCTAACATCCTCGTTTTTAATATGATATTGCCATTCATGCCATCTGTTTCACGCCCCTAATCTTTCTCAGGACTATCATATCTGCGATCTCTAGTCTTTGGTCAAGTGTTCTACTTCTGACCCAGCTCTCAGATCCATAAGTTAAAACTGGTTTGAACACTGTCTTGTATACAGCTAATTTAGTGTTCTGACTAATTTCTCTCTTATTCCATATGAATTTATTCATTTGACTTCCTACCATACCAGCTTTGTTAATTCTGTTGTCTACTTCCATATTTAATTTACCATCCTCAGTAAAAATCGTGCATAAGTAGCTGAAATGTTTTACTTGTTCCACGGGTTGTTCCCCGTTCACAACACAGTTGACATTTTCAACAGTTCTACCTATTTTCATTATCTTTGTCTTTTTATTGCTGACCTTCATACCATATCTATTACAACAGTTATTCAATTTAGTCAGGGAATCTTGCAAACTTGTAGTGGATTTATTTAGAAGTATAACATCATCCGCATAAAGCAAAAAGCTGACATTAACATCTTTAATTCTGATATCATGTTTAATACCACTTTCCTTCATAATGTGATCCATATAGATAATGTACATCCTTTTCTCACACCAAATTTAACATTCCTGTACTTCCTTCAGTTCTAACTGCCGACTTACAACTTAAATACAGACTAAATATTGCTTGATATAATGTCCCATTGACACCATATAACTATAGCGTATTGAATAGCTTCTCTCTTGGCACCTTGTCATATGCCTTTTCCAGATCGGCAAAACTTAAATACAGATATCATATATTCCCATGCTTTCTCAACTATTTGTCGTAAAGTGAAGATCTGATCCTGACAGCTTCTATTTGGCCTGAATTCAGCTTGTTCTTCACCAAGCTTTTCTTCCACCATTGTTATCAACCGTTTCTCAAGTATACTTGCATAGATCTTGCCAGGAACACTCAGTAGGGAAATACCTCTGTAATTCTCACATTCAGTTTTATTTCCCTTTTTATATATGGGTACTATTAGAGCTCTACTCCAATCATCGGAAATTCATCCCTCTGTCCAGCCATTCTGAACTATGCAGTGCAGCCACTGTAAGACTTTTATACCACCATACTTCAGCATTTCTGGTCAAATATCATCTACTCCTGCTGCCTTTCCACATTTCAAGCCTTTGATGGCTTTTTTCTACTTCAAGTATGGATACGTATTCCTGACTGTATGCCTGGTCAGTGTTTTTTACCACTGTGCTATCACTGCTTGTTTCATTTAGCAATTTTTTGAAGTAATTACTCCATACTTCAAGGATATCTTTTTCTCCTGTTTTCATGTCACCTTTATCATCTGTAACTCCTTTTACAGCACTCTTTCCTCCATTTCTAAGCTTCTTCAACAACCTCCAGAATATCTTATCACCTTCTTGATATTTATTTTCTATGTTCTTGCCGAAGTCCTTCCCTGACTTTTGTTTAGCTAGTTTTACACAGTGTTTGGCTTTCTTACATTTGTCTCTGTATTCTCTAAGAGCACAAGCTGACTTATTTGCCAGGAACTTTTGATATGCTTTCTTCTTTTCCTTCACTGCCTTTTTAACTTCCTGTGTCCACCACGGAGTTCTGATTTTTCTATCCTCGCAGACAACCTCACTACATGCCTCTCTGGCTGAATCAATCAGGGTTTTCTTCAAGGCCTGCCACTGAATCTTCAAGGTTTGGTTCCTGTACTCACTCTTTCATTTTTTCTTCAATAATCTTTGTGTATTTTAGTTTACAATTCGCATCTGAGAGCTGCTCAACTTTTATTCACTTTAAAACTTTCTTACATGTTATTCTTTTCAATATGAAATTCAATTTTATCCTGCTCAAGACTAAATAGTGATCGCTTCCAATTTCAAATCCTCTGTACACTCTGGTGTCTCACCAGGGAGAAAACATCACTATCAACAATAACATAGTCAATGAGACTTTTCTTATTCCTTGTCTCTTCTCTCCATTTGAATTTGTGCACATTTTTATGTTGGAACATGGTGTTAGTAATAACCAGTCCATGTCCTGAGCAGAAATGCAACAGGTATTTGCCATTATTATTGGCTTTGCTCTTTTCTCCAAATTTTCCCAAAATGTTTTTGTATGTCTGACAATCATTTCCTACTCTGCTATTTAGATCCCCAACAAGGACCAACTTTTTGTTTTTCATTGTGTCGGTTTCTTTTTCTAAAGCATCAAAAAATTCTTCCACTTCTACTTTAGTAGAACCTTCTGTGGGACCATAGGCACAAATAAGTCTCATTGTCCAATTTCCCATTCTCATATTTGCCCACATTACTCTACTTGAGATTGCCTGCCATTCAAGAAGATTAGCCTCGTATTTTGTGTTGAATACTATGGCTACTCTTTCTTTTCTTTGATTGTCATTGCCTGAATATAACATTTTGTATTTATTGCTCAGAAAGATCTCACCAGTTTTTGTCTTGTTTGTTTCGGTCACCCCTATTATGTCGATCTGGTACTTATCTAATTCCTCAGCTAGCTCCATTTCTTTGCCATTCAGGCTTCTTATGTTGATAGTACTGATCTTTAATTCTGGTGATGTTGAGTTGGCATGTGCTTTCAGATTTGTTCCAGTAGCTGACTTTTCGCTGTTCTCCCTGGTTCCCTGGCGAAAACAACGGGGGCTTTGTTTAACTGGGCGACACCCCAGCTGGCATGAAATTTTGTCATATCCTATCCCAGTTATGTAACAATTAATATTCCATCTACAGAGCCCTTAGTAAGAAAGAATTTTAATAACTTTATATGGAATAAAAATTTTCAGAAAGCTATATATGATAGAATTATTATTATTATTCTTATTTGAACCTCCAGAGAGTCCAAGGACTAACCGAGGTAGGG
Source organism: Typopeltis vanoorti (assembly GCF_054136105.1). Lineage (NCBI taxonomy): Eukaryota > Metazoa > Arthropoda > Arachnida > Uropygi > Thelyphonidae > Typopeltis > Typopeltis vanoorti. The sequence continues at coordinate 100,626,091 of NC_143550.1, read as the reverse complement.
TACCTGCTCTATAACTCCATCTCCACCATTCAATCACCAACTGACTGCAACTACACCAATGCCATCTACTGCCCACCACCAGTGGTGTTTCCACAGTCAATCACAAACATCCATCCCCACAGTGGGATTCAAACCCAACAGCCTTTTGGTTAGAGAGCAAATACGCTATCCACTCGGTCAACCAGGCTGGCTATTTCTTAAATATTTCTGAAATTTAAAAAAAATATTTTTTCAAAGAAATATTTTTTATATTGGAAATATTTCTTTTTTTTTCTTTTTTTTTTATCACATATATCCACGATGAATTTTCGTGCGATTAATTTTCCCCACAACGAATTGTCGGCGATGGACTGTCTGGACATACCAAAAAATTAACAAAAATCCTAAGGAAATATGATCTTACAACCAGTTACAGACCACATAATAAATTGGTATCTCTTTTCCATTCCACCAAAGGCCAGCCACATCCTCCTACACCTACCAGGACTATACCAGATCCCTTGTAGTTGCAAACTGTCCTACTATGGCTAAATAGGCAGGACAACCAATATCAGGATATCCAAACACAAGGACTACATCCGGTTCCACAGCCACTCAGGACTTGCTGACCATGCTTTGGACACCCACCCAGGATATGCTAGAATAAGGTCACTTTATTATACTGCAGCAAATACAAGAGTGAAAGACTATTCCTCGAGCCTGCCTTTTCTCTGAAAAACTTTCCAAACCTCAACAAATTTGGGTGCATGAGACTGTCCCAAATTTGAGAAGCATGTATTTTAAGATTGTCAGCCCAGCGACCAAGAGAACTCAATTTAGCTCACTAGGAGGCACCGTTTAGGACTCTAGGCCTGACTTCTGTTACCATTCTTCAGCCTCATTTGCCCAGTGTTAGTGCCTGCATGCACATATCGTTGTTTTTTGTGATCCATGATGATGGCTATGTAACATTGCTGAAATATTCTAGTATACGTTATTTCCTGAAAAATTAAAAGCTCTGTGTAACCAATGTATAAGCTTATCTACAAGAAAAGCCAAGTGGCCACTGGATGTGGACAGTAGGAGATGTAGTTGCAATTTGGGTTTCTGTCAGGAATAGGGTGTCTAGGCTGAATGACTGCAAGTCATTCAGAACATCATTTATATTTGTGTTAATGCCACTGATGTTAATAAAGTGAATGTGAAAGTGATATTTAGTGAAGAAATTCTGGCTTGGTTCGTGTGTTGTGTCTGATGTGACTTTTTTGATGGGAATGGTCTATGAGGGAGATTAATTTTTTTTAGCGTTAATGTCATTGTAGGAGCCTTCATGAGTTTAATCCTTACTTATTAGCTGGAAAAATATAGTGGGGAAGTACAGTGCGAGAGAGACTCTTGGACATAATTTCCATACAGAGAGAAACCAGTCCCCAACAATGACGTGGCCTTGACAGGACCCCCCCCCCCCTCCATATACTACTAGGACTCAGTCTCCAGGAATGATCTGGCAGCAGCAGGATTATGTGGCACTTGATCGCAATAAGCATAATCTGCGATGCTACTCTGACATAAGGGGGGGGGTCACTGCTGTGACTCTTCATGTTTATAATCAGAATGAAAGCACTGATAAATATTTTAGGAAGAAGAGAAATTGATAATTACCACTCTGTTTTCAGCTGTTTCATGAAGGGAAGGGAAGAAAGATCATAAGAAGCTGTTACTTGGCTAGTAATGATAAGTTGATGGCAATATTTATCCTAGTCTCAGGGTTAATGAGAACTATGCATAATCATCAGATTTGGGATTGCTTCCAACCTACTGTCATCAAAATGGGTGTCATTTGGATAGATTTAAATAATACATGCATATAATTTTTATAATCAGGGCTAATTTAGTTTAATGTGGAGATTCTGTTATTCCCCCACCCCCACTTATGCAGAATTCAGGATTTCTCTCTCTCTCTCTTGCAAAATCAAATAGTATTAATATTACTTCCAAGTCTTTATGGAGTGTGAAGACTCATTGCAGGAGGCCAAACACTCACACACACACACACACACACACACAACAATCATGCCTTGCTTTGAACAAATTCAGTGTTGGAGCACCACCTGCTCTGGCAGTGCATTCTACTCATTTGCCACCTGCCAAGCAAAAAATCTTTTTTGCCTCTACTTACATGACCCTTATACAGTTTCCAGGGATGACCTTTAGTTCTTGAATCATCCATTATCCTATGCAATAATTCCCCTTTATTTATTTGGTAGGCTTTTCTCACTAGCTTATAAGTTTCAATCATATCACCCTTCTTCCTAATTAGCAATTTATAGAGAGTGGAACGATTACTTCTTTATCCTTACATGTCAGCATCCTTGACATTATTATAGCAGCAATTTTTGGGTAACCATTACAATTTGTGTGATTTGTCTCCTAGACTTCATTTCCCTATCTACCAATATGCCTGGATCTTTTTGCTTCCTCCACCTCCTGAAGCAAAGTTCTGCCAATGTGATAAACCTCATTCCATCTTCTTTGGCCAAAGTGCATAACTTTACACTTAGCAATATTGAAACGACATCCCCATCTTGAGCCTAAAGTATCATACTATTCAAAGCCTCTTGTAACAATAACACATCAGAATTTCCTGACATTGCTCTTCTTAATTTAGCATCATCAGCAAGCAACTCTTTTTGTGCTGTGAGCTTTTATATATCATTGATATCTAAGTGATATCAACTCTGTTCTGGGGCCACTGATAGACAGCAGTGGTCCAAATCCTATGCAATAATTCCAAGGCAGAAGCAATGGAGTGGGTTATATTTACTTATACGAGTTGCCAAAAGGTGTACCACCTTATTATTAAATTACTCTGGATTTAAAGAAAGATGTTCAAAGTTTATTTTCCACTTGGTTAGACTAAAATAAATTTAGTTTAATCCTTTATCCAAGTATGAGCAAACAAGGTTTGCACCTGAAGTATCTTCAGGACTGACCTCTCCATTGCTTCTGCCTTAGTATCGCCACTTCTGGGGTCTGGCTCCCACTGACGAGACTGCAATAAAGGTTGAAACCGGTCTGGGTAGCGGCCCTTCCCTTAATGCATAGCATTATACATGTCTGCAAGGAGATGTGCTTTTGCATCATGGGAGATACTGAGACAAGGAGTGATGAGAGCTTGGTTCACCTTTACTACAAATTGCCTCAGTCCTGAAGATACTTCAGGCGCAAACCTTGTTTGCTCACACTTGGATAAAGGATTAAACTAAATTTATTATAGTCTAACCAAGTGGAAAATAAACTTCCAAGAACAGAACCCTGTAGCATCCTACTTGTCACCTTCCTTTATTTGAGATACTGCACCTCCATACACAACACGCTGCCTTCTATTAGTCAACCAGCCTTGTAATCAAGCTATCAAATGACTATGAAAACCCATCCTGCCCAATTTCAACAGTATTTTATCATGTGGTACTCAGTGAGATGCTTTAGCAAAATCCAAATAAATCACTGTATAAGCATCTCCCCATCCAGTATGTTAGTCACTCGGCTATAAAATGTAACCAGATTCTAAAGTATGACCTCCCCTTAACAAACCCATGCTACTCTCAAAAAATTTCTATTCTCATCAATCCAGGTTTGTATTTTATCTTTAACCACCCTTCTAACATCTTCACCACTATACTTGATATACACACCAGCCTTTAGTTTGACACTACTAACTTGGATTCTCCCTTATACAGTGGCACTATTTTTCCTTCTTTCCACCCTTCTGGGACTGTTCCTGTTGAATAACCAGGTAAAAAAAAAAAAAATAACCAGGCACATTCCCTTATATATGTGGTGATTATACCATCCACTCCCACAGCCTTATTAACATCAAGGTTACTTAATATTCTAAACACTTCCCATTTTTGAACCATCAGTTTTCTGTCCTCCTTCCTATTATTATTCAACACTACTCTTAGTCCCCACCCCCCACACATGAAATACACTAACAAAATACTCATTAAACATTTCCACCATATTTTCAGCAGATGTGACTCTTGTTCCATCTATAGCAACTAGTCACTCTTCCATATTTATCCTTTCTTTTACTAGCAACATAACTATAGAATATTCTGTGGTTTTGCTTTGCTGCTTCAGCCAATCTCTTTTCACATGCCAATTTCTCTTTCCTTATGTCACCTTCCTAGCTTGCACCTTACACTCATCAAGCTACTGATGGGTACCCTGTTCTTTATACCTCCTCCATAATATCCTCTTTTTCAGAAGTTCCAACATAATTTCATCATTCATCCATTCTGCTCCTACTTTATTTATGTTCCTATCCTTAGGAATGCAATCTAATATTGCCATAAGTAAATTGATTTCAGACCAAATTGATTCCCATTGAATCCTCTTCCTTTCAATTAATCAAGTTACTGCACATCACCAATATGTTCCATTAATTTATCATAGTCTTCTGCTGAGTAATTCCACACATATATCTTATATTTCATGAAACTCATATCTGGCTATCCACTCCCCACATCAAAACAACATGATCATGCTCCCTAACTGGTAGCATTGTGGTGACCACTATATGAGATGTTGTTAAATCTAACACTCGAGTTCCATGTGTTGCTTCAGTTACATGCTTCATAAGATAATTGTTCCTTAGAAACTCAAGAAATTTGATCTCCTTACTCACACAAGATATTTCATGCTTCCGGTCAATAAAGTCATCCATTATTATTTTTCTGTAGCTTATCAGTCTCATCTGTCTGAACATTTCAGAATCATCTCCCTCAGCATTCCCTGACCTGTTGTAGCATTCCACTAAATATCCACAATTTTTGCTAACTTCAATCTTGAGCCAAATATCCTCAAAGCCACTATCATTATTGCTTTCTTCATGTTCCACCTTAAGACATAACTGTTCTGAAATCATCAGTAGTATCCCACCACTTATCTTTTCTGTCTTTTTAAAAATGCTGAAATCATCACATTCTATTCTCATGAGCATGTCATCATCTGTTAACTGTGTCTCATTGACACCAATGATTTGTGGGTTGACTAGCTGTATCATGGCCACAAACTTTGCATCCTTATTCCTAATACTCTTTGCATTGGTGTATTAGCACAGTAGCTTTCCCATGCATCCCCTTTCCTTCCCACAATTTCTTCTCCCATCATTCCAGTAATTTGACTGTTGGTCCCATTAAAGTCATCCCTATCTTTGTTCCTTATCTTACAATTTTGGTATCTTACACTCATGCCCCCCCCCTCCTCCATCTAGTGTTCATTTTTCTGACTGGCTATACGCTCCCCTCCTCTCATCAACAATCTATCCAGCTTCACACCCATTCTCACTCAGATGCAGACCATCTGCAATAAACAGTCCTCCTACATTCAAATTTATCCCATGAATCAACAAACACAAGTCCTCTCTGCCTGCACATTCCAGCTATCATGCCATTCATTATTTGCTCTTCTCCTCAGCTCTGTACTATCATACTTTGGTAACATACACTCACAATTCTCCTTCTGACATTCTTTCGCTTCACTGTCTCTAGCAACACTTGCAAATCATGCACTACTTTATTCACACTTCATTGCAAGTCATTTGTTCCAACCAGTACAGTCGACTCCTTTGCATTTTTTCTACTTTTCATAGTCCAGTTAACCTTCCTATTGTTGCTCCCCCTCATACTTTTGATACCTGCTCCATTTTCACCCTGCCCTGTCATTTACCACATTTACACTACATTCACTTCTTGTGACTTTCACTACATTCATATTGCTTGCATCATTCTTGCTACCATCGATTGTTTCGTTCAGCAGATTGCTTGTTCACTTATGAAAACTTTCTTCTCCTCCACCGCTCATTTACAGTATCTCTTTGCTATCAGATGAGCAGTTCTTCTCGTTGCATTCTCACTACTATTTCACCAATATGTTACTGCCATCAACTCTCCATTCAAATCACACTTTGCACACACACACACACACCCTCCTTCCATTTGCCTTAATAAATCCATAATTTATTGATGTAATCTAATGAATACATATAGCACACCTCACATATTTCATGAAATGATTAAAATCAAAATTTAAGTCTTGTAAAAAACAAGGCCGCTGCTATTTTTCTTTCAGTGTCAGTTACTATATCTCGCTCTCGCTTTAACATACGTATCTATATGTATTTTGTTACTATACCTCGCTTTAATTCATAGATGCTTTAATACATTAGAGACTTGCCCTATTGCATTATCTTGAATTGTAAATAAATCGAAACAGCAATTCTTATCAATTTCTCTGTCACTGTGCATATCCCCCTCCACTTCTGTCTTCATGCTCTTTTGTCGAAATTTATATTGACTGGCAGTGATATGCAGTTAATTGCATTACATTACATTACATTACAATTATATGCAGATGTTTAATTACATATTATGTAACTTTCTATGTTAAGATATGTTGGACGTTTATAGAATATTTTGAAATTATATAAGATACATTTTTTTATGTGATTTATTATACAATAGATTTTAGTGAACTGTTAAATAGAAATTAAAATTTTCAGTCGAAAATATTGATATTCAGTAGTGCAGAATATCAATGTCAGTGAATATGAATAACAATGAATTTTTTTTTTGTTTAATGTATAAGAAAATCAGACGATCTTATAATTTTTATATTTCTCAGAATGATAATGTAGTTGTAGTTGGATCTCGTGCTCATTTGGAAAAAGAATCTATAGCAAAGGTAATCTTGCTTATTTTTATTATTTTCTGTGAATAGAATATATAGTTTTATAACTCTCTTGCATTTCAGAGAAGTTGTACTTTTAAGCATAGTTATTATGAATAAGGAAATAACAAAATTCATAATCCATCAAATTTGAATAAGAAAAATATATAAGGAAAAAGAACACTGTAACAATTAAATTAATTTGACTTACATAATTACTTTTCTTTTTTTCCAAACAAAATTTTCACTCAGGTTTTGGTCATCTTTATGTTAAAAGCAAGTAGAATAGAACAATATTACAAAGTACAGAAAGGAGAGCTTGCTGAGCTCCTATTGTCTTTATTCCAAAGAATAATGGCTGAGTAATTATGTACTTAATTCCCCCTCCCCCTTTTTTTTTTATATGTGTAGATTGCTTAACAATGCTATCTCCCAGAACTGGGAAAGTTGAAAACAGTAATTCCTGTTTAAGTTTGGTTTGTGTAGCAGAGCTACACAGTGTACTTTGGTTTCTGCATCAAGGTTTTTATTTTGTTCTGGTGAGCCCTGTGGCTTGAAGAAATTGATATAGTAGGTCACATAAATAAAGTACCTGATAGACTCCTGTATAGGATAGTAATCAAGTTGGTTTAGGAGCATGTGAAGTTGCTTATTTTTCTAATAAACTTTGAACATATGGAATATAAACTATGCATTCTTCCAGTCTTCTTAAGAACCGCGTGGTTAGCCTAGTGGCTTTGCGCTTCACAACCATATGCCTGGGGAAGGAGTGTCCCAGGTTCGATTCCCGTTGTAGACGTGAAGAATTTGAGGATCTTCCTCAGGCATAGCCAAGTTAGCCGGTCTTGGGCGCGGTCAGTAGGGTTTTTTCCGCCAGTTTATCTGGCGTTTTTCATCCTGCAAACAGGCAAACCGGCCCCGTGAACATACGCCTCTACAGTCAAAAATATATCCCCTCCTCCCAGCGGCAGACCAGGTGACGGGTCGGTTGGAAGTAGTACTAACAAGAAGTCGCATCTAAGTGACACGCGGACCCTGCATAGGAAGCGGGAATAACGCGTAGAAGAAGAAGAAGATTCTTTCAGTCTTCTTAAGAAGACCTTGAGGAGAGTGCACAGATCATAGCTATTTATTATCTTTTCTATAAGTTGAGAGTTATAACCATTAGAAAGAAAGGAAAGTGTATTTAATGAATTGAAGTACCTCTTCTAGAAGGATGTCTGTGGTAACCTAAGATGTGGGTCTGATGAACAAGCATTTAGATAATAACTGGTTCTGTTTTTCTTTTTGTAGACAGAAAACTGAATGCTGCTATCTGGTTGTCTTAGAATTAAAAGATCTAATAAGGGAAGATACTGATTGTTCTCTACACTCTGAATTGAATTTTGTGATGGACTTGTCTACTTATGAAGAGTTCACAACTCTTTATAAAGTGATTAAGATGTGTTACCTAACATGCTTTATGCAGTAGTTGATGAGGGTGGGTGAGATTGGAGTACCCATTGCTGTTTCTTTAATCAGTTTATGAAACTTGCTAGCATGTGAGGTATCCTACATTGATTGCAAAATCAAACAGGTTAACAATGTCTGCAGGAAAGTCTTTCTGTAGAATAGTTCTAGAGTATCAGACAGTAGATGTTCATTAAAAAAAAATTGACTATATCCAACCTGATTAAAGTTAGAAATATCTTGTTTTTCATATATGGAGAAGAATAACTAGTATTGAAAGGATAGATATTTAGCCAATTTAATAAACAGGACTGATTATAGAATCAGCAGCTGGTTGAGTAGATCATTTGCTTTATGCATCTCAGACAGACCATACAGCTTTGTATTCCTAATATAATGTACCTGATTCCATAGCTGAACTTCATTCTCAATTCAAAAAACAATCTCAGATTAATAAACAAAGTTTATTAATCTGAGATTGTTTTAGGTTTTTTAAGATGGAGTTATAATATTATTTTTTTTATCATGAACTGCAACTGTTCTACCCTTGTCAGTAAGTTCTGATTGTCATTCCATTTATGAAAGGAGAGAAAGCTATAAATTTAGTCTCTTTTGATAAATTAGTTTTTATCTGTAAAGAATATGAGATGTTTCATAGTTAATTTTTCTAGTCATACAATATGGAATGTTCCATAGGCCTCAATCAGTATTATAGAGAAAATCCATAATGTAATCATATATATATATTTAATATACTTAATAAAAAATATATATATATAATATACACTGCTTGGAAAGAAGTCAGTGGACACCATAGAGTGAGTAACAAACAGCCATGGCCACCCACCTTAATAAGATGTAGGACCTCCTTTCATTGCGATGACTGCAACAGTCCTACAGGGCATACTTTTTGCAAATGTACAGTAGTGATCATTGGGAATTTTGGACCATTCTTTTGGTAGGAATGTAATGAGGTTGTGGGGCAGACGTTCCTTGACCTGATGCTCCAATTCATCCCACAGATGTTCACTAGGGTTGAACTGGACTGTCATTGTTCTAAAAAATCCAACAGATGTCCTGCAAGAGTCCCTAACTAAATCGAATAATTGCTTTAACAAATATATGGCATGAAAATCAGCAATATAAAAGAGAATTTTTGAATAAAAATTGTGTGTTTAGTTGTTTTATCAATGATATGTGCAAAAATTGAGATTAGGACTCTGTAGAGGCCAATCAAGTGTGGTGACATTCATGTCCAAAAATCACACATTTATAGCAGCAGTCTTATGACACAGTGCATTGTCTTGCTGAAAGAGACAATGATCATTTCTGTAGAAACTCCACAAAGTAGGAAGCATTGTATTGTCCAAAATATTCAGATACCTCTCAGAGTTAAGTGTTCATGGCACCACAAACATGCCTCTTACAAACTTCCTCAGTTCCATAATAAATTTAGTTTAATCCTTTTTTTTTCCTTTTTTTTATCCAAGAGTGAGCAAACAAAGTTTGCACCTGAAAGTATCTTCAGGACTGGGGTAAGGCAGTACAACACTGGGCAACTCGTTGCAAAGGTGGAGTAAGCTATGTTATCTTGCTTCACCTTTGCAACAAGTTGCCTGGTGTTGTACTGCCTTACCCCAGTCCTGAAGATACTTTCAGGCGCAAACTTTGTTTGCTCACACTTGGATAAAGGATTAAACTAAATTTATTATAGTCTAACCAAGTGAAAAATAAACTTCCTCAGTTCCCTTCTTGCAGCCATTTCACCCAGACGCAGTTGCACTGACTTGGGAGCATCATATTCCTTCAATTTATACTGGCTTTAAACATGCAACTCATTACATGGCACAGTGCACCTTGGCCATGGAAGTGTCCATTAACTTTTTTTCCCAAGCAGTGTGTGTGTGTGTGTGTGTGTGTGTGTATATATATGTATATATATACAGGGTGTTCGGGATAAATTTGACAGTTTCGTAAGGAAAAAGAAAATCTTCTTTGTATCTATTAAATTTAATGAATTGACAAAAAAACATTACAGGCAGAGTTAATTACAATACTATCAACAAGATTTACTCAAAATAACCACCATTAGCATCGATCACAGCTTCAATTCTGCTTCGGAACCTCGAACAAGCTGATGCTACAGTCTCCCTGGGAAGGGCCGCAAAAACTGTTTTAATTTTATCCATTAACTGGGCTTTTGTATTACTGGAAGTGCGATTGGTGTCTTTTTCAACTGCGCCCCATACAAAATAATCCATGGGGTTAAGGTCTGGGGAGTTTGGAGGCCAAACATTTGGACTGGTGAAGTCGTAGAAATTTTCAGACAACCATTTTTGACTTTTCCCAGAGGTGTGGCAAGGGGCCGAATCCTGCTGCCATACATACGGCCTACCATTGGCTACCCTTGTTATCCAGGGCTTGACTACAGTTAGCAACTCCACGAACAAAGCCCGAATTCCAATGCCAGGGTTCTTCAACACCTGTTCCTGCAGATTTGCGAGGAATTCTGCTGTACGAACGCAATCAGATCATCTGCTAGGGATCTTTCTTCTTGCTACATCCTCGTAGTCACCATTGCAAGTCTCTAGTTCATGCCTGATTGTTTTTACTGTATTCAGGGAGCATTGGGCAGCAGTCGTAATATCCTTATTTTGATGGCGGGCACAAATCATCATGATACAAGTTATTCTCTTCCATGATTCAGGTGGGTTCCAGCTATCCATCCTTTCTGACATCTTGTATATGAATGAAGAAGGGTCCAAACTTTTAAATGAAGAGAAGTGTGTGTTAATACATGTAACTTACGGAAAAATATAATTAATTATAAATATGTCAAATTTATCCCGAACACCCTGTATATATATATATATATATATATATATATATATATATTTATTTATTTTTAATGTGAATCCACCCATGGGCTAAGGGTTCAGTAATCTGAAAATTTTTTAGAGACCAAGCATTTAACATTTTTAGCTTCTTCATACTTCTGGTGAGCAAGGTGCTAGACACACACACTGGGTCATCACCCAGTTCATCTACTATTTAAAGGAATTCAGTATTGTTTATATCAACAATGGAAATGCTGTCTGCTAAGTTATCATGACTGTCATTGTCCTAAAAAATCCAACAGATGTCCTGCAAGAGTCCCTAACTAAATCGAATAAGTGCTTTAACAAATATGGCATGAAAATCAGCAATATATAAAAAAAAATTTGGATAAAAATTGCGTGTTTTAGTTGTTTATCAATGATATATGCAAAATGAATCATTTTATTTTGCACATTAATCATTTCAAAATTTTTACAGAAATGTTCCCTTTCTTTTAAAAAAAATTCTTGCATATCCTGTGTTTTCATAAAACAATATTGACCTATAGTTTTCTTATCATGTATTTTATTATAGTAAAACTAGGATGTTTTTACAGTTTGTTGAATAGTACAGTTATACTTCAAACCAAACTAAAAGTAAAATAGCAGACAGATATTTTATACATGGAAGTTGCAAATGTTTTTAGTGCTATATTGTATTGAAATAAGTGGATGGAATATTTGACTACATGCAGGATTTGTGCTCAAAAATAAACAATAATAGTGACCATTACATTGTGCTTCACTCCCAACCCCCCCAGAAATGGTTTAATTCCTCTTGAGGGTGGGAGAATAGTATTATCTCACAGCTTAAGAACCACTGTAAGAGCATGAAGCCTCTTACACTAAGAAACCATATGGAATTGTATCAGTATTTCGAGTTAAATATATTTATATGGAATAAGAGAGAAATTAGCCAGATCATTAAATATCAGTATACTAGACAACGTTTAAACTGCTTTTAACTTATTGATGTGCAGTTAACTTAAAAAAAACGTTGTTAAAAATTGAGATATAAGCGGTATATATACCTCAGTATATAGAAAACCAACTCATACTGGTAAATACCTAGATTTTAACTTCACCTTGTCAGAAATATGGTGCAATGAAATCTTTAGTTCACAGAGCTCATACTATTTGTTCTACAGATTCTCTTCTAAACAAAGATCTGTTTATTATCAGCACTACCTTGATTACTTAATGGTTATAATGCAAAAGCTATTGAAAACATAATCAATAATTATGGCCATCATCCTAATCTGCCTCAAGAAGACATCACCAGAATTTGTATTTATATGTTAAGGAACTGTCGGAAAAAATAGCAAGATTACTTCAACAGATTAACATACAAGTCGCTTTCTGCTCAGTTCACAAGCTTCATACATTCCTTATCTCACCTAAAAACAAATATCGTCCTCTTTCTTATCCTAGAGTTTACAGAATCCCCTGCTCTTGTGGCTTATGTTATTATGGACAAACTGGTCAATCTGGACAAATTAGTCTCAGTTTCATAAAGTTTCATAAAAACAAGTTGATCAGAGAGCTTACAAGAATACACTCGCCAGCATTTACGAGTTGCCTTAGCGAGGACTACTTAGAAATCATAGGCCCTCACCGAAGCGTCTATATATTTGCTTTCTATTAGTCCATTTTGTTAAGGTTTCACTGGCCTGACAGCTGTTTCAAACTGGTTGGTTCTCCTCAGAGATCAGGCAGAAACCTTAAGAGAACAAAAACTCTAGTTCATTATTAAGGAACTTGAAATGTCAGAGAGGTGTATTTTTCATAAACAAATTCTTGGTTGGTGTGTAAAAGTATTTACTAAAATAAAGAGCCAAAAGGCTCCAGTTTGGTGATGCAAAAGTTCCTTAGTACTGAATGAGAGTTTTTGCTCTTTTAAGGTTTCTGCCTGGTCTCTCTGGATATGATAGTACTACATAAAAAATTTACATCATTGCTAACTTCCAATCTACAATTTTCCTCCAAATCAGTCTGTTACTTGTCAAGACTCCAACATTATCAGATCTTATATTTCTATCGTCTAAGGCACTTTGTACTGTATCAATCCACCTATACCTTGGTCTTCCTCTGGGTTGTTTTTCTGCCCAACCTGGCAGAGAACATTTGTTTTGCTAATCTTTCTTTGCCCATTCTGTTTAAGTGACCATATCACCTGAGATTAGCTCTGCTAACGCATTCCTGGATGCTGACAATGTCAAGTTCTTTCCTAATATTCTCGTTTTTAATATGATATTGCCATTGATGCCATCTGTTCACGCCTCTAATCTTTCTCAGGACTCTCATATCCGCAGTCTCTAGTCTTTGGTCAGGTGTTTTACTTCTGACCCAGCTCTCAGATCCATAAGTTAAAACTGGTTTGAACACTGCCTTGTATACAGCTTATTTAGTGTTCCAACTAATTTCTCTCTTATTCCATATGAATTTATTCAATTGACTTCCTACCATACTAGCTTTGTTGAGTCTGTTGTCTATTTCCATATTTAATTTACCATCTTCACTAAAAATTGTGCCTAAGTAGTTGAATTGTTTTACTTGTTTCACAGGTTCTCCATTCACAACACAGTCGACATTTTCAATGATTCTACCTATTTTCATTGTCTTTGTCTTTTCATTGCTGACCTTCATACCATATCTGTTACAACAGTTATTCAATTTAGCCAGAGAATCTTGCAGACTTGTAGCAGATTTATTTACTAGTGTAATATCATCTGCATAAAGCAAAGAGCTGACATTAACACCTCCAATTTTGATATATTTAATACCACTTTCATTCATAATGTGATCCATCCATATAGATAATGAATAACAGTGGGGATAATGTACATCCTTGTCTCACACCAGATTTAACATTAAACCATCCTCCTATACTTCCTTCAATTCTAACTGCTGACTTACAACTCAAATAAAGACTAAGTATTGCTTGATATAATGCCCGATTGATACCATATAACTATAGCGTATTGAATAGCTTCTCTCTTGGCACCTTGTCATAAGCCCTTTCCAAATCGACAAAACTTAAATACAGATCTTTATCTCCACTATTTGTCGTAAAGTGAAGATCTGATCCTGATAGCCTCTATTTGACCTGAATCCAGCTTGTTCTTCACCAAACTTTTCTTCCACAATTCTTCTCAACCGTTTCTTAAGTATACTTGCATATATCTTACCAGGAACACTCAGTAGGGATATACCTCTGTAATTCTCGCATTCAGTTTTATTTCCCTTTTTATATATGGGTACTATGAGAGCTCTACTCCAATCGTCTGGAATTCGTCTCTGTGTCAAGGCATTCTGAACTATGCAGTGCAGCCACTGTAAGACTTTTATGCCACCATACTTCAGCATTTCTGGTTGAATATCATCTACTCCTGCTGCCTTTCCACATTTCAAGCCTTTGATGGCTTTTTCTACTTCAAGTATGGATATGTATTCCTGACTGCATGCCTGGTCAGTGTTTTTTATCATCGTGCTCTCATCACTGCTTGTTTCATTTAGCAAATTTTCAAAGTAAATACTCCATACTTGAAGGATATCTTTTTCTCCTGTTTTCATGTCACCTTTATCATCTCTAACTCTATTTACAGTACTCTTTCCTCCATTTCTAAGCTTCTTCAACAACCTCTAAAATATTTTGCCACCGTCTTGATATTTATTTTCTATGTTCTTGCCAAAGTTCCTCCCATGACTTTTGTTTAGCTAGTTTTACACAGAGTTTAGCTTTCTTACATTTGTCACTGTATTCTCTAACAGCACAAGCTGACTTATTTGCCAAGAACTTTTGATATGCTTTCTTCTTTTCCTTCACTACCTCTTTAACTTCCTGTGTCCACCATGGAGTTCTCATTTTTCTATCCTTGCAGACAACTTCACCACATGCCACTCTAGCTGAATCAATCAGGGTTTTCTTCAAGGCTTGCCACTGAATCTCCAAAGTTTGGTTCCTGTTCTCAAACTGTTTCATTTTTCCTTCAATAATCTTTGTGTATTTTAGTCTACAGTTCACATCTGAGAGCTGCTCAACTTTTATTCACTTTAAAACTTTCTTACATGTTATTCTTTTCAATATGAAATTCAATTTTATCCTGTTCAAGACCAAATAGTGATCACTTCCAATTTCAAATCCTCTGTACACGCTGGTGTCCTGCACCAGGGAGAAAACATCACTATCAACAATAACATAGTCAATGAGACTTTTCTTATTCCTTGCCTCTTCTCTCCATGTGAATTTGTGCACATTTTTATGTTGGAACATGGTGTTAGTAATAACCAGTCCATGTCCTGAGCAGAAATGCAACAGGTATTTGCCATTATTATTGGCTTTGCTCTTTTCTCCAGATTTTCCCAAAACATTTTTGTATGTCTGACAATCATTTCCTACTCTGTTATTTAGATCCCCCAACAACGACCATCATTTCCTTTTCATTGTGTCAGTAGCTTTCTCTAGAGACTCAAAAAATTCCTCCACTTCTACCTTAGTGGAACCTTCTTTGGGACCATAGGCACAAATAAGTCTCATTGTCCAGTTCCCCATTCTGATATTTGCCCAAATTACTCTACTTGAGACTGCCTGCCATTCAAGAAGATGAGCCTCGTATTTTGTGTTGAATACTATGGCTACTCCTTCTTTTCCTTGATTGTCATTGCCTGAATATAACATTTTGTAGTTATTGCTCAGAAAGATCTCACCAGTTTTTGTCTTTTTTGTTTCAGTTACCCCTATTATGTCGATCTGGTACTTATCTAATTCCTCAGCTAGCTCCATTTCTTTACCATTCAGGCTTCTTAAGTTGATAGTACCGAACTTTGGTGATGTTGAGTTGGGGTGTTTTTTCAGATTTGTTCCAGTAGCTGACTTTTTGCTGTTTGCCCTGGTTCCCTGGAGAAAACAACAGGTGCCTTGTTTAACCGGGCAATACCCCAGCGGCATGAAATTTTGTCATGTTGTACCATCATTTTGTATTTTGGTTTAACCAATAGGAATACAATTTGGTCGGCTAAATCCCAAATTGCCAGCCCATCCTCGTTCGTTCACTATCCATGTAGATACCCAACAAGGTGCACCACGAGAAGGTGAGGATTGGACATTAGGTCAGAAGCCCTGGTCGGTTCTCTGCATTCCTTTAAAGGCTATGTGTAGGTGTCCTCCGAGTTATACAGCTTTGACCCTTAAGCACCCCCATTGTTTATAATCTTTAAAAAAAAACGATTTTGGAACCTAACCCTACTTTTTCCTATGTGATCTGAGTCTCGCATAACGCAATTTATATAATGCGGCATTTCTATGGAAACTAACAGTCGCGTTATACAAGGGTTACCTGTATTTAGCAGCATGGTGCTGTATGTAGTGCTGTTTGAGGTAATATTCCTTGTGTACAGACAATACTTGCAAATACACAAGGCAATGTGGTTTGTTGTCATTATTGTTTATAAACAGAAATTCATTTTTCCATTTCTCCTGAAATAACCTGTTTTCTTTACAGATTTTACTTTTCTTACTCGTACTACACAAAAGGCTGAAGTAACTGACCAAGGGACACAAACTGCAACAATAACACTGTTGACTGTGAAACTGAGTCTCAAACTGATCACTGTAACTAGAGTAGAGCAAGTGACTTTCAGTGATGCATTACTCTGGAGCACATAGAAATCTACCACTCCCACTACTACAACTCTCACAACGAAGCAGTAGATTTTATAAATTGAGTAATCTTTTTAAAGCAATTTTGATTCCGTGTTGAGAATATAAATTGTTTCCGTCATCAAAAATAATGAATATAACTAGTATATCAATTAGAAAATCTGTGGTCGAAACTAATAGCTAAATTGATAATGCATATAATTTAATATAGTTTTTATCCTGCCGTGGGCTGCACAAAAGCACATTATGGGCTGCATGTGGCCTGCGGGCCTGCTGTTGGCCACCTATGCTGTAGAGGATCCTTTATCATCTTGAGTAAAAGTGATAATCAATGTGGAGCATTTCAGTTTGTTGCCAATCTGCTAGATGTTTTGTATCCATTGTATGTTCTGCCAGCCCTGATTTGTGTTTTCTTTCCAAGTCCTTGAAGTGTTTCGATTGGCATATCTCTCCAGAGCAGTCAGTTTGTCCTATATAGTGTAGACACCTGGTTTTTTAAGTGGCAGATGTGGAGTTTTTTTTGGTGGAGCAATCTTTTTATTTTTTCATTGAGTGATTGTATATATGGGAGAATCATTGCTCCTTTATATTCTTAGTTTATCTGTTCTGTTTGTTTTTGATATTTATTTAATTTTTTTTTTTAATATGGCACAAAGACATCAAGGTCATACTGCACCAGGACACAGGTTTTAGCAGCACACATGGTAAACAGTTAGTAAAACAGTCACAGACATCCATGCTCTTGGTGGTATTTGAACCTGCAGCTCTTGGCTGGAGAGTGGATACGCTAACCACTTGACCAACCAGGCTGGCTCTGGAGTTCGAAATAGAATTTTTTTTGACTGATGTTCTGTTGTAACCATTTTTAGGAAGACAGAATTAAGATGCTGTAGCTCTTGGTTTCTTTTATCTAAGTTGATGGAAATTCTGTAGGCTCTGTCATGTAAGGAATGGATGATTCCCATTTTTTTTGTGCTGGGTGGTGATGAGAAGTTGGGTATAGATAATGTCCTGTGTTAGTTGGTTTCCTTTAGCCTGAGAAGTTAAATATGTTTTGTTCTGATATCTCAAGAATATTATCTTGCACTATTTTTAATCATAGTAAACAGCAGATCAGTTTGGAAGAAAATTGTTGGTTTAAAGCTTGTAGTAATGTAAAGTTAATTATTTAGTACTATCACAGTATCATGTATACTTCTTGAGAACACATATCAGACAGGGTGAGAGGTGATCTTAATACATGCAAGATATGAACAAAACAGTGGGTATTGTGACAAACAGTGTTGCCTTAAACTCGTCTTGTAATATAAAAAATGTAATATAGGTTTCATAATAGATTGAATGCTGGAAGTGAATAAATATGTCAGTACTCCTATTATAAAATAAACAACACCAACCTTATGTTACATTAAGACATTGAAGGAATTTTCCTTTTCTCTCTCAAGGTTGGATTGGATCTTCTTGGTCATGTTACGTTTATTCTATTAGGCCTACTTTGTGTTATCTGCAACTTTATATACTTATGGCTTCTCTTTAAAAAGATACCAGATATTGGATTAATATCATCATCAATTCCTGTTAAGTACAGTCATACCCCGACTTATGCTACCTCAACTTACGTGAATCCGGAGTTACGCATCATTTATGTACGTATTCTCGCCCTGCTTCACGCCTCACCACTAGTCATATCTTTCCAGCGCCGGCCACATTTGCCAGTGTCGCACATGCTGTGAACAAGCACTGATATGTTTCGTGCAGTCTCCATTCATACACGATTTTTATAGTCTAAAAACCTTGCAAGTGTTTAATGTTATGTTCTTGATAAAAATTTTATCACATAAAAAATAATAATGTCGTCCAAAAGAAGTGAGTCCGATTCTTCTACTGCTAGCAAGAAAAGAAAAACATTGACTTTGGAAACAAAACTCAACATCATTAAGGATTTTGAAGGCAGAATGAAAATTTGTGAGCTAGCAAAGAAGTTCGATCTACAGGAATCCACAGTAAGAACAATCATAAAAGAAAGGTTTACAGATTTTGGAGGACATACATTCTAACGAGGAACGAATTGTAGCCACAAGGTAAGGAATAAAAAAATCATTAGCTTGCTATGAAGAAAATTTGTGTGACAAGAAAAAGACCTTATGCCGTCAGATGAATCTGTTAGATTTTATAAAACCATTGACATCGAAATAACTTTCTTTTTTTATGTACGAAAAACTACAATTATGATTATATTTCTTAAAAAATATAGGTGTTTTTGTAAACCTTTGGTCCCAATTGTATGTTTGTATATATAAATTACATGCAAAATTATACCCCAAGTTACGTGAATTCGATTTATGCGCTTTTTGTTGGTCCCACCTACCACGTAACTTCGGGGTATGACTGTACTATCAAGTGGTTGTAAAGGACGATATGACAGTACTATATAATTAAATTTACTGGCTCAGTACTAGGTATTATCAGAAAATTTCTTCTATATTAAGGTTGTTATATCTTCGGTATTGTTAGATTTTACATTTCAGTCTAATGGAACATAGCTAATTACATTAATTGGTACTAAATGCCTGTTTTTCTAGCTTTTCTAGTTTTTCTAGAAAATATTATTTTCTTAATTATAAGTAAAGTAATTATTCCAACAAGTGTGTTTTTGTGTCCACAATTTTTTTCTGGTAGTACTGTCAAATTCCTTTCTAATATTACAGTCTCTTGTTTTCAATACTGTTTTATCTTCTCAAGAGGAGTAAAGGATGCTATGATAAACTTTCAAGTTTACATTATTATTAACTTCCTATTGATGTTTTCCTCCAAAATAATCTTTATTTGTCAAGACTCCAGTATTATCAGATCTCATATTTCAGTTCTCTAAGAAACATGTGATTGTAACAATTTGAACTGTTAATGAGGTGGTGATGTACAGTATATAGCTTCTTCCAGCTAAGTCTCCCTGCCTTCCTCTGGTACAGCCTGTTTCCTCAAATGGAACTCTAATAAGACAAGTATTGCTACTTTAAAAGTATTCCTTCCCTACTTATTATAGTGTCCCTACAGTTTTAATACACCAGAAAAATAATAAATTAATTAATAAAAATCCAGGGATACAAAAAAAAAAAAATTCCATGTAAAAAAACAACAAACAACTACCACTTAGATTTAACCAGCATCCAGAAGATCAATACCAATATTAACAGTGTGTATATCGCCACATACAGTCATCCATACATGACCTCTTATTCGCTACTGAACTTTGAATAGCATCCTCTATGACTACACCTTGCTTAACTTTCTATGTTACATCATGCATAATGCTGCCCTATATAAGAAGAGCAGAACGTGTGTGATATTCCTTGTCGAAGATTAACAAACTGAAATCTCCTGTAACTTTGGCTCATGATTTCCTTACCTCATTTAGTTTCATTCATTTTCTGCTTTTACCGCTTTCCTAATTCTGATGACCATGCTTACCCCATTTTCAGTATTTATCTTTGAAAGTTGATCACATATAGTCTAATTACCCTAACAGCGAGATAATCTTCCTTAAAGATTTCATTGTCCATAATTCCAAATGGCTCCCCCTCTCTAACTTCTCAGACCAAGCTGCTTGCTGTTGATTCTTATGCAACACAAATTATTCACCTACCTACTAGATAATCCCCTTCATTCTCCTCTTAAGTTTCTTAATCAACTCTCCCTCCAGATATGCCACTGATGTTAGGTTTCCTCTCGGCAACTTTTTTTACACATCATTCTTCTCCATGCTAGTCTGCGCCTTGTATCCTATGACACTGCAGTGGTGCTGATTCAAATGACCTTTGAGATTTCTATGCCTCTTTCCCTACTTAGATTACTGATTTTGCACACTTGATCCAGGCACTTGCCCTGATTTAACAATAGAAATTATTGTGCTGGGATGAGTATCTTTATTACTCTCTTCATTCAACTCCCAATTCTTGATTTTCCAACAAATGTGCCAAAGCAGTACAAACTGAAAATGCAGCATATGCTCAGTGATTTAAGTTAAAAACTCAAGCTTTTCACTCAGCTTGCTACAGCAACAATTGCAAAAAATATTAAACGAATCTAGCAAGCTTTGTGAAGACCAAATGCACTTAACTTGTCTCTTACTCAAGCCAAGCCTCCTGGTCATTTGTGAAGGCTGTTGGGCAAAACTTCATCTTATTATTTTCTGCCTGTTTGCATCAGTCATCTCCTCCAACTCCTGTTTTGCCCAACAGCCAGATGACCAGATTTTCTTTTACTGTTCCATGAATTATCCACAGTATACCTCCTCTTATCTTTTGCCAGAAGGTCATCAGAAAAATAATAAGATGAAGTTCTGATAAGCTCTCTAACCTTGTTGGTGTCCTTTCAGTTATGCCAAGAAATTGTGGTGCAACTGATGCTCATCTAGCATCTGTCCAACAACATGGGAGCAAGATTTTTATCCAGTCATCAAATTCTTGATTTGTAGGTTACATAGCAAAATTTTGAATTACAGGATACTATGATAGTAGTAAACGAAAAGTTCACGTTATTACTTACTTCCCACTAAAAAAATTTTTCTTCAAGTCAGTCTGTTATCTGTTCTAAACTTCAATATTGTCAGATCTTATATTTTGGTGTTCAAAAGTACCTCTAACTGCATCAATACACCTATATCTTGACATTCCTCAGGGGCATCTCTTTTCTAGGCATCCTAGCATCAAATACCTGTTTTGGTAACGTTTTCCTCCATTCTTTTTAAGAGATGATACCACCTAAGAGTAGCTCTACTTTCACACTCCTCCTGAATGTTAATAATATCAGGCTCCTTCCTGATATCATTATTTTTCATATGATTCTGCAGTTAATGCCATCTATCACTTGGTGACCTAAGTTTTCTCAAAACTTTCAGAGTAAAGCTGATATTTTCATGTCTACTTATTTTTGTAGAATTTGTATAATTAATAAAAATTAATATACCTTTCTTGTAACAGTTATTCAGTTTCATTAAGGAATCTCTCAGAGTTGTAGTGGATTTATTAAAGAACATAACATAATTTACATGAAATTAACATCTCTAATTTTGATATGAAGAGCTCAGGAGACAGCTTGCAGGTGTAGCTTGGAATGCTTAGCTAGAAAAGAGATCAATGCAGCTTGGGGGGATTTTCAAGAACTATCTGGTGGATGTCTAAATGTATTCCAAGGGTCAGAAGGTTAAATAGAGTAGGTGTGAAATGGATGATTAAAGAGATTAAGCATGCGATACAGAGAAAAAGGGCATTATGGAGGCAGCATAAGAGAAGTGGCAAT
Organism: Typopeltis vanoorti; assembly: GCF_054136105.1. Lineage (NCBI taxonomy): Eukaryota > Metazoa > Arthropoda > Arachnida > Uropygi > Thelyphonidae > Typopeltis > Typopeltis vanoorti. The sequence goes on along the minus strand of NC_143550.1, from coordinate 100,604,098 downwards.
AACCAATTCCAAGTGGATTACAAAGACCAGGCAATGCAGGTGACTTGGTTCGTAAGGGTAGCGAAAGTGAGGTCTGAGCAGCAGTTAGCTAATGAAACCAATAAGAATCCTAAGGAATTCATTCGATATGTAGCCAGCCAAAAAAAAGAATGATTATGGAAGATAATGAAGATACTTAATGAGCAGTTCATAAAGGTCTTTCAATCTTGTGAATGTGACTTCTGAGGAAATGTGCCAGGGAGTTGACACCTGCCTTGACATATTTTTTAATATGAATCTTTCACTGGGTCAAGTTCGTAAGGAAGGAGGACAAGATTGTGCCGCTTCATAAGGAAGGTGATAGAATTTAAGCATCAAATTATAGGCCTATCTATGTGTCAGGTGTTGTTGCAGAAGCGGGGTGCAATTCTAGCTCGCCTCCTCGTGGTGCACCCTGGGTTATGCTAAAGAGCTAGAGCAACTGGTGGTCAGACAATTGTGCAATCTCCTGACCATATTTACACATGGAAACTCAAAACCTTCACAACTGTTCTTTTTCAAACCAGCTGATAAGGAACATTGGACATAATATCCGTATCTGCCAGTTAAATGTTGAGGGTATTAGCGTATCAAAATGTCAATATCTTTCCAAACTTCTAAGAGAAAACCAACGTCGATCTACTTCTCATTCAAGAATCACATATTGAAACTGAAGATCAAGTTAAATCTAGAGCAATAATCCCTGGCTACGACATTTTGGGGATTACTTACAGTCATAGGTACGGCAACATAACATATGTCCGAAATGGTATTGAGAATGCTGTGCTGATATCTTCATCTACTGATGACGAAATCTATAAGATTGCTGTTAAAATAGCGGACATCACTATTGTGAATATATATAAACCACCTGCAACTGTTTGGCCAAATGATGTTCTACAGACATACTCCCACCCAACAGTGTACTCTGGGGACTTTAACAGTCATCATACTTCTTGGAAATATGATCGGAATGATCAAATTGGGGAAATATTAGTTGAATGGACAGACCAACACTGTCTTCACTTGGTTTTTGATGCCAAGGAAAAAGGCAACTTTAAATCAAGAGCCTGGAATAAGGAATATAACCCAGATTTGACATTCGTGTCTACTGATAGTGAAAATTAGCCTCTCCAGACTTTCAGACATATTCTTGAGGTTTTTCCAAATAGCCAGCACTGTCTCATTAGGCGCCCAAATTCCAGTGATAACATCATTTCCTAGACCAAGATGGAATTTCCAAAAAGCTGACTGGGAAAACTTCACTGCAGAACTAGACGCATGCCTTAGAAGAATTCCCCCAACTTACAAAAACTACACACGGTTCACTGGAGTGGTTATAGCAGTGGCAAAAATACACATTCCTCAGGACTTCCGAAAAGAATACATGCCTGGATGGTCCAATGAAAGCGAATCCCTGTATCGGTAATTCCTTGAAAGTTAGGATCCTGAGATAGGAGAAGAACTGCTTCATAGTCTCAATGCTAAAGAAGTAAAACGCGAACTAAAGGCTATGAAGTCTGTAATTCAAAAGAATCAACAATTCTCTTTGCCTTTTTCCCAAGAGGAAATATCCTCGTCATTTCAAAATATCAAAATGGGGAAGGTTCCTGGATTTGACAATATTCATAATGAATTCCTGATGCACTGTGGACCTTATGCAAGATCGTGGCTGGCTAAGTTCTTTAACGATATACTGGAAAGTGGCCGTGTTCCTAAAGAATTTCAAAGGACAAAAATCATGCTGTGTTAAAACCAGGTAAGCCAGCAGACAACTGAAAGCTCTCACCCCATAGCCCTTTTAAGTGCAACCTACAAATTGTTGGAGAGACTAATATTGCATAGAATCAGCGATAAAAGTTTGGAATGTATCCCAATAGAACAAGCAGGGTTCAGAAGTGATTGCAGCTGCACAGATCAAGTTCTCAGCTTAACAACCTACATTGAAGCAGGATTTCAAAGATGCCTGAAGACTACTGCAGTCTTTATTGACTTAACAGCAGCTTACGATACCATTTGGAGGGAGGGACTCGCATGTAAATTTCTTAAGGTCATCCCATGTAAAAAATTGGGTCATCTCCTAAACAACTTACTGTGTGATCGATATTTCAGGTTAGTCTCCGGAGGAAGCACCAGTAAACAGAGAGTGCTTAAAAATGGATTACCTCAGGGCTCGGTGTTTGCTCCACTGCTTTTTAGCCTTTACATCGCAGATATTCCTGAAACAGCCAGCAGGAAGTTTGCTTATGCAGATGATCTAGCTTAGGTGATCAGCAGCAAGTCTATAAAAAGAACTGAAGAAATATTGACAAATAATCTGTCGGCTTTATGGCAGTGCTATAAAAAATGGAGATTAGCACCAAATTCTGGTAAAACCGAATGTTCTTGCTTTCACCTCAATAATAGAGTTGCAAATCAAAAACCAGAGATATGTGCTGATGGAACATTAATTTCATTTAATCCGACACCTAAATATCTAGAAATCACTCTGGATAGAACTCTGTCATATAAACAGCATATGATTAATATCACTACTAAAGTTCGCATCAGAAATAACATAGTTCAGAAACTCTGTGTACTATACGGGACTCATGTGCCACAACTCTGCGGTGCACTGCCATGGGTCTAGTTTACAATGCAACAGAGTATGGTGCTCCTGTCTGGCTCAATAGTTACCATGTCAATAAACTAGATGCTCAACTTAACTCCACTCTGCGTTTAGTAACGGGTTACATTAGGAGTACACCCTTGCAATGGCTCCTCCAGAACTGCGACGACAGGAAGCCTTGCTTCGTGAATATAAAAGAATTTTAAATAACCAAAACCTCCCAATACATGAATTTATTCCAGATTCTTTATCTAATAGACTAAAATCCAGAAGACCTGCCATAAAATCTGCCCATAATCCTCTTAGCCAGAATGACAGTATGGTGAGTAGGTGGGATGTACTGTGGTCCCAAGCAGTATCACCTGAAGTTCGTAATTACATAAACATCTTTCAAAAACCATGTGGACTTGACCTGCACAGGAATATATTGATGACGGCTAATAGGATTCGTACAGGCCATGGTGTATGTGGAGACTCACTTTCAAAGTGGGGCAAGATACCAAATCCTCACTGTCTCTGTGGATCCGAGACCCAAACCATTCTCCATATAATGCAGGAACGTGAGCTGACGGCATATCCAGGTGACTTTAAGGATATCTTTGACCTATCCCCAGAGACGATCAACTCGATTAAAAACCTAAATGTTAAAATATGATTAATCTTCTGTCTGATGTTTGTCATAAATTTCATATTTGTATTTGCCTGAATGTAGATGTTTTACTTTCTTTTATTCATATTATCATATATGTGTATCTTATCTATATTCATGTGTATTTTATCTTATTGTCTTTTAACCATGTGTACAGGCCATATGATAAATAAATAAATGTTGCAGAAGCTTGTGAGAACTAGGATCCAGAGTTGGGTTGATAACAATGGCATTATTTTTGATGAACAGCATGGATTTGCTTAAAGGGAGGTCATGTTTTAGTAATCTACTTATTTATTACAATAAGGTGACTGCTTCCTTGGACAGAAGAGAGGGATACACAGTAATATACTTAGATTTCACAAAGGCTTTTGATAGATTACCGCATGATAAGTTGATAGTCAAACTAGAGTGGATGGAGTTGGATATTAGATTAGTACATTGGATTGGAAACTGGCTATCTGATAGGTATCAGCAAGTTGTGTATGGGGGAGCAATATCCAGGAAAAGGAAAGTCACTAGTGGTGTGCCTCAGGGATCTGTTTTAGGGCTGATACTGTTTAACTTGTATATTAATGATATTGGTGAAGATTTGGATGGAGATATTAGGTTGTTTGCAGATGATGCAAAGTTGGGACTAACCATGAGTAGGGAAGATGTTGTGGTCTTACAAGAAGACTTGAATAAATTGAGTGATTAGGAATGGGGATGCGATTCAGTGTTGCAAAGTGTAAGGTTTTAAAATTTGGAAAACAAAGATGGGATGCAGAATTTAGCAGGTAGGATGCAGATTAGCATTGCCAAAATTGTGACGACAACACAAACTCTTCTCGGAATAATGTGGAGGACACTGACATGTAGAAGTAGGGAGATTCTTATTGTATAAGGCTTTCATTAGGCTACACATGGACTACTGTTCCCAGATTTGTTCACCTGATTTTCAAAAGGACGAAGAGTTGTTGGAAAAAGTCCAGAGGCGACTGACTAAGGTGGTTTCTGACCTCTTGAATGTGGAACATGAGGAAAGATTGAGAGATGCAATTTACAGAGTCTGGTGGATAGGAGGAAGAGGGGAGATATGATAGAGACCTACAACTTAGTAAGGGGTTGTTATAGGATCAATGTTGGAGAGGTTCTACAGAAAACAGTGGGAGATCAGGGGAGAACCAGAAGTCATCCCTGGAAACTATATAAAGAGGGTGTGAGCAGGGGAGTGAGAAGCAGGTTTTTTGGTTCTAGAGTTGTGAATGATTGGAATGCCTTGCCTGAGAGTGTGGTGTCTGCAAAGAATTTGAACGTGTTTAAAGTGCAGTATGATGGACTGTGTTTATGATAAAAGGACCTCGTAGATGAGTCTTTGAACTCTTCCATTGCCAGTACAATATGGAAAAAACATATTGCTACAGAAACCTCAACCATTCTTGGAAAACCAACACAAAACCAAGAGGGAGAAGTTCTGGGGAAAATGAAGCAAGCCAGTGAAAGTCCCATTGGGGAATCTGACAGGCAGAAAACTCCAAGAAAAAACCTTTTTAGCCCAAAATGTTTAACCAAAATTGGATGCTGGAATATTAGGACTTTTTACGAAAGTGGAAAAGCTAACTTACTAATCAGAGAAATGGATAGATACAAAATAGAAATACTAGGTCTAAATGAGACAAGATGGAATGGTAGCGGAGAAATCCAACTAACAACAAACAAACAAATACATTTTATATTGTGCAAAGAAGAATAAAGATGACACATATAGCAAAGGTGTAGTTTTCATGCTAACAACAGATGCTAGAAGAGCACTAATTGAATGGAAACCAGTTTCTAAAAGAATCATCAAAGCTAGATTTAAAACTAAATACAGAAATGTGAATATAATAAACGTATATGGACCAATAAACAATGCAAAAACATTCTATGATATGCTGCAAAAAGAAGTAAATGAAGTAAAAAGTAAAGATATGCTTTTAATTATAGGTGACATGAATGCAAAAGTAGGAGATAGTAACGTGGGATATGAATGAATAATGGGAAAAGAAGGTTTAGGAAACTGTAATGAAAGTAGGGAAATCCTAAAAGACTTTTGCACTTTCAATGATATGATCATAGGAAGAACCTTATTTAAACATAAAGACATCCATAAACAGACTTGGATATCACTCGATAAGAAAACCAAATAGACCATATTTTAATAAACAGACCTTGGAGAACCTCTTTGATGGATGTAAGAGTTTGGAGAGGTGCAGATGCCTTTACAGACCACTTATTGTTGATTGCAAAAATAAAAATGAAACTAAGAAAAATATTTAAAGGCAAGAACTAAAGAATTAAATACAATATATCCAAACTGAAAAACAAGGATACAAAAGACAAATATAAAGTAACATTAAGAAATAAATATGAAAGCCTTATAGAACAACATAAGGAAATAGACATTGAAGAAAACTGGGAAAAAATAAAGAATATATTTAATAGTACTGCCGAAGAAGTTCTGGGAAGGCAGAGTGGAAATCACAAACAATGGATCTCTGAAGAAACCATCAAATTATTTGAATTATGTGAAGAAAGGAAAGCTTTATGGAATACAGTTCTGCAAAGTACAGAAGAAAACAACAGAAATAGGATAAATGAAAGATACAAGCTTAAAAAGGGACAGGTGAAAAAAAGTGCAAGGAAAGATAGAAGAGTTTTCCTGGAGTAAATGTGTAAAGAGGCCGAAGAAGCAGCAAGTAAATTTAACTCAAAGAGGCTGTTTGAGATAACAAGGAAGTTAGCGGGGAAGAGTTTTAAAAGAGAAGAGCCTGTAAAAAATAAACAAGGAAAGTTACTCACAAATGAAGCAGACATAGAAAAAAGATGGGTAGAACATTTCCAAGAAATTTTAAATGGAGATATAGAAAATTTAGAAATAGAAATACCAGAAACACCAGAAAAAGAAATACTTAAAATAAATACAGGAACTGCAACTAAACTAGAAATAAATCAGGCAGTAAAGAAAACAATAAAGCAGCTGGAAGTAACAATATACAGGCCGAACTACTTAAAGCAGATATAAACACCACTGTTGAAATTCTACACCCACTATTTAATCAAATATGGGAAAAGGAGGAATGGGCAGGAGACTGGAACACAGGACTCCTGGTGAAACTGCAAAAAAGGGAGATATAACACTTTGTAAAAATTGGAGAGGAATTTCACATTGCTAGAAAGAATGAAACAAGAAATTGAAACTAAACTGAGGAAAGAACAGGCTGGGTTCAGGCCAAACAGATCTTGTATTGACCAGATAATAACATTAAGAATAATTGTTGAACAATCAATAGAGTGGCAGAGTAGACACAATGAAGCAGACATATTTGGGATTCATAGCATAGACAGAAAGCTATATGGAAGCTAATGAAGCGCTATGGGATTCCTCAGAAAATCATAAATATAACAAAGAAAGCTCATGAAAAATCCAAAATCCAAATAATAAATAATGGAAAACTATCAGAACCATTTGCAACAAACACAGGAGTAAGACAAGGATGTATACTCTCCTCGACTATCTTTCTGATTGTTATTGATTGGGTGATGAATTGGCATTCAATGGGGATGGTCAAATGAAATCAGTGACCTGAATTTTGCGGACGATATATACCTTTTGGCACAAAAACATCAACACCTCCAAAAGAAAATGGATAATTTAAACCAGGAAGCAAATAAATGTGGATTGAAAATAAATCATAACAAGACTAAAGTAATGAAGATAAACCCCCAAACAAGAATTAGTCTTTGAAATACTAGAACAGGTAGATAACTTTATCTACCTGGAATCAGTGATTAGCATACTAGGAGGAATAAAACAGACATACAAAATAGAATCCAGAAAGCACAGATTGCATTCAGTATGATGAAGAAAATTTGGGGATCCAAAGAAATAAAATATTAAAAAAACACAAAATTAAGCTCTTCAACACTAATTTTAAACCAGTTTTACTATACCAAGCTGAGACATGGTCTCAGCTCGGTATAGTAAAACTGGTCTACATAAACAAAAATGCAGGTCTACATAAACAAATGCTTGAGGAAGATACTAGGAATATACTGACCAAATAAAATAACAAACATAGAACTTTGGGAGAGAATAGGTCAAATCAGCATCAGAAATGAAATCACTAAAAGAAAATGGAACTGGATAGGTCACACAATCAGGAATCCAGATAAGGAAATAGCAAAAATTGCAGTAGAATGGAATCCCCCAAGGCAAGAGGGAAAAAAGTAGACCATGAATAACATGGAGAAGAGAACTAGAAACAGAGGCAGGACAGCTGGGATGTTCCTGGAAAGAGATCAGAAAAAGAAGCATTGAATAGAGTCAGAAGGAAGTCAATGGTTGAGGCCCTATGCTCTGTAGGGATCAAAGAGGATAGGTAAGGTGAGTCTTTGATTTCATGTGGTCTTGGGTAATAATAATAATAATATTAAGTCTAATACCACTTTCCTTTGTGATGTGATCCATATAGATGAATGACAGTGGAGATAATGCACACCCTTATCTTACACCTGAATTTACATTAGACCATCTTCCTGTACCTCATTCAATTCTAACTGCTGAACTTACAACTTAAATAGAGACTTGTATATTGTGTACCGTAATGTCATGTTTACACCACATAATTATAGCATTTTGACCATCTTTTTTCACCTTGTCGTGCCTTTTCTAGATCTATAAATACAAATATCCTTATTATGTTCCCAAAATTTCTCGGCTATTTATCTTAAAGTGAAAATCTGATCCTGACAGCTATTTGGCCTTAACTCAGCTTGTGCTTTCTTAAGTTTCTCTTCTGCAATTTTTCTTATCTTCTTTTTCATGTATGCTTGCATAAATCTATCTGGAACACTCAATAGGGAATTCCTCTGATTCTCATATTCAGTTTTATAGATGGATACTTTAAAAATTATTCCATTCATCCAGAATTTGATCTTCTGACTAGGCTTTCTGAATTATCTGATACAATGACTGTGAAACTCTAATACCTTCATATTTCAGCATTCTCCATGAATGTTGGAGAATGAAACTGAAGAACAGATTTGTGGAAAGTGTTTCATGAGTGAATGCCAGAAGTATGAAAAGAGTAAGAAGAGTGATCGCAGTGAGTTGAAAGATAAAATACATGATAATGCAACATAGTTAGTGTTGCAAGTGGTATGAATGACTACGAATGACATGGCGGAAAATGAAGAGGATGATCAGAAGGTAAATGGAAGAGATTGTGCACATATGTGGAGTTCTTCACAGAAGAAGTGAAATTGAGTTGGTGGAGAAAAACTTGGTGGATGGTATGACACAGAAATGAAATAAAGGGGGGGGGGAGAAAGCAGAGCATGAAAGAGCAAAAGCATGAAAATATGGATCAGATTTTGTATGGGTATGGTGATTCATCGATATTAGGAGTCCTTGAGGAGAGTGTGATGAAATCATGTTTTCCTGGAGCTAAGATCAAGGATGTCAATTATGCTGTAAGGATGCAGAGTGTTAAGGTGAAAGAGATGTTTGTTTTGACTGGTACAAATGATTTAGCAGGTGACAAATATAGTATGCAAGAAGACATGAAAGACTTGCTAGTGCATGCGAAAAAGAAAAGTGAGAAAGTAAAAGTTGTATCTATCATATGTCATATATCTGTCATGCGAGCTGTATGATAGATACTATTGTATCTATCATACATATATCATGTAGCTTGCATCTATTATACTGTTGCCACAGTATGATAGATGCAAGCTGAGATGGAGCTATGATCGCAAATTATTCAGTGTGCAGAAGGAATGGTGTGGAGTTTATGGACTTGTGGAGTGAGTTTGATGGAAGGAAGGATTTATATATTTATATGTGGATTGCTTGCATCTAAATGGATTTGGTTTCAAGAGTCTTGAGAAAGTTTTGTTCAGTGAAAGTTCGGAAATACAAAGTCAAGGAAATAATAGAATAGAAGTAACACAAGGTAGTAAAGGATGAAAGGGGTTTTGCAGTTCATGTATACTAATGCCAAAAGTATTTGATATAAGGTTGAGCAGATTTTGGCATTGATTAGCAAAACTTGGGCAAAAATTATAGGCAATTAGTGAGATGTGGTTGACAGAGGAATATGGTCATAAGAATAGAATGCAAGGGATATGATGTATTCAGAGAGGACAGAAGGAACAGGATGGGGAAGGGATTTTTCTAATGATCTATCCCAATGGCTTTAACAGGCCTTTAAGGCCCACAACCTTCCAAGCATGCTTGGATTTCGTAACCGAAATACGAGGATAGAATGGTCACTCCTATGCCTCAAGGTATTCTTGGCTGTATCTCTGTGTGTTCAAGGGGCCAGTTTGCCTGTTTGCGGGATGAAAAACACCAGATAAACTGGCGGAAAAAACCCTGCTATCCACGCCCAAGACCGGCTAACTTGCTATGACTAAGGAAGATCCTTCAGCTCCTCACGTCTCCGACGGGAATCGAACCTAGGACACTTCTTCCCCAGGCATATGGTTGCGAAGCGCAAAGCCACTAGGCTAACCACGCGGACTGAGTGCTAACCGACTCAGTGGGCATTTGCCTCTATCTCACACCAGATAGCATCAAATGAACTGCTCTCTGAGCAGTTCATTTGATGCTATCTGGTGTGAGATAGAGGCGAACAGGACTAATTATGTGATTGGTTGTTGCTGTAATCTGGGGATGGGGGGGGAATGTGGGAGAATGTAGATGACATGCACTCATAAATTAGCATGATGAGTACAGGTTGATTAATTATTATGGCAGATTTAAACTGTGGGGACACAGATTGGGAAAAGGAATGGTCACAGGCAGGAAGGAAATGGAGTTTATGCAGCTGCTGAGAGATAATTACCTGAGACGAGTAATGGACGGAGATTCGTTGTTCAAGAGTGCTGGATCTCATTATTACATCAGAGAACTTATACTAACCAATCTAGTTATGCTTCCTATTGCTAAGAGAAAACGATCATATAATCTTTGACTCAGGAGATTGTCAGACATGCAGAATTTTCTGTTAAGAAGGGATATATGTTGAATTACAAAGCAGGTGATTATGACAGGCTGAGGAGTCAGCTTTCAACAGAGTTCTGGGTTAAGAATCTGGAGGGGAGAGATGTTGGTGCATGGAGGTGCTCAGTGGGCATTTGAAGAAAGCAGTATTTGTATGCATACCTAGAATCGGAAGGATAAATTGGGTAGGAGAGTTAAATGAATGAATGGATTCATTCAGCAGGTGTTGCACAAAGAAAAGGTTGTGGAGGGATTATAAAGAAGAAAATGATCAGCATGCCCATGAGCAGTATAAGGCACAGGCAACAAGTGTCACCAGTATAGTAAGGAAGGCTAAAGCTAATTATGAGAGAAAGCTAGCTGATGAGGTCAAAAGAAACCCCTGAAGAGTTCTTTCACTAGGTGGCATGCAAAAGGATGAATTTAAAAAGTGCTGATTGTGGGGAGGTAACAGAACCAAACCAAATAATTGAATTACTGAGTGAGCATTTTGCAGTGGTGTACTATCTGGGTGGTGACATTGGCTGATAGGAGAATGGAGGTTGAAGAAATGGGGGTGCTTAAAATATTTTAGAACCTCAATAGTAATACAGCCATGGGATTAGATGGCATATTGGCCCATATATTTATAAGTATATGCAACGGCATTATTGGTTCCTCTGACCAAGCTGTTTAATTTAAGTCTCAGTAGTGAGAAGGTGCCAATGTTGTGGAAAAAAAAAGACAAAATAGCCCCAATGCATAAAGGAAGCTCCAAGACATAAGTAGCAAATTATAGACCAATCAGCATCTCATGAGTAAGTTAAGGTATTGGAGAAAGTGGTGAAAGACAGAATTCAGGACTTCGGTGGATAGGAGTATAATACTCTATAAGGTACAGCATGGTTTTGTGAAGGGTAAGTCTTGCCTTAGTAATTTGCTTACTTTTTATAATCAAGCAACAGTGGAGTTGGATAAGAGAAATGGCTCAGTGATATTGCTAGGCTTTGCAAAGATATTTGACAAGATTCTGCATAGAATTCTATTGCATTAAGGAGCAAATGGGGATGGATATGAATCTGATGATTTGGATTAGAGGATGGCTGATGGACGGATATCCAAGAGTGGTTTATGGAGTTGAGTTCAGGAGAAGGCAAGTGACATGGTATACCACAGAACTCAATACTTGGTTTTCTGTTATTTAATTTGTATATCAATGATGTAGGGAATGATTTGACAGGAAATATTTAGTTGTTTCCTAATGATGTTAAACTGGGAAGAGCAATGATGAATGAAGGGATTAGATGGCATATTGCACATGATGCAGAGATCCTGCAGGAAGACTTAAACAGACTAGCTGTATGAGCATAGGTAAATGGCTGCTAGTTTAATGTGGCCAAGTGTAAGTTGCATTTTGTAAAGAGATCAAAAGTTGTGTACTGTATTGATAGAACTGAACCGTAGGGATCTGACGAGGCAAGGAACTTTGGTGTGATTCTGGACAGGGAGTTGAAGTTTAGAGGGCATATTGAGAAGGCAACAAAAACAGCACATCAGATAATTTGATGAAGAACACACCAACAAGCAGGGACAGAGAGGTTATTGTTCCCTTATATAAGGCTTTAACGAGGCCCCATCTGCACTACTGTACACAGATCTGGATTTCAAGATTCCGTGGGGAATGGAGAAGTTGTGGAGAGGATCCATAGGCAAGTAACAAAGATTGTGGCAGTTCTGTGGAATGTTCCTTATGAGAATAGATTGGTGGCTTCAAAAATTAACTGATAGACAAAAAAATAGGGGATGTGATAGAAGCATTTAAGTTATTAAAGGAGTTTTATAGGATTGACACTGAAGACTTTTTTTTACTTGTCAAGAAGAGAGGGAACATGGGGGTCACCAGTGGAAGCTGTGTAAGAGTGTGGTTAACGAGGGTGTTAGGACTTAGGACTAGATATTTTGCTTGGAGGGTGTTGAATGGGTTGCCAGAGGTGGCTGTGGTACTTCATCAGTGAATAAGTTTAAGGAGAGGTATGATAGATATTGTGTGAATAATGGATCTCCCACAATGAATCTTTGGACTCCATGGAGATATCTGTATAATAATAATATCATCTATTTAAGCTGCCTTTCAAGTTTTTGATGTTTTTTTCCTGCCTCAGGTACTGATATGTACTCCTGATTGCATTCCTTTGAATGTTTTTGACCATTGTTCTGTTGCTTTTTGTCTCTCTGTAGTAGTATTTTTCAAATTACTCCAGGCATCTAGAATATCTTTTGTCTTCTTCAATGTATCATCCCTTGTGTGATCACTGATGTCCTTTCCTTTTACAGCACTCTTTCTAGTATTTTAATTTGTCTTTGATAGGCTTTAGAACATTTTATTAGACTCCTGATATTTATCTTCTGTATTCTTACCAGACTGTCCATGACTTTAAGTAGTTTTACACAATGCTTTGCTTTTTTACATTTATCTCTTTATCCTGTCAAAGTACATACTGACTTTCTAAGAACTTTTTATATGCTTTCATCTTTTCAACCACTGCCAATATACTTTTTCCACTATATATGCTTCATCTGATTTCTTTATCTGATTTGGCCAAATCAGTTAGTGTTTCTAGTTTTGCCTCTGCCGCTGTGTCATTTATATTTATATATATTTATATATTTACTTTTCAATATTTACTTTTTTCTTTTCAGTATGAAATTAAATTTTATCTTCTATATACTTGTTCTGATCCAACATGAAGATATTACTAACAAAAATAACAATCAATGAAACTGTTCACATGACTTTGTGAATATCTTTATGTTGGAACACAGTATTAGTAATAACTAGTTGATGTTCTAAATCAGGGGTCGGGGAACTTTTTTACCTATTACCCCAAAATATATTTATTTACGCCGATGTTACCCCCTTGATTTGAAAGGGAGGAAGCCTTTGCAGCTATTGACATCCAAAAATATGACAGATCTGCTTTGTTTTCAAATTCAATACGTGCTTCATTATTGGATTGAAGTTCAAGAAGTGCCTCTGCCAACCCTTGAGGCTCTTCTGGTACATCAGCAATTTCACATTTAAAGGGATCTACAACCCAACTGACAGTATGTGAATCAAGATCTGGAAAGTAATCAGAGAACCGCTCTTTGAGTTTGATAAGATGCCTTATAACTGTATCCTTGATGTCGTCAAAAGTAATATTTTCACAATCTTCCAAAAACAAAGCTAACTTTGAAAAGGCAGCTATCTTGTTTTGTTCTGCTTTCTGTCTCCAATATAAAAGCTTTGATCCAAACGCCGAAATTATATTGATGTTTTTTCCTTGCAATTCTTTGTTCAGTGCATTCACATACTCAAAAATATCGGCTAAATGTGCAACCCACAAGGAGTTTGTAAACTTATCTGCGAGAACATGCTTTTGATCAACTATAAAAATTTCAAGTTCAGTTTTGAGAGCCCACACTCAGTTCAGAACATTTCCATGTGAGAGCCACCTCGCTTCTGTATGATAAAGTAGGTCTGTATATTCAGCCTCACCATCTTTACATAATTCACGAAATAGTTGCGTGTTTAGTGCATGTCCTTTGACAACATTGACAACCTTGATAACATCATGCATTGACGGCTTCCAGTGCAGGTTCCAAATGTTTCACAAGCAGTGCCTGGCAATGTATCATACAGTGGTTAACTTCAATTTTTGGATTATTCTCTCTCGCCAAAGCCGAAAAACCACTTACATGACCCAACATTGCTGGAGCTCCATCAACAGATAGCAGTGCAGTCTTCCACTTTAAATTAACATTATTAAAGTATTCATTAACTTTATTGAAGACATGAATTCCACGAGATCGCAACTTGAGAGGAGAACAAAACAACAATTTCTCTTCAATTGCATGTAAACCTTTGTAGCGAACATACACCATCAGCTGCGAATTACTACTGACATCTGTAGTCTCATCAAGCTGAATAGCAAAGCATTTACTCTCTTTTATTGAAGAAATAACTTGTTTCCCTCACATTTTCTGCTAAAATAGAAATTCTTTCTTTCACAACTTTTGCAGACAAGGGCACTGAATTTAGTTTCATGGCTTCTTTCTGACCACTCATAATCTCTGCCATTTTCAAAGCTGCTGGTTTAACCAATTCCTCACCAATAGTATGTGGTTTCTTGTTTCGGGCAATCAACCAGGCCACTTCAAAAGCTAGCCTTTGATGCTGAATGTTCCTCTCAAGTTGCTGTACAATCTTTGTCTTTTGACAGACATTTCCAAATTTACAAAGTATTCCCATGGTTTGGAAGACAGATGTGGATGCAAATTATCCAAGTGTTTCTTCAATTGACTCTTTTTGAAAGATTCTGCAGTCAGTACTTACAAACAGACAACACACAGTGGTTTCATTATTCCTTTGTCTTCTATTTGTGTAAACCCATAATTGAGGAACTCTTCCTGGTATATTCTTTTTCTAGTTGATGTCATCTGAAGGATAAAAAAGACAGTGATTGAATTTAAGTTTTTTAAAGTTCATTTAAATTTACAATAATTTAATTGGTAAACGTGGCACTAAGACATGTCCTCAAGATAAAGGCAGTATTTAATTATTTTATTGACCATTGAAAATTAATCGAGCAAGGAGAAAGTATATTAATCAAATTATCGAACTAACATAAAACTAAAATATGGTTAATAAATGAAAATCTTACACTTAAAATAGAATATTGAAATAAATTAAATTAAATAACTACTTAAATCGACTTAAACAAAGCAAAAACACATATGTCAAAAAATAAGGTTAAGGCAGGTAATAGACAACTGACAAATAATATCTGTTTAGCCACTTGACAACGCCTTAGCAACCAAATTGTTTGGAGTTCAACATGCCGTGACGTCTCCTAAACACGTATATTGCATTGGCCAGATGCAGTGTTGCCAGAAGAAAAATTTCTTGTAACAAGGAACGTGCTTTTTACATAATTTTATTTATGTCTATTGAGTCCTCATTATCCCCCAAAAATTTCATTTTTATCCCACTTGGGGTAATTTATCCCAGTTCTCCGACCCCTGTTCTAAATAGAAGTCTTGCGTGCGTGTGTGCACACACTTTCTTTTATTAGTAGTTTTGTTTTTTTCCTAGAATTTTCCTGAACATGTACTGTTAATTGAAACCCTTGATTTACTAATGTCACTCTTTCCCCCTAATATATTTCAACTATTTAAATTCACAGTACAGGCAGGTTATTTTAGATGGAAAGGGAAAATATACAGACAATTAGATGGGACAGCAATGGTCTTCCCTTTCCCCCTTTAGCCAACTTCTACATAGAACACTTGAAAAAAGCTAGCTATCAATACAGCCACTCTCAAACCAAGGCTTTGGCTACGCTGGCCCAGACACATTGGATACATTCTTAGTGCATTTAAATAGCTAACACTCAAAACTCCATTTCACAATGGAATTGGAAGCTAATGACTGTCTGCCCTTCCTGAATGCACTAATCACACGTCTTCCAGATGATTCCTTATCATTCTCGTTTTATAGAAAACCCATACATACAGGGAGATTTACACAAACAATCGCACCATCACCTATCTCAACAATATGGTATCCTAAAAACACTAACCCAGTGAGCTAGAGCGATTGTTCCAATGACATTGCTCTCACTGCTGAACTCACTCACTTACATCACACCTTCTTGGCCAATGGCTATAAATCCCCTATAAGATAGCAAAATACTAAATAATCCCCAGAAGTCCCCCACTGTCTACCACAGAAGACTACAACAAAACTGTCACCATCCCATACATTAAAGGTACATCTGAAAAGATATCTAGATTGCTTAATAAACATCAACTATGCACTGTATTTAAACCGTATGTGCCAACTCTCATCCATTCACCCAAGGACAGAATCTCTTCCTTATCACATCCAGGAGTTTACAAAGTGTCCTGTTGTGTGATCGAGCTTACGATCACACAAATAAAAACAGACAAGAAGAACTGTGGACATCTGCCTCAGAGAACATAAAAATTACATCTGGCACTACCACTATTTCAAGTCAGGTCTAGCACACTATGCTGTAGATCCCCCCCCCTGTACACAGGATCACTGGTTTTCCCTTTCAGTCATTGCCAATCATAGGTGACATTGCCCACAAAGTAGTCCTGTTGAGATTTTTTTTTACAGGGTAGTTCACCATTTGTCAGCTATTATAATTACCTGGTTTCTGTTAAGATTTTCTCCAGAATGGAGGACTACAACGGCTTCTTTGAAATTTCTACAATGGAAATCTTCTTCTAGATAAGGCATGGAGCTACTATCCCAATCAATGCTATAGTTAGTAATCCCGAAATGATGGGCTAGTCCTGAGTTGTCTGTTCTATTGTTATTAGCATTTCCTATATGTTCTTTTTTTCATTGTTTCTGGAAAGGATGGGAGTGCTTTCTCTGTGTTACTGATGATGTCAATCTTGGGAATATGATCTGGGACGATGGTGAAATCCTTTAAGTATTTCAGTTTCTGGTTGTGTTAATATATGGTCTGAAAGGTTAAAAGTCACTTTTTCATCAGGGAGGCTGGGCCCAGAGTTGGAATACTTTTCATATAGTGTGTTGAATACAGACCGAGCCTACCTAATGAAAAAGTGATTTTTAACCTTTCGGACCATATATTAACACAAAAAGAAAATGAAATACTTAAGAAAGGATTCAATTTCACCATTGCCCCAGATCATATTCCTATGGTCGACATCATCAGTAACATAGAGAAAGCACTCTCATCCTTTCCAGAAACAACAGCAAATGATCTGATATTAAAAAGTGCTATTATCCTTTCAACTTCAAAGCCACCTAACCTAAACATAACACCCCAAGAAAAAAGAGCTCTCTCTCTCTCAAACTTGAAAAAGGATAAACAAGTAACTATCTTAAAAAGCAGACATAGGTAATGCCACAGTCATTTTAAACACTAAGGACTACATAGCCAAGATTGCAGAATTACTATCAGACCCATCAATGTATCACATATTAGAGTCAGACCCAACATGGAAAAACCACAAGGACACTAATAACTTATTACGGAACATAACTAGTTGGTCCACAAACTTGCAACGGAATCTGAAGTCACTACACCCATTGATGCCACGATTGTATGGAGCCTTGAAAGTCCACAAAAGTAGAGCTCCACTATGCCCGATCATTGATGGTAGAAATGCTCCCACATATTTATTGTCCAAACGGCTCTCCAGCCTCCTAAAAGGACATATCAGAAAATTGGACACTTACATTAAGAATTGAAAGCACTTTATTGAAAAATTGAAAAACATCCTGACTTTAACACGTTCATTGTCAAGCACGTGATATCGCGTGATGCGAGTCCTCACCAACTGGCCAATCATGCGTTATCGCATTGACGTCGCTATCAAGTAAAAAAAAATTTGGCCACCACACGAAATTCCAATTTTCAGCTTGGCAATGAACATGTTAAAGACGGACATTCTCGCTAGCTTGGACATGGTATCTTTATTTACCAACATTCCAGTGTAAAAAGTTATCAGTAGCCTATACAATCTCTTCCCTGAAGATATGGCTCACGTTTTTTGTCACTGCCTTAAATGTAATTATTTCAAAAGGAATGAAATGATATATATGAGCAACTAAATTGCTGCTCTGTGCAGATCTGTTCATGGAAAAGCTAGAAACAGACATCCTCTCAAAATTAGATCCAAAACCTTTAGTGTGGTGGAGGTATGTAGATGATGTCTTCATAATTTGGAGGGACGCAAAAACAGCTCTTTTGGACTTTTTAACCAAAATTAATTATTTTCATCAAAAAATACAATTCACTTTGAACTAGAAAAAGATAATCAACTGCCATTTTTGGATACCCTAATCAAGAAACTAGCAGATGGACATATCAAACTAACAGCCTACCACAAACCAACACACACTGGACGCTACTTCATTTCAAGTCAACTCACCATATTTCTCAGAAGTTCATCATAATACATATGCTCAAAAATAGAGCTACGAACATCATCTCAGAAGAAAAAGAACTCTATAATGAAATTACTCATATATCAGAGACGTTAATAAAAAATGGCTATCCAAAGAATCTAATCGAGATTCTTCATGGAAACCTCCCACAACAATAACAACAATCTACCATCACTCAATACAGTTCATCCTTAGTTATTCCTTATGCAGGTACAGTGTCTGAGAAGATCGCAAAACTTTTTAAACCTTTCAACATCAGAGTTGCATTCAAATCGGTCAAGACTGTCCGTCAAGTTTTAAGATCGCCAAAAGACATTAATATTTTTTCAAACATGCTGGAGTGTACAACATCCCATGTGCTTGTGGTCTAAACTATATACGACAGACGTCAAGAAGCTTTGAAATCCAAAAAAAAGAACATATAGGAGATGTTAATAACAACAGATCAGACAACTCAGGTCTAGCCCATCATTTTGTGATTACTGACCATACCAGTGATTGGGAGAGCAACTCCATGCCTTACATAGAAGATTTCCATAGTTGAAATTTCAAAGAAGCCGTTGTAGTCCTCCATTCTGGAGAAAATCTTAACAAAAACCAGGGAATGATAATAACCGACATATGGAAAACCTTAATAAGATCACTCAATCTGCCAGAATTTAATTTCGCTCAAAATTACAGAACATGCTCTCATAACAGTGACTAACACAGCACGCCCCATGCCTGTAATGTTACGTGTTCTGTTTTAATGTTTAATTTATACGTTAGTGTTACTCCGTTTTCTCTGTACTAGCCACTTTGAGTTTTTTCTCTTCCCGTTATAAGCCCTGAAGAAGCTGACAGCCCCTTCCGTAAAACTTGTTGGTATTAGATTTTTATAAATCATGGTCAATTAAAGATCAGTATATATTTCAATCTAATTAATAAATAGTTATTATTTATTAATTTATCTTATTAACGTTAAAAATTAAGATGTACAATGAACACAAGCCTTTCCACATGTTTGAGGATCCCTTATATGTGATCATCATATGGTTTTGACAAAGATAAAAGTTAATAACATATTGGGAAAAAAGAAAAGTAAGAAAATTTTAAAAGGAATGAAAGTCAGCAGCTTTCAAATGTTAGCTGTCCACTCAAATATACAAATGCTGTGGAGAAAAGCAATGAAAGCTTGAAAATAAAAACTAAACCTTGAACTGTCAGTGCCAAGCTCTTAAGAAAACATTGATTCACATAGAGAATATGTGGAGAGGTTTGCAATGATAGAAGGTAGAAAAATCTGAACTTATATTGGACTCAAGAAGTTAGAGGCAGTCCTGTGAAAGAAGGAAACATATCAAAAGTTCTTATCAAGTAAGTCAACAGAAGCCTTGAAAGAATATTGAGAAAAATATAAGATAGTGAAAGAGTGTAAGAGTAGCTAAACAAAAGCGATGGGAAAAATTTTTTAAGAATATGAAAAATAAATATCACAAAGGTGATAAAATGTTTTGGAGGCTGCTGAAAAAGCTTAGATATGGAAAACAGCTTAGTACTGTAAATGGAATCAGAGATAATGGTGAGGAAAGAACTGAAGATATTCTGGATGTCTGCAGTAATTATTTTGAAAGGTTGTTAAATAAAATAGGTAGTGACAGAACAGTGGTATTTCTACCATATTCAATTGGAATGCAGTCAGGAATACATATCAATATTTGAGGTTGAAATAGCCATCAGACACCTGAAATTTGAAAGATCAGCCAGATTAGATGATATTCAATGAAATGCTCAAATATGGAAATATAAAACTAGTCAAATAGCTGCACTGCATAATCAGAAGGCATGGTTCTAAGATAAAATTCTAGTAATTAGAATAGTTCTCATAGTATCTCTCTGTAAAAAAAAGAAAATATGACAGCTCTAATCATCTGGAATTCTTTCTTTAGACCATGATTTCTGAATTATGTAGTTTAGCTACTGTAAAATTTTATTCTTCAGTATTTCAGAATTTCTGATTCAATCTGAGCATTAAAGAGAAATTTGCTTATTCAGTGCTTATCAGTGCTCCAAGTTAAAAAAACTCTCTAACAGCTTAGCTTTTATCCAGCCTCTCCCCAAAAAGATAGAAAGGGAGATAAAAGTCAACCATTACCATTACTATTGCTCTGACTTCGGTACTCTGGGAAATAATGGAAATAGTCTTCAACATCCAACTGCTTCACTACTTGGAGATACCAATTATTTCATGATCACCAATGTGGGTTCCACCATTCTCATTCCACAGCAGACCTCATAGCCAGTCTTGCCTATCTTTGGCTACAGGCCATGGATAAGTTTAGAGAAAGTGGTGGTCACTCTTGATATATCCAGGCATTTGATCAAATCTGGCTCATGGCCTTCTTACGATCATATGGTATTCCTCCTTCCTTTTGTGAATGAATTGCCAGCTTCCTCTCCAATGAATGATTTCCTTTCATCAGATTTTTCATTCAGTGCTGGTGTACCCCATGGCTGTCTGCTTTCATTTACATTCTTCCTGTGTGTGTGTGTGTGTGTGTGTGTGTGACATCCACTCATATTCATAACTTTGCTGATGACAGTACTCTTCACTTTTTCATTTTCAAAACCTTGTAGTGTTTAGGTGATTCATGCTTCAAGAGCTTCTTTAACCAATGCCTTAAACACTGATATCCTTTTTACATTCCAATAAAAATGCAACAAAAAACTAAACCTAATTTCTTTGATCATGGAGGACACTATACAATACTTTGTGATCCACTGCCTACACAATTGACACCTTCTCTCGTGCATTGCATGGTATTATGGTCTGTTAATTCATGTGTTGTTCTGACTGGTTTGTCTGTTTTGCTGGAGACAGAAAACACAATTTAAGATTGGAGTTAGACTTTTATTAGTATTATTATTATTGTTCCGGGCAACTCCAAGGAGTCGGCAGACTCATAGAGGGAGGCCCTAACATCATGTCAAGAACAACTATTCGACATTGACACAGTATCTGTCATACCTTGCCTTGAACTCATTCACGGTCGTAGCACCCACAACAGACTCTGGAAGCTTATTCCACTCATTCACCACTCTCCAAGTAAAAAACCTAGCTCTAACACCCTTGTCAACCACGCTCTTGCCCAGCTTCCATGCATGGCCCCTAGTCCTCTCACCACCAGTCATATTTTCAAAAATATCTTCTGGATCAATCTTATAGAAACTCTTCAGTAATTTGAATGTCTCAATCATATCACCCCTCCTTCGCCTATCGTCCAATCTCTGCAACCCACAAATCTTCAACCTATTCTCATAAGGTTCATTCCACAGACCTACTATCATCTTGGTCACTCTCTCTGGATCCTCTCCACTTCCTCCCCATCACGAAGAAACCCTGGTGCCCATAACTGGCACGGTAGTCCAGATGGGGTCTTATCAAGGCTCAATACAGAGGAACAACAACTTGTTTGTCTCTGCATGTTAAAGTATTTTTCAGAAGCCAAGTGATTTGATGAGCTGATTTAGTCACTTTTGCAACGTGCCCCCTAAACTTCAATTCCCTATCCACCAACACTCCCAAATCCCTGGCCTCATCAATCTCTTGGAGTACGGTTCCACCAATGCGATATACTGCTGCTATTCTTTTCACCCCAAAGTGCATAACCTTACACTTTGCCACATTAAATTGACATCCATTTTTCCTAGCCCAATCCTCCAAACTATCCAAATCATCCTGTAAAATTTTGACATCCTGTGCACTCACAATTGCTCAACCCAACTTTGCATCATCAGCAAACAAGTGAACACTTCCTCTCAAATCCTTTCCTATATCATTGATGAACAAATTGAAAAGCAGTGGTCCAAGAACAGAGCCCTGCGGCACACCACTAGTCACAAGCCGTCTTTTAGACTCCACTCCTGAATAAACCACTCTCTGGTATCTCTCCTTCAACCACCCTCCTATCCATCTCACCAACCCTATATCTATCCCCATCTGCTCCAGTTTACTGATTAGGGTTCCATGTGGTATCCTGTCAAAGGCCTTGGCAAGGTCCAGTAGTATCACTGTAAACCCATTACTCCTATCCAGTTCAGCCGTCACTGTGTTATAAAACGTGAGCAAGTTACTGAGGCATGATCTACCATTCACAAAACCATGTTGTCCCCCATATAATATCCCATTTTCATCTATCCAATCCTGTATTCTTTTCTTGACTAATTTCTCTAAGACCTTGACAATGATTCCTGATATGCTAATTGGTCGGTAATTTACAACAGCAGTCTTGGAACCACCTTTATGCAGTGGAACTATTTTCCCCTCTTTCCACCCCCTCGGGACTAACCCAGACCCGAGACTCAAATTAAACAAAATGGTCAAGGGTACTGACAATTCTTTAGCTGCTTCTTGTACGACACGAGCTGGTATACCATCCAATCCCACGGATGTATTGTCATTGAGGTTATGCAATAGACTACTCACCTCCACTTCATTCACCACAATTCCCGTATAATCTACTGGTTTATTCGTTTCTGCAATGTCACCACCTGGATGATATATACTTGCAAAGTGCTCACTCAGTAACTCAGCTATCTCAACTGATTCAGTTACCTCCCTACCATCGGCATTCTTTAAAATCATTCTGCCATGTACATTTTTCCTTTTACTTGCTACATATCTAAAAAACTGTTTAGGATTCTCTTTAGCCTGCATGGCCAATGTTCTTTCGTAATCCTTTTTTGCTTTTCTTACCACACTCGTTACCCTTCTGGTTTGCGCTTTATACTGTTCATGTGCCTGCCTGTCACCTTTCTCCCTAAATTCCCTCCATAGTTGTTTCTTTTTTTGCAGCTCAAGCTTAATGGTGTTATTCATCCATTTAACCCCTACTTGATTTATTATTCGGACTCTAGGTATACAGTCAGCCATTGCTTCATGCAAACACTTCTTAACTGCCTCCCATGCACTATCAACTTCTAGTCCTTGCAGTTGTACATGCCATGGCACTGAACCAATCAAACTCCTAAGCTTGTCATACTTTCCAGCCCGATAATTCCACATGTACCCTGTCTTAATTGAAAATTCCACACCTTCAGCACCTCCCAACTCAAGACCCTATGATCACTCTCACCAATTGGTGGCAATGTGGTCATATTTGTTACAGCCAAATCCTTAGATGTAATTACTAGGTCAAGCACTCTCTGACCCCTAGTATTTTCCATTACATGCTGTTGCAGATAGTTATCCCTTAATAACCGCATAAAATCCAATTCCTTCCTCCCGTGTGTCCTCTCCTCACTCCAATCAATGCGACCATAGTTGAAATCTCCCATAATAATTACCCTCCTTCCACTCATTTCTTCTATTTGCTTGTGCATACTGTCACCACCATCTTTTCCATCACCTGGTCTGTAGCAGCACCCAATTGTATATTTAGTTCTGCTAGCCACAATCTCACACCAAATGGCCTCAAATGTGCTATTTTTCTCTATCCTGCAATTTAACTTCTATTCTCCTTGGCTGTAGCTCCTCAGCTATCATCCACAATACTCCTCCCCCCATTTTATTCTCCCTGTCATTCCTGAACACACTATACCCATCACATTCAATCCCACTAGCTATATCATCTACAGTCAGCCATGATTCACTAATACCAATAACCTGTGGTCTGGACGTGCCAACCATGGCCAAAAACTCTTCCTTCTTGTTCCTAATACTCCTAGCATTAGTGTACATGAATTTAAGACCCCCCCATTAGCCCCAACCCTACCTTGATGCCTTATATTAACTATCCCACTCTGATTTGTTGTCCTTATTCGCTCGGGCATATTATATTCATTCATACATTCAACTGCCTCCCTAAGGACTGTATATCTACCTCCCCCCCTTAATAAATCTAGTTTCCCTGAATTTACACATCCATTACATTCAGCAACACTTTCTCAAGTCTCCTTACACCATAACCATTCAAATGCAAGCCATCTATCTTATATAGATCCTTTTGCCCATCGAACTCACTCCATACATCCACAAATTCCACACCACTTGTCATACATAACCCATGCATAGTCATTCGCAATTATGGCCCTCCTTTTAAACATTTCACTGTCATACCGTGGCAAAAGACTAATCATTCTAACTCTCTCACCCTTTTCTTTTGCTACCTCAAACAATTCATTCAACTTATCTATCATTTCCATTTTATCTCCTTTCAAATCATTTGTCCCTGCCACAACAATCATTTCTTTTACCCTTTCCTTTTGCTCTCTAATAGACTCAGTTACATCCTTTATGGTCGCACCAGGTTGGTACGATTTTGTCAAATCCTCTACTAACACACCTCGTACTAACGAGTCTCCATACAGCACTCTATCCTTCATTTTGTTCATGTTCACACTCACACCTATTTTTCCTGTCATACATTTTATTATTATTGGCTGGTTCATTCAGTCGACTTTTGCTCATAACCTCTAGCTGCTGTTTTACCCTTTGTATCGCACCATTCAACAACGTGATCTCACTCATTGCATCTATCTCATCTTTTTTATTCTCTGTAAAACCATTAATACTATCATTCACACTTTCTACATTCACACTCTCACAATTCTCTGGTACAACCTCGCCGTTTCTTGTCATATTCCTATTTTCTTCATTCTGAAGTTTGACAAAAATATCACACTCACGATCCGAAATACACTTCAATTCCTCATTCTCCCTACATTTTCTACACACACATTCACTCTTTTATTATCATCTAACCACACTCTGACCGCACTCCGCAAAGCGTACATTTCGCAGATAGTACACTGAATCATCTCCTTTACATTACCGTTCTTGAAAGAAGATGGCAAACCATCATTACTGGCCACCATTTTCCTTCGTACTGGAACCATACTTACTAGTAATGTATTTTATCAAATTATAAATTATAAACTCCAAAAACACACAAACATATGCACTAAGATACGCAAGGCAAACAAAACTACGCAATATTAAAGTAAATTTCTTAACGATAACTGAAAATAACGCTTATCTTATCAGGAGCTTTCACGCACACTACACACTACGAATCCCTTTAGCGGCGACTTCCCGACATAGATTATGCTATAAAACATTTTAGTACACTAACTACACTAATAAAACTACAATAATATACTAAAATTACACAATTAAATCTAACAAAATATTAATAAATCAACAAAAATCACAAATCTTTCAGGAGCTCTCCGACAGTACGTCCTTTCACCAGCTGGTCTTGACACCAGACTTATTCCAAGAAGAAAGACGTTTTACAAAAAATAAGACAGGATTAAGTTTGCTAGCATAGAAATCTTAACAGTTATCAAAACCCTGCTGAAGAATGGTTTGGTCATTAGCATTTACAGATTTGCATATGTCCTAGAGTAGATATACCAGAGTAAATATTGTACAAGATTTGTTCATTTCTTTTGTAATACAGTATATTCCAGTTAATTGTTCGCTAGTTAATTGGTACAGCCATTTTATTGGGACAAGTCTGGAAGAACAAAAACAAAATGAGAATATAACAAGAATTAGCTTTGTTTAGTTGGGACACCATGCAGTTTAATTGGGCTAGCCAGTAACTTTTACCAGATGGAGTATTAAAAAAGTATGTAATGTTGATTAAAAAATTTAGTGCTGATGGCATTTGCAATGCTGCTGAAACAGGGCTATTTTAACTTGTCACACTGGATGATTCTCGGTGTTATACATGTGTACTATTTAGATCGATGAACGCAGTGAATCATGTAACAATGTTACTGTTCAAATATGTCAGAAACTGTTAAACTAAATCTGTTAGTTATTGGAAAAAGGTTCCAGGTCCTAATGCATAAGAAGTAGCTTATGCATTAAGACCTGGAATTACAATGGAAATCAAGAAAACTGTTACTGGTTCTTGACAATTGCTAAGGAGGTCAGTGCAGAAGTTAATCTTTTACAAGCAATACAGTTTATGGACTATCAGCCATAAACTGTATTGCTTCAGTTAAGCAATAAGACCATTCAAAACTGTTTGGTTTCCTGTAGTTTTAAGCATTCATTCATTGATATGCCAGATATGGCCAATAGTGAAAATGATGTCCCACTAGAAGTGAACCACATTAGAAACTATGAAGAGTTTGCATCCCATGATGGTAGTCATAATTGATGAAACTGTAATGATGGTACTTTATGTGAAAGTACCATCGCATTATAGTCATCGATGGTACTATAATGAAAATGAAGATTTTGAGGAGAAAATTGCAGCAAGGCATCAGAGGTAAAACTTAATAGGCCATCAGAGGACATTGAGGATGACACTCCTGAGCTTGAATAAGTGACTACCCAGGATGCTAGAAAATTTATTACTGGATTACAGCTCTTTTTCATGTAGCAAAGCAATGCTGTATCTTCACTAAATACTTGCACATATTTTGTTTAATTGCACTCAAAAAAAAAAAAAAATGACTGCATGTTTAATGTGCATATAAATGAAATTATTTTGATGGAAAATATTTTACTTAAAGCCAGTTGTTTAAGTTTATAAGTCAGTAATTTTGCCATGCAATAAACAACAACAAAAAAACTTCTCTAAATTTATATTTTGTCTTACGTATATACATCTTTTAAACTCTTGATGTGCTACCTTTTTTAATTGGGACTGTTGCTTAATTGACCCAAATTATGCTTTTCCTGATGTGGTCTGATTAGCCAGCATAAACTCTGTACTATGATAATAATATTTCTGTAATAATATAATTTGTGGAAAATAGTTTAATCTGAGAAAAGCTTTGGATTGGATTTGCAGTTAGCTTGAAACAGTCATTGATATACAGAAGAAAGTATGTGAAAGACCAGTCCTGTGGGATCCCATCATCAGTTACAAAGTTTAATTAAAATTCATCCACATTATCCATAATGCACAACATACAGAATGCCAGTTGCAAAGGTAAGAAGACAAAAGAGGAGCTTACTTAATAGGCCATTTTGCTAAATCCACAAATGGAATAGATATATGAAGGGTGGTCATGACTTTATGAATTGTCCAAAATAGGGATGATATATAACAAGATTCCCTCTTAATGGCAGTGGTGGAATCCATACTGGCAATCATTTATTATTTGAGAAGTTTCCACATTGTGTAAAAATTGACTTGATTGATTTCTCTCTGAAAGAAAGAAAGAATTGAAACAAGAACAAAAGGATGATAATTTTGATATTAATGATTTCTCACTTTTCTTAGGAATAGTTTAGAGGTCACCTAACTTCCAAGCTATCAGATGTGAATATTGATATAATTGAAAGTATAAAAATCCACAGAATAGAAAAATCATCTTTTAGGCATAAATTTTCTGTATATTTGGAGAAATCTCATCAGGACTATGGAGACATTTTTGGTAACCAGAGTGGACTAGGTTCTACTGATCTTTTTATTTTTGGACAAGTTACAGAGTGCATTGAATTTGTGAGTTTGAAAATAGAGGAAGATATATACTGAGATCAAAACCCTGCTGTTGGACAGTAATGCAAGTTTTGTGCTTTTGATCCTTTCAAAATCAGTTCAGTAATGATAATTTGCTTGCAACAATATTTAGAAGAAAAGGATGATAAATTTCGGTGAAAGCTAGTTTTCAAATGTTTTAACTTCTCTCTTTGACAGCATTAGTAATCATTTTCAAGATCTAAAGATTGGATAAGAAACATGAATTAAATTTGGCAGGGAAGCATTCAATGCAAATGTTTGGATCTGGAAACAGTAATCCAATCAAAGTAACAAAGCGTAGAAAATATGAAAAGCAACACGCTTGGAATTATTATAATGTTAAGAATGACTGTTTGTTTTGTGTTTTGAGAATAAATTCAGATTATGGTCTGAATTGTCTAGAAGAAAACTGCAAACTGATTGCACTCTTTTTTTAATGCAAATCTCACCAATGAATGGTTGTAAACTTACAGTATGTGCTGCTGAAGGTTAGATAATATGGAAATCCCTGCTCGGAGACTAAACATAGAATTTTTTTAAGCTATTATGGGTATCCAATAAGCAGGGGGTGGTGTTTGTTCTTACACTGAATGATGTCATGTAAAATCATCTGGCATTTACGAGGGCCATTACTGAGGAATAATCCAGTGTTTGGAGAGTGGTTAGGATTGGTTAGGTTTCGACTTCAGTAAAGGTCATAACCGGTCTGGGTAGTTGCCCTTTCCATAAGACATAGCATTATACACACCCAAAAGAGTGTGTGCTTTGTATCATGGAATACTAAGACGGTTAATGTGAAGTCACTAGCCTCTATATACAGAATTAGCCTAGTCATGAAGTATTGTGATGTACAAACTTTGTTTGCTTACACTTGGATAAAGGATTAAAAAAGAATATATGTTCTTAGCATTTTTAATTTAATTGGCTGACTGGTAGATTAGAAATGGACATCACTAAGGTTTGAACTTGTATACTTGTTGATCATGCATATTGCAATGTGGATAAGGCTTTTGATGATTTACAATTTTTCCCCCTCCCTTAGATGTAATCTGTTTTCTTTGGCTTAAATTTTTGTTGTGTTCTTATGATAAGATGCATTGGAGAAGCGGAGCATAAATATGTAGTAATGGATTCTTTAAGCAATATGCAAGGAATTTCATCCAGTTTCAAACAGGTGTATTGAAATGGAGTCTGAGTAGTGTTACATGAGGAGGCACTGCCAAGGCTTTGAAATGTAGCTCCTTATGAAATAAAATAGCACTTTAAAAGGTTTCTGAATCAGTTAGTGAATAGTTGTAGCAGAATAATTTGCTAGCTGACCTGAAGCCTTATTAAAGTAAGTTTCAGCCCAGTACATTGTCTTAACTTACAGAATGTTGGATCCCTCTTTGGTCTTCAACATAACTCCGAAAACATCGCTTATATGCATAGTATTATTGGAAAAAAGTAAACTAAGACTCTGAGCATAGTTTTGTTGTATTCCCTCCACCACTAATCACTGCTAGGTAATGAAACTTTGCTGTGACCAAGCATGACCTCAACACTCATCAAAGCGTTGAGGGACGTAAGCTTTACACTTTGATCATACCTGTTCACTGAGAGGTGAATTCTATCCTGCAGATGTATAAAGGTGTATGTAGATGATTTGGTTAACTCAGACTGACTAAACTTTGAAGACTGGATTGTATCCAGATTATGGTAGCAAATTATTTGAATCAGTATTTTAGATTTTTTGAGTGTTAATCTAGTAGGAAGCAAAAAATTTATGCATTCTATCTTAACTAATGCAAGAAGACTATTTTCATCTCTGACAATTGATATTCCAAGTAGTTCTTACAAAAAAAAAAAAAAAAAAAACACAGCATTAATAGTAAAAATTTCCTAATTGTTTATTCTCCCTTTGCCTTCATCCTCCCATTAAGGATTTTCTTTATATTTTAAACATTTCACAGGTGCTTAAGCACCTACAGGTTCCCTTCTACATTCAGCTGTCAGTCTTTCTATACTTATGCACACATAAACTCTACTCTGAATTATTATTGCCAGATCTCCATGGAATCACGACCCATTGCAGGAGGTCCTGCTATCTCTCTCTCTCTCTCTCTCTCTCTCACACACACACACACACACACACAGTTCATCATACCATGCCTTAAATACATTCATTATCTTCAAATCCACCACTCTCCTCACCCTTTGTGCATATCCTTCTTATACAACTTCCAGAGATGACATCTTCTTTCCATCCTGTCTTTCCCCGTTCTGTGTAAAACTTCTTCCACATTAATCTGGTAATAACTCCTTAGCAACTTTATGTTTCAATCATATCATCCCCTTCATATCCACATCTGCAAATTGCATTTCCTCAGTCTCTTTTCATACTCAACATTCCAGATACCAGAAACCATGTTATCAGTCATCTCTGAAATCTTTCCATTATCCCCTCCCCTTTAAATGATAACCAGATAACCAGATTTGTGCATAATAATCGATATATAGCCTGATCAAGACTAAACATACACACGTAACCACAGTAATAAGATTTTTTACTAAGTAAATATTTTGTCCTAAGTATCATAGGACACCTTTCTTTTAAGCTTACACGGTGATCCGAATGCATTTTTGAAAATTATGGAAACAACTGCCGTGCTTGAATAAACACTTTAGTTTAATATAACTAAAATCTACATTCGACCTTTATGTCAAGGTCATCGTCTGGAGCGTACAACTATACACAGAAAACAAGCTACACTAAACTAGTTTGTTAAAGATACTGACCAACCGCTGCAACAATTGTTGGCCTGACCTCTGGTGAAAAAAAAAAAAATTATACATGAATGCTAGAGTCCTATTATTAGTGTTATCTGTTGGTTGTAGAAATACATTGGGCATAACAACAAGTCTCTATCTATATACATTTATTAACATCATGATTATACATCTACATTCCAGCCAGTTGGTATGGAATGGTTTCTAATACTAGCTGAAGATTGCTTAGAGTCCTGACTTATGCTGGATCTTATATATTAGGTAGGCTGAATGTGTGCCATCCAGATCCTTGGAATTTTCATGCCATCTTTGTTGTTGATATTTGGGTAGCTTATCAGGTTTTTGCAGGCTTCCTTAAATTTCCTTTCATACTAGGTTTTTGTGTGGTGTAAAGAGCGGGTGATTTTCCAGTTGATTTTGTGTAAGTGTTGAGCACGTGGTCTGAGAAGCGTATTTCACCATAATGGTTATATTTAATGTGTCAATGTGTTCTTTCTTGCATATGGGGATTGTCCATTCTGTTTCATCAATGTACGGTAAGTTACAGGTGCAGCGGATGCAATAGACTCCAGGATGTGCTAATGGGAGGAGAGGATCCTTAGAGGAGTTGAATATGGTTTTAAGTTTAGTGGGTGGTTTAAAGGTGGCATTGAGGTTATAATGTTGTAGGATTCTGTTGATTTTTTCTGATAACCCTTTAACATATGGGATGGCTATGGTTTTACTAGATTCGTTTTTGTTGTTGTTTTATGGAGTATTGTTGATACAGTTGAGTTACTGAGTGAGCACTTTGCAAGTATATAAAATCCAGGTGGTGACATTGCAAAAACGAATAAACCAGTAGATTGTATGGGAATTGTGGTGAATGAAGTGGAGGTGAGTAGTCTATTGCATAACCTCAAAGTCAATACATCTGTGGGATTGGATGGTATACCAGCTTGTGTCGTACGAGAAGCAGCTAAAGAATTGTCAGTACCCTTGACCATTTTGTTTAATGTGAGTCTCGGGTCTGGGTTAGTTCCGAGGGGGTGGAAAGAGGGGAAAATAGTTCCACTGCATAAAGGTGGTTCCAAGACTGCTGTTTTAAATTACCGACCAATTAGCATATCAGGAATCATTGTCAAGGTCTTAGAGAAATTAGTCAAGAAAAGAATACAGGATTGGATAGATGAAAATGGGATATTATATGGGGGACAACATGGTTTTGTGAATGGTAGATTATGCCTCAGTAACTTGCTCACGTTTTATAACACAGTGATGGCTGAACTGGATATGCGTAATGGTTTTACAGTTATACTACAGGAACTTGCCAAGGCCTTTGACAGGATACCACATGTAACCCTGATTAGTATACTGGAGCAGATGGGGATAGATATAGGGTTGGTGAGATGGATAGGAGGATGGTTGAAGGAGAGATACCAGAGAGTGGTTTATGCAGGAGTAGAGTCTAAAAGATGGCTTGTGACTAGTGGTGTGCCGCAGGGCTCTGTTCTTGGACCACTGCTTTTCAATTTGTTCATCAATGATATAGGAAAGGATTTGAGAGGAAGTGTTCACTTGTTTGCTGATGATGCAAAGTTGGGTAGAGCAATTGTGAGTGCACAGGATGTCAAAATTTTACAGGATGATTTGGATAGTTTGGAGGACTGGGCTAGGAAAAATGGATGTCAATTTAATGTGGCAAAGTGTAAGGTTATGCACTTTGGGGTGAAAAGAATAGCAGCAGTATATCGCATTGGTGGAACCGTACTCCAAGAGATTGATGAGGCCAGGGATTTGGGAGTGTTGGTGGATAGGGAATTGAAGTTTAGGGGGCACGTTGCAAAAGTGACTAAATCAGCTCATCAAATCACTTGGCTTCTGAAAAATACTTTAACATGCAGAGACAAACAAGTTGTTGTTCCTCTGTATCGAGCCTTGATAAGGATCTGGACTACTGTGCCCAGTTATGGGCACCAGGGTTTCTTCGTGATGGGGAGGAAGTGGAGAGGATCCAGAGACGAGTGACCAAGATGATAGAAGGTCTGTGGAATGAACCTTATGAGAATAGGTTGAAGATTTGTGGGTTGCAGAGATTGGACGATAGGCGAAGGAGGGGTGATATGATTGAGACATTCAAATTACCGAAGGGTTTCTATAAGATTGATCCAGAAGATATTTTTGAAAATATGACTGGTGGTGAGAGGACTAGGGGCCATGCATGGAAGCTGGGCAAGAGCGTGGTTGACAAGGGAGTTAGAGCTAGGTTTTTTACTTGGAGAGCGGTGAATGAGTGAAATAAGCTTCCAGAGTCTGTTGTGGGTGCTACGACCGTGAATGAGTTCAAGGCAAGGTATGATAGATAGTGTGTCAATGTCGAATAGTTGTTCTTGACATGATGTTAGGGTCTCCCTCTATGAGTCTGTCGGCTCCTTGGAGTTGCTCGGAACAATAATAATAATAATGGAGTATTTTATTAATAGTATTTTTGTTATAGCCATTATTTATGAATGTGTCGCTGATGATTTTTAGTTCTTGTTTCAGGGCTTGCTGGTTAGTGCAAATTGTTGTAGCTCTGTTTTTCAGGTTGTTAATGACTGACTCCATATTTTTGTGATGGATGGTGGTATGAATTAACATGTATGTATTGGGCAGTGTGTGTGTCGGTTTTCAGTAGACCGTGAAGGATAGACTGCCTGAAGGAAGAGGTGTGACTAGTGTGTCTAGGAACGGGAGTGAATTCTGATTTTCGATTTCAATGGTGAATTGTATGCGTTTGTGTTGTTTGTTCAGGTGGCTAAGGAATGTGTTTAGCATTTGTTGCACTTGCAGCCAGATCGTGAACACGTCATCAATGTATCTAAGCCAACAGTCGGTCTTAGCGTGGCGGAATCAAGAACCCTTTGCTCAAAGGTTTCCATGTAGAAGTTAGCGATTGGGGGGGGGGGGGATAGTGGTGAACTGATGGTTGTACCTTCTTTCTGTAGGTAAATTTTGTTTTGCCACATGAAGTAACTGGACTGTAGTACTTGGGCAAAGAGGGCCGTAATATCTGCAGAAATTTGTTCTGTAGTAGGAGAATTGTGTCATTGATGGGGACATTAGTGAAAAGGGCAGAAACGTCGAAACTGACTAGCAAGTCATCTTTGTCGAGTGTTATGTTTTTAATTTTGTTTATGAAGTGTTGTGTGTTTTTTATGTAGGAAGGGGGAATGATCTACCAACTCCTTGAGTATTGCCGCTAATTTCTTGGCTAAGTGTTAATTGGGACTGTCTATTCCTTCTATGATTGGTCAGAGGGGCACATTTTGTTTGTGTATTTTTGGGACCCCGTATATTCTGGGGGTGGTGGGCGTAGTGGGGTTTGAGTTTTTTAAACCATGTCTGGCGGCCAAGAAGTGACGGACTTGAGTAGTTCTCTGTTTTATCTTTTATCCTTTTTGTTGGGTTATAATTTACCAGCTTATATGTGTTGTTATCGGCTACTAGTTGATTCATTTGAAGTACATATGTTGACCTATCTGTTGAGGTTGATCAAGTCTGTCTCTTCTTGGCAATCAGACACGGTCCCGAAAATACACAAACAAAATGTGCCCCTCTGACCAATCATAGAAGGAATAGACAGTCCCAATTACCACTTAGCCAAGAAATTAGCGGCGACACTCAAGGAGTTAGTAGGTCATTCCCCCTCCTACTTAAAAAACACACAACACTTTATAAACAAAATTAAAAACATAACCTGCGACAAAGACGACTTGCTAGTCAGTTTCGACGTTTCTGGCCTTTTAACTATCATCAATGACACAATTCTCCTACTACAGAACAAATTTCCACCCGACATTATGCCCCTCTTTGCCCACGTACTACAGTCCGGTTACTGTGTGTGGCAAAACAAAATTTTACCTACAGAAAGAAGGTACAGCCATGGGCTCACCACTATTTCCCCCCCCATCACTAACTTCTACATGGAAACCTTTGAGCAAAGGGCTCTCGATTCTGCCACGCTAAGACTGACTGTCTGGCTTAGGTATGTTGACGACGTGTTCGCAATCTGGCCGCATGGGCGACGAACGCATACAATTCACCTTCGAAATCGAAAATCAGAATTCGCTCCCGTTCCTAGACACACTAGTCACACGTCTTCCTTCAGGCAGTCTATCCTTCACGGTCTACCAAAAACCAACACACACTGGCCAATACATACATGTTAATTCATACCACCACCCATCACAAAAAAATGGAGTCTTTAACACTCTTAAAAACAGAGCTACAATAATTTGGTCTAACCAGCAAGCCCTGAAACAAGACTAAAAATCATCAGCGACACATTCATAAATAATGGCTATAACAAAAATACTATTAATAAAATACTCCATAAAACAACAACAAAAACGAATCTAGATTACAGTAAAACCATAGCCATCCCATACATTAAAGGGTTATCAGAAAAAATCAACAGAATCCTACAACATCATAACCTCAATGCCACCTGTAAACCATCCACTAAATTTAAAACCATATTCAACTCCTCTGAGGATCCTCTCCTCCCATTAGCACATCCTGGAGTCTATTGCATCCGCTGCACCTGTAAGTTACTGTACATTGGTGAAACAGGATGGACAATCCCTAGATTGTCCATCATGTATATGCAAGAAAGAACATATTAGACACGTTAAATATTATGGTAAAGCAGGCCTCTCAGACCACACGCTCAACACCTTACACCAAATCAACTGGAAAAGCACCCGATCTTTACACGACACAAAAACCTTGTAAAAAAGGAAATTTAAGGAAGCCTGCGAAATCCTGATAAACCACCCAAATATCAACAACAAAGATGGCATGAAAATTCCAAGGATCTGGATGGCACACATTCAGCCTACCTAATATATAAGATCCAGCATATATTCCAATTTCCAATTAATATCCAGTCAGGACTCTAGCCAATCTTCAGCTAGTATTAGAAACCATTCCATACCAACTCGCTGGAATGTACAAGTATAATCATGATGTTAATATATGTATATAGATAACGACTTGTTGTTACGCCCAATGTATTTCTACAACCAACAGATAACGCTAATAGTAGGATTCTAGCTTTTTTTTTCACCAGAGGTCAGGCCAACAATTGTTGCAAGCGTTGGTCAGTATCTTTAACAAACCAGTTTGATTGTAGTGTAGCTTGTCTTCTGTGTATAGTTGTATGCTCCAGAAGATGACCTTGACATAAAGGTCGAAACGTCAAATGTAGATTTTAGTTATATTAAACTACAATTTTTATTCAGACACGATAGTTGTCTCCATAATTTTCAAAAATGTATCATAGGACACCTTTAGTACAGTTAATTCAAACAATACTAGGAATTAACAGTTAGGGTGCATGCTTACAATGGAATCCTTCTATGCATGCAGTAGCGTGTTATAGAAATAAATTAAAATATATCTGGAAAAAAGCATGATTTTATTAAAATGAGATAACAACATATAGAATTATATTACACAATTTAGGATGACAATTTCTGAGACTTTAGGGATAGTAAGAACATCATTATCGATTCAAATTAGGTCTGTGACGTAGGGCTTCACACTTTCTTTATATAAACGTTCATATTTATATGAAGATCTGTGTAGAAGTTTGTTTTTTTTTTCAATGTATCCTATGGTTAGGTTTTCAATTCCGTGTTGTGCAAGGCCAGAATTCTGTGGTTTGAGACCGATATGGTCTTGATGTTCAGAAATGCATTTGTTGATGGATCTGCCTGTCTGTCCATAGTAGGACAATTTACAGCAGCATGGGACCTCGTACACCATGGTTACCATAACAGGTGAAAGTTTGTCTTTAGGAGAAGGTAACCAATTGTGGATTTGGTTGAATGGTTTGTAGGTAGCAGCCAGTTTATATTTCTTCAAGAATTTTGAAAGACGTTCGGAGATGCCTTTGACATACGGTATGGGAATCCTATAGGTTTGTTCTTGTCTAGGTTGATGTGCGGGGAAGTGACTGATGATTTTTTGTGTTGTTTTTGGATTGTATTCATTTTGTATGGTGGTATTTTTGATTATTTCCAATTCTTGGTTTAAAGAACTTTCGGAGGAGCAGAATCTGTGCTCTGGTTACTAATGATTTAATAATGCCAAATTTCTGAGATGGATGGTGAGCAGAAGCATTGTGAATGTAGCATCCTGAAAAAGTCGGATTTTGATAGACAGAGGTGGAGATGGAACCATCTTCTTTCCTTTGGATTTGTACATCCAGGAAGGAGATACCTTGTGGAGATTCTTTTTCGAGTGCGAATTTGATGCTCGGATGAAGAAGGTTGATTTTATATAGGAACAAGTGTAGCTCTTGTTCAGAATGATCCCAGACAGCAAAGACTTCATCAACGTATTGTAGCCAGATTTTTGGTTTAGGATTAAACGTGAAAAGTTTTTCTTCCAGGTGTTCTAGAAAGAGGTTGGCTAGGTTTGGTGATAAGGGAGACCCCATTGCTGTTCCTTCCTCTTGCTTGTAAATTTTCTCTTTCCAGGTGAAGTATCCAGATGTAATAACAAATTTGAATAATTCAACAATGTCGGATGGGAATTTCTGAGTTAGCAAGTCCATCGCTTCCTTATGGGGCATGTTAGTGAAGAGGGAGACAGTGTCGAAGCTTATTAGCATGTCAGTTTCCAACAGTTGAATGTCTTTTATTTTTGCATGAAACTCTGTGGAATTTTTAATTGATGATGCTGAGTGGAGTTTAGGTAGACCGTATATTCTAGGAGGCCTGGCATGGTATGTCCTGAGTTTTTTTATTGCTTCTTGATCTAAGGAAATGGTTTTCATCTAGTAGCTTGTTCAGTTTCTTGAGCTGTCTTTTTGTAGGATCATAATCAAGTTTGGTGTATGTATTACAGTCTCGGAGTAGCACATTTATTTTTCGGTCATAAGTATTAGTATCTAGGACAACAGTGGTATTTCCCTTGTCGGCTCTGGTGATAATTATGTTTTTATTACGTTTTAAGGAGGTAAGAGCTTTCAATTCTGATGGAGGGTATTCAAGTCAGAAGGTTTGGCATCATATATTATTTTTGCAATTATAAAACATAGTCTATTGGCTTCAATATTGGACAGATGGCTGATGTTTCTTTCAGTGTTGTGTATCGAATCTAAATATGGAATGCGTTTAGGTGAAATGGCAAACTTATGACCTCTTGTTAGAACATTTAATTCATTTTCTGTTAGTGGATGGCTAGATAAGTTGACAACCCATTTTTCGGTTGGTAATTTGTTGGTATTTTTCTTGGATCGATTTAACAAGGTAAGGTATTTTTTTTATGTAGATTAATATCACTTTTTTCGAATGCTTTGATTCCCGCATTTTTTGAGGCATTAATAATCAATAGTAGCAATTCTTGATTTAACGTGCTAGATAATTCCGCTTCTAATTCTGTGATTTCTGAAATATTTGTTGCCAGTTCGTGTTTAGAAACTCGTAACTGATTAAGCAGTAAGGAATGGCTTGCTTTCTGATAAATTTTATGTGCACCTGGTGATTTAATAACTTCCTTTAGTTTAGCGAACGTGGGAATGAGTTGATCGTTCTGCAATTTTTTAAAAAAGAGATTCTGGCATGTAGCTTACCCTGTTTCAATTATAGTTTGCCTAGTAAGTTTGTCTTCTGTGCTGTCATTTCCCTGTGAAGGAATAAGACTTTGTTGTATTTTTTTCAGATATATTTTAATTTATTTCTATAAAATAATGGAACCATAACATCCTTATTTGTAATTCATAATTTTATAATTTCCCAGATTGTATCCCAGACACTTTGCAACATTGAACTGGTAACCCCCACTCACTTACTAATTCAAGTAATCTTGCAAAACCACAATATGTGCTCTGCTCTTCATAGTTCTTTCCAACTTTGCATTATCTTCAGACAACTGCATAACACCATTCAGACTGCTTTCAGTATCTTTAACATACAAGTTAAACGGTAAGAGTCACAAAAGCTGACTGATAAGTCTTTGTTGTTGAGTGTAATGTTAATTTTGTTTATGAAGTGTTCCTTTTTTTAATGTGTGTGTGTGGGGGGGGGGGGAATGACCTACCAACTCTGAGTGCTGCTGCTGCTAATTTCTTGGCTAAGTGACAATTAGGACTGCTGATTGCTGCATCTATTGGTTGTAGTGGTGTGTTTGTTTTGTGTATTTTTGGCAGACCATAAATTCTAAGACATAATGCGGGAATAGCTTTTGAACTGCTTCTGCCAGCCATGTTGTGACTGAGTTAATTATTTTTTCTTTTGGATGCAGTTTGTTGCACTGCCAGTTATCCGTGTTGGTATATGCTGTTGTTGGGATAGGAAGAGGTTCATTTTTTTTTAGGTAAACTGTTTGGTCAAAGAATGACTGTAGCATAATAACAGTTTTCAGAGATTTTAGGGCTGATATTTCTGCTTTGGTTATAATAAACTTAATGGTTTATTATAACCTATTATATTAGATGTTTTATATATTTTATCAACTATATTGGTGGGAAGAAATTTTAGACTTTTTTCGGTGTAATAGATGAAATCTGATTTGTTCAGACCTTAGTGTGATGACAGTGTAATTCAGGCCTCTTTGCAGAAGCAAGAGTTCTCCATCTCAACTTGCTGGATAGGTTGATAACTTGCCCATTGTTTCTGGTTGGCTGTTCCTCTGAGCATTGCTTCTAGGTTGTCTTGCTTTCTTATTTGCTGTTTTAATCTTCTATCAGTTTTTCTTTGTTTTTACACAAAATATGCTTTACAGAGTTGTCCGTAATTCTTTCGAGCACATCCCAAATATCAGGATTTATGTAGCTTGATAGTTTTAATAAGTGACTTTATGTGGGTGTGATTTTATCTGATATGAAATATATGATTTTATACATAATAAAATATGTATAAAAATATCTAATATACCAAGTTATAATAAAGTACTAATTCGCAATCTAACCAAAGCAAAAATATTACCTTTAAATCTCTGAAAACTAATGAAGACATCATTATTACCAAGGCAGACAACAGTAATACTACTATTGTTCTTTACCAAACAGCTTACCTAGAAAAAATGAACTTACTGGTATCCAACAACATGTAACAATTGGTTAGATTAACTACAGTCCAACATTAAAAAGAAAACAACAGAATTAAGTCAGTTGCTACATAACTGGCTAAAACAGTTGAAAAGTGGTTATTGCATTATGCCTGTGCTACTAGAATTTACAGTTTGCCAAAAATATACAAAACAAACTTACCACTCCAACCAATAGTTGCAGGAATGAACAATTGTCACTTAGCCAAGAAACTAGTGGCAGCATTCAAGGAGTTGATAGGTCATTCAACGACAAAGACTTATGTCAGTTTTGATGTAAGTGCCTTTTTCACGAATATCCTGATCAGCGACAATTCTCCTACAAATCAAATTTCTGCCTGATATCACAATTCATGTGGCAAAATAATTTCTGTCTGCAAAAAAGAAGCCATGACGATGGGCTCATCTTCTCCCCCCATAGCTAACTTTTACATGGTAGACTTCAAGCAACAAGCCTTAGATTCACCATGTAAAGCCCAAAGTGTTGAAAATATATTCATCATTTGGCCTCACTGCTGCCAAACTTTAAACACATTCCTAAGCTACCTGAACAAATAACACAAATACATTAAATTTATCATTTACTGCCATCCAACATAAAAACTTGGATCATCAGCACCATCAACATAGAGCTCTAACAATTTGCTCTGATGAGGAGACATTGAAGAATGAATGTGAAGTTATAAGCAAGACCTTTATAAATAACAGCTGAAAAAAAAAAAAACGTCACAGGATCCTTCACAATAATGATACTAATGATAAAAAAAATTACAAAAATGTCACAACCATATCATACATCAGGAAAATATCTGAAAAAATACAGAACACCTTATAAATACAATATGAAGACAACATTCAAACAAAATAAGAAGCTTGTGAGATGCTGATTCATCATCCCAATCTCAACAGTAGTGATGGTGGATTAGCAATTCCAAAAGTCTGGAAGACCCATCTACAACCTGTATAGTATTTCAGTTTAGAACAACAGCAGAGTAAAGTGCCGAACTCCAACACAAGAAAACCTGGTCAGTGTACAGAACCTAAAGACAGTGGGACTGTAGAGAAGTTAACAAATAGCAGTTCATGTAGTTCCACTTTAAATTTTATTAATTTTATTAATTTTATTTTTACTTAAATTCAATTTTTTCAAATAATTTTTTTAAATTCAATTTTACTTTTCTTCCCTCTTTCTTTCCCTCTGGAGGTAAGGCTAGAGTAAGTGATTAAGAAAACAGGTATGCTACAGCATACTTATGTGTATTGTAATGTAGTTTGTGGTTATATGATGTGATGATGACCTTGGTCAAGTTCATCATCAGGAATACATATGATATGATATATATATACAGGGTGTCCCAAAAAATATATGCACACTTTGAATAATTATAAATACAATGTTTATTAAGATACATCTAAGTTTTATAATCCAAGTTTAAAGGAGACAAATTGTAGAATCTTTTTAAGTTATCACAAGTGTTTGAACTGATGGCCATTCTGATCCTGCCTGGATCAGAATGACCATCACTGCTAATAACGTGGAATTGCAAACATCACATTATTTCATTTGGTATTTGGGCACATTCTCTTTCAATGGCTGCTTTCATTTCATTGATTGTTGCTGGTTTTGTGTCATAAACCTTATGGTGTGTCTCCATAAAAAAAGTCCAGTAGTGTGAGGTCTGGTGAATGCTGGTGTGTGTGTGTGTGGAGGGTTATTCAATGCCACCCCTTCGCCCAGTCCATTTGTTCAGTAGAGTTTCATCAAGATAGGCCCTCACATCACAACAGTAGTGGAGAGGTGTTCCATCTTGCTGGAAATAAAACTCCAAATCCCCAAAGTTCTCTTGAATGTATGGTATGATGGATTTTTGCAGCAAGTTCAAATAATAAATGGCACCAGTGACAGCATTGTCAAAAAAGAATGGTCCAATTAAGCCCAACAGTGACACCACACTGTAACCCTTGGTAAGCTCACATAGTGTTCCTCAATAACATGCAGATTCTCAGTTGCCCAATAGTTGTAATTGTGGCAATTAATTGGGCCATTTAACTTAAATATGGCCTCATCACTCCAAACAATTTTGTTTGAAAGCTGTGTCTCTGCACACTTTGCCAGTAACCACTCACAAAGTTCAACTCTCTGGTAAGGATCATTTTCATTGAGGACGTGGACTAAAGTTGGAATAAAACTTGTGATGAATCATCATCTCAAAATGTGATGAATGTTTGATTTTGAAATTTCTGTGTGTCACTAGCCACTTGCTGAACAGATTTTCTTGGAGATTAGTGGTAAGGTTCTAGTAGCTCATTTTCTCTTGTGGCTGTCCACGGTCTTCCAGAACTCTGCTTCTAGATGTCTTGAACAGTTCCATCTGCTTCAAACTTATCTGATTCAAGTAATGGTGAATCACATTGGTGGATCTCTTTGAAACTCCCTTCTAAACTGTCTTTGCACTTCACTTACATTCTCACACTTCCAGTAGCACTTTAGGATAAATTTCCTTTCCTCAAAGCTTAGTCTCATTTCAGCCATTATTTCAAATCAGATTTATGGGCCGTAAAAGTGTGCATACATTTTTTTGGGACACCCTGTATATATTAGAGCAATTATTTTTCATAGTTTTAAGTAAAGTAATTGCTCTAATGTGTGTTTTTTTTGTCTCCATAATGTCTACATAATAAAGCATAGTCTGCCAGTCTTACTTGTCATAATGATGGTAGAAAATATATTTTTGTGTTCTCAGGGACAGGTGTCAACTAAATTAGGATATATATTGTTTTCTTATGTTCATTATAATTTTAAGTGTAATGCTCTCTCACTAGAAACTGATTGCCAGTGTTTTGGTACTACTGACAAACTATTTGTGCTTTGAAAATGGTAGTTTAAAAATCATTAAAATATTAGCAGATAAATAAATTTTATTTTATTTATTAAACTAAGCAGCTAATCACTGCAACGATCCAAAATAAGTAAATTTTATTTACTTATTTTGGATCATTGCAGTGATTAGCTGTTTAGTTTTCTTCTTTTCCACCAATCTATAATACATAACCTTGAATAAATTCCCATTTTAAATTCACTACAGGTTAACCTAGAGTATTGAGTATTTTCACTAATTTTAGGATGACATTATATGTTTGATATCATATTGTCCTCCTACAGCATCAGATAAGTAGACAAACCTCATTTTATGTAGTCTGATGACCTAATTATATGTATGTTAATTTATATAAGGTTGCTTCTGGGTTTTAGTAATTTTGTTACTGTATAGTATATAATTGTTCAAGCAAAATAGTCATCAAATAAATATACCTTGTAATGAACTTTCTTATAGTACAGCTAATTATTCCTATTGTTATTTGTTTTTCCTCTTTTCTTCTCTCAGTTTTACATTCCTGGAAAGTATAATTTTCACAACCCCACACCATCATTTTGTGTGTTATTTATTTTTTTAATCATGATAAATTATTAATATTCTTGCAGAGTAATTCTGAACTTTTTTTTTAAACTTGATTTTCTGCTTAAATATAATTCTGTATACTGTGATTTGTTTTCATTCAGAATAATACAGCAATTCCTCGATTAATGCGCATCCGATTAGTATGTTTTCGATTAGTGCATAATTTTTTTTTCTATACCCAAATTCGATTAGTGTGCCTCTAAAATATGATTAGTGTGTCTATATACATCTTAAAAATAAATGCTACAGATTTTAAAAATTTTCTATCTATACATTTTTTATGGCTAACTATTTTAAAAAATCACTCACCAGGATGAAATGATTTAGTTACTGATTTAAAACAATTTACAAAGTTATTTTTAATGACATACTACACTATTTCCATGTACACTATGTTCCAAATTTACCTCCAAAATTTATGTCTTCTGCTAATTACATAGCATTTTGATGATCACAGTGCTGTAGGTAAGGGGTGGGGGCAATCTGCCCCGGGCAGCACTTTTCACATGAGACACAATTTTATTTTTCGACGATTCTTTTATTTATGTTAACTTAGTACTTTTTATTACTTAATTAATAATTAGTTTTTAACAACTACACTTGCAACTAAGATAAACATAAAAATAGTGTTGTAATCTCATTGTAAGAAAAACTTGAAATAATAAATAAAAATGAACAAGGCGAGTCCAGAACAAAGATAGGACAAGAACACAAAAAATGGTTGAATCAACTATAAGAGCAATTATAAGCAAAGCTGCTGAACACAAAGAGAAAGGTAAGGCTACTTCAAGTTCATCATGCATGCACT
The DNA here is from genome assembly GCF_054136105.1 of Typopeltis vanoorti. NCBI lineage: Eukaryota > Metazoa > Arthropoda > Arachnida > Uropygi > Thelyphonidae > Typopeltis > Typopeltis vanoorti. The sequence goes on along the minus strand of NC_143550.1, from coordinate 100,560,238 downwards.
TGAAATCAAAGTATTATAATGATTGCATTAGAGAGACTTCTTTCTACATGGATTGAAGATTGTAACCAAAAACGGATCCTGCTAAGCACTGCCCTTATTAAATCAAAAGCATTAAGTCTCTTTGCAACCTTGAAAGAAAGGGCTATCAATGATGGAAAAGAAGAAGAAGAATTCCATGCTAGTGCTGGATAGTTTGAGCGTTTCAAAAAGAGAAATAGCTTACATATTGTTCTAATCATAGGCGAAGCTGCAAGTGCAGATAAGGAGGTGGCTGGAAATTATCCAGAGATTTTGAAGAAAATTGTGGAAGAGGGGGGGGGGGGGGGGGGAGAGGCTATTGTGACCAGCAAATATTTAATGTTGATGAAACTGGCCTCTTTTGGAAGCGAATATCTTCCAAGACTTTTCTGGCCAAATCAGAGAAATTTCAGCCTGGTTATAAAGTCGCAAAGTCGAATGAAATTACTGCTAGCAATATGCGAGCCATTTGAAAGCATATTCTTCCACTTTGTACAAATGATTTTAGAGGCTTTTCAAATTAATCTAAGTTAATTAAATCTCATTCTGAGAAATTGAGTGATTCCGACCTACTAAATTTAGATGCACAACTGGAAGATCCTGAAGAATAGGAAGAAAATTTAATCACTGACAAGCCCAAAGAGATTTCACAGAAACAATTTGAAAATATTTTTTGTACAATAGAAGTTTTTAAGCAGCAATGCTTAGATGCTGACCCTGATGAAGAGAGAAGCAGTAAAATTTGCAGAAGTAGTAGAAGAGGCAATAGGGCCATACCGTCAGTCATATGAAAAAAATAAACAGAATACCTGCCAAACTATGTTAGCTCAATTCTTTGTTAAGAAGTAGAATAATAAATTTATATTCTGAATATGTTTTATTGTCTTTTCTTTTATGAGACATCTTAATTCTTTTATAAAAAAAAATTAAGGGTCATAAAAGAATTTGAGGAACGAATTATACTTTTTCCCATAGGTTATTATATTTAATTAGTGTGTTTTCAATTAATGTGCCTGTTTTAAAGAATGCATTAACAGCATTAATCGAGGGATTGCTATACATGAATTTATTCAGGTAATAGACAAAGAAATGGAAACACTGAGCTAATGGGTCATGTTATTGGTAGTTGATATGCAAATGTACTCTTGGCATCTCTAGGGACATGTATATAAAAACAAACAGAGCCTGCTGCCATTTATTGCATATTAGAATGGAATCCAGAGAGGACTTCAGTGACTTTGAAAGGGGCATGATTGTTGGATCCAGGCTGGTACGTGCATCTGTGATCAGAACCACTGAAATTGCACATGTTAGTCGAGGAACAATCTCTAAGGTTATATCTGCATGGCAGTTGACAGGACAAACATCAACAAAATGCAATAGTGGATGAAAGCACTTACTGCAAGAGGGATGTTCAAGAATTAATGCGCTACATCACGAACAATAGGAGAGCTACTGCTGAGCAATTGTGTGATAAATTTAACACCAGTCTTGAGAAACCCATTCCAACAAAAAACTCTGTGCTGGGAACTACACAAAGTTGGATATCACGGTTGGGTTGCCTTACACAAACCTTTGATCACTCCCATCAGCGCGTGCCATCGCATTTAATGGTGCGAAGATCACAGGCAGTGGACTACACAACAGTGGAGGAATGTGATGTGGTCCAGTGAATCCATGTTCACACCTTTTGCTGCAAAGAGATGAATATGTGTGTGGTGTCAGCCAAAGTAAACGTGACCAGCCAGAGTGCTTGTTTCTAACTGTGAAAGGTTTTGGTGGTTCTGTAATGGTCTGGGATGCATTCTTATGGCATGATTTGGGTCCACGTGTGTTGGAAGGCAAAGTGGATGCTGCACGTTATCTTTCAATCATAAGTGATCATCTTGATCCCATGTTGACACACTTTTCTCCTATGCAGCCAGTCACATTTCAACAGGATAATGCTCCCATTCATTGCACAAATGTGATTACCCAGTGGCTTGTAGAACACTACAGTGAGGTGTCCTGTCTGCCTTGGCCATCCCAATTGCCAGACTTAAATCCTATAGAACATTTATGGGACATTTTGGAGCTAGCTGTCGGACAACATTTACCACCTCCAAAGAACAAGGGCGAATTGATCCAGTTTCTGTCAGACGAATGGTGTAAAATTCCTCCTGTTGAGTTGTAAGCACTGACAGAGTCTCTCCCTCGAAGACTGCAGGCTGTTGGTCCTGCCCATGGTGGGCCAATGCCATATTAATTGAAATGTTTTGCTGTTTCCATTTTTTTTGTCCATTATTGTACATTAACTACTTTTAATTTGAATTCTGGCACTGATGTTTTTGCTGTGCTACCAATCAGGCTGAATTCTATGTATCTGTTCAATAATTTCAATAAACTGTTTAGTATAATTTCATCCTTCATGATTGAATTGGGGGTTTGGTGGAAAGAGAATGACAATTTAATATAATTTCCTTCAGAGTTGAACTTTCAATTGGGTAGAAAGAGGATGTGTTAGTTTAGTAATACGAGGTGTGACAATTTAATTCCTGAACGACTGTGTAGTGTCGACCATGTAGTGATTTGGTTAGTCGCATGAGCAATCGTCTTTGTACATGTTTTAACTAATGCATGCGCAAATCTCAAGTTGATAGTTATTTGCTAGTTGGCTATTGCAAAAAACAATAGAGATCTGCATGAACTTTGCCGTAAAAAATGTGTGATCGAAATTTGGAGCAGCGTATTAACATCAAATTTTGTATGAAAATTGGCAAAACTGCTACTGAAATGTTAGAGCTGTTGAAAGTGGCATATGATGTGAATGCTCTGAAAAAGTGAAGTGTCTTTGAGTTGCATAAGAGATTCAAAGGTGGATGAAAAGATGTGAACGACGACCCTAAGAAGTGGGCAGCCCAAAACAAAAACGACAGATGCAAATGTGAACAGAGTGCGAGATTTGGTATGGTTTGACAGATGATTAAGTGGCAATCAATGGCTGATAAATTGCAAGTGAATTAAGAAACAGTCTGGGTAATTTTAACTGAGGAATTCGGTATGGGAAAGATTTCTGTGAAGTTTGTGCTTGGATCTTGACAGATGAACAAAAGCAGCGGTGGCTTCAAGTTGTGACTGATCTTTTTGCAAATAAGCAAATTTTTCTGAGAGTAATTATGAGTGATGGAACTTGGTGCTGTCAGTACGATCCGGAAACATCAAAATGCCAGTGCATGCAGTGGAAAACCCCAAGTTTGCCATGTCACTTTTGCAGTTCAAGACCATGCTGGTATGTTTATTTGATCACAAGGGGGATAGTCCACTATGAATTCATTGAACAGGGACAAATGGTCAACCAACAATGCTATTTAGAGGTGCTGAAAAGATTATGAGATTCTCTTTGGAGAAAAAAGACCTGAATTGTGGCCTGACAAGTGGATCATCCATCATGACAGTGCCCCAAGCCATAGTGTGCTCATTGTGAGAGAGTTTCTGGCCAAAAAAAAACTGATTTTGAACTTAGCTCCCTATGATTTCTGGCTGTTTCCAAAATTAAAGGACTGCACTAAAAGGACGAAGATTTTCTGACATCGCTGATATCCAGCTTAATGTGATAAAGGAATTCAAGAGTATTCCAGAAAAAGAGTTCCAGACCTGTTTCAAAAAATGGGAACACTGTCTAAACCAGTGTATAAATGCACAAGGGGGACTACTTTGAAGGCAACAGTAGCCACTAATGTATGGTACCAAATGTATGTTTTTTACAGGTGCATTCTGGGAATTAAATTGTTGCTCCTCGTATATTAAGCATAATTTATATAATGAACTGTTATTTTAATTTTTCATTTTCCATGATAAGATAATGAAAAAAAAGAGTTAAAATGCATAAATTCAGCAACTTTTTTTTCTTTTTAGCGTTCCTTTTTTCGTACCTTTCTTATGTATGGATTTCACTTCCTTGTCTGGATGCTTGCAGTTAGAAAGATACGTGATACACAGTGTGGTTTCAAGCTTTTCACGCGTAATGCTGCTCGGCTTTTATTTCTTTCTATCCACGTTGAAAGATGGTAAGTGGTTTAAAGAAATAAAAACTTCCTAAGTATAAAAAAAAATAATAAAATAAATTTTAGCCCTATTTTTTCTACCCACTACTGGGTGAAGGCCTCTCCCATTGTGGGAGGTTTTGGGTGTACTGCTCCCATGGTGACCCATTCCATATTGGGAGAGGACATAACAAACATCCATGCCTACGTGGGATTTGAACCCACAGCCTGTTGGCTGGGAAGCAGATATGCTAACCACTCGGCCAGCCACCTGGCTGGCCGAAGTGGTTAGTTCAATTCAATTAATTCAACCACAGAGGCTTGTGGTGATATTATCTTCAAGGATAGAAAAACTCGGAAGTCTGGATTTCTATCTTCAAGGATAGATAACTGTTCTGAGTTTTTCTATCCTTGAAGATAATCTCACCACTCCATGGCAGACTCAGAAATTTAAAGTAGCAGAAGAAAAAGAATCAAGTATGTCAAAAGTTCCTTTTAAGTAAACTTGTACTCTGAAAGAATGAAAATGCAGAACTCTCTACAACTAGCTAAGTGAAAGTTGTGGCAAAAATATTCTGGTGGTTATTGAAAAATGGATTTGAAAAAATGAGAAATGGAAACAGTACTGTAAAAGGAATCAGAGATGATAAAAGGTGACATGAAAACTCGAGATATTCTAGACTTATTCCTTGGAAATATTGCTGATGTCAGAATTAGAGAGGAATTCCCTACCATGGGTTTCTGGTAAGATTATGTAAGCACACTTGAGAAAAGGTAAGAAAAATTGTGAAAGGGAAGCTTGGAGAAGAACATGCTGGGTTCAGGCCAAATAGTGATTGTCAGGTTCAGTTTTCACTTTTAAGACAAATAGTCAAGCAATCATGGGAATATTAAAAGTTGTCTGTAAAAAAGCCATTCAAAATGCTACAGATATGTGGTGTAAATGGGACATTATATCAAGTAGTACATAGTCTATTCAAATTGCTATCTTCAATTTTTGCCGAAAGTGGATCCATTATCCACATATTGCCACGTCTGGGGATCCTCTTCCTTTGGGTAATTACGGCCAAAAGATTCTGTGAGCGACCGCAATTGCTGCCGAACAATGGTTATTACCTTTCGGTTAACATTCTCTTCTTTCATATACTCATCAAGATTCGGGAACATTTCAGATCTTCTTCAGCCAGCCGCGTTTGCTACAGCAATATATTCTTTTGAAATGCATCCATTTTACCTCGCAATGTGAACACATCCGTAAACTGTCCTTGCAAGGACATGTTTATCTCGTTTAACAGTGAAAAATGATCTGCCAGGTATGCGAGCTTGGCTAGCCAATCATCGTCGGACAAGAGATCTAGGAATTTTGATTTATTTTGTTGCAGGAAATATAACTTGACTTCTTGGCGCAAGTCGAACAATCAGGTTAGTATTTTGCCTCTAGTTCTTCTCTGACTAAAAAGTCAGAGAAGAACTTAACCTTAAAGAAACAATAATTGCACACTAAAAAAGAGCCAACTAAGCTGGTTTGGACATATTTCAAGAATGAACCCAGAAAATCCACCAAACATGTTATTAAATGGCAGAATTGAAGGACAGCACAGCAGAGGAAGACCAAGAAAGAAATGGATTGACAACATCAAAGAACTCACCCACTTAAACTCCATAATAGAACTTTACAAAAAAGACAGCAGACAGAAAGAAATGGCAAAAATTCGTCTTTGAGGTCAACCCCCTACGAGCGGAAGAGAAGAAGAAGAAGAAGAGAATTTTGCTGTCACTCAATTATAAAATATAAATTACTATGGCTGGGCCTACCTTTTACAAAGCCATGCCGCTCACCATAAAGTATTGTATTCCTATCCACCCACTGCTGGGTTTTAACTTTAACTATCTTTTCCAATATTTTAACCACCACTCCTGAGATATTAATTGGTCTGTAATTTGCTAATTCTGTCATGGAGCCACCTTTATGTAATGGAACTATCTTACTCTCATTCTACTTACTTGGAATGTTGCCAGAGCTCATCAGAAACACTGCCATCAGAAGATCATGCATCAGAAAATCTTGCATATCTTACTATCACAGGGCCTGACTTGCTATCCTGTCCCACTGCTGTATTCACATTGATATTTTTAGTATGCTAGGCACCTCCTGTGCTTGAATTCTCATGTTAGTCTTTCACATTAGTAACTCTAAAATCTCCATCTGGATGATACACCTTTGCAAAGTGATCACTCAGTAAGTGAACTATTTCTTCTGCTTCTTTTACCTTCCTACCATCAACATTGATTAAAGTCATCCTTTCATAATCATTCTTCCTCTTACTCATATATAGCAAAAAAAAAAAAAAAAAAAAACTCTTTTGGATTTACTTTGGCCTGCTTAGCTAATTTTGCCTCAAAATCTGAAGTCGTATTCTTACCATACTAGTCATTCTTCATGCCTGCACAAAGATAACTATTAGGATTTTTTATCATTATAAAAAAAACTCATAAAAACCACTCATTATAAATTATTTGTAGAAGACATCAAAATGATAACGTGACAAAAGTAAAATCTCTTGCCAGTTTTTGTCTTTTTTGTTTCGGTCACCCCTATTATGTTGACGTAAGATATGTTTAAAAGTAGCTAAACAAAAGTCGTGGAAAGACTTTGGTAAGAGTATAGAAAATAAATATTAGCAAGGTGGCAAAATATTCTGGAGGCTATTGAAGAAGCTTAGAAATGAAGAAAAGAACACTGTAAAAGGAATTAAAGATAATAAAGGTGACATGAAAACAGAAGATAAGGATATTCATTTTAGACAAATTATGGAGACTACAACTGTGTTAGTAATACTTATTTTAATTTTCCGATATTTTGACCTTCATATTGACATCATCATCTGGAGTACACACACACACACACACACACATATATATATATACACACACACACACACACACACACACACACAGAGACAAGCTATATTACATTTCACACATTATGCTAAAGAGACAATGATTTGATCAACAGTACTAGCCTGATCTCTAGTGCAAATAAAATTAAAATAAATAAATGAAATAAAATAACTCCATCAAACCTATAAATTTTTTTTTTTTCATACAGATAGTTTTATAACAGAAAAAATTATGTCCTAATTTAACATGAGAATTGATATATTAAATTTAAGATCCTGGATTACCTATATATCTATTTATAATTAACTCTTAGGGTGAAAGGTTATGTGGGTAGAATATGTGCCTTCCATAATCTTGGAATTTTTAGACCATCATTATTTTTTCCTTCATAGCAACAACAAAGAAAAATCTCAATACAAGAAGACTTGTGAAGTTTTTTTTTTTTTTTTTGGAACATTCAATAGAACTGTACAAAATCCAGAAGAAAATCTTAGTATAACAATATGAACTGTACAATTCCAGAAGAATCTTAGTATGTGAGGACTTTAGCAGAGTTTATTGTAGTTTTTTTTTTTTTTTCTTCACTTTATATATATATATATATATCTATATATATATATATTATATAAAAAAATCTATTCTATAATATAAAATGATAAGCCTTTTCTTGTAACGTTTTTGTGTCACGTTTTCGTATCACATTTTTTGTCAAGTTATTTCAAACATTTTGAAACTCAGGGCTACCCGGAACCCCCTTTTCGAGTCATCAGAATTCAAGGAGAACTGGCCTACCAGTCTGGAACTTGGGTGGGGGGGGGGCGTAGCGTCAGGGGGAGGAGCCCCCTAGTGTGTGTGTGTGTATATATATATATATATGTGTGTGTGTGTGTGTATATGTATAATGTTTTTTTTTTTTTATCACTAGAGGTCAGGCTAAAAAAAAGATTAGTTAACAACATAGTTTTAATTTACCTTTATTAGAGTGCAACAGCATGTAGCTTGGTTCCTATACACATGTATCCTTCTGATGATGACCTCGATACAGGGGTCAAAACGTCAATTGTTATTTTATTAATAATTAGTAAAATAATCATTTCAACATGTATGTTTTGTGTCCCTAAATTCTTAAATATGAAGACCATCATTGTTGTTAAGATTAGGGTAGTTGATAAGAATTTCACAGGCCTATTTAAATTGACATTCATACTACGTTTTGGTGTGATGTAAACAGCAGGTGCTTTTCCAGTCAATTCTATGTAAAGTGTGCAGGGCATGATTATAAAAGCCAACTTTACCATAGTTATTAAATTTAATGTGTCATTTATGTTCCTTTTTTCTGATGGGAATTGTGTGTCCTATTTCCCGTATATAGGGCAAATTATAGGTGCAATGAATACAGTATACTCAGCAGAGGTAGTGTGGATCCTTGGATGAGTTCAGTAAGTTCTTTAAGTTTGCAGGAGGTTTAAAGGTGGCTTTAAGGTTGTACTTCTGTAGTATTCTGTTTATTTTATCTGGTATCCTTTTAATGTATGGAATGGTAACAGATTTATTGTAATCTAGTTTATTTTTGTTTTTAGGTGAGGTCTTGTGAAGAATTTTGTTGATAATATTTTGGATGTAGCCATTTTTCAGAAAGACGTTGCTGATAACTTTTAATTCATCTTTAAGTGCTTGTTCATTAGAGCAAATCTTCAAAGCCCTGTTTTTTAGTATGTTAATGACACCTAGTTTTAGTGTTGAGTGCTGGTAGGAGTTTTTGTTTATATTGCCCAGTATGTGGAAGTTTCCGGTAAAGGAAACCTTTCCCAGTGAAGGAAAGACTGCCAGAAGGAAGATGTGTGACAAGTGCATCGCGAAATAGAAGTGTGTTCTGCTTTTCAATCTCAATTGTGTATTGTATGCATTTCTGTTGTTTAAGTGGCTGAGGAAAGTGTCTAATGTCTGCTGGCCAGACTTTAGGTTTTAAAGGAGAGGAATCAAGAATGCTTTGCTCACAATATTCCATATAAAAGTTAGCAATTGTGTGTGTGTGGGGGGGGGGATAACGGTGAGCCCATGGCTGTGCCTTCGTTTTGTAGGTAGAAAGTGTTTTGCACACAAAATAGCCAGAACGTAATACATGTGCAAAGAGCACTGTGATATCGGGAGGGAATTTGTCCTGTAACAGAAGGATTGTGTTGGATATTTGTGAAGTGGGCAAAAATGTCAAAACTGACTAATAAACCATCTTTTTCCAGTGTGATGTCTTTGATTTTGCTTACAAAGTGTTGTTTGTTTGTAATATAGGAGGAGGAATGGCCTACCAACTTCTTGAGTGTTGACGCTAGTTTCTTGGCTAGGTAATAATTGGGGCTGTCTGTAACTTCAACTATCGGCTGGAGCAGTATATCATGTTTGTGAATCTTTCGTAGACCATAAAATCTTGGGAAACGAGCATAGTGCAAAGTAATTTTTTAACTGTATCTTCGGGCCAAGAAGTGACTGATTTAAGTAACTTTTCCGTTTTCTTTTTTATTCGATTGATTAGGTTATAGTTAACAAGTTGATAGGTGCTGTTGTCTGGGACTATTAGATTCATTTTTTCCAAATATGTAGTTCGTTTTAAAATAAGTGTGACACTGCCTTTATCGGTTCTAGTAATTACGATGTCTGGATTTAATTTTAGCGATTTCATCACTACCAATTCAGATTTTGTTAGGTTGCTAGTTATTATTTTCGTATAATTTAAGTTTAAAATGTTAGCGGTTTCCAAAGAATTTTTTCAGCTGTGGTGGTTGGGAGAAATCTTAAGCTTCTTTCAATATGGTAAATAAAATCTAGTTTGTTAATTGCCCTGGGTGCCACAGCAAAGTTTAAGTCTTTGTTTAGTAGCAAGAGGCTAAAAAATGGCTAAAACCAAAATACTATCAACAGAATTCTTCACAAGACCTCACTTAAAAACAAAAATAAAGTAGACTACAGTAAAATAACAATTCCATACATTAAAGAAATATCAGATAAAATAAACAGAATACTACTGAAATATAACCTTAAAGCCACCTTTAAATCTCCTACAAAATTAAAGAACTTACTAAACTCATCCAAGGATCCACTTCCTCCGCTGGCCCACCCTGGAGTATACCGTATTCATTTGCACCTGTAATTTGTCCTATATAGGGGAAACAGGATGCACAATTTCATCAGAAAAAAAAGGAACATAAATGACACATTAAATTTAATAACTGCGGTAAAGCTGACCTTTCTGATCATGCCCTGAACACTTTACATGGAATTGACAAAAAGTACCTGCTGTTTACATCATACCAAAACCTGGTATGGACATAAATTTAAGGAGTCCTGTGAAATTCTTATCAACCACCCTAATCTTAACAGTAATGATTGTCTACAAATCCCAAGAATATGGAAAGCACATATTCTACCCATTTAACCTTTCTCCCTAAAAGTTAATTATAAATAGGACCTAATCTAGGATCCTAAATCTAATATAACAATTGTCATGTTAAATTAGGGCATCATTTTTGCTGTAATAAAACTATCTGTATGAAAATTTTTTCCCCGATGTTGTCTTAAATAGAATATAGCTTTGATATAGTTATTTTATTATATTTATTTATTTTAATTTTATTTTATTTTCACTAGAGATCAGGTCAGTAGAAGAAGTTGATCAAATCATTCTCTCTTTAACATATTGTGTGAAATGTAATATAGCTTGTCTCTGTACTGTAGTATGTGTATGCTCTAGATGATAACCTTAATATGGTCGAAACATTGGGAAATTAAAAGAATTATTTCTAACACAGTTGTAGAGTCCATAATTTGTCTAAAATGAATGCTGATCACCGTGTAACACTAAAGGTAGGGGTATTCTAGAGTACTTACTTTGAAAGACTACTAAACAAACCAAACTGACAGAGCCATACTAGAAAATTTGCAAGAGCAATGAGGAGTATGTATCAGTACTTGAGGCAGAAAAAGCTGCCAAAAACTTGAAATGTGGAAAGGCAGCTGGAGTAAATGATATTTGAACAGAAATGGTTAAGTGTAGAGGTATGAAAGTTCTGCAGTGGCTACACTGCATAATTCAGAGGGCTTGGACATGTCGAATTCCCAATGAACGGAGTAAAGCTCTCATAACATCCATCTATAAAAAAGGGAATAAAGCTGAATGTGAGAATTACAGAGGAAGTTCTCTACTGAGTGTTCCACGTAAGATTTATGCAAGCATATTTGAAAATAGGTTGAGAAAGATTGTGGAAGAGAAACTTGGAGAAGAACAAGCTGTTGTGTTCAGGCCAAATATAGATTTTCGCTTTAAGACAAATAGTTGAGAAATGATGTGAATATGACAAGGATCTGTACTTAAGCTTTGTAGATCTGGAAAAGGCATATTACAAGGTGCCCAGAGAAAAGCTTTTCAAACCACTACAGTTATATGGGATGAATGGAGTATTATACAGAGCAATACATAGTTGATATTTAAGTTGTCAGTCAGCAGTTAGAATTGAAAGAAATAATGTAAAATGAGGGATAAGACAAGAATACACATTATTTCTACTTTTATTCATTATCTATAATGATCAAATTATGAAAGAAAGTGGCATGAGGCCTGATATTAGAATTGGAGATGTCAAACCTAGTTCTTTGCTTTATGCAGATAACGTATCTTTAAACATATCTAGCAAAGCTCCAGGATTTTCTAACTAAATTGAGTAACATCTGTAATAAATTAGACATGAAAAGCAGCAATAAAAACATATAAGACTTCAGCTGCATCTGAATGTAGTTCCTATAAAACAAGTAATATATTTCAGCTATTTAGGCACAGTTTTTAGTGAAGATGGCAGGTTAAATCTGGAAATAGTCAACAGAATAAGCAAAGCTGGTATGGTGGGTAGCCAGCTGAATAAATTTATATGGAATAAGAAAGAAATTAGCCAAAGTATTTAATTAGCCAAACTAGCAGTATAAAAAACAGTGTTCAAACCAGTTATGGATCTGAGAGTTGGGTTATAAATAATGCACTTGATCAAAGACTAAATATGATGAGGGTTGTGAGAAAAATTTGGGTAGTGAACCAGTGACATCAACGGCAGAATCAGAATTGCCTTAGAAGAACAAAATGTTAGATATGACAATACTGGAGTGCTCACAACTAATAAACTAATAGACTAATTTTGAGGAAAATTGTGAATAGGAGATTAATAATAATCTAAACTTAATCATGTAGTGCTATCATAGTAACCATAAAAATCCTCTGGTGGTACATATCAGCAAATTGATGATGATGAAAATTCATACTCTTTGTGTGCTGAGGGCACGTGTTAGTGATGATGACTGGTTGTCTTCATTTTTTTTCTTATTACTTATCTTTCATAAATTATTATTATTATTTTTATTTTTTCCATTCCATTTTACTTCTCCATACCACCATTAGGATCCAATGTTTTGCCCTATAGTGCATCCCGTGGACATTCAGAAAGTAGTCCTGGTGGTTTGTGTATATATGCTACTTTAGCCCCTTCTTCAGCAAGACAGATAACTGATTCTGGAGGCCATCCAGGATTATCTAGTTGACTTTCTCAAGGGTCGCTGGAGTCAATTTGTTCCCATTTTTAGATTACAGTACATAAGGATGGCTTTATATCTGGAAAGAAATAAGTGCACATTTCTTGCTTGCCAGACTTATCTCTTCATATATTGTAGTGTAGAGGTCCCATTCTGACATAAATCCTCTGCATTAATTTAGTGTTTTATGGGACATAATCGGTATTCCTCTCTGGATGTTTCTCAGAGGAATTGCAGAGTGTTACCCTTTGAATGTACAGTGAGAAAAAATGGTATATTTACATGTGCTGAACTTAAAGATCAAGGATCATAACTATAAGGTACACCATCATATCCTTACCTTTAACATACACCTGAACTCCATCTATAAAGGCAAGACATCTTAACTGTTCTGTAAGGCTCTACACCAAATTCAGTGATACTTTAAATGTCAGCATATGGATGTGCTGAAATTTGTTATGATGTTAACATCTGTTCCCAATACCGCAGTAAAGAACATGGGTTATTTAAAAAGCAGCAGGGGACATATCTACTGTCCAAAAAAAAAAAAAAAGTCTCAATGTGTGAAAACAGTGAGAAAGAACATCCAACTTACTTCTGAGCAAGCCAAAGATGGAAGGAACATCTGATACGAACATGTCATATCGCAGATAGCTTGCCACAACAACATCGATTGGAGACCCTCTTATGCTGAGAAGGTGGTGATCAAGAAAAGATCCAGAGGAATGCAAACATGTATGATTGTTCCATTATCTCACAGATATAATGTACCTGATCTGATCACTACAGTGTTTTGATAATCGTCAAAATATCATCAAAGATGCGCTAAGTCAGCAACTTAGAGACTGGATAATTCTCCTTCAAACTCTTAGAGAGACGTAGTGAATAAAGTGCCTTCAGACTCTTTGGAGACTGGATAAATGTATTTTAAACTCTTTTAAATATCTTTCATTGCGATTCATGGCAGCCCTTCAGGCTGTCATAAAACCTTGCAAGAAAGTATATAAAGCACTTCAGAAGAAAGCCACAAAAAGTAAAATCTCTTAGTCTTTAAGAAAATCAAATCTTCTCAGCAGGTACTCATATTCTGTGTGATTATTATGAGGCATTGTGTTAATGAGAAAATATGGTTTTGGAGAAAGAAATGAACGAGGTGAAAAATTGTTAGAATTTGCTGTGGACCACGAGATGATGATCTGTAACACAAGATTCCAACAAAAGGAGTGTAGAAAATGGACGTGGCAATCAAATGATGGGAAAACCAAAAACATGATTGATATGATTATGATTAAAAGAGGATGGATAACATCAGTACAGCAATGTTGAACTTTTCAAGGAGCGGATATAGACTCGGACCATAGTTTAGTGATTGCAAACATGAAGATGAAATTGAAAAAGAAATATAAACCCCAACATCAGAATAGAAGAGATACAGCACGAATAAGTGAAGCAGAAATAGGAAGAAGGTACAGAACAGTGTTAGCAGAGAAACTTAAAAGTGTGGAGAAAGAAAAAAACTCGAATTTAAGAGTGAAAAGAGTAATGAAGGCAATAGAAGATGCAGTTGAAGAAACAGTACCAGAAGAAGAGAAGATCAAGAAGAAATGGATTACACAAGAAACACTGAAGTTAGTACAGAAGAAAAGAATGTTGAAGATAAGAAGGGATACATCAGAACAAATAGAAGAGCAATATAGAAGAAAGTGTAATGAGGTGAAAAAAGCAGTCAGAATGGATAAAATGAAATGGTTAGAAGCCCAATGCAACAATATAGAACAGTACTATGGAGAGCATAAAACAAGGGAGGTATACAAAATGATCAGAACCATTAATAGAAAGTGGCAACCAAAACAGACCACAATTAAAGATGAAAAGAGCAAAGTATTGATGAATAAAGAAAAAATTGTACAGTGGTGGACAAGATACTGTAGTGAGTTATACGAAGAAAAACTAGATTCAGATAGCATTGGGAAACTCACTGAAGAATTGAAGCAGATATCACCACCAGGTAATGAGCATGATATGGACATTTTAAGAGGAGAGGTAGAAAAAGCAATAGGAAGGCTAAAACACAACAAGAGTCCTGGTAACGATAACATTACTGGAGAAATGATTAAATATGGTGGTGAAAGTATGGTTACAGAAATGCACCAACTATGCAGTATGGTATGGAAAGAAGGGAAAATGCCAGAGGAGTGGGTGAAATCAATATTAGTAACATTATACAAGAAAGGAAATAAGCTAGAATGTAAAAATTATAGAACAATTGCCTTGATAAGTCTCCTTGGCAAAGTGATGATGATCATATTGACAGAAAGATTGAGAACACAATTGGAAGTATACCTTGCAGACGAGCAAGCAGGATTTAGGAAGGATAGAACTACAATTCAACAGATTTTGACAATGAGGTTAATAGCAGAGAAAGCTAGGAGAAAAAACAAAAGCATATATACTTGCTTTGCTGACTTTCAGAAAGCATTTGACAGTATTGACCAGAAAGTGACATTAGCAGTTCTGGAATCCTATGGAATTGATAAAAAAAACTAATAGCTATATTAAAAGATGTTTACCAGAATGCAGTTGCAGCAGTTAAAATAGGTGATGATTTGGGGAAATGGTTTAAAACATGCAGAGGTACTAGACAGGGAGACCCAATATCACCCAAGCATTTTCATCGCACATTTAGAAAGAGCAATGGATAAAATGAAAGAAGATGCCAAAGGAATATCTGTACACGAAATGAGAATTAACAATTTGAGATTTGCAGATGACATTGTTATTACTGAAGAAGACGAAAGAGAACTACAAAAAACACTGAAACTGTTAAATGAGGAAGGGAAGAGATTTGGACTTGTTATGAACTTTGAAAAAAAACAAAGACAATGGTATTTGGTGAGAAGAACATGAAACAAAAGATACAAGTGGATGGAACTGATATAGAAAATGTAGAACAATTCACATATTTGGGAAGTAAACTGACATATGACTTGGACTGTAAAAAAGAAATAAAGATCAGGATTGCAAAGGGAAGAACAAATCTGAAGGCCATGGATAACATCTGGAAAAGTAAAGTGATCAGTCTGCAAACAAAACTAAGAGTATTGGAAACATGCATCTTCAGTGGTGTACTGTACGGATCTGAAACATGGGTAATAAATAAGGAATCAAGAAAAAGAATTTTGTCATTTGAAAGAACTTGTTACAGGAAGATTCTAAGAATAGGATGGGTACAGAAAATCACCAATGAAGAGCTCTATCAGAAGATACAACCAAAACAGAATCTAATGCAGAAGATTATAAAACGGAAGCTGCAATTATTTGGACACATCTGTAGAATGAGTGAGGACCGGAAGATAGACATTTATGTTTGGTATTTTGGATGGTTTAAACAGAAGAGGTAGACCATACAGAGAATGGATAGACGATATAAAAGACTGGTGTGGAATGGGTGTACAAAAACTGCAACACTGTGCTCAACGGGCAGTGAGCCCATGATTCGTGATGATGATGATGATTGTGTTAATACTACGTTATTTAGAAAAATATTAATAAAGATTTTTTTTAGTTTTTTTCTTAATTCTTAGGTTTAATTTTGCAAATGATTTTTGTAAAAATAAGCCTAACTGAACCAGAAATTCTTCCAGTCACAGCAAAAATTGATATTCTGTGAACAGAAAATATAGCAATGCTGCATCATTTTGACTGTTTAATTTATAACAATTAAACAATCAATTAAACAAGAGGATTAATATTATTTAGAATAAAATACAAGAAAAAATGTAGTGTTATGATGATGGTGAGAAAAGGGGTGTCTTTGATGACTGGAACCAAGCTGCAAGCAAATCCTTGATTAAAGCACTGTCAGCCCAACTCCTGTTGAACTTCTAATATTGTTGATTGCATTTCTTTGCTCTCATCAAAAATACTGCTCCCTAGTCCTGCTTTATCTGTTCTTCCTGAAAATACAGTACTCCTTACATTCTGTCTCTGCCACTATAAGGGGGGGATGAAAAGTTCTAAAAACACCTAGAACAAATATGATATTATAGCAACTGATATAACTACAAGAAAGAACATATCTTAAAATCCTTTAACCCTTTACATAATAAGGCATTTTCATCAAATTGTAATAATTTGTTCCTTTTCTTTTAGGATATATAAGGAGACTTATCAATTCCTTCTTGGTGATTATCACAACTTTTCAGCACACCTTCATATATTGTCCATCACCAAAGTGTCACTAATGCATATTATTTTTTGGCCATGCCAAACATTGTTAAAAACTCCTCCTCAGTCTTGTTTCTGATGCTCTTGGCATCAGAAACAAGTATATGTGAATTGCAATATCTTGTTAGGCCCACAATTCCTATTGGGATTTAAAACCTAAGAAACTGCTCTCAGTATTCTTTTTCTCATTCTCACTTTCCTCAAATGCATGCACACTCACCTGACCCCCCCCCCCTCACTAATAGCCTGCTTCAGATAAATATGTATAGCCGTAGAAACTATGAGCTATACATACTTATCTGAAGCAGGCTTTTACAAACATCTATGACCAAGGTGGGATTTGAACCCACAACCTGTTGGTTGGAAAGTGGGTATGCTATCCACTCAGCTAACCAGGCCAACTGATGTGCAGGTCCATTCTTTCACTGAAGAAAAGTTTCTCCTGATGCCTAACTCCAAATCCATTTGAGTGCATTTCATCAGTTATATATGTTGGTTTTATCCATCAGTCAAAATTATTGACTCTTTCACTTTTGCTTTTTGCATTCTAATGGCCTCAACATCTTTATTTTTGCACCTGGTTAACATGATTTCATGATGCACTCATCAAGCACATTTTTGATCATGGAATCAGCACACAATATAATCTCTTGACTCTCTCTCGCTCTCTCTCTCTTGTGTTTCATGCTTTCCTTTCTCTTTTTTTTTGTTACTCTTCTCTTCTGTACCACTTGGCAGATGCTTCTTCAGTCATTCTAGTTAATGCTTTCTCCTATGAAAAACTCCTTGTAAGTATGCTATATGTCTGTTATGATGGCCACTTTGTCATTCTTTCACCACTTCTAATGACTCACATTTCTATAACGCATTTCATTTGCCTTCATACACCTCTCTTCATCATTTGCATCAATCACGTTTTTGCACAAATGTCCCATGACAAACATTCGCCATACTGCTATCTTGTTTTTGATATGAACACTTCTAGCACTGCTTTTACACTACTTTTGACAAACTCCCATGTTTGTTCTTGCTATCAGTGAATCTTATTTTCATTAACAAATAATTGTTCATGATGAAATTGTGTGCATATGCATTCTCTCTCTCTCTCTCTCTCTCTCTCTCACACACACACACACACACTACATCTCATAAAAGTCTTCCATAATGCTGAACAGTCAGGCCTCAGCCACTAATTATTTTTTGGTGTCATTAGCTGCACTGTATTAATATATAACAAAGCTTCACTTATCATATCAATTCAGACACTATGCACCAAGTTAAAACTGTCTTATGAACTCTTCTGTTTTGAGGTAATTTTATAAAGCAATATTTATTTGGCTCATTCATGTTGCTCTTAGTGTAGAAAACACATGTCCAAAGATAATGATTAACTAAATTTATTTAGATCATTATTATTAAGGCAATATTTTATCTTGGTCATCATGGCATCTTTATGTGTATGGGTGTAGTGATGGAATTGTGCCTGATGTCTCATGCAATATGATGCAGCCAAAATTGTTTAGGTTTGGCAAATGTTGAGTGTTATGTCAGATTTCAGAAATACTCTGATTTATATCTACTTCTTGTATATGAGGGAGGGTTTCCCCCCATTGGATCCAGTAATCTATATCCATGGCATGGTCTGCCATACCATAATGGCTGTAGTGCAGATCCCTTGCTCCTGCAAACTTACATTCTGTGGTGTTCTTCTAGACATTTTAGCTAATATATATCTAGAAGAACACAGATTATTTCCTTCATCTGCACTACTGCTGTTCTCTAGTGGCAGACCATCCCATGGATACAGAAGCAGATATAAATCAGAAGCTATTTCTAGAATCTGCCAAACCTAAAGAAATCTGTTGCATCACATTATTAAAAATCTGGAAGATCATTTTGAGACATTCAGCATCCATCACTGCATCCAAAGAAGGATCAGTTAGGACTTTTGTAGCCTCCCTTTTACAAATATCAGTGTTTGTCTTCCTGTGGTGTGTCTCTGTGCATGTACTTAGTATATTTCTTTGTGCCCATCCATGAAAGATGTCTTGGTGACCGAGGTGAAATATTAAGCTTAATAATCTAATTAGCTAAATAAAGTTAGTTAACTATTATCTTTAGTGTGTGTCACATGAGTGATCAATGTCAAAGCATCCAAACCAGATTAAATATTTGGTTCATTAGGTAGAAATAAAGAGCTGAGAAAATAAAGAAATACCTATTATATTATTTAACAGATGTGAGAAATCTTTGATCTAAGGCATATAAATGTCATTGTTGAAATCACTTTAGCAAACTCGTATAGTAAGTTATTCAAATACAAACTCTGTTTGAAAAGTTTCAATCTTATAGACCTATGGAATATGTTACATAGTTATTTCAGTTACTCTTCATACAGTTTTAATAATAAAAAGCATTTGGGTAAATTAAATATTTTAGTGGGGTCTGATTGGGTTCAAGTTGCTTCAGTTTGCATTACATACTTAGTTATCCATTTCTTAAAAAATGCAGTATGGTCTTTAGAAGGTTTTGCATCACTCTTGCAACTGCTACATTTTCTCTGGAAAGCTTTTACAAAATTTTCCACACTATTTTTAAATATGGGTGCTATTTTTAAATAAATACTTTCTATTTTTTTAAAGTATAGATAAATGTGTATTTCTTATTGATTTCTAATAGATATACTAATAGATACATATTTGTGATCTTAGATGCAATAAATTTCTATACTTGTGCCTTTTTTTTTTAACAGGGCTTTTGATGTTGAACTTCTTTATTTGTGTGACCATTTAAACATTCCTGTTGCTGAGGTTGCAGTAAACTGGACAGAAATAGAAGGCAAGCACATAGCCAAACAATCTAGTAACCATTTTCAATTATATTTGTGAGCGTGCCTCTGCATGCATTATTCCTAATTGCAAAAATGGAAAAGTTTAACTTTTCACCTTTGGAAAGTGTTATGCATGTTAGCAATATTCATATTTATAATGCAAAAGAAAGTTTTTTTTTTATGCTTAACAGATCTGAAGTTAGCTAATTAACTTGTGAGTTTTTGATGACTGGGTTGGAAAGACAATCCAGATTAATTTTCCATGGCAGAATGAGAAGTACATTTCAAGTAAAGGTGATTAGCCAATCTAATTTTTTTTGTGATAACATGGACCTTTTGCTTGCAAACTAGTATCATGAACACATGCATCTACAGACAATATCTGCAGGGTTAATATGTGTGCCAAAAGTTAACTAGAATGCTGAGCCCACCAGGAATTGGGAAAATGTTGAAAGAAGGTAGATTTTGCAGATGATCAACATATACAGGCAGTTATTGACTTATGTAAGAGTTAGGTTCTACAAACTTGACATAACTGAAATTTTACATAATTTGAGTTTAACCTCCTTACTCATTAATCACATCTTATTGCTTACATTTTTACATTGTGTGTGTGTGGGGGGGGGGGGGTAACATATAAACATGCTACTGCGTGCACACACACACACATGCATAAAGATTATTTTTGTGAGTTTCACAGAATTTACACATAGATTGGATTTTAATATGTAATTATTATTGCAAAGTAATACAGTGATTTCCCAAACTTTTATAGGTCGAGACCCCACTGTCGAAAATGGTAATTTTTTGCAACCTGCTCACATTGCGACTTCTTCGCGGAGTTCAACAAGTCTTGTTAGCACTGCCCCTTGACAGCCAATGTACTTCAATATGCAAAAGAAGAGATTTATGGAAACTTCCCATCTCTTCGTACAGTTTTTCAAATAAATTATTATTATTATTTAACACCTCCAGGGAGTCCAAAGACTCATCGAGGGAGAGTGTGCCAACAGCATTGGGGAAGTTGAAGTTGAAAGTTAGTTAGAAGAAGTTGAAGTTGAAAGTTAGTAGTTGGAAGGGGACCAATCGAATGATTGGTCCCCTTCCAACTACTAACTGAGCCATTAGTAGCAGAGGCTCTACCAATTGACCAACCTTTGCCGGCATGTAATGCAAATAAGCATGATTGTAATGATTTACTCTTGATGAAATTTATTATTTTCATGGCAGTGTTTAAAATGTTTTTCAAATCATCTGACATAGTTTTAGATACTAATGCTTCCCTATGAAGACTACAGTCAGTCCATGATGCATTCGGACTCGATTTAAGAACGCGTGTCACATTACCACTATTTTTACCACACACACACTGCCCATGCAATGCCTGTACATATACCAACTTAATTCACCCAGTACAATTCCTTCAATTTTACATAAGTGTCAAGAGTTCTGAAAATATCCTCAGTAGTACCTCAAATAATTGGTTTACAAAATAGTATATCTTCATGAGGCTCATTATTCCATATAAAAACAGATAAAAACAGTCAATTGGGATTAACCTTGTATATCTGTTGACTCATACAGTTGCAGAGAAAAAAAATTACTTGCCTTAACTCTGTTGATAAGCTGATCTTCTACCCACTCTGACATTTCATCGTTCTGCGTGCACCTGTATTATTGGAAAGTGGAATTAATTTTTCTTTCAAGCTCTTGTCACCAAACATAACTCCAACAGTATCTTTTATTGCTGGGAGTACTAATAAATTGCCAATGGTGCGAGGCTTACGATTGTGCAATTCACAAACTAATGAGGTATGAGGCATGCATAGCTTTTTCATTAATACTGGTGAAATGAGAAAGCATATTTTTTGAAGCATTCAGTTCTTTTATTTTGCTTTCAAAAAAATGAAGTGATTTGTTTTTCAAATCTACAAGATTTGTCTCAATATATCAAAGTAATTTGTTTGATCACATACTCTCATTTGTTGAGAATTTCACAGCAAATAACACACTGTGGATCTCCTTTGTCACCATTCCATGTAAATCCAAATTTTAAGTAAGTCAGAATCATATTTTCTTATTATGTCGAAAGTTTATTTTTCACTTGGTTCGAGTATAATAAATTTAGTTTAATCCTTTATCCAAGTGTGAGCAAACAAAGTTTGCGCCTGAAAGTATCTTCAGGACTGGGGGTAAGGTGGTACAACACCAGGGTAACTCATTGCAAAGGTGGAGCAAGATACCAACAATGTAAAACACATCTCCGTTTTGAAGGGCCACTACCCAGGGTAGTGGCCCTTCCCTTAATGCATAACATTAGACATATCCGCAAGGAGATGTGTTTTGCATTATAGGAGATACTGAGACAGGAGTGTTGGTAGCTTGCTCCACCTTTGCAACGAGTTGTCCTGGTGTTGTACCACCTTACCCCCAGTCCTGAAGATACTTTCAGGCGTAAACTTTGTTTGCTCACACTTGGATAAAGGATTAAACTAAATTTATTATACTCGAACCAAGTGAAAAATAAACTTTCAACATCTTTGTCTAAATCCAGAGTAATTTATTAAAAAAGGGTGGTACACCATTTGGCAACTCCTATAGGTAGAGATGACCTGCTAATGCTTCTGCCTGGTATCTCAACTTGGGCCTGGCTCCAACTGAAGAGACTTCAATAAAGGTCGAAACTAGTCTGGGTAGTGGCCCTTCCCTTAATGCATAACATTAGACATATCTGCAAGGAGATGTGTTTTGCATTATAGGAGATACTGAGACAGGAGTGTTGGTAGCTTGCTCCACCTTTGCAATGAGTTGTCCTGGTGTTGTACCACCTTACCCCCAGTCCTGAAGATACTTTCAGGTGCAAACTTTGTTTGCTCACACTTGGATAAAGGATTAAACTAAATTTATTATATTATATTTTCTTATTACTTTTCATCATTTTGATTGAAAACATTGAAGGATTTCATCAATTTTTCTTCGATTGTCTGTTTTGTCTGCAGCAGATCTTCTTTTTGGGTTTACTTTTCAGCGACTTGTGTTTTTGCCATATTCCTTATCAATCACCTGTTCATTACTATGGTAAATATTAAAAAATAATTAGAGACATTTATTATTTATATAATGCGCTAATTATTAAATTAAGAAAATACATTTTATTTGCGATTACAAACAATTGCAGTTACAAACAACTAACTTGTATCAATGCACCTATTATTTTAGCCTCTGACAGCATGCAGCTACACTAAGTATGTCACGTCATTTGTCACGAGTTCGTTTGATCGAGCATGTCTTGACCTGTTTGTCTCCTCACCTACATTTTTGAGCTATGTGCAATAATGAAGTGTAATTGTTATTGAGAGTTGATTGATAAGCAATTCAAAATTGAATTGAATTGATATAGATTTGCGAGCTGAGAGAAACTGGACAGAAATAGTAATTTCATTATGTAATCTTTAATAATGTGATCTTTAACTGAATCGACTTTGAATTGTTCATCCAACGATTCTCAATGAGTAAAACTCTCTTAATGAACGTGTAAATTACTCTCATATTTTAATATTTAACTTGACCTACTCAAAATCAGCTCATGGCCCACCGGTAGGTCATGACCCACACTTTGGGAATCTCTGCAATATGGTATAAATAATATGAGAAAATAGAAAAATTTTGAGAAATGTTTTAGTTGTCTATTTGATCTTCCTTATAAAATTATCAAGCGATGAGACTGAAAAGTGGCTTTTTCTTCTCTTCATCAGTCTGGATAACAGACTAATGAGTCTTCTCTCTCTCTCTCTCTTGGAAGTGAGGCATTAGGATCCATGCAAACACTCACACTAAAAAATGTAGCACTAAAACATTAAAAATATAGCACATCTGTGTTGAAAGCAAGACTGAGGAAAGGATAGGCATAAATCATGTGAAATGTCGGCCTTATAGAAGACTACCATTAGATGGCATGTGAAAAACATAGGTGGGTTGAGTGAAATTTTTATAATTTACCATTTTTCTAGCCCATTTGCTTAAGTCAGAATTTACATTAGTCGAATTTGCATAAATTGAGGACTGTCTGTATTTCATTTAGAAAATAAACATATTAAAGCCTGCTGATTTAGGAATTTATTATTATATGAGTACCTCCAAGGGATCATATGGACCTCTCATGGGTGGCTCACTTAACCTACACACCACATATTATTCTTTGCTTTAAACTCGTTCATACTCATTTAAACTGGTAATTTATTTCACTCACTACTTATCAGGAGAAAAATCTGTTTCTCGCACCTTTTCTAACCACAAACCTACTCAATTTCCAGTCTCTTGTTCTCTTCTCTTCAATTGTATACTGAAAAATTTCAGTTTCTGTCCAATAAAAATTCCTTTATAGGCTAAGGTGTAGTCTCCTTAGTTATTGCACTCAGTGTTTCACAGTTCAGATATCATTTTGGTTATTTACTTCTTTACCCTTCAGTCTTTTTGGTCTGTTAGATCAGAGCAGTTCAGATGAAGTTTTTTCAAGAGGCTTTGTAATGACACAAAAGAACTTTATTCTTGCATGTTAACATACTTTTATGCTGCCCTGTGTCATTTATATCACATCTGCAATATTATCCCTGAACTTCAACCCCCACTGGACAATATCACTCTAACATCCGTAGCCTCATTTGAAGTAAGACCATATTAATTAATATAGAAAACTCTATCAATAACTGGCCAATGTATTTACACTTCAAAATGCAAAATTTACATTTGCAGACATTGAACTGCATCCGTTCAATATATATATATATATATATATACCACACACACACACACACACACACACACACACACACACACACACACACACACACACACACACACACACACACAGGAACCTATATATATATATAGGAACAGATGTTTGAACTGGAAAATTCATTGGACCAAAACAATGGAAAATGACTAAAAATGAATAAAAGTAAACGATTAGGAATCTTGGACATTTTAAAAGTAGCCATGTGGAATGTGTGAAGCATAACAACAAAGGAATTAGAACTGGTAAAACAACTAAATACTAAAAATATTAATATAGCCATGATAACAGAAACAAAAAAGAACTTAAAGAGAACAAAAGTTATAGCTGGTTTTACTATGCTATATAGTGGAGTGAACCAACAAATCAACTTCTAGTAGTGTCGCCATTTTAATTGATAATAAATGGAAAAATAGAATATGAAAGTAAAACATTTCAGCTACTTAGGCACGATTTTTACTGAAGATGGTAAATTAAATATAGAAATAGACAACAGAATCAACAAAGCTGGTATGGTAGGAAGTCAATTGAATAAATTCATATGGAGTAAGAGAGAAATTAGTTGGACTAAATTAGCTGTATACAAGACAGTGTTCAAACCAATTTTAACTTATGGATCTGAGAGCTGGGTCAGAAGTAAAACACTTGACCAAAGAAAGAGACTGCAGATATGAGAGTCATGAGAAAGATTAGAGGCATAAACAGATGGCATCAATGGCAATATCATATTAAAAACGATTATATTAGGAAAGAACTTGACATTGTCAGCATCCAGGAATGCGTTAGCAGAGCTAATCTCAGGTGGTATGGTCACTTAAACCGAATGGCCGATGAAAGATTAGCAAAACAAGTGTTCTCTGCCAGGTTGGCAAGAAAAGGACCCAGAAGAAGACCAAGATATAGGTGGACTGATACTGTACAATGTGCCTTAGACGATAGAAATATAAGATCTGATAATGATAATATTGGAATCTTGACAAGTAACAGACTGATTTGAAGGAAAATTGTAGATTAGGAAGTTAGTAATGATGTAAATTTTTCATGTAGTACTATCATATCCTGTACACCCCTTGAAGGTACATGGCAGGAATTGGATGATGATGTAGAATACGAAAGTAAATTTTGTAAATGATTGAATTATAACAGTTAAATAAAAAGAAATATAAGCTACTTAAATCTCATAGGGGAGTATGTGCCCCTGAAGAAGGTAGGAAAGAAGAGGCCGAACAATTTTATGAGGAACCACAAAAACAGTTTGTAGTTCCTCATAAAATCAAAACAAGAAATGTAATAAACATGACTATATATATTAATAGCAGGAGATCTTAATGCTAGAGTTGGAAATAATAATCCCAAATGTCTTAGGAAAATATGGAGAAATTTGAATGAAGAACAATGGTCAAGAATTATTAGACTTCTGTACTTTCAATAATTTCAAAATAGCCAATATTTTTTTTCAAAAAAGAATATAAATAAATATATTTGGAATGGCAGAGGAACAAGATTTATAATTGATTATATCATTACTAATCAAAAACTAGCTCCACACGTGAGAGATGTACATGTTTACAGAGGAAGTGGAATCTTTTCAGATCATTATTTAGTAGTCTCTAAAATGCAAACATTAGCAAAATGGAGAAAGGAAGTAAATAAGAAAAAACAAGAATTAGAACAAGTATACAAAGTATATCTATTACAAGAAGAATGCATTAGAATGCTATGAGGATTGTTTGAAAAGTTTTGTAAAAAAAAATAAGTTAAACACATTTTTTTTTTGAAAAAGTCACCTTTATTTCTCAACATAGTCTCCATCGAGGTCTACACATTTTTTCATCCCATGTAAAAAGTAGGATTTGTCAAATTGTGCGAAATAGTCATTGACAGCCTTGATGACATCTTCATTCGAAGAAACTTTTTTTCCCACCGAACCAAATTTTTAAGTTTGGGAACAAGAAGTCACACAGGGCCAAGTCCAGAGAATACGGTGGATGTGGAACCAACTCGAACCTCAATTCGTGCAGTTTTGGCATTGCGATGGCCGATGTGTGGACGGTCTTGATGAAAGAGCACTTTATTTGTGTGCCAATCTTGGCCATTTTTTTTCTTCAGTTCTTCTTTTAAATGGTCCAACAATGATGCATAATAAACTCCTGTTATTGTCTTACCCTTTTTCAAATAGTCTATCATGATAATTCCTTGGGAATCCCAAAAAAACAGTGGCCATCACCTTCCCAGCTGACAAAATGATCTGTTTTTTCGGTGCTCTCTCACCGGGCATTGTCCACTGTTTTGACTGCTGCTTGGACTCAGGTGTGTAGTGGTGGATCCAAGTTTCGTGTACAGTCATGAATGAAAGCAAAAAATCCTTCAAATTGCAATTAAATATCACCAAACACTGCTTTGAAATGTCTTTTTGCATGCGTTTTTGATTGACAGTCAATAATTGTGGCACCCATCATGCATACAGCTTTTTCATGTGCAATTTTTCGTGCAGGATATTATACACCTGTTCAGTTGAGATGCCTACAATCTCACCAATCTCATACACTTTCACTCGGTGGTCTTCCATAACGATGCTATGGATTTTGTTAATCATTTCCTTCGTAGTGACCTCAGTCAGGCGTCCAGAGTGCACTTCATCTTCGATGGACTTACAACCACATTTAAATAAACTTGTTTATCCAAAAATAAATAGTCTTTAATGCTGGTGCAGAGTCCCCATGAACTGCATCTAACTCGCTTTGATTTGCACAGCCATCCACTTCTCCAAATAAATGTGTTTTATCACTGCATGAAACGCGTTTTTCTCCATTTTTATGAAAAATGCAAACACGGTCATTTTAAATGTTTGCCAAACAAGAACTACACTTTGCATGTGGCTAAAATTTTGCCATGGGTCATGAAAAAGATGATACATGCCGACACTGGTATGAACGAACAAATTGTGTCGCTGTCTATTTGAAATTTACCAAACTTTTCAAATAACCCTCATATATCAATCACGATTAACAGATTACCTAAAAGAAGCCCATGTGAGTGAAGACAAAGCAGCTTCTGAAGTACTTGGAAAAAAAAAATATTAAAAAGAAAAACATTAAAAATCTGGAACACAGATATAGAAAATGCAATAAAGAAAAACAAATGGCATACAAATCACTTCTTCAAAAACATACAAAGGAAACAAAAGAAATATAGCTAAAAACCATAGTACAGAAAGCTCACCAAGATTCTTGGGACAGATTTATTAATAAAACAGAAGACAGCCAATTATGTATCAATAATTGATTAGTGCTCACTATGATGTCAGTAACATCATAGTGAGCACTAATACTGAACAAATAAAACTCCATTTACTGGGTTTCCACATAAGAGCAGCAGTACTCAAGCCAAACATCACAACAACGAACAAGGCGGCTGGTCTGCCCTTGTGCAGCGAGCATGTGAACTGGACAATTGACCAGTGGAAAACAGTACTCTGGAGCAATGAATCAAGGTTCACCTGTTTCCAGTGATGGCAGGGTATGGAGGCAGCCTGGTGAACACTTGTTACCACAGTGTGTTGTACCAACAGTGAAGTTTGGTGGTGGAGGAGTAATGGTGTGGGTCATTCAGCTGGTTTGGAGTGAGACCACTGGTCATTGTCTGTGGTTCCATAGTTCATTACCTTGATATTCTGGATAATCAGGTGCTATCTACACTGTGGAGTTTTTATGGAACATATTCGTGTCACTATTAAGATGACAATGCCTCGTGCCACAAAGCTGCAGCTGTTATGGAATGGTATGAAGAGATGGATGTTAAACAACTGCCCTGGCCTGCACAGTGACCTTGAAACTTAGTGTTTGTAATGACAAGTCTTCTATGTCATGAATAGGATATGTTTGATATTCATTTCTTGCTCTGCTGTTTAGGTCCCCAACAAGAACCAACTTTTCCTTTTTCTTTATGTCAGTTGCCTTCTCTAATTGCCCAAAAAACTACTGTACTTTTTCCTTACAAAAACTTCTGTGGGACCATAGACAAAGAAGTGTCATTGTTGTCCAGTTTTCCATTTTGAAATTGCCCATATCAATACTTGAAATTGCTTACCATTCAAGAACTTTATTTTCATGTTTAGTCTTGACTACAACCACTTCCTTTCCATGATAGTTATTGCCCAATGTAACATCAGCAACAGCACCTTTGTAGTACAGCTGGAGGAATGATGAGACATGCAACCCACCTCAATCATAAAAGAAGAGTTAGATTCTTATAATGACAACAGGAATTTTTATTCAAGAGGATAAAGATTCCTCTGGTCATTATGAGAATGTGCTTACCCTCTTGGGCTTTCTCAGCTGAAGGTGAGTAAGCCTTTGATGGTAGTCAAAACTCCCAGAAATTCAGATTGTTATGTTGATAATGGCTATCTTCAATATTACAGAATTTACAAACAGAATAAGAGATTAGCAATGGGTTTGCTACTGGTAAGCCATGAGGATACACCATAGCAAATCTGTATATACACACGCTGTGTGGGTTTCCTCCCATTTATGTAACTTTGAGCATTAAGAGACCCATGTTTTAATTGGTTATACTTAGTGATCCAAAATTCAAATTTCAGTCAAGTGTTTGGAAATGCAGAAATCTGTTCCTGCCACAAAAATCTCACATGGCACATGTGTATGAAATGCTGATATTATTTTTTGACTCCAAACATGTATTCAGGTGGAATACCTGGAAACTCTGACAAGATATTATGCAATAATTAGAGTGGATGAAACAATGGTTATTGCTTTAAGGACATTGCACAGCTGTATGATGCACATGTGGTAGTTCGTGATCATCAGCGTAGCTCCTTTAGAATACCTTTTGCATTATCTCAATCTCATTTCATGTGATTTTAAGATGGTTCAAATGTTTAAAGATGAGGATAAGAAATTTTAACTCAAAAATGAAGCAAACCACAAAACCCTCTAAAAGCGTTTGTGTGTGAGAGAGAAATGGTTGAAGTACTAATGCAATAAATGAATACCATGTGGAGAGATGTGGTTAGAGGAAGCTTTTCTCAAAATGTCAGTATGTAAATAAATATTTTCTATCTTAGTTTGAAAATTTTCAGATACAGTTTATAAAGTTATAATAGTAAAATAAAATTTATACAATATATTAAAAATCCTATTAATTAAAAATTTAATTTCAATATAATAATATATATAATAGTCTGCATGGTTAGCCTAGTGGCTATGCTCTTTGCAGTCATATGCCTGGGGAAGGAGTGTCCTAGGTTTGATTCCTGTTGATGACTACGCAGGGAAATTAAGGATCTTCCTTAGCCATAGCCAAGTTATTTGGTCTTAGGCGTGGACAGCGGGGTTCCCCCCCCCAGTTTATCTGGGGTTTTTCATCCCGCAAGCAGGCAAACCGGCCCCGTGAAAAAACACACACACACAGATACAGTCGTGAATATCGCCCTTAGGGGATGCAGCAGAGGAGTGGTGAACTGGCTGCATTAATATGCCAGTAATCCCTCATTAGGAGGGGACTCAACCCATCCTAGACAGATGAGAAGGATAGGATAGAAATATATATAATATTTTGCCACATATATATCTCAGCATGGCAGTTTATGTATTTATTTATTCTTATGGCAAAAAGAATACAATGCAGCTGTAAAATAATCATAATTTACAATTATGAATCTTTTTACAGTTGTTTCTCTATTCTAATATATCATTAGTTTTGGTTTTGCAACACCTTTATCGCCACTTGCGATGTAGCAGTTATTGATATTTTTATTGTCAAAATGAAATATAAAGCATTTGAAAATCTATGTACTTACTAAATTCTGATAGTTATGTTACTTTCAAACTTTTTTTTTTATTGTAATTTAAAATTTATGCTAACAGAGATGTGTCAGCCATTATATATAACTTCTTGCTTGCCATTTACATGCAGTGCACATGCTTACCAAGGAGTTTGATGGGTGATTGACAGCTGATAGAGAGAGAGCTTTCAGTATTGGAGTAACGAGGAAAACAAGTAGAGAGCTAATGAAAATTTGAGAATGGCACCTGGAGAATTTTGTCCTTAGGAAGTATTTAAGTTTTACGTGACAGTCGGGAGAATGTTAATAGAAGATTCCAAAAAGGAATCGTAGAACTGTGAGTGTCTAAATTGGAGAAGTCGAGATTGTCAACATGTATTTAGTAAATAAAGTAAGATATTGGTCGACATTCTAATCAAATGTTCGAGGAAATACTGAAATGAAAATTTTATATTCTGTCTTAAGAACACCGGATTACTATGGAAAAAGCAGTTGGTGAAACTTGAACAGTAAAGTGGCTCAACACAAATAGCTCATCTTAGATATGTATTTATGAAGTAGTAGAAGAAGCTTCTTTCTCTGGTATAAAAATTAGTAAATTGTGTAACAAATAGAATTACAAGAGGTAAGAAAATTTATACTTCAGTGAGAAAGGAGGAATGATATTGTATGCTACATAAGGGAGATAAAAAAAAAAGGATCCCAGGAAAAAAAAGAAAATTTTTATATTTTTGGAAAGGCCTAACAAAGAAACTGACTCTGAACATTTTTGTTATTGTGAAAATAAGGTGCTTAGTCTGGTAGACTTGAATAAATATATGTCAAACATAATAAATTTAGTTTAATCCTTTATCCAAGTGTGAGCAAACAAAGTTTGCGCCTGAAAGTATCTTCAGGACTGGGGTAAGGTGGTACAACACCGGGGAAACTCCTTGCAAATGTGGAGCAAGCTACCAACACTCCTATCTCAGTATCTCCTATAATGCAAAACACATCTCCTTGAGGATATGTCTAATGTTATGCATTAAGCGAAGGGCCACTACCCAGACTAGTTTCGACCTTTATTGAGGTCTCTTCAGTGGGAGCCAGGCCCTAGTGGAGATACCAGGCAGAAGCATTAGCAGGTCATCTCCACCTATAGGAGTTGCCAAATGGTGTGCCACCCTTTTTTTTTTAATAAATTACTCTGGATTTAGAGAAAGATGTTGAAAGTTTATTTTTCACTTGGTTAGAGTATTACAAATTTAGTTTTATCCTTTATCCAAGTGTGAGCAAACAAAGTTTGCACCTGAAAGTACCTTACCCCAGTCCTGAAGATACTTTCAGGCGCAAACTTTGTTTGCTCACGCTTGGATAAAGGATTAAACTAAATTTATTATACTCTAACCAAGTGAAAAATAAACTTTCAACATCAATATGTCAAACAATTCAGTAATAGAATGAGTAGAGAATGAATGATTTTAATATTTTGGGATAAGAAAATCTCTAAAGTGTAGATTTATTTTAAGAAGGCCTTGGATCCATTTAATTTTGTAGTTATTTATGTAATTTTATTTAAATTTATATATTGTTTTAGTTTCATTAAATGTATATTTTTTTTATTTGGTCTTGAGTTAGTGATTTTCTGGATTGCACCAATCGGATTTGAGCCTTTGTGTAATTAATAAACACTGGAAGTATAAAAACAATCTCTTTACAGAAACAGTAAAGGATAAACTAAACAGTGGTGCAGCTGACAGCTTTTTTTTTTTTTAAATAACTGGAACAGCTGATTACAGAAATTAATAATAAATAGCAATTTGCTACATATATATCTCAATATGGCAGTTTATTTTTTCTTATGGCCAAAAGAATACAATGCAGCTATAGGTCAGTAGTCCAGAAAGCCAATCCAGGACCTTATCTGCCACTTCATGAATGTCTTGGAGGTTACCATGAAATTACCACCTTGGGCAGTCATTCACAATATGAGTGAACATCTTGGATATGGGGGGGGGGAACAGTCACAATAAGGGTAGTCTGACAGTTTCCATTTGTGTAGTGGTAGTTGCCACATAAGAACCCTGGTTAGTTCTTATGTTGTTGACAAATGACCAAATATTTTTTATTTTTTTTTTATTATCCCATGGTATTATTACACCAGATCATAGAGGTCAAGTTCCTGTATTTTATACAGCACCTTTTCTGGGTTGTTATAGAGTTCACATTTGGAAATATTCATACAGTTTAGCAAATGCATTGGTGATGCTTCCTCGATGTTACAAATTTTGCAGGTGGGGAAGACTTTTATGCCATTGCTAAACTTGATTGGTCTTGAGGTGAGAGATCATGGTAGTGGCACTGTGATTAAACTTGGAGTTGATGGTAGCTCCTGGATTTTCTGCTGAGTACCAGTGGTGATTCATGTCCTGAAGAATTGTTCTTTTTATGTTTTCTTTTTGGGTGGTTTTAAAAAGATCGAAATCTGTGGTATCACTTGATGTTGCGGCCATTTTTGCTACTTCATCTGCAGTTTCATTTCCTTTTAATCCCACATGGGATGGAATCCATTGGAAGATTATTTCGGAATCCTTATGTAGTTTATGTTTTTTGCTATGTCTCTAAGTATTTCTTGATGGCTAATGTAGCGGTTCTTAATAGCTTAAAGGGCTACTAAGGAATCTGTGAAAAATATAAACTCGTTCGGGTTTTGTTTGTCCAAATATTGCAGTGCTGTGTTAATGTCTCCTGTCATGGATACAAATGACCAAATCTTCTTAGGAAGAGCAAAACCAGACTGCAGATCATAGGGATCTTCAACCAGGAATCCATTTGTTGGGAGATTGTTGGACCAGTGCTGTTCTCTCTACATGTCAGATGTTGATGGTAAGGCAGCTGAAGAGTTTGTCCTTGGACCAGAAAGGGTTTCTTGATTTTAGCTGAAGACTAGGTGGATTTTTGAGAGTCTGGTGCAGGGACAGGAGTAGATTGCTCATTACTTGATTAAATTTTTTAATTAAGGCTTATCTTCTCCATATATTGGTGGGGCAATGCTGGATAGGACAGGCAGCCAGGGGGAGAGGGGTGCTTCTCAGTGTCCCATTAATTGTGCACATGGTAGAGTTTAGCTGGGTATCTATGATGTTAATGTGCACACTTCTTTCTCAGACGGGCACAGTATTCTGCTGCAGAGAATGTGAGGGCTGGAGCAGACGACCCTAGGACTTCTGCCCCACAATCCCAGGTTGTTTCAGCAAGCCTTAAAATGATATTATTTCTTGTTTTAATTTTGTTGGACAGGTTGGTTATGTGCCTTTAAAAGTTAGGCTTTTGTCC
Source organism: Typopeltis vanoorti (assembly GCF_054136105.1). NCBI lineage: Eukaryota > Metazoa > Arthropoda > Arachnida > Uropygi > Thelyphonidae > Typopeltis > Typopeltis vanoorti. The sequence continues at coordinate 100,526,759 of NC_143550.1, read as the reverse complement.
AGGTTTGCTCCCAGGTATTTCAGGTGATGCTCATGTTCTACCATCTTGCTACAGAAAGAAAAGTTGAGATATCGATTTGCCTCTGCATTGTTTAGGTGGAATGCTGTGGACACAGTTTTTGTTGTATTTGGTTTCTGGTACCCTGCTTGAAGTCTTTCGGGATGTTTAGATCTATGTTCAAGGTTGTTTTCATTTTGTCAAAGGAAGTAGACTGGTGTCGGATCACAAGGTTGTCAGCATACATGTTATTATTTGCTTGAGCTGGTACGTCAGACATGTAGATGGTGAAGAGTAAAGGGATAACACATAGCCCAGTGGGAGACTGCTGTGGAGGAATCTGGACCTGCTCCTTTTTCACCAATATGGACTTGGATCTTTCTGTTGGAGAGCATGGATTCATAAAGCTGGGAAGTTTTTTTTGCGCCTTATAATATTGTCTAGCTTTAGGAGGAGGTCCCTGATTCAGACTGTGTCATAAGCTGATGTTAGGTCAATGAAAGTGACTCAGGATTTAAGTTTCTTCTGGAAGCCTGCTACAATCTGTGTTGTCAGGGCCAGGACCTGGTCACAGCAACTTCTTCCCGGCCTGAAGCCAGCTTGTTCAATCAGGAGTGCTCTTTCAATGAGCAGCGAAATTCTTTTAAGGAGAATTCTTTCAAAGAACTTAAAGTTGGAGCAAAGCAAGGAGATAGGTCATAGATTCTTGACATTATTTGGATCTTTCCCTGGTTTGAGCACAGCAATTATTTTGGCTTCCTGCCATAGTTTTGGTAGTTCTCCATGGCAGTGTATGGTGGTACGTAAAATCAGCCATTTTGGGTGAAACTGGGTTAAATGTGGATAGGAGAAGACTAACTGGATAGAAGAAGACTAACACCCTCCAGCTTGGAACCTGACATTTGTTTACTGGTGTCTGACAGAAAGCAGTGCCATTCTTCTCATTAACATATATAATATATCTTATACTCTATACAAATTTAATTCAGCTGAATTCTTAATAAGCATTATCTACTTAATAAGCTTAATACAGCTTAATAAGCTTACCTACTTACAGGTATTTCACTTTTTGGTGTAATTCACAATACGGTATATCCCATTTCTTTTCTAATTTTTCTTCAACTTAATTTTCCACTGAAAATTATTAAGTTGTATATGTTATTCTAATTATTCCACATTTTGCATGCCTCTGCTGGTAAAATATGACTTGTTGGTAAAGGATAGGGACATGGAGACTCTGAGTTTTATATTTTTTCTAAGTGGCTATGGCCTAAAAAGTTTGAGAACCACTACTTTAGAAGACCAGAATATAAGATAATGACAATATTGGATAACTGAAGATATGACTAATTTGGTGGGAATGTTGATAGAAAGTTAGTAATAATGTAAGTATAGAACTGTCATATCCTGTACACTCCTTGAGAATATATATCAGAAATTTGATGAAGTTTCTCTACAAAGTAATATCTTGATCATATCTACAGTACAGTCAATAGATTTAAAATAATGTATATTATTTCTGGGAAAACTCCCATCTGAACACATTGGGAAGATGCCCAATGTGTTCAGATGACGACCACGAATAGTCGAAACGGTCCACACCCCATCAACCACATTTCCCTTTCCCCCTCCCTATTTTAAAAAATTAACCCTTTCACTTTTTTCCCCACCCTATATAAAAGTATATGTTTCTATATATTACGAAAAAAACCCGGGTTTTTCGAACTTATTCTACCAAACTGCCTACCCCCCCACCCCCACACTCTGCAGTTTTCGACATCGCAGACTGAGGAAAAGCCACAACACCCAGAAAAAGGTATGTGCAATTTTCTATTCCTTAGGCTACATATACTTTTTAGTACATCTACACTCATAATGCCCTAAGAATCCATGAGTAAATAGCCAATGACATTTAAACAGGGGTACTCCTAAACTGAAGCAGGCAAAATAGCTGTAATTATAATAATGATTTAAAATAAGCTTTGGCAGATTCAAGAATGTGTCTGCAATACCAATAGTCAACAATAATTGCAAATAATTTGTGAACAATGCTTTGTCCTGTTATTCTCTGTTTAATGCATTATTACCTCCACACAAAAAAAAATAATTTAAATTCACTTCCCTGCTGTTCAACTATTCCAAATGAAAGTGCACTTTAGAAAACTGACCCCATCTACTCCAGACAGCATTGGTTCTTATATGGTTTCTGCATTTTGGCATCTTTTTAACTACCAGTCATCATGAAAGCATGAATTTCAGACAAGCTGTAAACTAGCAGATCATGCACCATTAGGGACAGCTGAAATCAGTTTCAGGAAGACTGTTCATCAGCATGCCAATCTCTATGAAAGTAATATTATTAATGAACACCTAGCGACATCTGGGAACTAAAAAATTACTGAATGTGGCTATCCTCCTTGCATACTTAGCAACAATCCTCCCACGGCCTCCTTCTCCTCCTCCTTCAATGGCAGAATCCCTCTGGGTTAAATGTCCTCTTCCCATCTCTCTCTCTCTCTCTCACACAAACACAAACACCCAGATTTATTTGATGAAATGGCAATGGAAGCCTCATTCCTTGGTGAAGTAACATCTTTTTTATATATCATATTTCTTCTTTCCTCTCATTTCTTCATTCTTATTAAACTTTCTAAATTTCTTATTTTTACTTTAAGTAGGCATTTCTGCATAAGTTTTGATTTATTTATCTCAAGAATCTATTTGAAATAATCAACATATCAACCTTAATTTCTTGATCCATCTTACCTTTTCCTTATTATTCCTAAATTAACTGATTCTTTTGGATGAGATTAACATTTTTCAGTGCATTTCCTAAATCAACAGTTGCAGCAGATATGTGTCAAGCAAATAATCATGCATCTTTATTTCTCCCTTTCTCCTCAATTTATTATTTTTCATTTGAGTCTGAATGTGGTCAAGAGATTAATCTGGTCTTATTGTTGAAAGCATTTACACATGAACTAAAAAAAAAGTATCAGTTTACAATTTATGTGTAGAATAATTATAATCCATGTGAATTTCCATAGACAGTCATTGTAAGATTTATTCTCAAAGAAATTGCATTTAACTATTTATATATTATGAATTTCATTTTCTGGTGTGTGTGAGTGAGTGAATGAACGAATGATCATTGCCTGGTTTATTGGAACCCTGTAGCAGCTTGAAAAATTCCATATTTGGTCTCTATAGCTAGGTTTCCAGATTTGCTAACCCTTGACCATCCTTGAACTAATGTAATATAAGTTTACAAGGTTTGATGGGTAAGAGTAATATAAAAAATTAGAAAGAAAAAGAACAAAAAAAATTGGATCCCAGCAGGATATAGAGGTGTAATTAATATATAATTAATTCAGTACGTTGTTACTGAATTAATTATATATTAATTCAGTAACAACATTTCTTCTATTGAATTTGTGAATGTATGTCCTTGTCTCATTATTTATTGTATGTAAATTCTTCCAGGCAGCTCTCAAACTATGAGTTTTCTTTCAGATGATTCAAATAGTTTGATGTGCTCTATAATCAGACCTTCTAATTAGTGCAAAATGTTGAAATCTTTCTTTTCATCATTGGAATTAAAGAAAAGAAAATTGGAATATAAGATTACAAAGTTTAATGACCCAAAAATATTTTGGAGTGTAACCATTAATATGAAAATAACTTATTTTAGTTGTTTTCAGAATTAATATAAACAATACCTTAAAATAATTAGCTATAAACATTTATACAGAAACTCAGTGTTGTTATCTTATTTTATGGGTTTGAGAAATATGCCGTTCCTTTACATACTCTCTCTCTCTCATATTGATATTTTATAAGGATGCAATTAAAATATAATATACATTAATTTTTTAATGCATTATTTAGGTTCCAAACTAATTCCATTCTGGAGCTGGATCCAAATGGGAAAAGACCTAATAGTTATTTGGATCAAATATCAAATTGGTGCATGGAAAATAGCAGCAAAAGAAAAAGTTTTGTAAATAAGAGTTTGTATTATTTCTATACTGTGTTTTATAATAAAGAGCTATTTTATTTTCAAATAAACATATTTGAAACACATTCATGTTTCATACAAATTTTGTGGATCCATTAACTTTTCACAAAAATTGTCTCTACACATTTTCTTTGCATATCTAAATTACCTCTAATAACTAGATGATCATTAATTCTGTTTCATTGAATGAAACAGTGAAGAAAGAAAGGACATTTCTTGGTTTCTTTTGCTTCCTCTATTAAGATATTAACATTAATAATTTATCTTAATATATTAATATTGGAATAGTCAATTAAGATATTCATAGAATATTAAATAGTAATAGTTTTCAATTCTTTTAAGAGTAATAAAAGGATTGAAAGCATGGTATTTATTTACATTTTTGATTCTTAGTCACTAATTCAAAGTCAATATAGTAAATCCCATTTAATTTACTATTATTCATTATATTTAATTTATGGAGTAAACCACTATTTCAGATAAAAACTTTAATAAAAAATTCTACATTTCGACCTTTAAGGTCATCTTCAGGGATATACACTTTACTACTATATTGCAGCAGCTAGTAACATGCCATAGGAAGCTACATCATGTGATCCAAAAGTTGTGCACATCTTAAAATAAACTTGAATTTTTCAGTATTAGTGACAAACTTTATAGAACTGAATTGCTACAAACAAAGCTTATAACCATATCTTTACAAAGGTAAAAATAAATAACATACTAAATCAAATGTTCAAAATGGCCGCCTCGTTCTTGAACGCAAATATGTGATCTTTTTCTCAAATTGGAAGCAACTCTTCGAAGCATAGGATTATTGACTACTCTGATTGCTTCGGTGTTGTTTGTCTTCAGTTCATCAATTGTGTGAGGATTATTTTTATACACCCTACCTTTGGGTAACCCCATAAGAAGAAATCTGAAGGTGACAAATCTGACGACCTTGGGGCCAATGTCCTTTAGAAATCAGTCTGTTCAACAAAAACTCTTGCAAAAATTTCATCATTTCATTTGATGTATGGCAAATGGCATTGTCCTGCTGAAAACAGCAATCATTTTCTTCATTCTAAAGGAGAACTATGAACTGGGTAATCATGATGTCTTAGTACAGTGCTCTGCATAATATCGTCTCAAAGAAAATGGGTCAAACAATGAAATGGCATTATTGCATGCCACACTCTAATTTTCAGAGAATGCAAGGTCATTTCATGGAAAACATGAAGATTTTCCAACGACCAAATTCTGTTATTTTGGCTATTTTATTTCCACTTAGGTTGAACCATGCTTCTTCACTGAAGAAAACATTGTCCAGATCGTGAGCTTCATTTTCTTTACAAATGATTGAAACCATATACTGTACACAACATGTTTTTCCTTATCCACTGGCTTCAAATCCTGAACTGAGTGAACACAGAATGGACAAAGCTTTAATTGTTTGGTGGCTCTCCAAGGACTGCTATATGACATACCTGTCTGTGCCGAGAGTTTTCTAAGACCCTTTGAAGGTTAATGATGCAATACATCATATACTGCAGTCACTTTAGCCTCAGTCAGAATGGATGGTCCTCCACGTTGCTGTTCGTCTGCAATTGATCCAGTTTCTTGAAAGCGTTTGATTAATCTCATAATTGTTGAATTTTGAGGAACAACAAAGTTGGAATACTTCTAATGAAACTCCTCTACTACATTTGCATAAGAATGACAGGCAAAATAAAATTCCAAAATAGCTTTTTTCCCCTTTAAAACACACACTGTGCTACTATTTCTAATCACTGCACTTGGTTATAAAAGTAATTATAGTTGACTTACTATAGCAAACATTACTAAAACTAATGACAGGTGAACCTCTTCTTATGAGCTCTCAAGGTACAATTTGTATTTATTAACATTATGCTGACTAATAAATTATGCCTCAAAATTCATGTAATGAACACAGAACCCTTCACTAAGAAACGTTTTTTATGCTGCATGAAGTTCACCGATATTTTATGAAGCATAACGGAAAATGATTATTCTGGCAATATCTTCCCCTTTCAATGGTACTGAATATTCTTCAGGTGATGAGCATATTCCACACATTAATAGCATGCACATATTTCAAGGGTAATAATAAAATGGTATATAGAAATATACCGTTCAATTTTTATTACCCTTGAAATATGGAAAACAAACAGAGACACAGTAGTTATGAAAGTGCTGAAAGTGTCAAAAAAAAATTAGATGGATTTCAGTAGAAACTGAGTGGGACATAATTGAGCCATCTGAAAACAATTGTTTGCATTATCTGTTCTTGTTCATAATGTCACTTGTTTTAACAGTTGCAGCAATTATAAAAGAGAGACAAAAAAAATTTCATTATACTTGCAGTGCAAACTATGTTCTGTACATTGTTATTTGTAAAATGGAAATATCATCAAAGAAATGGAACACTGTTTAAACAATGCACAAAGAAATGAAAAAATATTAAATTAAATTTTTTTTTCTTCAAATTATTATTATTATTAATAAAACCTCCATGGAGTCAAAATGCTCATTGTGGGAGGTCCCAGTGTTACACATAATTTATCATACCAAACATTAAATATGTTCACTCTCTCTCTGCTCACCACATTCTAGGATATTGCATTCCAATCACTTGCCACTCTCCATGCAAGAAACCTGCTCCTCACTTCCTTGTTCACACTCTACTTATACTGGTTACAGGGATGACTTCTTGTTCTCTCTCTCTCTCTCTCTCTATTGTCACCATTCTATGCAAAACCTCCCCCACATTAATCAGGTAATAATCTCTTAGCAGCTTATGTCTTGATCATATCCTCTCTTTACCACATTCTAGGGCATTGCATTCCAATCACTTGCCACTCTCCATGCAAGAAACCTGCTCCTCACTTCCTTGCTCACACTCTACTTATACTGGTTACAGGGATGACTTCTTGTTCTCTCTATTGTCACCCATTCTATGCAAAACCTCCCCCACATTAATCAGGTAATAATCTCTTAGCAGCTTATATGTCTTGATCATATCCTCTCTCTTCTTCCTATCTGCCAATTTCTGTAAATTGCATTTTCTCAATCTATCTTCATACTCAACAACATTCCAGAGACTAGAAACCACCTTACTCGGTTGTCTTTTTTTTTTTTTTTTTATGTTGGGTCTATACACAAGAAGTTGGTTGATCAACCTGTAGTACTTTAGTATTGTATATGGGTCGGGAAAGGAGAAACTTGTTTACATTTGATTTAAAAGCCTGTATGTTGTATTCCTTGGGAAACGAATAGGGAAAGGCTATTCCACAGTATAGCAAGAGGAGGAGAAGAAACTGGTTTTGTGGGTTTCAAGGTGTACTGTGAAGATGTTGGGCAGCCTCTGCACGTGTTCCAATAGTCTTAGTACTAAGTGAGGAAATTATTGATGCTATTTCAGATGAACATTTGTCATGGAAATATTTATGGAATACACAAATTGTAGAAACCGAATGTCTGTGCAAAAGTGTGCGTGTGGGGCAGGGGAGTTGGTAAGAGATGGGTCATTTGTCACTCTAATTGCTCTCCTCTGTATTGAGTCAAGCATTTTGAGGGATTTCTTAGAAGCTCCTACTCCAAATGTGAGAGCAGTGAATAATAGCTGGGTGGATTTTTGATTTGTATAAGGTTAACAGCTGTTCAGAGGTGAAGTAACATCTTGACCAAAAGAGAAATCCTAGTTTTTTAGAAGCTGAGGATGCAATGGTTGTGATGTGTTTATGTCAGGGTAATTCCAAGAAGAGATTCTCATCTTGTCCAGAAATTTGAGTATTATCAAAATTAATACTGGGAGAAAATGGTTCTGTTTTGTGAGAAATAGACAGAACTGAGTTTTACTAGCTTTGAAATTGAAGAGGTTATCTGAGTCCCATTGGAGGATGGCTTGGAGATTGGAATTGAGGGCAGTGGTGGTTGGTGTTCTGTAGGTTTAGGTGAATTGTATAGAGTAAGGTCTATGAAATGAAATGGAAGAGTGCAATGTGCTATCATCTGCAAAACTGTCTATTGAGTTGGAGGTCAACTGAAGTAGGTCATTGATATATAGAAGAAAGAGGGTTGGTGAAAGAACAGAACCTTGTGTAACCCAGGCATTAGTTGGATGGTGCGAGGATAAGGAACCATCTACCATCACACATAGTGTGCGTCCAGACAGAAAGCTGCCAATCCAACTGCAAAAAGTCCTGAGACAATCCAAACGATGGGAGTTTCCTTAGTAAGCATTTGTGCCAACACATCAAAAGCTTTGAAGGTATCAAGTGCAACAACTTGAGATTCACCAAACTTCTCCATGGCATTTGTCCAGAGATGGTGATGTATGTGAGTAGATCTCCTGTTGATCAGCAGTGATGGAATCCATACTGGTGGATGTTCATTAGCTGGGAACTTCAAGGTAGTGTAGGTGCTGGGTATTGATAGTTTCTCCATTACTTTAGATAGGACTGAGGTGAATGAGATTAGGCTGTAATTAGATGACAGTGATTTGTTGCCCTTCTTGGGAATGGGTTGAAAATAGGACAATTTCCAAGTTGTGGGATAGGTACCAGTGGAAGAGAGTATATACAGGCGGCATGGGATAGGAGTCGGTTCTGGTGCACAAATCTTCAGGACAGTTGGAGGAATGCCATTGGGGCAATAGCTGATCTTTTTCTTGCAAAAGGATATAGAAGGCATTGCATATTGGACAGTTTTGGAAGGCATTTACCATTGTCAGTTATGCATGCATTGGAGGCAAAGTACGAAGCCAGGAGGCTGGCTTTTTTATGTAGGTGATGATGCAATAGCGCCATCTGGGTATTATAGGAGTGGGAACAGTGTTGTGCAAAAGTTACAACCAGTTGCTTTGGCAGGAGACCAAAAGGCTCGGCTGCCATTTGGACAGGCTGCAAGTATCCTGCTTTTTGCTGTTTCAAACTCTGTTTCGGAAACATTGATAGTTTTCTTGCATCTGTTTCGGGCTTGGGTATAAGCACTAAAGGAGGATGGGGTTCTTGATGTAATCCAGTTGTAGCATGTATGTTTTTCATTTGTACATCCTTGTTATACACCTTTTGGAGAACCAGTGTTTTAGTTATCACCAAAGTAATCCTCACTGGCATGGAAACATACATCCCCCCCCCCCCCCACACACACACACGTCTCTGAACTGCTGTCCCCTAACTAAACCCTGGTTCTCCAAAAGATGTGCCAAGGCTGTACAAATGAAAAATCAAGCATACCACAACTGATTCAAATCAAGAACTACATCCTCCTTGAAGCCCGAAATAGATGCAAGAAAACTATCAATGCTTCCAAAAGAATTTGAATGGGCAAAAAGCAGATGGCTCTATTGCATCATCACCCACAGAAAAAGCTAATCTCATGGCATCACACTTTGCCTCCAACACATACATAACTGACAATGGCAAATACCCCCCAATCATTCCAACTTCCCAATGTACGATGTCCCCTATATCCTTTTGCCAGAAAGAGATCAGAAACCTATTGTCTAAATTAGACACACAAGAAAAGTCTCCTGGCCCTGATGACATTCCTGAAATTGTCCTGAAGGTCTGTGCACCAGAACTGACCCCTATCCTTTGTGGCCTGTACATACTCTCTTACTCCACTGGTATCTATCCCAAAGCCTGGAAATTTGTCCATATTCAATCCATTCCTAAGAAGAGCGACAAATCACTGACATCTAACTATCGCCTATCTCACTCACCTCGGTCCTATTTAAAGTAATGGAGAAAACCATCAATTCTCAACTCCTACACTACCTTGAAGGCACCAAGCTATTAAGTGACCACCAGTACAGATTGATTGGCAACAACAGGAGATATATTCTCATCTCTGGACAAATGCCATGGAGAAATTTGGTGAATCTCAAGTGTTTGCACTTGATATCTCTAAAGCTTTTGATGGGTCTGGCTCAAATGCTTACTAAGCAAACTCCTATCATTTGGACTGTCTCAGGACTTTTGCAGTTGAATTGCCAGCTTTATGTCTGGACGCACACTATGTGTGATGCCGGACAGTTCCTTATCCCTTCACCATCCAACATCTTCATCTCTAATGCTAGGTTCCACAAGATTCTGTTTTCTCACCAACCCTCTTCCTTCCATATATATCAATGACCTGCTTCAGTTGACTTCCAACTCAATATACAGTTTTGCAGATGACAGCACATTGCACTTCTTCTTTCATTTGACAAACCTTATTCTACAAAACTCACTTCAACCTACAGAACACATCATCTGCCACTGCCCTCAATTCTGATCTCCAAGCCATCCTCCAACGGGACTCAGATAACCTCATCAACTTAAATGCTAGTAAAACCCAGTTCTGTCTTATTTCTTACAAAAAAAAGAGAACCATTTTCCCCCAATATTATTTTTGATAACCTACAAATTTTAAGACAAGATGAGATTTTTCTTTTTGGAATTACCCTGACATCAGGTCTCTCCTGGCATAAACACATTAGAACCATTGCATTCTCAGCTTACAAAAAACTAGGATCTCTCTTTCTCTCAAGATGTTATTTCATCTCTAAACAGCTGTTTACCTTATGCAAATCACAAATCCACCCAGCTATTGAATACTACTCTCACAATTGGAGTGGGGCTCCTAAAAGCTCTCTCAAAATGCTTGACTTAATACATACAGAAGAGAGCAATCAGACTTATTAATGACCCATCTCTTACCAACTCACTCCCCCCACTTTTGCACAGACATTTGGTTTCTGCAATATGTGTACTCTACAAATATTTCCATGGAGAAATGTTCATCTGAAATAGCATCAATAATCCCCCTGACTCAGTACTAAGCCTGTTGGAACATGTACGGCTGCTGCCCAACATCCTCCCACAGTACTCCTTGAAACTCACAGAACAAGTTACTTTTCGTTCTCCTTCATCTCTGCTGCTGCTGTACTGTGGAATAATCTTCCCTCTGATGTATTTTCCAAGGAATACACTATACAGACTTTTAAATCAAATGTAAACAAGTTTCTCCTTTCCCAGCCCTCTATCCACATATGTTACTAATGTACTATAGGTTGATCAACTAACCTCTTGTGTATGAGCCCAACATGGAAAAAAAAAAAGTTAGGAGATGGCAGTTCAGAGCAGTGTGGGAAATGTATGTTTTCATGCCAGTGAGGATTACTTTGGTGATATGTTTGGAATGGAAGAAACAATGGTCCAATCATGGCAATGAGGCATAGAAGTCACTGAGGCTGTCCCACTTGATGCTGTTATAGTACTTTGCTTTGAACTGATTCACAACCAGTCATTCACCACTCTCCAAGCAAATAACATTTAGTCCTCATACCCTTGCTAACCACACTTTGTCAATTTCCAAGGATGGATATTCCATAGTTCTCCCACCACAAGACCTGTTTGGAAAGATTTCCTCTGTATTAATCCTGTAAAAACCCATGAGTAATTTATATGTCTCAATCACATTACTCCTTTTCTGCATGTCAGCCAATTTCTGTAACCAACAAATCTTTAGCCTATTCTCATGAGGTGCATTCCATAGACCCCACCATCTTGGTCACTTGCCTGTGGATCCTCTCCACTTCCTCCTCATCTCCAAGAACCCAGGTAACCACATCTGTGCACAGTAGATCAGATGGGAGGGGTCTTACCAAAGCCCTATAAAGAGGTATAATAATCAAGTAATCCGATGAGCTGTTTTAGCCACTTTTGCAATATACCCTCCAACCCTCAACTCCATATCCACTAACACCCACAAATTGCTGGCTTCATCTATTTCCTGGTGTACAGTTCCATCAATATGGTACAAAGCTGGTAATCTTTTCATTCCAAAAACCTTAACTTTACACTTTGCATTAAACTAACATCCATTCTACTTTGATAAGTATTCTTGAGGGGCATATGGGCTACTATGACAGTACTACAAGTGATGACAAATAATAGACTAATTGGGAGGAAAACTGTTGAGAGGATATCCTCTCAATTAGTCTATTACTTGTCATCACTCCAATACTGTTGTATCTAACATGTCAGTTATCTGAGGTACTTCTGACTGAATCAGTCCACCTAGATCTTGGTCTTCCTCTGGGTCCTTTTCCTACTTTCTTGGCAGAAAACACCTGTTTTGCTAACCTTTCCTCTCCTATTCTGATGGTCCTATCTAGATGGTCCATACCATCTTAGATTAGTCTTGCTCATACATTCTTGAATGCTAATAGTGTCAAGTTCCTTCCTAAGATCTTAATTTTAAATATGATTCCCATTGATGCCATCTGTTCAGGCCCTTAATTTTTCTCAGAACTCTCATATCTGTTGTCTTTATTTGATCAAGTTCTTTATTTCTAACCCAACTCTAAGATCCATAACTTAAAATTGGTTTGAACACTGTCTTGAATGCTGTTAGGTGAGTGTTAGGGCTGATTTCTCTCTTATTCCATATAACCATATTCAACTGGCTCTCCATCATACCATCTTGCTTATTCTGTTATCTATTTCCATATTTAATTTGATACCTTCATTAAAAATTGTGCCTAAATAGCTGAAATTTTTTTTTCTTCTTTTTTTATGTTCTTCTTGCCAATTTTTTCTAGTTTTGGTCTTTTTATTACTGAATTTCATGCCAAATTTGTTACAGCTGCTATTCAATTTAGTTAGAGAATCCTGAAGACTTGCTCCTTTGTGTGTATGAGTGTACAACAACTCTTATCAAACTTAGGATATCAACCTAAGTATGATATCCTCTGATTCTAATATTTGATTATTGCCAGTTTCTTTCATATACTGATCCATATAGATGAATAAGAGTGGAGATAGTGTGCATCCTTGTCTTATACCAGATTTTATAACAAACCATCTTCCTTTATTTCCTTCAATTCTAACACTGACTTACAATTTATATATAGCTACATATTGCTCTGTATAATGTTCCATTTACCCTATATACAGGGTGTTCGGGATAAATTTGACATATTTATAATTAATTATATTTTTCCGTAAGTTACATGTATTAACACACACTTCTCTTCATTTAAAAGTTTGGACCCTTCTTCATTCACATACAAGATGTCAGAAAGGATGGATAGCTGGAACCCACCTGAATCATGGAAGAGAATAACTTGTATCATGATGATTCGTGCCTGCCATCAAAATAAGGATATTACGACTGCTGCCCAATGCTCCCTGAATACAGTAAAAACAATCAGGTATGAACTAGAGACTTGCAATGGTGACTACGAGGATGTAGCAAGAAGAAAGATCCCTAGCAGACGATCTGATTGCGTTCGTACAGCAGAATTCCTCGCAAATCTGCAGGAACAGGTGTTGAAGAACCCTGGCATTGGAATTCGGGCTTTGTTCGTGGAGTTGCTAACTGTAGTCAAGCCCTGGATAACAAGGGTAGGCAATGGTAGGCCGTATGTATGGCAGCAGGATTCGGCCCCTTGCCACACCTCTGGGAAAAGTCAAAAATGGTTGTCTGAAAATTTCTACGACTTCACCAGTCCAAATGTTTGGCCTCCAAACTCCCCAGACCTTAACCCCATGGATTATTTTGTATGGGGCGCAGTTGAAAAAGACACCAATCGCACTTCCAGTAATACAAAAGCCCAGTTAATGGATAAAATTAAAACAGTTTTTGCGGCCCTTCCCAGGGAGACTGTAGCATCAGCTTGTTCGAGGTTCCGAAGCAGAATTGAAGCTGTGATCGATGCTAATGGTGGTTATTTTGAGTAAATCTTGTTGATAGTATTGTAATTAACTCTGCCTGTAATGTTTTTTTGTCAATTCATTAAATTTAATAGATACAAAGAAGATTTTCTTTTTCCTTACGAAACTGTCAAATTTATCCCGAACACCCTGTAATTGTAGCATTTTGAAAAACTTTTCTTTAGACATATTGTTATATGCTTTTCCAGAGCTGTAAAAACCTAAGCACAGATCCTTGTTATATACTCATGATTTCTCAACTGTTGTAAAGAAAACTGATCTTGATAACCTCTGTTTTATCTGAACCCAAATTGTTCAAGTTTCTCTTCCACAATTTTTCTCAACCTCTTGTCAAGTATGCTTCTATAAATCTTACCTGAACACTTAATAGAGAAATTCCCCTGTATTTCTCATGTTCAAGTTTATTTCCCTTTTTATAGATGGATGTAGTGAGAGCTCCACTCCAGTCATCTCTGAATTTTGACCTTCTGACCATGAATTATGTAAAAACACCACAATACTTTTATACCTTGATATTTTGAGTATTTCCAGTCAAATATCATCTGCTCCAGCTACCTTTCCATATCTCAGGCTTTTGATGCTGCAAGTATCAATATGTACTCCTCTTCACATTCTTTTTCTTCTTCTTGAATATTTCCTGCTACTGTTCTGTCACTGCACATCTGATTCCATTTGCAATTCTCTTTCTGCTATATTTAAGCTTTTTCAATAGCCTCCAGAATGTTTTGCCACCTTCCTGATATTTATTTTTGTATTCTTACTGAAGTCTTCCTATGACTTTTTTTTAGCTATTTTTACACATGGCTTAGCTCTCTTACATTTTACTCTGTATTCTTTAAGGGCATGTGCTGACTCATTTGCTAGGAACTTTCAGTATGCTTTCTTATTTTCCAGGACTGATTCTTCAACTTGTGTCCACCAAAGTAGTCTTATTTTTCTATCATTTCAGACAAGGTTACCATATGCTTCCCTACATGAATCAGTTGGCATTTTATTCAGAGTTTACCGGTTAGCCTCCAAAGTTTTTTCCTTGTTTTTGAACTGTTCATTTTTTTTTTTTATATATAATGTTTGCATATTTGAGTCTGCAGTTTACCTTTAAAAGCCGTTCGACTTTAGTTCTTTTTAAGACTTTGTTATGTTTTGTTCTTTTCAATGTTATATTCATTTTTATCCTAATTAAAAGTAAGTAATGATCACTCACAGTTTCAAATCCTCTGTACTGTTTTATCCTGAACCAGCATGAAGATATCACTATCAAGAATAGCATAGACCGGTCTGGGGTCTTTCCCCCAGAGGCAAAGCTACATGCCACCGGACTGGTCCCCTAGTTGCGGATCAGGAAATAGCTATGTAGACAACTCCAGTAACTCTATAAAATGCCACAGAAGTCCAGTGACTGTACTGCGTCAAGGTGAGCTTAAGCCACCCTTAGCCTAAACATAACCTATATGCTCCTTCTTACATCTCTTCCAAGCTCTTCAAGAAAGACTGAGGGTTTGTCAGATAAGTGCCGATATGCTGACAATAAAAAGAAAATATGATTGAAATCTATGCCAAAGAACAAGAGAAAAGACTCATGCCAACTCGGACGTCAGCTGGTCAAACAAGGTTTGTGTCCCCAATCGAGCAATCTGGGTTGGATCAAAAAATCAGCTACTGAAAACAAAGACAAAAAAAAATCAAATTCAAGCCTGTAAAGGATAGAATAGCAATAGGTACATGGAATGTCCGTATACTATGGGCAACTGGAAAATTGCAGTTGCTTCAACAAGAAATGAAGAAATACAGATGCGACATCATGGGTATTTCAAAAATGAGATGGACACTGTCAGGAGAAACAAATAGTGGAAGAGTTCTCTGGTTAGGAAATGAAAGTAAGCATGAAGCAGGCATGGGCTTCCTGTTAAATAATGGCCTGTAAGGCAATGATAGGATACAAACCAGTTAGTGAAAGAATAATGGTTGCAAGATTCAGTGCCCAACCATTTAACTATTCTTGTTGAGAGGCTTATACGCTGGTTAAACATGATAACTAATATTTAAGGAATTGACAGCGTATACTAGAAATATAGATTAAATAAACTTTAATATATACTTTCCGATATTTCAGCGAACGTCACGTTGCCATCTTCTTGGGAACTTACTACAAGACACGTGCACACAAGTACTAATAACAGCAAATGAGACTAAAGCTAGGAAGCTAGCGTTTTTCCTAAAGTCCTGATGGTGCCCCCTGGCAGGCTATATTGGTAGTTCTTGGCCTTTGGACTGAAGTTCTTCTGATAAAAGTTTCCCAAATTTGGGGCAGTTTCATGCATCCAAATTTGTTGAGGTTTGGCATGTTCCTAAGGGCCGAGGCTGATTCCATGAATAGTCTTTCATACTTGAACTTGCTGCGGTGTATTACTGTGGCTTTCTTCCATCTTATTCTGTGGCGAGTATCCAGAGCGTGGTCTGCAAGCCCAGAGTGGCTGTACTGATGAAATCGGATGTAATCCTTGTGTTCTGAGATTCTGATATTTGCTGTCCTGCCTGTTTGGCCAAAGTAGGACAGTTTACAGCTGCAAGGGACCTGGTATACACCAGGTAGGTGTAGGGGAAGTGGTTGGTCTTTGGTGGAGCGGATAAGGGATGCCAGTTTTCTATGTGGTCTGTAACAAGTGGTCAAGTCATGTTTTTTTAGGATTTTATTGATTTTTTCCGAGGTGCCTCTGATGTAGGGAATAGTGATGGATTTAGAGTAATCTTTTTTGTGAAGGGGAGGGGGTGGTGGGTTGTGGATAACTGGGTTAAGTATTTTTTGGAGGGGGTAGCCGTTGGCTGAGAAAGTGTCACGGATGTGATTTAGTTCAGTGGTTAGGGCTTCATCATTAGAACAGATTATTTTTGCCCTTTAATAACTCCATATTGTTGTGAGGGGGGGAGATTGTTGGTGAATGTATCTGCCTGTATGGGTGGGTTTTCTATAAACTGAGAAAACCAAGGTTCCATCAGGTTGGCGGGTGACTAGTGTGTCTAGGAAGGGGAGGTTATTGTTTACCTCTTTTTCCAGGGTGAATTTGATTCTAGGGTGTCGGTTGTTCAAGTGTGTTTGGAAGGAGAGGAGTGAATCCGGGCCATGTGGCCAAATAGCGAAAACATCATCAACGTAGCGAAGCCATATGGTAGGTTTTTGTTGGGCTGAGTTTAAGGCTTTCTCTTCAAACATCTCCATGAAGAAGTTGGCCAAGGGTGGGGAAAGTGGTGAACCCATGGCTGTCCCCTCTATCTGTTTGTAGAATTTTTCCTGCCAAACGAAATAGCCTGAGTTCATTGTAAACTGAAATAGGGCTGAGATATCGGGAGGAAATTTAGCTTGGATTAGCTCTAAGGTTTCTTTGAGGGGGACATTCGTGAATATTACTATTATTACTATTATTACGGGCAGCTCCAGGGAGTCATTAGACTCATCGAAGGAGGCCCCAAATCATATTCATCACAACTATGTGACATTCATACAGTATCTATCATACCTCGCCTTAAACTCATTCACTGTCACAGCATCCACCACAGACTCGGGGAGCGCATTCCACTCATTCACTACTCTAAAAGTAAAGAACCCAGCTCTAACACCTTTACTAACCATACTTTTGCCTAGTTTCCATGGATGTCCCCTAGTCCTCCCACAACCAGCCCTGTTCTCAAAAATATCTTCTGAATTAATTTTATAGAAACCCTTCAGTAATTTGAATGTCTCAATCATATCTCCCCTCCTCTGCCTATCAACCAATTTTTGCAACCCACAAATCCTCAACCTGTTCTCATACGGTTCATTCCACAGACCTGCTATCATCTTGGTCACTCGCCTCTGGATCCTCTCCACCTCCTCCCCATCAAGAAGAAACCTAGGTGACCAAATCTGAGCACAGTAGTCTAGATGGGGTCTTATCAAGGCTCGATAGAGAGGAACAATAACCTGCTTGTCTCTGCTTGTCGACGTATTCTTCAGCAACCAAGTGATTTGATGAGCTGTTTTGGTCACTTTTGCAATGTGTCCCCTAAATTTCAATTCCTTATCTACCAACACTCCCAAATCTCGTGCCTCATCAATTTCCTGGAGCAGGGTTCCACTAAATGCAGTAAACTGCCGCCAATCTTTTCACCCCAAAATGCATTACCTTACATTTTGCCACATTAAACTGACATCCATTCTCCTTAGCCCAGACCTCCAATCTATCCAAATCATCCTGCAAAATTTTGACGTCATCTGCATTCACTATTGCCCTACCCAACTTCGCATCATCCGCAAACAAATGAACTGTTCCTCTCAGATCATTTCCTATATCATTTATGAACAAATTAAACAGCAGTGGTCCAAGAACAGATCCTTGTGGCACACCACTAGTCACAGGCCGTCTTGTGGACTCTACTCCCGAGTAAACCACTCTCTGATATCTCTCCGTCAACCACCCTCCTATCCATCTCACCAACCCTATGTCCATTCCCATATGCTGCAATTTACTGATTAGAATTCCATGTGGAATCCTGTCAAAGGCCTTGGCAAGGTCCAGTAGAATCACCGTAAACCTTACCCTTATCCAGTTCAGCCGTCACTGTGTTATAATACGTGAGCAAGTTACTGAGGCATGACCTACCCTTCACAAAACCATGCTGTCCCCGATACAGTATCCCATTTTCTTCTATCCAATCTTGTATTTTCCTCTTGACTATTTTCTCTAAGACCTTGACAATGATTCTTGATATGCTAATCGGTCGGTAATTTACAACAGCAGTCTTGGAACCACCTTTATGCAGTGGAATTATTTTCCCCTCTTTCCACCCGCTCGGTACTAACCCAGACACGAGACTCAAATTAAACAAAATGGTCAAGGGTACTGACAATTCTTTAGCTGCTTCTCGTACAACACGAGCTGGTATACCATCCAATCCCACAGATGTATTGACATTGAGGTTATACAATAGACTACTCACCTCCACTTCATTAACCACAATTCCCGTATAATCTACTGGTTTATTCGTTTCTGCAATGTCACCACCTGGATGATATACTTTTGCAAAGTGCTCACTCAGTAACTCAACTATCTCAACTGATTCAGTTACCTCCCTACCATCGGCATTCTTTAAAATCATTCTGCCATGTACATTTTTCCTTTTACTTGCTACATATCTAAAAAACTGTTTAGGATTCTCTTTAGCCTGCATGGCCAATGTTCTTTTGTAATCCTTTTTTGCTTTTCTTACCACAGTCGTCACCCTTCTGGCCTGCGATTTATACCGTTTATGTGCCTGCCGGTCACCCATCTCCTTAAATTCCCTCCATAGTTGTTTCTTTTTTTGCAACTCAAGCTTAATGGTGTTATTCATCCATTTAACCCCTACTTGATTTATTATTCGGACTCTAGGTATACAGTCAGCCATTGCTTCATGCAAGCACTTCTTAACTACCTCCCATGCACTATCAACTTCTAGTCCTTGCAGTTGTACGTGCCATGGCACTGAACCAATCAAACTCCTAAGCTTGTCATACTTTCCAGCCCGATAATTCCACATGTACCCTGTCTTAATTAAAAATTCTACACCTTTAGCCACCTCCCAAGTTAAGACCCTATGATCACTCTCACCGATTGGTGGCAATGTGGTCATATTTGTTACAGCCAAATCCTCAGATGTAATTACTAGGTCAAGCACTCTCTGACCCCTAGTATTTTCCATTACATGCTGTCGCAGATAGTTATCCCTTAATAACCGCATAAAATCCAGTTCCTTCCTCCCGTTTGTCCTTTCCTCACTCCAATCAATGCAACCATAGTTGAAATCTCCCATAATAATCACCCTCCTTCCACCCATTTCTTCTATTTGCTTGTGCATACTGCCACCACCATCTTTTCCATCACCTGGTCTATAGCAGCACCCAATTGTATATTTAGTTCTGCTAGCCACAATCTCACACCAAATGGCCTCAAATGTGCTCTTTTCTCTATCCTGCAATTCAACTTCTATTCTCCTTGGCTGGAGCTCATCAGCTATCATCAACAATACTCCTCCCCCCATTTTATTCTCTCTGTCATTCCTGAACACACTATACCCATCACATTCAATCCCACTAGTTATATCATCTACAGTCAGCGATGTTTCACTAATACCTATAACCTGTGGTCTGGAAGTGCCAACCATGGCCAAAAACTCTTCCTTCTTGTTCCTAATACTCCTAGTATTAGTGTATATGAATTTAAGACCCCCATTAGCCCCAACCCTACCTTGATGCCTTATATTAACTATCTCACTCAGATTTGTTGTCCTTATTTGCTCTGGCATATTATATTCATTCTTACATTCAACTGCCTCCATAAGGACTGTATCTCTACTCCCCCCCCCCTAACAAATCTAGTTTCCCTGAATTTGCACATCCACTACATTCAGCAACACTTTCTCAAGTCTTCTTACACCGTAACCATTCAAATGCAAGCCATCCATCTTATATAGATCCTTTCGCCCATCAAACTCACTCCACACATCCACAAATTCCACACCACTCGTCATACATAACCCACGCATAAAGTCATTTGCAATTATAGCCCTCCTTTTAAACATTTCACTGTCATACCGTGGCAAAAGACTAATCATTCTAACTCTCTCTCTCTTTTCTTTTGCTACCTCAAACAATTCATTCAGGTCTTCTATCATTTCCATTTTATCTCCTTTCAAATCATTCGTACCTGCCACAACAATCATTTCTTTCACCCTTTCCTTTTGCTCTCTAATAGACTCATTTACATCCTTTATGGTCGCACCAGGTTGGTACGATTTTGTCAAATCCTCTACTAACACACCTCGTACTAACGAGTCTCCATACAGCACTCTATCTTTCATTTTGTTCATGTTCACATTCATACGTCTATTTTTCCTGTCATACCTTTTATTATTGGTTGGTTCATTCAGTCTACTTTTGTTCATGCACTCTAGCTGCTGTTTTGCTCTTTCTATCGCACTATTCAACAACGCGATCTCACTCAATGCATCTATCTCATCTTTTTTGTTCTCTGAGAAACCATTTATACTATCATTCACACTTTCTACATTCACACTCTCACAATTTTCATGTACAACCTTGCCGTTTCTTGTCATATCCCTATTTCCTTCATTCTGAAGGTTGACAAAAATATCACACTCACGATCCGAAATACACTTCAATTCCGCATTCTCCCTACATTTTCTACACACATTCAATCCTTTATTATCGTCTAACCACACTCTGACCGCACTCCGCAAAGCGTACATTTCACAGCTAGTACACTGACTCATTTCTTTTATGCTACCGTTCTTTGATAACGATGGCGAACCTTCATTACTGGCCGCCATTTTCCTTCGCACAGGTGCCATATTTATCTGTAACCTTATCTGGAGCTTGCACAAACACTACTCATTACGAATTCAGCTAGCGGCGCCTTCCCGACATAGATTATGTTATAAAACACTTTAGTACACTAACCACGCTAATAAAGCTCCAATAATATACCAAAATTAAACACTTAAGTCCATTAAATTGAAATTTAATAGCTTGGATTAGCTCTAAGGTTTCTTTGAGGGGGACATTCGTGAATAGGGAGGAGACATCAAAACTGACCATTATGTAATTATGTTGGAGTGTAAGGTTTTCTATACTGGCTTTGAAGTGGGCTGAGTTTTTTATGTGTGATGGTGTATTGCCAGTATAGTGTGAGAGCGCTTTGGCTAAATGCTTGGCTAGTTTGTAAGTGGGGGAATCAATGCCATCCACTATGGGACGTAATGGCACATTTTCTTTGTGTATTTTTGGGAGCCCATATATGGGGGGGGGGTCTAGAGTTATAGGGTTTTAGTCTGTTGGTAATCTCCACAGGCCAAGAAGTGACCTTCTTAAGGAGCCTATGGAGTTTTCTAATTTGTGAGTTGGTGGGATTGTAATCAATGGGGAGGTAAGTGGAACGATCTAATAATAAAGCCTTGAGCTTACCTGTGTAGTCTTTAAGATTGAGTACCACAGTGGCATTTCCCTTATCCGCTTTGGTGATCACTATTTTTTTGTTTCTCTTCAATTCTTGTAGTGCCTTGTATTCACTACTGGATATGTTGGATTTTGGAGGTTTTGCTTTATTGAGAACATAGGCTACATCCAATCTGATATCGTTGGCGATGTGGTTTGTAAGTTGGTGAATCCCACGTTCAATTTGAATCATTAATTCCTCGGCCGGTAATTTCCTAGGAGCAATGGCGAAGTTGTGACCACGTGACGGAGCGTGGAGTGCTTCTGGCTTTAAAGTAGCTGACGATAGGTTAACAACAGTGTTGGTTTGTAGTTTGGACGCCGAGTTCTTTGTTAATTTATCAAACTTGTTGATATGTCGGCTTCATACTCTTTCAAATTCTTTTTTAGCTGCCGTACACGAGACGTCATGTAGGACCGACCAAAGCTCGTGATTCAGCGTAAGTGAAAGCTTATTTTCTAGCGTTGATATAGCGCTGTTTATGTCGGCTAGGGAACCGCGTGTAGCGGTAATTTGTTCCCGAAGTAATGCCTGGCTAGCGCGGTTGTAAATACGGAGAGCTTTCTGTGAGATGAAGCGGTGTTTAAATTTAACACAGTTCGGGATGACATGATTATCCCGGCAGCGTTTTAGGAATGCCAGACGGTTAAGTTGTCTGGATAATTTCAGCTTCAGTTTGCCGTAATGGCGGGCCTTGCATGCGAAGAGATCTCCGTGGATGATCATTATTCTTGTTGAGAGACTTATACGCTGGTTAAACATGATAACTAATATTTAAGGAATTGACAGCGTATACTAGAAATATAGATTAAATAAACTTTAATATATACTTTCCGATACAAAGCGGATAAGGGAAACGCCACTGTGGTACTCATTCTTAAAGACTACACAGATAAGCTCAAGGCTTTATTATTAGATCGTTCCACTTACCTCCCCATTGATTACAATCCCACCAACTCACAAATTAGAAAACTCCATAGGCTCCTTAAGAAGGTCACTTCTTGGCCTGTGGAGATTACCAACAGACTAAAACCCTATAACTCTAGACCCCCCCCGCATATATGGGCTCCCAAAAATACACAAAGAAAATGTGCCATTACGTCCCATAGTGGATGGCATTGATTCCCCCACTTACAAACTAGCCAAGCATTTAGCCAAAGCGCTCTCACACTATACTGGCAATACACCATCACACATAAAAAAACTCAGCCCACTTCAAAGCCAGTATAGAAAACACCTTACACTCCAACATAATGACATAATGGTCAGTTTTGATGTCTCCTCCCTATTCACGAATGTCCCCCTCAAAGAAACCTTAGAGCTAATCCAAGCTAAATTTACTCCTGATATCTCAGCCCTATTTCAGTTTACAATGAACTCAGGCTATTTCGTTTGGCAGGAAAAATTCTACAAACAGATAGAGGGGACAGCCATGGGTTCACCACTTTCCCCACCCTTGGCCAACTTCTTCATGGAGATGTTTGAAGAGAAAGCCTTAAACTCAGCCCAACAAAAACCTACCATATGGCTTCGCTACGTTGATGATGTTTTCGCTATTTGGCCACATGGCCCAGATTCACTCCTCTCCTTCCTAACACACTTGAACAACCAACACTCTAGAATCAAATTCACCCTGGAAAAAGAGGAAAACAATAACCTCCCCTTCCTAGACACACTAGTCACCCGCCAACCTGATGGAACCTTGGTTTTCTCAGTTTATAGAAAACCCACCCATACAGGCAGATACATTCACCAACAATCCCCCCCCCCCCTCACAACAATATGGAGTTATTAAAACATTATTCAACATGGCAGAAATAATCTGTTCTAATGATCAAGCCCTAACCACTGAACTAAATTACATCCGTGACAATTTCTCAGCCAACGGCTACCCCCTCCAAAAAATCCAAAAAATACTTAACCCAGTTATCCACAACCCACCACCCGCTCCCCTTCACAAAAAAGATTACTCTAAATCCATCACTATTCCCTACATCAGAGGCACCTCGGAAAAAATCAATAAAATCCTAAAAAAACATGACTTGACCACTTGTTACAGACCACATAGAAAACTGGCATCCCTTATCCGCTCCACCAAAGACCAACCACTTCCCCTACACCTACCTGGTGTATACCAGGTCCCTTGCAGCTGTAAACTGTCCTACTTTGGCCAAACAGGCAGGACAGCAAATATCAGAATCTCAGAACACAAGGATTACATCCGATTTCACCAGTACAGCCACTCTGGGCTTGCAGACCACGCTCTGGATACTCGCCACAGAATAAGATGGAAGAAAGCCACAGTAATACACCGCAGCAAGTTCAAGTATGAAAGACTATTCATGGAATCAGCCTCGGCCCTTAGGAACATGCCAAACCTCAACAAATTTGGATGCTTGAAACTGCCCCAAATTTGGGAAACTTTTATCAGAAGAACTTCAGCCCAAAGGCCAAGAACTACCAATATAGCCTGCCAGGGGGCACCATCAGGACTTTAGGAAAATGCTAGCTTCCTAGCTTCAGTCTCATTTGCTGTTATTAGTACTTGTGTGCACGTGTCTTGTAGTAAGTTCCCAAGAAGATGGCAATGTGACGTTCGCCGAAATATCGGAAAGTATATATTAAAGTTTATTTAATCTATATTTCTAGTATACGCTGTCAATTCCTTAAATATTAGTTACCAACCATTTAATATCATGACCATTCAAGTATATGCACCCACTGTGCAGAGTGCAGATGAAGACATTGAGAGATTTTACAGAGATCTACAACTGGAAATTGATGAGGTGCAAGCAGGATATACTCATCATTGGAGGAGACTGGAATGCAAAGATCAGTAGAAATAACACAGAATGGGAAAAGGTTATGGGAAAATTTGGATATGGAGAAAGAAATTAACATGGAGAGATGCCTCTGGAATTTGCCACTGATAACAACCTGATGATTTGCAATACCAAATTCCAACAAAAAGAGTGTCGTAAATGGACACAGCGCTCCTTCAATGGCAGGCACAAGAATATGATCAACATGATATTAATAGACCAGAAATGGAGAACATCAGTTCAACAGTGCAGATCATTCCAAGGAGCTGATATTGATTCAGACCACAGCTTAGTGATTGCAAATATAAGACTAAGACTGAAACAGAAGTACAGTAAACCCTTGATTTTATGGACCTCGATTTAACAGACAAAATTTCTGGTCCATATGTCACATGAAAATTAACACCCTGTTAATTTTAAAATGCTTTTAACCAAGATTTGTTTATAATTAAATTAACAGGTTATTTTTTGTTATTAACTTCCTGTTATTTTTAACAAATTTCGGCAAATAGGCCATATGTTGGAAAAACACTGTAGTAATTTAGCCAACATAAATGAGTCACTGCTCATAAAACATGTTTGGCAAATGGATGTGCTGTAATTGGTTCTTTTGTCACGTGGTGTGACTTTCTGCAGCAGTTTTAATGAGTGCTGGCCGATGTTCTGACATGTGCTAAGCCATGCCCAGTTGTGTGCATTTGTTTACTCGCGGTGAGTGGTTTTATGTACATATGCAGTTTATAGACCTATTCAATATAAATATATTATAAAATATT
Source organism: Typopeltis vanoorti (assembly GCF_054136105.1). Lineage (NCBI taxonomy): Eukaryota > Metazoa > Arthropoda > Arachnida > Uropygi > Thelyphonidae > Typopeltis > Typopeltis vanoorti. Next base: position 100,501,391 of record NC_143550.1, on the reverse strand, counting down.
ATAATATTTTATAAATTTAAAATTACAACTTTTCTGTGAAATTAAACTTTTCATAGATACAATACTTAATTTTAATTACATAAAAGTTTCTACTGTAAATTAGCTAATTTGTCAATTTTTTAACACGGGCATTCATTTATTATATAACGGACTTTTGGATTTAATGGACACGTCCTCGCCTGAATTAGTCCATTATATCCAGGTTTTACTGTACAAAGGAAAGTTCCGAAAAGCTAGAGACATCTGAAGACTAAATGAAGACAGGCTAAGAACAGCATATCAGAACATATCGGAAAGTAAGGTTAAGACCATGAGTAAAAAACATGATATAAATACAAGAGCAGAACGAGTGACTACAGTACTAAAAAAATGGTGGAGGAAGTAATTAATTCCTGAAAGAGAAAAAATCAACAAGAAATGGATAACTCGGGAAACCCTGAAATTGGTACAAGAGAAAAGAGAACTGAAACTTAAAAGAGAAAATTCAGAGGCAGCAGATGAGTTATACTCTCAAAAATTCAATGAAATATGGCTGGAGGTGCAATGCAAAGACATTGAACAGTACTATGGAGAACACAAAACTAGAGAGGTCTATGAACTTATAAGAAATGTCAATAGGAAGCGGCAAACAAGATCAGTAGCAGTCAAAGATGAAGATGGTCAAGTATTGATGGACAAGACTGAAATCATACACAGATGGACAAGATATTGTAGCAAACTATATAAAAATCAACTAAATAATACTGCAGCAGAAGTAATCAAAGAACTAAAAGCAATCTCTATACCAGTACAGATCTTTGAAAATAATATCTTCGAAGAGGAGGTGAATAAGGCTATAAAACATCTCAAGAACAACAAGAGTATTGGAAATGACAAGATAATAGGTGAGTTGCTAAAATATGGGGGAAAATGAGTTGTAAAAGAAATATCCCAGAAATATCCATCATTCCCGGAAGCCTTTGTGTTGTCTTCACAATTTTGGCTATGTGTTGCCTAAATTTCAGATCCTTATCCACTCTCACCTCCAGATCTCTTATTTCCTTTACCTCCAACAATATATTCTCACCAAGCATAAATTCTGCATCCCATCTTTGTTTTCCAAATTTCAAAACCTTACATTTTGCAACATTGAACTTGCATCCTCATTTCCATGCTCAATCACTCAATCTATTCAAGTCTTCCTGCAAGGCCACAACATCTTCACTACACTTCATGGTTATATCCAACTCCATCCACTCCAGTTTGACTATCAACTTATCATGCGGTAATCTATCAAAAGCCTTTGTGAAATCTAAGTATATTACTGTGTATCCCTCTCTTCTGTCCAAGGAAGCAGTCACTTTATTATAATATGTAAGTAGATTACTAAAACATGACCTCCCTTTAGCAAATCCATGCTGTCCATCAAAGATAATACCATTGTTATCAACCCAACTCTGGATCCTAGTTCTCACAAGCTTCTCCAACAACTTAACCACAACACATGACACACAGATAGGCCTATAGTTTGATGCTTGAGTTCGATCACCTCCTTTATGAAGTGGCACAATCTTGCCCTCCTTCCACTCCTTAGGAACTTGACCGAGTGCAAGATTCATATTAAAAAAAATATGTCAAGGCAGGTGTCAACTCCCTGCCACATTCTTTCAGAATACGTGGTGATATATTATCAAGTCCCACACCCTTATTAACATCTAGTTTACTCAACTCCCCATACACCTCTTGCTCGCCCACAGTCAGTCTCTCCTCCCCATCATCAACTGCTCTCAATCCGTCCATGAAGTCACATTCACAAGATTCAAAGATCTTTATGAACTGCTCATTAAGTATCTCCACCACATATTCTGCATCAGCTGTATAAAGACAACTGATGCACAATACCATTTTCTCCATAATTATTCTTTCTTTTGCTGGCTACATATCAAAAGAACTCCTTAGGATTCTTTTTGGCTTCATTAGCCAACTGCTGTTCATACCTCTCTTTAGCTACCCTCACCAACCAAGTCACCCTCCTTGCTTGGTCTTTGTAGACCTCATGGAATTGGTTATTTCCACTTCTCTTATGCTGCCTCCACAATGCCCTTTTTCTCTGTATCGCATGCTTAATCTCTTTATTCATCCACATCACACTCACCTTATTTAACCTTCTCACCCTTGGAATACATTTAGACATTGCATCTGTTAAACAGTTTTTGAAAATCCCCCAAGCTGCATTGATCTCTTTTCCAGCTAACTCCTCATTCCACGTTACACCTGCAAGCTGTCTCCTGAGCTCTTCATAATCACCCCCCTTGTAGTTCCACATATACCCTTTTCTCACAGAGGTCCTCGCACTGCTGGCAACCACCCAGGTAATCACCTCATGGTCACTCTCACCAATTGGTGGATGATTTGATACCTCATTTATAATTACTTCCTCTGATGAGACGATCAAATCCAAGACCCTCAATCATCATGTGCCCTCTGTTACATACTGTCTGAGGTAGTTATCCCTCAAAAACTCAAGAAACCTATTTTCTTTATTTCCAATTGCTATCTCATCATTCCATATCTCATCAGTCTATATTGCCATAATTAAAATCACCCACCCATAATGATCACCCTTTTCTTATTTATTTGGCTAATTTGATTGTATCATTATCACCACCATCTACATTACCTGGTCTATAACAACATCCCACCAAGTATTTGATTCCATTCACCTCTATCTCACACCATACTGCCTCAAAACCACTGGCACTATTTCCCTCTTGCATCTCTACTTTATATGAGCATAACTCTTTCTCTATCATCAATAGCACTCCCCTCCTTCCTTTTTACCCCCTCTGTCCTCACAAAACACATCATACCCTTCCATCTCTATTTCTGTCAGGATGTCATCCTCTTCCAACCATGTCTCACTTATTCTGACAATCTTTGGGTGAACAGATGCAATTAGTGCAACCATTTCATCTGCCTCGTTTCTTATACTTCTAGCATTTGTATACAAACACAACAGCTCATTTCTGGATCTATAGCTAGTTCCACTGATACCACTCACTCGATGTGATCTCTCCATGCTCGACTGTGGCCATTTCCCTTTCTGCTTCTTCATTTTAAAACACTTTCCAATTCCAACTGTCCTCTTGATCCCTGGTCATCCCATTCCTTTCCTGCTTACACATGCTCTCACCTCCTCTTGGAGCATCCACCTTTCTCATGCTGTGTACCCCTGTCCACCCTGAGCCTTCCAGTTTCCCTGCTCCTCTTGCACACCCATTTTCTCATTTTCTATACTCATACCACTGACTTCCCCATTCATAACCACCTCTTCAATCTCTCCTGTCTTACTCTCCCGCTCTTCCACATCACTTCCCACTCGATCTGATTCATTCTCTCTACTCACTTCTCTACCTTCCAGCAGCAGTCTCTCCAAGCGACTCACACCATAACTACTCAAATGCAGTCCATCGCTCCCATACAGCTCACTTTGTCCCTCAAACTCATTCCACACATTGAGAAACTGTACTCCCATCTTCTCACACATTTCAGCCAGCATATCATTCATAATCCTTGCTCTCCGCCTCATTTCACCACAGTCATACCTAGGCAACATGCTAACTACCCTTCCTGTCACACTATTCTCTTTTATCCTTCTAAGCAGCCTCCTGATATCCATTCCAACACACTCTTTGTCCTCTCTCAAATCATTCGTACCTATTAATACTATTAACTCTTTTGCTTGCTCCTCCCTCATATCCAATGCCTCAATCACTCTACTCATTTTAGCACCTGGAAAACATACCTTGTGAATTCTATCCTCCAGCACACCTTTAATAATGGAGTCGCCATACAACGCCACTCGCACATCTTTCGTTAACTCTTTCATGCCATCATTATTTATTTTAATAGTTTTTACCCGAATTTTCTTAATTTCATTCTGCATCCATTTCATTTCTTGCCTCATCCAATCCAATTCAACTTCTGAATCTCGTGACACATTCTCTCTATCATTCAATCTTTCTAACTCTCGACTCACTTTCACTCTCATTCATCCTTCTTTGTTTCCGTACTTTCAGTCCAACATGCGTCCAACTTTCGCTATCATTCTTCCCATTTTCACACTCATTCATCTTTCTTTGTTTCCGTACTTTCAGTCCAACACATGTCAAACTTTCGCTATCATTCATTTTTTTTTCACTATCATCCATTCTTTCAGTTTTTTTCACTATCATCCATTCTTTCAGTTTTTTTCACTTTCGATTTATGCGTGACACCATTTCTAGTTTCATTCGTTCTCTCAATTTCATTTCCTTGCCACTCTTGGCTCACTTTCATCCCTTTTAAACATCTGTTACGGTTTTCAAATTGCTCTTTTTCTTTTTTACTGATTTTTTAACATTTTTTCGCCTCTCTTCCTCACCATCCTTCTCTTTCAAACGTGCAATCGTTTTCCCTGCGACAATCTCGCTACTAACACTTTCTGTCATCAATTTCATATTTGCATTCATCAATTCCTCGTTCAGGTCACACTTCGCACACTCTCCTTCCATCCTCACCAAATATTTACAAATCATTTATGTAATTGAAAGAATACATATAACAGACCTCACACTTAACAAAATGACTGAAATCTAAATTAAAGTCATGGAATGACAATGTCGCCACCATTTTTTGCAGGTTACTAAGTCTAATAATGATGATTTCGTAATTAAATTTTGGCAAAAAAAAAATCTCCCACACTGATAAAACCGGTAGTGCACAACTTTTACAGCCTATATTACTCAAACAATTATGCATATATATTTAATTATATGCGTAATTATATGCGAATACAACCAAAAGAAAACCTGATCCAGAAAATAATCAAAAGGAAACCTATTTGGCCATATATGTAGAATGAACAATGAGAGGAAATTAAAAATGCTACTGTTTGGGATGATTGAAGGAAAGAACAAAGGAGGAAGACCAAAAACAGAATGGGGCAATGACATTGTGAAATGTGCGGAAACTCTGTACACAGACCGGATCATCTTGCACATAATAGAATGCAATGGAAGAATCATATTAAGATGGCATCAGACACCTATGGGCATTGAACCCATGGTTGTTGTTGTTGAGTGAGAATTTTCTTATTTCTTATTGTCTCTCCATGTGAACTTGTGAACCTTCTTATGTTGGAACATGGTTAATAAAAATAATAGAATGTTCGTAAACGTTAATAAAATGAAGGAGCGAGTGCTGTATGGGAATTCGCTATTAAGAGGTGTGATAGTTGAGAGTTTGATGAAATCGTACCAGCCGGGTGCGAACATAAAGGACGTCAGCAAATCTATTTGAGTGCAAAAACAGAGGGTGAAAGAGATGATAATTGTGGCAGGAACATGTGATTTGAAAGAAGACAAAATGGAAATGATAGAGGATGTGAGGGAATTACTTGAGGTAGCAAAAGAGAAGAGTGAGAGAGTTAGGATGGTGAGTATTTTACCGTGGTATGACAGTGAGGTGTTTAGAAGGAGGGCCATAATTGCCAAGGACTTTATCCGTGGATTATGCATGGAGAGTAGTGTGGAATTTGTGGATGTGGAGTTGAGTTCGATGAGTGAAAGGATTTATATAAGATGGATTGGTTACGTTTGAATGGAGTTGGTGTACGGAGGCTTGAAAAAAAAGTGTTGATGAATGATGTGGAAGTGGATGTACAGACTCAGGGAAACTAGATTTATTAAGGGGGGGGGTAGATATGCAGACTTTAGGGAGAAAGTTGAGTGTATGAATGAGTATAATATGCCTGAGTGAGTACGAAGGACAATAATCAGAATAGGATAGTTAGTATAAGGCATCAAAGTAGGGATGGGACTAATGGGCTTCTGCAATTCATGTACACTAATGCCAGGTGTATTAGGAACAAGAAGGAAAAGTTTTTGGCCTTGGTTGGTACTTCCAGGCCACAGGTTGTTGGTATTAGTGAAACATGGCTGGCAGAAGATGATAAAGCTAGTGGGATTGAATGTGACGGGTATAGCGTGTTCAGGAGTGACAGGGAGAATAAAAAGGAGGGGAGGAGTGTTATTGATGATAGCTGAGAGTTGCAGCCAAGGAGTATAGAGGTTGAACTGCAGGATAGAGAAAAGAGCACATTTGAGGCTGTTTGGTGTGAGATAGAATCTAGCAGAACAAAATATACAATTGGGTGCTGCTATAGACCAGGTGATGGAATAGATGGGTGGGGATAGTATGCATAGGCAAATAGAAGAAATGAGTGGAAGGAGGTAATTATTATGGGTGATTTCAATTATGGTAACATTGACTGGAAAGAGGAGAGGGCACATGGGAGGAAGGAATTGGATTTTATGCGGTTATTAAGGGACAACTATCTGCGACAGCATGTAGTGGAAAATACCAGGGGGCAGAGAGTGCTTTATCTAGTAATTGCAACTGAGAATGTGGCTGTAACGAACATGACCATGTTGCCACCAATTGGTGAGAGTGACCATAAGGTCATGACTTGGGAGATGGCTAAAGGAGTGGAATTTACCATTAAGACAGGGTACATGTGGAATTACTGGGCTGGTAAGTATGACAAGCTTAGGAATGTGCTTGGCTCAGTGCCATGGCACGTAAAACTGCAAGGGCTGGATGTTGATAGTGCATGGGAGGTGGTTAAGAAGTGTTTGCAGGAGGTAATGGTTGACTGTATACCAAGAGTCCGAATAATAAATCAAGTAGGGGTTAAATGGATGAATAACACTATTAAGCTTGAGCTGCAAAAAAAGAAGCAATTGTGGAGGGAATTTAAGGAGAAAGGTGACCATCAGGCGCAGGAACAGTATAAAGCTCAGGCCAGGATGGTAACAAGGGTGGTAAGAAAAGCAAAAATGGATTATGAAAGAAAATTGGCCATGCAGGCTAAAGAGAATCCAACATTTTTTTCAATATGTTGCAAGTAAAAGGAAAATTGCTCATGGCAGAATGATTTTAAAAAATGCTGAGGGTAGGGAGGTAACTGAATCAGTCGATATAGTGGAATTACTGAGCGAGCACTTTGCAAGAGTATATCATCCAGGTGGTGACATTGCAGGAATGGAAGAACCAACAGCTTATACTGGAATTGTGATGATTGAAGTAGAGGTAACTAGTCTATTACAAAACCTCAATGTCAATACATCTGTGCGATTGGATGGTATACCAGCTCGTGTCGTACATGAAGCGGCTAAAGAATTGTCAGTGCCCTTGACCATTTTGTTTAATTTGAGCCTCGGGTCTGGGTCAGTCCCAAGGGGGTGGAGAGAGAGGGGAAAATAGTTCCGCTGCATAAAGCTGGTTCCAAGGCTGCTGTTGAAAATTACCGGCCAATCAGCATAACAGGAATCGTTATCAAGGTCTTGGAGAAAATAGTGAAGAGGAAAATACAAGATTGGATAGATGAAAATGGGATACTGTATCGGGTACAGCATGGTTTTGTGAAAGGTAGGTCATGCCTCAGTAACTTGCTCACGTATTATAACACAGTGATGGCTGAACTGGATAAGGGTAATGGGTTTACAGTGATTCTACTGGACCTTGCTAAGGCCTTTGACAGGATACCACATGGAATTCTAATCAGTAAATTGCAGCATATGGGGTTGGTGAGATGGATAGGAGGGTGGTTGACGGAGAGATATCAGAGAGTGGTTTATTCAAGAGTAGAGTCCACAAGATGTCTGTGACTAGTGGTGTGCCACAAGGATCTGTTCTTGGACCACTGCTGTTTAATTTGTTCATTAATGATATAGGAAAGGATCCGAGCAGAACAGTTCATTTGTTTGCGGATGATGCAAAGTTGGGTAGGGCAATAGTGAATGCAGAAGATGCCAAAATTTTGCAAGATGATTTGGATAGATTGGAGGTCTGGGCTAAGGAGAATGGATGTCAATTTAATGTCGCAAAATGTAAGGTTATGCATTTTGGGGTGAAAAGATTAGCGGCAGTTTACTACATTGGTGGAACTGTACTCCAGGAAATTGATGAGGCACGAGATTTAGGAGTGTTGGTGGATAAGGAGTTGAAGTTTAGGGGGCACATTGCAAAAGTGGCCAAATCAGCTCATCAAATCACTTGGTTGATGAAGAATACGTTGACAAGCAGAGACAAGCAGGTTATTGTTCCTCTGTAGCCTTGGTAAGACCCCATCTCGACTACTGTGCCCAGATTTGGTCACCTAGGTTTCTTCTTGATGGGGTGGAGGTTTAGAAGATCCAAAGGCGAGTGACCAAGATGATAACAGGTCTGTGGAATGAATCTTATGAGAACAGGTTGAGGATTTGTGGGTTGCAAAAATTGGTTGATAGGCAGAGGAGGGGAGATATGATTGAGACATTCAAATTACTGAAGGGTTTCTATAAAATTAATTCAGAAGATATTTTTGAGAACAAGGCTGGTTGTGGGAGGACTAGGGGACATCCATGGAAACTAGGCAAAAGTATGGTTAGTAAGGGTGTTAGAGCTGGGTTCTTTACTTTTAGAGTGGTGAATGAATGGAATGGGCTGCCAGAGTCTGTGGTGGATGCTGTGACAGTGAATGAGTTTAAGGCGAATGTTGATAGATACTGTATGAATGTCAAATAGTTGTGATGAATATGATTTGGGGCCTCCCTCGATGAGTCTAAGGACTCCCTGGAATTGCCCATAATAATAATAATATCTAGTCTATGTCATGAGCAGAAATCTAGCAGGTCTTCTTCTTCCTAACATAGATTTTAGGCCAGGTGGCCTGTTGCAGTCTCATGCCATCTCTTTCTTGGTCTTATGATTCTTCTTTTTCCATTTATTTTTTATCCGTATAATATTTTTGGTAGTCTGCTGTTGTCCATTCGATTTAGATATTCTATCCATTTTTGTTTATACTGTCTTATGTAGTAATTAACTGGTTTTATATTCAGGGATTGTAAAATTTCTTCATTTGTTTTATGGTCTCACTTGGTATATCCAGCTGTTCTTCTGAGAAACTTCATTTCTGCTGTTTGAATTCATTTTTCATCTTTACTTTTTATGGTCCATGTTTCACTTACGTATAGTAGAATTGGTTTTGACAAGACATTATATAGTCTGATTCTAGTGTGTTTTTGTACTAGGGATGGTTTAAATATATTATTTATTATGCCATTTACTTTGATAAATCTAGCAGGTACTTACCATTATTATTTGCCTTGACCTTTTTTCCAAATTTTCCAAAAACATTTCTTTATGCCTGGTGGGATTAATTTTCTGCTCTGCTGTTTAGATCTTCAACAAGGACTGCTTTTTCCATTTTCTTGATGTCAGCTGCCTACTGTAATGACTCAGAAAAATTCCACTTCATCCTTTGGAGTATCTTTCGTGGGACCAATAGGCACAAATAAGTTTCGTTGTCCATTTCCCCATTTTGAAGTTTTGCCATGTAACTCTACTTGAAATTGCCTTCCAATCAAGAGGTTTGTCTTCGTATTTGGTGTTGAATGTTATTGCTGTTTCTTCCTTTCCTTGATCATTATTGCCCAAATATAAATCCAATGCATATAAAAGTGTACATATTAAGATATGTATACCCTATCATGCTGAACATATATACATATGTTATATATATATTAAGGTAATTTATTTCACAAATGCATTAAAAATTTAACAATATATCTATATCTTGAGAAAAAAATTCAGCTGATGAATTTATATGATTCAACTATAACAAACCTCTGAGAAGTCCTGACCATTACCCAGTAGTGTGGTAATGGTCAAATATTCTTTGGTCTGAAATACACCTACTACATTGTTATAGGTACAAATTTTAATGTTTGTTTAAAGAGAGTGCTGAGGCCTTGCTTCATCGCCCGAACTTGAATTGAGATGGCTGATTACCTTTGTCTAAAATATGGTAAAGTTTTATTAGAATAACATATCATTTATTTTTTTTATTTTTTACGGTGGTGATTAACATATGTTTCCTCAGTTATAACATTATGCTGTTCTAAGTATAACATCATGCAGCTCTTTTTGTTTCAAATCAATCCATTGTTTGCATTCTAACTTGAAATCCAATAGTCACTGCCACCAAAGATGTCTGTAAGTTTCAGACCGAAATATCTGGCTTTTTTAACAAATAAATAGTATTATCTATGCCTTGTGTTTTTGTTTCCTCTGAAAGAATGTAGTCCTATCACAGTTTAAATCTTCCTATTCTACATTTTCCTAGCAGCTCCATATCAATAATGCGATGACTTATTGTACTCTTTGTGCCTTCTTACCATACCAGTACCAACTTGCTTCTTGGGACTTCTTTGAAACCATCAACATTTAGCTGTTGCTCTAACTTCCCTTGCTGTCTGTTTTCTTTTACTGATGACCTCACATATCCATGTTGGTCTTTATTTTTGTAATATTTTAACTTACGTTTTATGCTTTTTATCACTGGCAAAGTTTCATTACTCAACAGCACTGCTGATATTTACTAGTCTTAAAATGTTTATTTTTCAGCTTCACTGGAAGCCTTCTATTTAGAGACTACACCTGATTTTTCTTCCAATTCATTATTCCATCCCATCTGCACTCTGTTTACTTTCCCACTTACCTCTTCCTCCAGTGCTAATCCTAACTATCAATTTGATTTTTCCCTTCTATATTACAACACAACTCGTAGGTCTACTTATCTTTACCACTCATTTCTAATGTCATTCTTAGTGTTCTGATGTTCTTACTTCCTTATTTAATAATAAGGAGTATAATGCTGATACTTGATATATGGAACAACTCGTGAATATTGTATAAGAATGACTAGGATAAAAATGGAAAACCTTGTCCATATGCTTTTCCATTTCTATCTTAGTTATTTTTATGGTTCGTCCCATTAAATTTTTCTGTCTGCTATACACATACTCTATACATCTGTTGCCTTTATCAATTGCATGTTTTTCTGGTACCATTTCTTCCCCCCCCCCCCCAGTATTCCATATTTCTTGTCCAGACACACTACTTTATACTTTTCTCACATCTATAAATATTATATGCTGTGGTTTTTTTCTTTTGCCATAAGATTCCAAGAGTTGTTTTAAGATAGATATGACATATGTTGTACTACTGCCAGGCATAAATCTAAATTTTATCTCCTGCTGTCTTTACCATTTTTAAACATATGAAAGTCAGTTACATATAAAAAGTGATGCTGATTCTAGTTATCATAGACAAATGACTGGCGCTATCAGCATTATGTGCAAATGAGCCAATGGCATAAAGGCAGGTGTTTTGGAGTGGTTTTTCATTTTATATCTAGAGTGAGAACAAGATATTTAATTCTTTGATATGGCTGCAAAACATCATTTGATGGATGAATTCAGGTGGTGGTGAGCCATTGTAAGATTAGAGGCCTACCAAAATCAGGAGGATGTAGCCAGATGGTTGCATGTAAGTCATTACGTGGTTCACAGACTGTGGAAGCAATGACAGCGGTCACAAATAGCATCTCAGAGATACAGCTAAGGAAGGCCACAGGTTATAACTACAGTAGGTGATTGATATCTCAGATTATCTACTCACTGAAACAGGAGTGTTACCTCAAATCAGTAATGATCTGACCTCATGTTGGCTGCAGGAACATTGGTATCTGTGTGATCTGTATGCTAGGCAGACCAGTAGTCTGCATGCTCCTGTTCTCATACCATAAGAGAAAATGTTTGAAAAGGGCCAGGCTCCACGTTAACTTGACCTAAGACCAATGGGGGATCAGTACTGTTTACAGACGAGTCCCGATTAACTCTATAAATGATATCAGACATTCTATGATCTGGAGAGAACCAGGGACACATTATTATCTCTCTAATATCTGTGAAAGGGACACATTGTGGAGACAGTGTGATGGTTTTGGGAGGCATTTCATTCAGTGAATGTACTGACCTAATATGTATTTACTAGTGGAACTATGAATGCTGCTTCTTATAGAGACATTTATCTTACAAGATGATAATGCGCATCCTCAGCAAGCAAAGCTTGTGGACCAATATCTTCAAGAAGAGACTAATACATGTACTGGCCAGCCAGATCTTCCGACCTCGTTCCTATTTAGTATGTCTGAAATGGAATTTCCTAGGTAGATATTTTGCTGCTCTCGGTACCCCTCTCTAAAACCATGAGGGACTTAGAAGCACTTTGCTAGAACAGTTGTTATTATTATTACCAACTCAGCTCCTGGACACCATTATAAACAGTATGAAACATCGTTGTGTATACCACATTTTTTATTGAGGAACTTTGAACAGTCTCATTTTGACCTCTTGTTTTATACCATTAGCTTCATGTTCCCATTCGTTACTAAATTAAACTATTTATTTACAATTTTTGTGGATATTTCTTTCACATCTCATAATCATACTCTTATTTACTGAATTGCATAAAAATTCATCATGCAGTTTTTGAGTTATCGTGATTTTTCTTAATTGATGGAAACCAGTATAATGAGTTATAAATTATATATAGTTACTGCAGTTTAGAATACATCTGGGCCATGTCTCTATCTCCAGTGAAATGCACTAACTGGATATGCTATGTCTATTTTACCAGTCCTCCTCTGATGGCAACGTGCAGTAAGTATGCACGAGAAAGCCTACAGCAGCATGTTATTTAGCTAACGTTGCACATCAGTGTTTATATAAGAAAAATTGAAAAGTTTCATTAGCTCTTCTGAACATTCTTCCTCAGCAAGTGTAGAAAAGAGGATACATTTAAATTTATATTTAAGAATCGGGAGTACTTTATTACAAGAAGAATAATACAATTTTAGTTTGTATCTGGTTGGCCGAGTGGTTAGCGTATCTGCTCTCCAGTCAAAAGGCTGCGGGTTCGAATCCCGCCAGGGGTATGGATGTTTGTGATTGTGAAAATGCTGGTGGTGGTCGGCGGTAGATGGCGTTGGTATAGATGATGAAGGTAGTTGCGGTTTGTTGTAGTTGGTGAATTGAGTAGTGGAGATTACGTAAATAGTACCCTCCCTCGATGAGTCTGGACTCCATGGAGGTGTCATGTAATAATAATAATAATAATCTAGAAAAGCCAATCATGATCTATATTTTAAGAGAAGGAAATTGACTTTTATTCAAATAAAAGTTCAAAAGATTAAAATCTTTTGAACTTTATTTTATTCTGGTGAGTTTTTTCCTTTTTGAATATTTTCTACCAATATATATATATATATATATATATATATATATAAAATTATTCTTAGTAATTTTATAAACTTGGTTATTTTACTCCTAATCCCAAGTAAGCAAACAGTTAAGTTTGTGCCTGAACATAGTTCAAGTCTAAAGGTGGTGCAACACCAGGGAAACTCATTGTAAAGGTGGGTAAAGCTCTGATCACTATTCTTAGTATTTTCCATAATGTAAAGCACATCTCACTAAGAGATGTATACTGCAATACATTATGAGCGGGGTGTGCTTTACATTATGGAAAATACTAAGAATAGTGATCAGAGTTTCCCTGGTGTCGCACCACCTTTAGACTTGAACTATGTTCAGGAGCAAACTTAACTGTTTGCTTACTTGGGATTAGGAGTAAAATAACCAAGTTTATTAAAATTACTTGGTAACCCTAATATACATTATTCCCAAGGTAAAAACACACACACACACACACACACATATATATATATATATATATATAACCATGATCTCTCAATTCACAATGTACTGCAGTCATCTAATTCTAGTATTTCTTATTCTCTCCATTTTTGTTATGTGAAATATTCGTCTCTCTTTGGGCCCACGCAACTTGTCTTACTGTTTTTTAGTCATCGCTCATGTCTCACTTCCATAGGTAAATACTGGAATAATGCATATTAAAGAGCTTTCTTCTTAAGCATAAAGGCAAATCTAATTTTAGATCATTTTTACACCGCAAAATACTTTGTTTCCTTGTATGATTTTTCTACTTATTACTTTATTGTGATTTTCCTTAACACTTAACTAATTGATAGTCCTCAGCACTTTCAATATGATTTCTGTTAATTTCATTTTGATTTGATTTGTTTTAAGTTAATCTTTAAAGCTTTTTTTCTTGCTTTCTCTGGCAAGATCATTTGGCATTTTCTGAACTTCTTTATTTTTTACTAAAAGAACAATATCATCTGCAAAATATGTGATTGATATTTTTTCCATTGATGGTAATTCCATAGTTTCGTCATGGTTCTTAAAAACTTCTGATGTAGCAGAAAACAATTTGGGTGATATAAGATCTCCTTGCTTACTCCTCCCCCAGTACCAAATTCTTTTCCTTGATATTTTACTTTTATACTGGCTGTTAGTTTTGATATACAGTTTTTAATAATCTGATATACAGGGTGATCAAAATAAAAGTATCCCTGTTGTAAGGCCTTGTGGAGCACAATCCAGTGATCAGAATGCTGCGGAACTTTGCAGGAATAAATTGTGCATCATGTGGAAGTGATATCTGAGAAATAAAAAAAAAAATAGTAGTTCAAAATTCACCACCAGGGACACTGTAAACACCAAATGCATGGAATTGCATATCACTCAACTCAGCAGGTGCCAGAAGGGTTTAGAAAGATGGATACAGGATTTTTTCCCTTCATTCTGGTTGTTAATACCATCCACAAGGATGGCACTAACCTTGCTCCAACTTGCTTTCCTCGTAAAGCTGTACCACCTAAACAATTGCAATGCTGTTGTGCTCTGTGATAGCTGCCTGAACAAATGTTGAAGAAATCCACTATTTCTATATGCACTGCGCCAAATAATTAGTCATTTTGAAAAAATGGGATTATCGTGAGTTAGACCTGGCAGAGGCCTCAAACTAATTAGTTCGCAGCAATTGAATGAAGTTGCTACTGCCATTGTGGAGCGGACCATGAATGACAGCATTGGTTATAGCAGTGCACATGCTGTATCAAGATACATGTGTATGCCTTACACACACACACACACACACACACACACACACACAATAGGCAGAAATGCGGATTCTATGGAAGATTCTGCATTTCTGCCTATTCAAGATAATCCTGACAAAGGTGTTGCGTCTGCATTACTTTGAAAGTTGAGTGACCACTTTAACATTCCTTGCTCAAGTAGAGTTGGATGCTGCATGCCTGGGGATGACTTTGTGGGGAAATGAGGCTCTCTTTCACCTGAATGGATCTGTGAATACCCACAATTGCCAGGGATCCAACACATTCCTTTGAATTCACTCAAAGTTACTCTCTGGTGTGGGTTTACAGCTTTGTTTATCATTGGACCATTCTTCTTTGAAGACATTTGCCAGTTAGGTCCTGTGACCTGCTCAGTTACTGTCGAGAGGTATTGCAATATGATAAACAATTTTGCTGTGCTACAGCAGTGCCTCTGCATGGATTCATGCAGCCTCCTTTTTTACGACATCTAAAAATAACTGTTTTTAAAAGAAAAAGTTGTTTTTGAACAGAATTGTTTAAAAAAAAATCAGTGTGCCATAAAAAAGTAGTACCTTGATTAACCAAATCAATACAAAAGTTCATTTCAGTATTGTTCATAAATTACTTTGTCCCTTGAAAAAAAATCAAGAGGAAGAAACAGTACTTTACTCTTTTAATGGATTTCATAGTATCTGTACAGTGTCATATTCTTACATTACTGGGAAATTAGGTTTTTTAGTTGTTCTTCTGGGTATTCTTGAATAGCTTTGTTGATAAGTTGTTTGCATCAGTTCTGCACATTGGTAACCAGGACGAGAGGGAACTACAAAGAAATTAAGTTTATATAATAATGCATACTAAAAAAAAAGAGAGCATGTTAAATTTAAAAGATATTTTATTATGTATAATAAAAAAAAATTAAATAATAATTTAGGATAAGCATCTTCAGAATAAACGTTTGTTTGTTTGGCAGTTAACAGTGATTTAATTAGCTTTTGTATAACAAATGCTTCATTGTCCTGTTTTAAATACCAGGACAAAGAAGCATTTGTTATACAAAAGTTGATGAGAGGAGATCACTAATATTTCATTGACATTATATCCTGTCCCTAACTATGAGAGTATGCCTCATTCCTTCTCATTTAACAAATTCCATACCTAAAGAGTATTCTTAATGAACACCTTTAATTCTGAAAACTTCATATAGTTTTAATGGAGTGTGGACAAGCTGGTTTTCAATACAACCACCAGTCCTGTACTCTTTCTCACAAAAAATCTCACTTCACTTCTCTTACTTAGTTCTTCGACATAGTCAGATTTCTCTTTGCAACCTTAGCATCTTAGCATCCATAATTTTTTAGCACAAACTTTTCACATCTGTAACTTCCTTAGCCTTTCAAAATCTCTGCATTTCCTATTCTATTCTAGATATTACTTCTCTGGTACATCTAATACTATACAAATTCCAAATCTTTTGCACCTAAAAAGTAGGAACAACCTTAAAAGTTTGGTGCACCATCCCATCCCACTCTCTGTGTGGGGAGATATGCCAAAAACCTCTTTTAGCATTTTTGATTGCTTTCTTACAGCCACACTCCAATTTCCATTACACAGTTAAACTGTTTCTATACATGCTTTTTCTATCAGTAGTATCTCTAAACTAGAACAGGAAAACCTTGTTTAATGCGAATTCAATATGTGCAATAATCAGTTATTATATTCAATCCCTGATATGGAAAAGAGAAAGACTGATGAAGAAAGTGGCTGTAATAAAAAGAGAAAAGTAATTAGGTTAGAGGAAAAGCTGGAAGTCATTAAGAGACATGAAAGTGGCATAAGCAATACAATGATTGTGCGAGACCTGGGATACAGCGTATCTACAGTTCAGACTACATTAAATAAGAGCAAAGAATACAAAGAACAAGGAAAAGTTGCTACTGCTTCTTTAAGCATGCAGATCATCTGAAATAGATGCCATTTAATGATCGAGATAAATGTCTTCTATCACTCTGGATTGAGGATTGTAACCAAAAATGAATACCTCTTAGTACAACGAATATTCAGGAAAAAAGCTCTCAATATTTTTACATCATTGAAAGAGACCAAATTTCAAGAGGAATGTGAAAGCTTTACTGTGAGTTTAGGATGGTTTGACCATTTTAAAAATCGAGCTGGACTGCATAACGTAAAAATAATTGGGGAATCTGCTATGCTGATAAAGATTCTGCGGTCAAGTTTCCTGAAGAATTGCATCATTAAAATTTATATATATATATATATATATATATATAAAATCTTTATTCGCTCTGACAAGTTGCTTTATATAAATCAGTAGCTTTCTGCACTGAATGACTGCATTATAAACAGGTGTACTGAAAGTTTGATATAGGCTTATTTGGAACTGCCTTTAACATTACAATAAAACTTGTTCTTTGTTTTGTTTGCATCTATGCTGAATAGTATCTGTGGAAGGAGTGGCATTTTTCAATATACAGGGTCAATTTCTTTCCAGTTGTCTCTAATTGCAATTAAATATAGTACATAAATTATAATTGTCTCTGTACTCTGTTTAGTGATATTATAAAACTTCTACTGTTTTGCTTGACTATGTGCAGCAGTATGGTGTCTGTGGAGGAGGATATGTTTTTTTTTGCTATATAGAGATGTTATCATTGTTATTCTTGTCTTATCTTCATTAAGAATCAATGTAGTGAATAAAAATTGATTTTTTTCTTGTGAATAATATGAAACCTATGTTTTATATGAAAAGGACTGTCTATTTAGTGATCCCCGACAAAATACCGGCATATCCAAAATTTAGCACTAAGTAGATAGAAAACAAAAAAAAGTAAAATATAAATTAATAAAATAATATAAAATAATATAAATACACATAACAAGCACAATAAATCACAGGATTGATTTGCTTGATGGTCCAATGCAATTAATTGTTGGATAACCTTGAATAATTTAATTTATCAATCAATATGATTTTAAATATAAAAAGCATAAAGGTCAAATGAATAATAGCTATGTTTCATATTCACTGTTTATGTGAGAAGCACAAAGGTTTTATGCTTCGTGGTGAGATTAGATTATAATCCAATTTCACCACAATGATAATTTGGCAAATACTAGAGTGGGATGTGGATAATTTGAATTTTGATACGATTTTTAAATACAGCCATACAATATGCACAGAAACTGGAAAAAGTTGGAAAAGGATGAAATAACTCGTTTTACTTACTTATTATACACAAGTTCCAATGTCATTCAACTATAATCATACAATCTTCAAATGCTCTGGTGGAAATGGGACATTCAGTAGATCGTCTACACTGTTTCCAATTGTAAACAGGGCAAAAAGTTATAAATTATTTATAAAAAGAATTATATATTGAAAACTTTTCTATCTTCTTCTTGAGTATTCTGCAATTGAGCAGGTTCTTAATCCTTACTTTTAAACTTACACGGTGATCCGAATGCATTTTTGAATATTATGGAAACAATTACCGTGTTTGAATAAAAACTTTAGTTTAATATAACTAAAATCTACATTCGACGTTTCGATCTTTATGTCAAGGTCATCTTCTGGAGCATACAACTATACACAGAAAACAAGCTACACTACAATCAAACTGGTTTGTTAAAGATACTGACCGACCGCTACTACAATTGTTGGCCTGACCTCTGGTGAAAAAAAAAAAAAATTATACATCAACACTAGAGTCCTATTATTAGTGTTATCTGTTGGTTGTAGAAATACATTGGGCACAACAACAAGTAACTATCTATATACATATATTAACATCATGATTACATCTGTACATTCCAGCCAGTTGGTATGGAATGGTTTCTAATACTAGTTGAAGATTGGCTAGAGTTCTGACTTATGCTGGATCTTATATATTAGGTAGGCTGAATGTGTGCCATCCAGATCCTTGGAATTTTCATGCCATCTTTGTTGTTGATATTTGGGTGGTTTATCAAGATTTTGCAGGCTTCCTTAAATTTCCTTTCACACCAGGTTTTTGTGTGGTGTAAAGACTGGGTGCTTTTCCAGTTGATTTGGTGTAAGGTGTTGAGCGTGTGGTCTGAGAGGCCTGCTTCACCATAATGGTTATATTTTAATGTGTTCTTTCTTGCGTATAGGGATTGTCCGTCCTATTTCACCATGTACGGTAAGTTACAGGTGCAGTGGATGCAATAGACTCTAGGATGTGCTAATGGGAGGAGAGGATCCTTAGAGGAGTTGAATATGGTTTTAAGTTTAGTGGGTGGTTAAAAGGTGGCATTGAGGTTATGATGTTGTAGGATTCTGTTGATTTTTTCTGATAACCCTTTAATGTATGGGATGGCTATGGTTTTACTGTAATCTAGATTCGTTTTTGTTGTTGTTTTATGGAGTATTTTATTAATAGTATTTTTGTTATAGCCAGTATTTATGAATGTGTCGCTGATGATTTTTAGTTCATGTTTCAGGGTTTGTTCGTTAGAGCAAATTATTGTAGCTCTGTTTTTAAGGGTGTTAATGACTCCATATTTTTGTGATGGGTGGTGGTATGAATTAGCATGTATATATTGGCCAGTGTGTGTCGGTTTTCAGTAGACCATGAAGGATAGACTGACTGAAGGAAGACGTGTCTAGGAACGGGAGCGAATTTTGATTTTCGATTTCGATGGTAAATTGTATGTGTTTGTGTTGTTTGTTCAGGTGGCTAAGGAATATGTTTAGCGTTTGTCGCCCGTGCGGCCAGATCGCGAACACGTCGTCAACGTATCTAAGCCAGACTGTCAGTCTTAGTGTGGTGGAATCAAGAGCCCTTTGCTCAAAGGTTTCCATGTAGAAGTTAGCGATTAGGGGTGATAGTGGTGAGCCCATGGCTGTACCTTCTTTCTGTAGGTAAAATTTGTTTTGCTGCACGAAGTAACCAGACTTTAGTACGTGGGCAAAGAGGGCCGTAATGTCGGGCGGAAATTTGTTCTGTAGTAGGAGAATTGTGTCATTGATGGGGACATTAGTGAAAAGGGCAGAAATGTTGAAACTGAATAATAAGTTGTCTTTGTCGAGTGTTATGTTTTTAATTTTGTTTATAAAGTGTTGTGTGTTTTTTATGTAGGAGGGGGAATGACCTACCAACTCCTTGAGTGTTGCTGCTAACTTCTTTGCTAAGTAGTAATTGGGACTGTCTATTTTCCTTCCACGATTGGTCGAAGGGGCACATTTTGTTGTGTATTTTCGGGACCCCATATATTGTGTGTGTGGGGGGGCATAGTGGGGTTTGAGTTTTTCAACCGTGTCTGGTGGCCAAGAAGTGACTGACTTGAGTGGTTTCTCTGTTTTATCCTTTTTGTTGGGTTATAATTTATCAGCTTATATGTGTTGTTATCGGCTAATAGTTGATTCATTTGAAGTACGCATGTTGACCTGTCAATGACGACAGTGGCATTGACTTTATCCGTTTTCGTTATTATTATGTTTTGTTTGGCTTTTAATGACTTAATTGCTGCTAGTTGTATTTTTTTGAGAAATTGTTCTGTATGGTTTTCTTAGTGTTTAGGACATTACTAGTTTCTAGTCGTATTTTATCTGCTATATTGTTAGGTAGGTACCTGATGCCTCTTTCTATGTGGTAGATAAAATCCAATTTGTTTACCTTTTTAGGTGGCTATTCCGTAGTTAAGTCCTTTATTCAGTAGTGTAAGTTCTCCGTTGTTCAGGGTGTGGCTTGATCACATAGTTCTTGCTTGCTGGTGGTTGGTCGCTCCTTATCTCCCTTGTTGTAGTTGTCTCCATAATTTCAAAAATGCATTTGGATCACCGTGTAAGCTAAAAAGAAAGAATTCAGATCATCCATGGAAATGATACCCACAAGCGCTGAAATCGCTATGGTAAGTTAAAGATTCGTATTTCCCTCTTGATCAATCGGCTGGCCTTTTTAAAGAGATGCAGAGACAATAACCTCATTCCTATCTGCATCAGGCTAAAAAAGAAATTTATGTCCGCTAAGGCACTCTGTATTTATGACCGCACAGAAAAAGCAATGCTCAGAGAACAGATTTAAACAGCCTGCCAAAACCTACTAGCTACAACACAGAATCTGGTTTCAAAAATGCAATCTGAACTATTGAACTATATTAATCCAGACATTCTCCAAGTACTTGAAAGAATTACTGACAATTCGGCCAAACATACCCTGGAAAAGAATAAAGAAAAACTCAAGACCAAATTCCACAGTTTGAAACAACGGTAAAATATGGCGGCCAATCACAGGAATCCATCCAATCAGAACACCAACAATGAACAACAAACAAGGGAAACAAGGAGCAACCAACCACCGGCAAGCAAGAACCATGTGATCAACCTATCAAGCCACACCCTGAACAACGGCAAACTTACGCTACTGAATAAAGGACTTAACTATGCAATAGCACCTAAAAAGGTAAACAAATTGGATTTTATCTACCACATAGAAAGAGGCATCAGGTCCCTGCCTAACAATATAGCAGATAAAATACGACTAGAAACTAGTACTGTCCTAAACACTAAGAAAACCATACAGAACAATCTCACAAAAACAGAACTAGCAGCAATTAAGTCATTAAAAGCCAAGCAAAGCATAATAATAACCAAAACAGATAAAGGCAATGCCACTGTCATCCTTGACAGGTCAACATACGTACTTCAAATGAATCAACCAGTAGCCGATAACAACACATAAGCTGGTAAATTATAACCCAACAAAAAGGATAAAGGATAAAACAGAGAAACTACTCAAGTCCGTCACTTCTTGGCCACCAGACATGGTTAAAAAACTGAAACCCCACTATGCCACCTCCCCCCAGAATATATGGGGTCCCAAAAATACACAAACAAAATGTGCTCCTTCGACCAATCGTGGAAGGAATAGACAGTCCCAATTACTACTTAGCCAAGAAATTAGCAGCAACACTCAAGGAGTTGGTAGGTCATTCCCCCTTCTACATAAAAAACACACAACACTTTATAAACAAAATTAAAAACATAACACTCGACAAAGACGACTTATTATTCAGTTTCGATGTTTCTGCCCTTTTCACTAATGTCCCCATCAATGACGCAATTCTCCTACTACAGAACAAATTTCCGCCCGACATTACGGCTCTCTTTGCCCATGTACTAAAGTCTGGTTACTTCGTGTGGCAAAGCAAATCTTTCCTACAGAAAGAAGGTACAGCCATGGGCTCACCACTATCCCCCCCCCCCCAATCTCTAACTTCTACATGGAAATCTTTGAGCAAAGGGCTCTTGATTCCACCACGCTAAGAGCGACCATTGGCTTAGATATGTTGACGACGTGTTCGCGATCTGGCCGCACGGGCGACAAACGCTAAACACATTCCTTAGCCACCTGAACAAACAACATGAACGCATACATTTCACAATCAAAATCGAAAATCAAAATTCGCTCCCATTCCTAGACACTAGTCACATGTTTTCCTTCAGGCAGTCTATCCTTCACGGTCTACCAAAAACCAACACACACTGGCCAAAAATACATGCTAATTCATACCACCACCCATCACAAAAATATGGAGTCATTAACACTCCTAAAAACAGAGCTACAACAATTTGCTCTAACCAGCAAGCCCTGAAACAAGAACTAAAAATCATCAGCGACACATTCATAAATAATGGCTATAACAAAAATACTATTAATAAAATACCCCATAAAACAACAACAAAAACGAATCAACAGATTACAGAGCCATCCCATTCATTAAAGGGTTATCAGAAAAAATCAACAGAATCCTACAACATTATAACCTCAATGCCACCTTTTAACCACCCACTAAACTTAAAACCATATTCAACTCCTCTAAGGATCCTCTCCTCCCATTAGCACATCCTCGAGTCTATTGCATCCACTGCACCTGTAACTTACCGTACATGGTGAAACAGGAAGGACGATCCCTATACGCAAGAAAGAACACATTAAAATATAACCATTATGGTGAAGCAGGCCTCTCAGATCACACGCTCAACACCTTACACCAAATCAACTGGAAAAGCACCCAGTCTTTACACCACACAAAAACCTGGTATGAAAGGAAATTTAAGGAAGCCTGCAAAATCTTGATAAACCACCCAAATATCAACAACAAAGATGGCATGAAAATTCCAAGGATCTGGATGGCACACATTCAGCCTACCTAATATATAAGATCCAGCATAAGTCAGGACCCTAGCCAATCTTCAACTAGTATTAGAAACCATTCCATACTAACTGGCTGGAATGTACAGATATAATCATGATGTTAATATATGTATATAGATAGTTACTTGTTGTTGTTGCGCCCAATGTATTTCTACAACCAACAGATAACACTAATAATAGGACTCTAGCGTTGATGTATAATTTTTTTTTTTTTTTTTTCACCAGAGGTCAGGCCAACAATTGTAGCGGTTTGTCAGTTTCTTTAACAAACCAGTTTGATTGTAGTGTAGCTTGTTTTCTGTGTATAGTTGTATGCTCCAGAAAATGACCTTGACATAAAGGTCGAAATGTCGAATGTAGATTTTAGTTATATTAAACTAAAGTTTTTATTCAAACACGGTAGTTGTCTCCATAATTTTCAAAAATGCATGAGCAGGTTTTTCTTTTAGTAGCAAAACCTTTTCTTCCACAGTTTTCTGTTCTGAGCCTTCTCTTTCAAGGTTGTGTGGCTGTCTCCATTCAGCATGTCATCTAGCATTGTTTTCCTTACTCTTTCTCTGGGTCTTTTTCCATCGATTTTTCCTTCAATGGCATCTCTGGTGATTCAATTCCCTCTCAGAATATGACCGATCCAGTTTCCCTTTCTTCTTTTTATCCTCCTTAACAGACTTCTTTCTTCTTCTACTCTTTTTAAGACCTCTTCATTAGTTATTTTATCTGTCCATTTGATTTTTTCCATCCTTCTCCAAATCCACATCTCACAGCTTTCCAAAATCTTAATTTCTTCTTTCTTCAATGTCCAAGTTTCAGCTGCATAGAGGGCAACATTCCACACATAACATTTTATTAGGTTTTTATCCATTTTACTTCTGAATAAATTCCATTTTCTATTAAAGGTATCTCTTCCCATCACTATTCTTGCTTTTATGTCACTTTTACATCTTCCATCACTGCTAATAACACTTCCTAGATATTTAAATGTCGTTACTTGATTAAATTTTTCCCCATTTATTCTGATATCCATATTTGCCTCTTTCCTTGCTATTTTCATTACCTTTGTTTTTCTTATGTTAATTTTCATTCCATAATTGATACAGGATTCCAGTAATCTGTTCAGCAGATGTTGTAGTTCTGTTTCAGTATTTGTTGATAATGCCTTGTTGTCTGTCTACCTCCAATCTTTATTTCTTCTTAATAATTCTCCAGTGCTTCTTTTAACATGTTCGCTGCCAACTACGAGTATACTCGTAGTTGGTAAACTAGCTACACAAGCCAGCTACGAGTATACTCATATGATGCTTACCGCCGGCAATGAGATTACTGTAGTGACCTTGAAGAAGTGAAAATGCTTGGCTTGTGGGGCTAGCATCAAAACTGTGTATTCTCATAGATCGTATATGCGCTGTACAAGCCAACTACGAGTATACTCGTATGACGCTTACCACCGGCAACGAGATTACCGTACTTACCTTGAAGAAGTGAAATTGCTTGGCATAGGGGAACAGACTATGCCAAAGTAGCATGGCAGCGAACGTGTTAATACTGCTTCAGAATACATTTTAAACAAAATTGGTGACAGAGAACAGCCTTGTCTTACTCCTCATCCAATGATACCTGGTTTTGTTGTACCATATATGTCTCTCACTATGGCAGTTGTCCCATATATAGTGAAATAATTAGCCTTCTGTCTTTCCAATCTATACCAATCCTTTCCATTCCACCATCTTATCCCATTTTACAAAGTCAAAAGCTTTTTCAAAATCTATGTAACAGATATTAACTTCTTTATTCACTTTCAGACTTCTTTCACGTACTATTCATAACAGTCCAATCGCATCTCTTGTTCGCCTACCCTTCCTGAAACCAAACTGATCTTCTCCAAGAAATTCTTCCACCTTAGATGCAATTCTTTGTGTTAAGATTCTCATAAGTATTTTTGATGTATGGGAAATGAGGCTTATTGTTCTAAAATCTATATAACAGATATTAACTTCTTTATTCACTTTCAGACTTCTTTCACTTACTATTCTTAACAGTCCAATTGCATCTCTTGTTCGCCTACCCTTTAACAGGATAGTTTAACAGGGAGTCTTTAACAGGATAAATACATAAATATCGGTGATATAGCTATTCCGTACACTTAGTGCACACATAATTCATACCACACCTAGATGAATTATCTGAACCCTGTTATTAATTTGATATATTCTCTGCCTATAGTCATTTACTAAAGCTGTATATAGGGGCTGTTTATTATTTATATTTTGCAAACAAATCTTCCCATCTCCAAGTTTTTTAAATTATGCCCATCATGAATGTGAACATGCAGTGTCTCGCTGTTATAGGATCACATGTAATTTGTTCTGTTCCAGTAGCAACTTAGTGGACACACAATACTACATCAGTAAATTACAGAAAGTTTTTCACTTGGTTACAAATTTGACAAATTATATTCTTGTTTTAATCCTTTACCCAAGTATAAGCAAACATAGTTTGCATATGAAGTATCTTTACATCTAGGCTGCTTGTGTATATATACTGTTGCCTTGAATCAGTTGTCTCAATATTTCATAATGCAAAGCAGTATACATGTTTTAACAATTTGTGCTTTGTATTATGGGAAGCCAAGGAAACTGATGTGAAGTCAGCAGTCGCTATATACAAATAGTCTGGTCATGAGAATACTTCACACACAAAACTGTGCTTGGTTACACTTGGTAAAGGATTAAAACTAGAATACACTTTCTTGTCTAGTATAATTAACTGTAAATTATTAGAAATTCATTTACCTATAATGAAAGTCATGCCTGTTCTTTTCCTTTCAGGCATGAGATGATTTGTTCCTGTCGGGCATGAACGTTAAGTAGCAGAACCATTTTATATATGATCTCTTTAACATGTTCATGCCTGGCAGGGACAGATCCTTTCATATCATACTTGACTTTAGGACAGTATACAAGAATTTGTCTTATATTTCTATTTGCATTAATAATTAATATCAACTCATTTTTCACATGGTTCTGCCACTGGCACCATCTATTCATTCAGTTTAGATGAACTGTTATTTCTAGCCCAACTGCTCTCACCACAAAGTTGTTTAATTGTCATTATTATTCCAAGAAGCCAGATCTTTGGGAACAGACCATATGGTATTAACTCCAAGAAGTAAACTTTTTACTGATACACACTAAAGGTTGAAACATATATGAATGATTGTTACCATAATGTAAAAATTGATTTCTTAATTATTTCTCTCTGGTAATCAGAGAAAAATGAACAGAAAGGTAGTATACTGTAGCAGAATTAGGCCAGAGTGTGTGTGTGTGTTCATAGAATAGTCTGTTTAGCAAGTGGATGTAAGAATTTTTACATAGACTGGAAGGAGTAGTAGTATATGGGAACAAGGAGAACGAGTTTGTAGAATTTCTGAGAAATAAGTATCTTAAGCAGCATGTGATTGAAGCTTTTGAATTTGATGATAACTTCAGAAGATGTGGTTGTTAATAAGGTGTAGACACTGCCGCCAGTTGGTGAGAGTGATCATGAGGTACTTGTTTGGGAAGTGATGAAACAAGAAAAGGTCACTGCCAAAAATGGATACATGTGGAAGTATGAAACAGGTGATTATAGGAAGCTTTGTAGTTAGTTAGCATCAGTACGTTGGGTAGATGAGTTGAGCGGAAAAGATGTTGACAATGCATGGAAATTCATAAGGCAGTATCTGACAAAAGCAATGTATGACTGCATACTGAGGGTTAAGTGAGTAAATAGAGTGGGAGTGAAATGGATGAACAGTGAAATCAAGCAAACTGGATGACATATCACCGCTGGAAAAGAAACTTTTATGGAGGAGGTACAAGACAGTTGATAGTGATCAGATCCATGGAGAGTATAAGGTGCAGGCTAAAAGGTGACGATCATGGTAAAGAAAGAAAAGGTGCAGTATGAGAAGAGATTGGCTGGTCAGGCCAAGGTTAACTCAAGGGAATTTTTCCACTACATGGCAAGCAAGAGGAAGAATAATTATGGTAGACTAAATTGGTGGATAGTCATGGCAGCAGAATAATAACAGCTGCAAAAGATACACTAGTGGCCAAAATTGTGGAAACCTTTTGGAAAAAGTGTATTTTTGAGGTTTGATGGCTCATAACACTGCTTTTTTTTTTGGTGTAATACCATAAAATTATATACCAATGGAAAGATAATTTAATCAAGAATGTAATGCAACAAAGTTTGTTCAATTATCTGTATTCTATGAAACGTTATAGCCAAATAACCAGAAAAAAGAAGCACAACTTGCTTAGGTTGATACGAAGTAGCTTTCCTTCATTTGAATGTAGTCAATGAGCATGAGTGTTTAGAAAGCCAATCAGGTGTCATCTTGTTTTGGCAGTGAGCCAGTAAGGTCACAGTAGGATTCAGCTATTGATGTCATGTATTGGAGCTGAGAGGAGGACATTTGTCAGTGTGTTATGTGATTGCTATCAAGTTGGTTGGGTTTTTTTTGTGTTTTTTCATTTAGCAAGCTTGTGAAACTTAATAAAATTAAAGAAATGGTGCAAAGAGTTGACTGGTCACCCAGAAAGCGATGTAAAATAGTACTATTAAGTGAAGAAGGCTACAGTTATGAAGAAATTAGAAGAAAAATTGGTGGGAACTTAACCGAAGGTGGCATTTCTAAATTTTTGAAGAGATATAAGGAGACTCAGTCACTACAAAACCAGACTGGTAATGGCAGGAAAAGGTGCACAACAGCAAGTAATGATAGACGAATTGAGAGACTGTGCCTACGTGACAGAAGAAAATCATCTGGGTGTATACAAGATGAAATGGCACAATACAATGTGAAGTTGAGTGCAAGGACTGTTCAGCGCAGACTGCAGGAATTTGGTCTAAATGCTAGAATTCCACGAAAAAAGCCATTTTTATCTCTCAAACAAAGGTTGAAAAGATTAAACTGGGCTGAAACCCATGTTAACTGGACAGCGGAACAATGGGATAGTGTTATTTGGAATGATAAGACCAAAATCTCCCTGTTTGGTAATGATGGCATAAAATACGTGAGGAGAAGAGTTGCATCCTGATTGCATTACACCTACCATGAAACACCCACTTAGTGTTATGATCTGGGGTTGTATGACATCAAAAGGTGTGGGCAGAATTTGTGTGATTAATGGCAATATAAATGCCCAAAAATACATAAATGAAATGCTTGAGCCCAAACTGAAGCCTTCCACACATGATCTTTTCAAAGATAATGAAGCATTTATATTTCAACAGGATTCAGCTCCATGTCATGTTACTGTTGTGTGAAAAATGTGGTTTCAAGATAATCATATTCCACTCCTGGAATGGCTTGGGAATAGCCCAGACCTTAACCCAATCGAAAATCTATGGAGCCGACTAAAGAAACTTGTTAGTCAGAAGCAACCCAGCAATAAAACCCAATTAATAGAAGCAATAATTCAATCTTTGAATTATTTATTTTGAATTATTTTGAACTGATATATCACATAGACAATGTGATGACGTCCAATACATCAGTACTATTACTATTCCATTTGTCAGTAGCATTTCCAAAAAATTAGCTAATCTTCTAAAACCACATAATATCAGAGTAGCATTCAAGCCAATCAACACTATTCGGAAATTTTTAAGATCACCAAAAGATCCTCATCCATTCTACAAGTACTCTGGAGTATATAATATACCTTGTTCATGTGGTATTAGTTATGTAGATCAGATCTCTAGAAGCTTTGAAACGAGAAAGAAAGAACACATAGGATATGTCAGAAACAACAGACAAGACATTTCAGGCCTTTCTTGCCACTTTGCCTCTACTAACCATCACATTGAATGGGATAAGAGCCTTATGCCCTATATAGAAGATAACTACCATTCAAGAACCTTCAAGGAAGCAGCTACAGTCGCCCATAAAACTGAAAACCTAAACAAGAATCAAGGTCTAACCTTACCAGAAATTTGGAAAGCTTTAATCAGATCATTTAACATCAAAGAAATGAACTTTCATAACAATTACATCATGAGCCATAACGAATAAATCACGTTCCTGAGACACGCTCATTGCCTCATTCAATACTAATTTTTTGTATGAATTAGAACCATCAGTTATAACCTAGTCTGTTACCTTCATTTAGCTTACTAGTTTGTATTCCCTGAAGATGCCGATAGAAAAAAATTGGCGAAACATGTAGGATAATAAAATAAAGCTATTTGACGAACATTAAAAAAAGTATAATATTCTTAATTCAATCTTTGTTTTACATTATAACAGCTACAGAACTAAAAAAGTTGGTTCACTCCATGGGAAGGCGTTGTAAGGCCATAATTAACGCTAAAGGTTACCCAACTAAGTATTAACTCGCATTGTGAGAATTTTTGTATATCTAATTTTTTCTATGTGTTTCACTTTTATTCTTTATAACTACTGTTTTAATAAAAAATCCTTCATAAAAGTTATTGCATTACATTCTTGATTAAATTATCTTTCCATTGATATATAATTTTATGGTATTACTCAAAAAAAAAGTGGTGTTATGAGCGATCAAACCTCAGAAATACACTTTTTCCAAAAGGTTTCCACAATTTTGGCCACTAGTGTAGTAGAATTATTGAACGAGCACTTTATCAGCATATATCATACTGGTGTAAATGATCCGGTGCAATATATTAGAAGAGAAACAAATATTAGGAGAATTGGAAGTGAAAGAAAGGGGTTTATCAGGTGTTGGGTTAGATGTGAATATAGCTGTGGGAATGGATGACATATCACCACGTATGTTTAAGGAATGTGCACCATAGCTAGTTATGCCCTTGACCTGGTTATTTAATGAAAGTCTTGCAGTGGGTAGGGTTCCTAAGGAGTAGAAAGAAGGCAAAATAATACCACTCCACAAGAGGTACTATTTTGCCTTCTTTGGTTCTAAGACAGAACTCTCCAACTATAGGCCAGTTTGTATAACTGCAATTATCGTCAAGGTGTTGGAGAGATTGGTAAGGACTAGAATACAGAATTAGTTTGATGGACATGGAATTCTTTATGATGGTCAGCATTGATTTGTAAAGGGTAGGTCCTATTTCAGTAATTTACTTGCATTTTTTGATAAGGTGATGATTGTGTTAGATAAGGGAGAATCATATACAGTGATATTCTTAGACTTTGCAAAAGCGTTTGATAGATTACCACATGATAAGTTGGAGTAAAAGCTGCAGAGGATGGGAATGGACAGGTATATTGGTTAGATGGATCAGAGATTGGCTCTCTGAAAGATACCAGCAGATTTTGTATGATGGAGCAGTGTCTCAAAAAAGAAGGGTAACCAGTGGTGTGCTCCAGGGTTCTGTTATTGGACCCTCTGCTGTTTAACTTGTTTGTAAGCGATATATCTTGTGAACTGACTGGAGATCTTCAGTTATTTGCTGATGATGGAAAGTTGGGAAGCATTATAAGTAGCACTGCTGATGTTGAATCCATTCAGGAAGATATGAATAGACTTTTTACTTGGACAAAAGAGTGGGGTTGTAGTTTTAATATCAATAAGTGCAAGTTGTTGCATTTTGGAGTGCAGAAACATAAGGCTCTGTATTATATCGATAGTGCTGTACTGTAGGAAGCGGATGAGATTAGAGATTTGAGAGTAGACTGAAGTTTAGAGAGCATATTGCTAGTGTTGCAAAGGTTGCACATCATAGTGCTGCTATGATAAGAAGTACTCTAACATGCAAGGATAAGGAAGTGGTTGTGCCACTGTATAAGGCACTGGTCAGACCGCACTTGGACTATTGTGCTCAGATTTGGTCACCTGGTTTTCAATGTGATGTGGAGACATTGGAGAGGGTCCAGAGACGAGTGACTAAGACAATATCAGGAGTTTGGAATGCTGGCTATGGAGAGAGGTTGAAGGGATGTGGATTGCAGAGTTTGGTGGATAGGAGGAAAAGAGGTGATATGATAATGATAGAGATGTTTAAGTTAGTGAGAGGATTTTATTAGATTAATCCAGAGGGGATGGTAAAAAAGAGTAGAAGGTGAGAGGGGAAGAACCAGAGGTCATTCCTGAAAGTTATGTAAAAGTGTGGTGAAGAAGGGTGTGAGGAGTAGATTTTTTACATGAAGAATTGTCAGTGAATGGAATGCATTGCCAGAATGTGTTGTTAATGCAAGAAGTGTTAAGGACTTTAAGATTCTATATGATAAATATGTTGTCAGTTGAATGAACCTCCTACGATGAGTCTGTCGACTCCATGGAAGGTGTAATAATAATAATAACAATAATAATATTTTCTGAAATCATTATAGAATTAATTGCAACTTACCTATCCCATAAGGAATAACTTTTTCTTCTGGTTGTGTTCTTTGTAGGACCTGTATCTTTAATAACTTTATTCTTTCTTTATAGGAATCCATTTTTGGCACTATCTGGCTGTCTTCCATTTTGTATACTGCTGGTACACCATGACCTTCCAATAAATTATAGACTAATGTGTGTGTGCGTGTGTGCATACATGAGTATTTGTTAGATAACTCACAAAATACAGAAAAAGTAATAGGAAAGTGTCTTGAACAATGCATTTATTTTTCAATATAATCTCCAGCAAGTTCAAACATTTGTCCCCATCATATTTTCAAATTCAGGAAACCTACTCTGTAAAAATGACAGTCTAATGACACAATTAGAGTTTGTTATTTTCAGTCTCTGTATTGTCAAAAAAAAAATGTTGCTCCCAAGTTGTTATTTAAGCAGAACGAACAAATATAAATTTTCCCTGGGTAAAAGGTCAGAGCTGTAGGATGAATCAAGACCATCCAATCAAATTGTTCTTGGTCTCTTTATTTACATGTGGTGTACATCCAATGTCTTGTAACACTATTACCTTTTGAATCGCTATAAATTTTCTGTAAATTGGTTTCCTAAGTTTTATAAGTTTACATCTTACTCTAAGGTACTGCTCCCAGGCTTTGGAAGAAAAAGAAAAAAAAAACATGACAGAATGAGAATATAGTTAACTTAACTTTCCTCTGCTGGTAGCAAACAGCCTTAAGCTTCTTTGTTGAGGGTGAATTTCATTATTCTGATATGCATTTGGATTCTGGTTGAAAGTGGTGGATCTGTTTGATTGCTGGTAACAGTCCTGCTCAGCATGTCATCGCCTTCTGTCGAATAAGTCTATAATAATAGAATAAGTCCCATTTGGTGTGTTATTTTATTTCATGTCCTTGGAACCCCATTGCATGTGCTCATTTTGAAATTTGAGGTGGTCATGCTGTAAACTAAACCAAAGGAGCATTCCACAGTATCCACTGCATTATTGGTTCTACTTGGGTCACAGTTACACTCGGTGGTTGTTACCCAAGTAGTACTTGTAGACAAATGAATGTTGTCCTCAAATAGTACTTGAGGACAACATTCATTTGTCTTCATGTTTTGGATGTTCTTAGGAAAATTTTCAACCTACTTACAGTCCTACTCTTCTTTATGAATGTCCATTTCACCTAAAAAAAATGCATCGGAGAATCTTATTCTTCACTTGTTTGCTTCCACATTATGTTATCTTATTTCCTACCACATAACTAGCCTTTAACCCACCATTAGGTAGCAGCAAATTGGTTTATATCAGTAGAGTAACTTTGAAACTCTTATGCACAAAAATGTTTATTCATAATTTATATATAAATATTTTGATCTGAAACCTACAGAAATCTGATCTGAACCCTACTTGCATATTTTTGCTTTTACAGCTAAATGCAAGACAAATTCAGAGAGTTAATATATCTCTTCAGATGGAGGGAGGGGAGAACTAGTGACAGTAATTGAAGGATTTCAAATAGCAAAACATTTGTAAATAAAGAACGTGTCAAAACTGACGATAATAGCTGTTGTTTCCAGTGGTAAATTTTTTGGTTTTTTCCATGCACTTTCAGCTATCATTTTGGATATGTTACATGAATTGCATCTTTGCTTTCTGGACACATCTTGAAGCTAGTATATCTCCATTCCTTGCAAAAAAAAATAAAATAAAATAAAAAATAACATAAAAGTAATAATAATCAAGAACTCACATCCTTGTAAGTTCTTGCTTTTCCATGATGCTCTCCTCAGCTGCTGTCCTGTCATTCTGACAAGCTTGGTATGTCATAAACCTACCTTTATAGACCAATGTATACAACAAGATGTAGCACATTATCTGTCTTGAAAAATTAGCATTATCAAAATTCTATACTCACTTGAGCACAAGTCTACTGCTCAAACCCTAATGACTTAAAACAGGAATCTGCCACCATCAAAAGAATTATATAGCTGAATGGTTTCAACCCAAAGAAAATCCAACATATCATATATATGTACAAGCCTGTTGAAAGTTTTTCCACTTGCTTATATTATAAATTAAAGATGGCAAGAAATTATATTCTTGGTTTAATCCTTTATCCTAAGTGTTAGTAAACAAAGTTTGTGCATGAAGTAACTTCACAATTGGGCAATTCGTATGTAGAGAGACTTCACATCACTTGCCTTAATATCCCATAATGCATTGGGAAGGATTTTGTCATTGAATGTGCAGTTCTGGGCATCGGTTGAAACGTGAATCTGCACAAAAATATTCAGAACAAGGCTCACAACATGGTAGATGCAGCCCAACATTACCCAAATCAACATGTAGCATTGTCTTCGGTGGTAAAAAGAGTGTGTACAGTGAGACAAGGAAGCTTGGAAAGCTGTGTCTTGGAGCGATGAATCATCCTATACCCTCTACTGAGCAAATGAATGGGCATGGGTGTGGCAGATGGCTAGTGAATATCTCTTAGCAGAGGTGATGGTGGTGTGATTATATGGTCCTGTTTTTCCTGGTTTCACCTTGGACCTCTGTTTGTGCTGCCACAAACATTGAACTTTGAGAGGTATCTGAACATTCTGGACAATTTAATGCTTCCTACTTTGTGGCATTTCTACAGAACTGACCATTGTCTCTGCAATGCACCATGTCATAAGGTTGCAGCTACATGGTTTTTGGACAAATGTCACTACACTATTGAAAATGACTGTTGCTCAACCTTACTGAACATTTGTGGGATGAACTGGAATGTCGGGTGAGGTCAAGGGATGTCCACCCCCCACAACAGCTCAGGACCTCATTACATGCTTACAGGAAGAATGGCCCAAAATTCCCATTGATTGCTATTGTATACTTGTGGAAAGTATGCCCCAAAGGATTGCTGCAGTCATCACAGCAAAAGGAGATCCTACATCTTATTAAGGTGGGTGCGATGTCTGATTATTCTTCAGACTATGGTGTCCAATGACTTCTTTACAAACAGTGTATATCTGATGAGGATAATCAGTGTGTTTGAATGTCCAATATGAGACTTGAGAAATTTTGAGGTATTTAGAAAGAAGATATGTAGGAAAGTTCTTCCACTGTCGGATTGAGAGGGATGTCCACTTTGTGTACTTTAGGCACTCCATACAATCTAGGAGTGATCAAGATGTCTTGACTTAGGTTTGTTTTTAAGATCTTCTGTGAATTTAGATGTATTAGAGATCATATCATTGGTTTTGTGTGTGTGATGTGGAATCATGGTCCGTTTTCCAAATAAGTGGAAGAGTCCAATAACACAGATGCTATCTTCTTATCATAAGCCACACTATTAAAAATGATTGTTGAATTTCCTTTTTCTGCTTTAAGTATGGTAATTTCATCATTGTCATGTAAACGTCTGAAAGTATTATTCTCTAATGCTGTGATGTTACTTTTTTTTGGCAGATGACTTTTTAATAAAAAGGAAACCCTAAATATTCTTGTGGTTAATGTGACAGTTAAAATAACAACAAAGAAATGTAGTGGCTTTTCCAACAATAGCCATTATATCAGCTTTTGGAATATGTTTTGGAGTAATAGCATAGTCATTCTTTGTTTAGAATTGAAGCCTCTATTTCAGTAAGATTACAGTTACAAAAATTGAATACAAATTTATTATTAGTAGTAAAAGTGTTGGCATTTTTGTAAATTCTGTTGTATAAATGCTTGAATTTCTTGGACAGTCTATATTTGCCATCTTTTCTACTCTTGGAATACAATCTATGGAATTCCATATATTTGAGGA
This sequence comes from Typopeltis vanoorti, assembly GCF_054136105.1. Lineage (NCBI taxonomy): Eukaryota > Metazoa > Arthropoda > Arachnida > Uropygi > Thelyphonidae > Typopeltis > Typopeltis vanoorti. Next base: position 100,466,182 of record NC_143550.1, on the reverse strand, counting down.
TGTTGACAGCACATCAAGAAAAATAATCCAATTATTAAAATCAGTCAATGACAGAACATTCTTCAAACCAGTAAATATCTTACAAAGTTTTCTACATTCCCCTATATACAACATTTTGTTCTTGCAGAAAGGTATACATGGATTAAATTGGGAGGTTTTGAAATCCATAAAAAAAACAAAAAAACACATAGGCGATGTTGAAAATAAGAGAGAAGAAAGCACACTCACAACATGCATCCTTGCAGAACATCATTTAGTAGATTGGCCTGCTTCCTCCAGACCTTACTTAGAAGAGGATACTTTCATCAGCTTGTTCAAGGAACCTTCTGAAGTCATTTGCTTACACAGTACACTAAGTAGAAACCAAGGAATTATACTTCGTGACATCTGGAAGTCATTAATTAGTGTGTGTGTGTGTGTGTGTGTGTGTGTGTGTGTGTGTGTGTGTGTGTGTGTGTGTGTGTGTGTGTTAACATTTGCAACCTCTCTTATGCTAGCAATCACATACAGAGGTTACACAAGAATGTATAGACTGTACATGATATGCCTAATGATACACATGATTAAGACTATCAGTTCAGTATTTTTCATTTATAGAAATAATCGGCATTGGAAACTGCAAGCGTTTTTTTGTTTGTGTTAAATATCTTCCTGAAGATGCTGTCAGCCATAAAGATATCAAAATACATCACAGTAGCATTCAGTATTAATGAATAAAAGTCTATGAGTCAGACCTGGTTAATCATTTATAGTTGATATAAACTACTCATAGTTAATTACCTTAAAAGATTGAGGGGAATGTAAATTGCAGTGACTTATGAATAGAAGGAGAGGAGATATAATTGAGACATGTTAGTTGGTGAGGGGTTGTTTCCAGATTGATGTGGAGATTTTTCATAGTGTAGAAGGAGACAAGGGTAGAACAAAAGATCATCTCTGGAACCTGTATAAAGGCAGGTTTGAGCAAGGATGTGAAGAGTAAGTTCTTTGCATGAAGAGTGATTGGTGAGTGGAATGCATTGCCTGAGTGTGTGTGGTGATGATTGCAGAAACTATGAAGGTTTAAGACATGGTTTGATCTTTTTGTGTGAGTGTAGATGTTCCATGATGAGTCTTTTGACTTCTTTGAGGTTTTATGCTAATAATAACATCCAATTAAATATCTGAAAAGGTAAAAATTGCCTCAGAATCGAAACAAAAATACAGTAATTTATTTCATATCCTTAGAGACTGCAAACATTTTAAGTATCATATTTAGAGTACAGATGTGTTTAAGTGAGAGGTCAGAATTATAATTGTGACAAAGGGGTGAGAGAATGATATTAATCAGAAGTAATAACAAAACTACCATCTGGAAAATTATTGACAGTTATTTTCTCTCAGCCAGACTACAATCTGATGTGAAAAGAATTTTCATACTCTATCTTAATGAAACATCTGAACAAATAGCAGATTCTCTGCAAGTACAGTCTATATATTTCCTTCAAACCAGCTTAAACTGTCTTCTTTTCTACCATTGACTAAGGACAAATTACTCTCTCTCTCTCTCTCTTTCTCCCTCCTTGCCTTATATTTATCAAGTTCTCTGTTCATGTCAACTTTGCTTCTCTGTACTGACTGGCTGTTCTGCTGAGATTAGATCTAAGAGCATAAAGCTTGCAGTGCAAGCTTTATGTTCTTAGATTCTGATAAATCTAGTAAATTTAGAATCTGATAAATTTGGCCTGACTTCTTATGCTATTGACACCAGACATAGAGTTCTCGGGAGTCAGATTAAGATTCTTCATTCCAGTAGATTCAATTTTGATCATGTGAAACCTTATGACATTGTCCAAACCACTCTGACTGTATGCCAATTTCAAAGTTCTGAAAAGTTATTGCCATAAATATGCAAAATTTTATTTTCTTTTATTATTTAAAAAAATATATTAATTAGGTTATTTAATTTGTTCATATGAACTTAAATAGTGCATTCTCTTGTTAACTCAGCTATGATCAAGACCTGATCTAGTAAGCACATACTTACCAGCTCATGTCACTAGGTACACGATTCATATCTTGTGATTCACATTTTCAGTGTCATTAACTGATCTGTTCTCTCCCTGATGTACATGTTACGCTGGATGAAATATAAGAGAATTAATTCTTCATAAATTCTATATTTTTCTACATTTGTGTTTTTTCTACATTATTGTTAAACATCAGTGTTTAACAATAATAAAGTGCTAGTGTTGATAGGAATGACCCCTAGTTTTGTCAGGCAGAATAAGTGATGACTGTAGCAGTAGGATAGGGAATTCAGTTAAGGAATCGACACACTGCATATTTTTATACTGGTCAAGTTTTAAGAGTTACTTCAATATCCATCAGCTTGGTTGTCAATTATTGTACATGTTCACTAATTCCAAAATATCAAAAGGACAAAATATATATAAAGACAGGGAGTTCTTAGCACTGGTAAATCAAAGGAACAAAATTTATTGGCATTAGTGAGACCTGGTTAACAGAAGAAAATATCCTTACAGGAATAGAATGTGGTATGTCCAGTGTATTTAAGAACAGATAAGGAGTGGGGCAGAAGAGATTGTAGAGGAATTAAATGTAACCAGAGTGAATCTCTAATAGGGTTGGTGGTATGAGTAATATAAGGTAGTGGATTCACTGCTGTTAGGTGTGAGATAGAGGTTAATAGGACAGAATACATAGATGAGTAGTACTGTACCTGGATCAACTGAAGACTCTGAACTGCAGATAAACCTTATGGATACAAGGACTATCATTATGAGAATGATATCAATTGTGGAAATACAGATCAAAGAGAAGAGAGAGAGCTCCATGATGAAAGAGAATTACTAGAGGTACAGAGGGATAACTAACTTAAGTAGGACATGATGGAAGAGACTTGCTATACAAGAATAATGGATGTAATAATAGCATCTCAGAATCTGTCTATAAATGGGACGACTGCTATTCTCGAGCTAATGTGAATATTATACAGTTTTGATTTGGAAGGTGACAAGCCATGTGAGAGTTTTGATAGGAATGAATCAGAAGAATAGGAATTGGAAGTTCTTAGTCATGAATTGGCATGTAGGTTGCAGACATTTGATTCAGTCATTAAACTTGAGGATTGATGCATTCAGATTTGGCTCAACCTGAGCCCTTGACTTGATACACCCTTTTCAGGATCCATCTGTTCATCCCAATTGGAAAAGAGGTTAGTAAAGAAATCTTCAAAATGGTCTTTCTCGGTGATAGAAAATAACCCATTTATTTGTGGCTGGAAATGTTCATACTCTTATAAATAACCATACTGACGTGTAACTGAAAGATGGACTACTTTTGTCACCATTGAACTGAAGAAATGTAGCATTGATCAAGTTGTCCTCTCAGAAACTCACTATGCTGGAGATGGAGAGCAGTGCATGGAGAACAATACACCTTTTAGAAAGGGAGAGAAAAATAAGTTTGAAGTACTATCTGGAATCAGTGAGTTTCTCGTGACCTTATGCCTGAAACTGACCAAAAGTGAACATGCTGCAGTGATCATTGCCAGTGCCCTAACCCCAGATGCTGATGATTCAAAAGAAGATTTTATGCCATATTGGGCACCATCTTCTTTGACATCCCAAGGCAAGACAAAGTGTTTTTCTTGGTTGTGTTAATGCGAGTCTGATCTAACTCAACACTCTGGCTGGGAACGATTGTGAGAAAAAAGGTATTGGAAACCAAGAATTCTCTTGTTAATGACATGCTGAACTCAACTATATTATTATCAGTATGCTTCATCAAAAGAACAAAAAAATCAATACATTGTGGAAATGCTCGGGCTCAGGCCACCAACATTTGATTTATTATGCTATTGTTCATGCTCATAATGTCATTCTCGTAAAACCATGACCAGTGCCAGCGGTTTTTGGACAGAACATCATCTTAATTGGCTCCATCGTGGCTATCAAGATTGGACCTGAGTGGGAAGTCAGATGTATGCCACACAAAGACTTAATGCCCCAAAAAACCCTGAAAAAGTGCAGCCAGTTCTAACAGTATCAACTGAAAATTACCCACTGAGCATCCAGAGAGAGTGCTGAGCAGCACTGGCTGGAAGTTAAGTCTAACATCCTTGTTACCCACAAAGACACACAAATTAAAGATGCCAAGAAATTATATTCTTGGTTTCATCCTTTATCCAAGTGTAAGCAAACAAAGTTTGCACGTGAAGTCACTTCACGACTGGACTACTTGTATATAGAGGCTACTGACTTAACATCAATTACCTTAGCATCCCATAATGCAATGCACGTATCCTTACAGACATGTATAATGCTATTCATTATGGGAAGGGCCACTACCCAGATTGGTTTGTCTGGGTGTGTCCCATAGTGCATTGCATTATGTGATACTAAGGCAACTGATGTGAAGTCATTAACCTCTATATACAAGTAGCCCAGTCGTGAAGTGACTTCATGTGCAACTTTGTTTGCTTATACTTGGATAAAGGATGAAACCAAGAATATAATTTCTTGGCATCTTTAATTTATAGTATAACCAAGTGAAAAAAACTTTCACCACAAAGATGCACTTGGCAAAACAGTTTTAACTGTAAGAAATATCTAAACTGGTTTGAAAATTGACAAGAAACAAAGTTTGCCATGCCTTGCAGAATGATTTCAAGAGCTGTTTTTTTAAAGAAATCTAAGCAGAGGTACGAAGAAGTATGTGACTTCTGAAACATCAGTGGTAACTGCAAAAATCTAAAGAAAAGCAACACCTTTATGACACTTGTGACTCCTAGGGTTTCTATAAATTCATCAGAGCATTCTATGGTCCATCTACTCATGGGTCAAACCCATTATGAGCAAAGAATGGGTCAACTCTCCTCAAAAACACTGCTTCACTCAATGCTCACTGGAGGGAACATTTTAAAGATATTCTCAATGAATTGCTCAACAGCACTCTCCAAAAGCCTGGGTGACCTTAGTTCTCCGTCTCAAAATATTGTCGAAGCTGAATATGCTCATAGGCAGGTGAAATGACATCCCTGTTGAGATTTTCAAGAAAGAATTTGTTGATCTCTATTTTAAATTTGGACTGCAGAAGATACATATGTTGACTTGGAAGTTGCCCTGATAATAACTATCTTTTTTTTTTTTTTTTTTTAAAAAAAAAAAAAAAGCTAATCAATCAGACTTTGGCAGTTATCAGGACATCTCCCTATCAGGTATTTTGTGAATATCTGCATTGGATTCTGGCTAATTGACTGCTCTTCGTCTTAGCAAACGTTCTTTCAGAATCTTAGTGTATTCATTGCCTTTATTGATCAAACCAAAGTGTTTGAATCTGTCATCATCAGCAGTAACCATTCAAGAGATTCATTTATGTAAAAGAAGGGGTGAAGCAAGGCTGGATCATAGCATATATGCACTTTACCAAGTTTCTATCAAGTTTTTCATCTCATTGATGGGAAACTTCCAAATGTGTGTGTGTGTGTGTTAAAATAATCTAATTGGGTCCATTGTGGGGATGGGTTTTGTATTAGGCATGAATTTTAAATACTGTATGCTTTACAAATAAAGTTTTCTTAATAGTTCATCATTATATTTAAAATTTTTTAATTAACGACCATAGTTACTGAACTCATTACACAGAATTAATTATAGCTATAATCCATAAATTTAACATATTAGGATGCATTAAAGGAAATTTGTAAAAAAATATTTAGGTTGTAACCTATAAATTGTATTTAAATATTTATCTATCTGTGAACCTGAATATTATTTTCAGTTTTTATATTTTTTTAATGATACAATTTTTCACCCAGGAACTGCTCAAATATTTACCATTTTTAAGGAGATTAACAAATGTTTGTTATGAAACAAAATATATCTGACATATTTAGAAAATCTGACATGTCACACACACACACATGATCTTCACACTAAAACATGAAGTATGTTTTAGTTTAGTCCATTAATTAGTTATGAATATAAGAAAACTACTTTTATTCAAGTTTTAAAATCCATCAACATTTTCTATTGCTACTAAATTTGTAAAATTCCACTATAAAAATAATCCCATTGAATGTGCACTATTATAAAAAATTAATAAATGATTTTCAGTATTGAAGATGTTGAAAGTTTATTTTTCACTTGGTTAGAGTACCTTACCCCAGTCCTGAAGATACTTTCAGGCACAACTTTGTTTGCTCACACTTGGAAAAAGGATTAAACTAATTTTATTATAAGATTTTCAGTATTGTGTCCATAGTCTTTGATTGCACCTTTTAGTCTTGGAAAAGGGGAGAGAATGATATTCAGACACATGGTAAAAGGGGGTGCATGGATCAAAAACAGTTCAAAGCCACTGATCTATAAGATGGAAAGATAACCTTAACAGACTCCAGTGTAAAGTAAAAACAACTAAAACATCATTTATGGTACTTCATTATGCTGATGACAATGTCATTTTCTCTTATTTTGAAAAATCAAACTTTGAGACATTAACATTATCAAAGAACGCCTATGAAGTTATTGAGCATAGGTGTTTTGGAACTTCATTATGCTGATGACAATGTCATTTTCTCTTGTTTTGAAAAACTAACCTTTGAGAAACTGTTAACGTTTTCAAAGATGCCTACGAAGTTATTGGGCCTAGTTACGCATAAACATCAAAAAGACAGTGTTTCATAGTTGTTCCATCATTCAGTACAAGTACATGTTATTCATTTAGATAGAAAAATCCCTGGACAAAGTGAACCATATCTCCTGTCTCAACAGCAAAGGTTAATGTTGATGAGGAATTTCAATATTGTTTGAAATGCACTGGTGCAGCCTTTAGACTTGGATAAAACATGTCTCCAATAACTGAAACATATTATTATTATTATTATTATTCAGGCCTCCAAGGAGTCAAAAGACTCATCGAGGGAGGTCCTTCCTAAGACATAAAGTCTGTCAAGACTCATCGAGGGGAGGTCCCCCCCCTGAGAAACACAAAGTCTATCATACCACTCTTTAAACTCACTGACCGTTCTCGCTCCCACCACTCCATCAGGCAATGCATTCCACGGCTCAACCACCCTCCACACAAAGAAACCACTCCTTAACCTCTTGCTCACAGTTTCCTTTCGTAACTTCCAGGGATGGCCTCTTGTCATCACTCCTTCCCGCTGATCAACCAAGCGAAAGAACTCCCCAATGTCAACCCTGTAACCACCTCTCAACAGTTTAAAAGTCTCAATCATATCACCTCTCCTTCTTCTATCCACCAAACTCTGCAGTCCACATTCTCTCAGCCGATCCTCATAACTATCCTTGTACAGTCCTGAAACCATCTTTGTCATCCGTCTTTTTATCCTTTCCGCAGTTAATTTATCCCCTTCAAATCCTGGGGACCAAATCTGAGAACAGTAGTCCAAGTGTGGTCTGATCAGAGACTTATACAACGGAATGATAACCCTCTTATCTCTGCAGGTCAGTGTCCTTCTCATAATAGCAGCAATCCTCTGTGTTACCTTCACCACAAAAACCGCCATTTTGAGCCGGTGGTCACACTTGACACTGACGGTCAATTGCTACCTTCACACTTTCGACACAGATCTATGCTAATAAATGATCTTAAAAGAAAGTACTACACATTAAGTAACAGACGCTGTTATGAATAGTTAGATAGCCTCTGCTTGACTGACAACTATCCTGTGAATGCACCACCTATCCTACTACTTAGCCGTACATCGAACAATCACTAAACTCTGCGAAGCCTACCGCAGCCGCCACAGCTGCCGCCTGCCTCTGATGCAGTTACTAGATCTGGTACTCTCAAACCTCTGGTACTGTCCTACACATATGTGCTGTTCATATGGCTGTTGGCATCATAGATTTGTTGTATCAATATAAAACTTTGACCATATATAGGAACCACCTGAAAATATTTATAAAAAAAACCACCAGTGCATCTTCAAAATTCAGTGAAAAAAAAATGGCACATTCAAAACATTAAGAAGTCACATAATAATAATCGATGCTCATACACCAGTTGCCTCCAAAGTTCATTTGCCATCTCCCATGCACTCTCAATATCCAACCCTTGCAGTTTTTCATGCCATGGCATTGCATGAAGCTATCTCCTGAGTTTTTCATACTTACCAGCCCTGTAATTCCACATATACCTTCCCCTCTGAACTGAAAATTCCATACATTTAGCCACCTCTCAGGTCAAGACTACATGATCACTCTCACCAGTTGGTGGCAAAGTGGTCACCTTGGTTATAGACAAATCCTCTGATGCAGTTACTAGATCTGGTACTCTCAAACCTCTGGTACTGTCCTACACATGTTGCCTTGAGTAATTATTTCTTAGTAACTGCATAAATTCCATTTCCTTCCTCTGATGTGTTCTTGCTTCCTTCCAATATATGTTACATTAATTGTAGTCCCCTCCCATGATTATTCACTCTTCACTGATTGAGCTTATTTGCCGATGTATGCCATTTGCATCCCCTGGTCTGTAGCAGCTACCACCTGTGTTTTGCCATGTTGGCCTCTATCTCACACCAGGTGGTCTCAGATACACTATTTTCATTGACCTCCAGCTGAACTCATACTCATTTTGGCTATAGTTCATCAGCTATCATCAACAATGCCCCTAGCTTCTTTTTTTTTTCTTTATCCTTCCTGAAAATACTATACTATACCCTTCACATTCTATCCCACTTACTATATCTTCTGTCAGCCATCTCTCAACTGTTTGAGAGATGGCTGACAAACTCCTCCCCTGTTGGAATGCTCCTGGTATTAGCATACATAAAATGCAATAGTCCCCCCCCCCCCCAAAAAAAAGAACCATAGTTGTCACACTCTATACCTAACTATGCCATTCTTACTTTGTTAACAGCAGTACTAACCCGTTTTTTTTTTTTTTTTTTTGTACTTTCTCCAACTCACTTGCTTCATTGGTATCCATAGACTCACTCAGTAACTTTCCCCAATAGCACTAGTTTCCTAGATTTTGTACCTCCAGTTTCACTTTATTCAACAGCACTTTTTTCCAGACTCCAAACACTTAATTCATTCAAATGCAAACCATCCACTTTGTATAACTCCTTTCATCCATCAAAATAATAGGAAGCAGTGCTTTTTTGTTTGGGATGGTATGCAATGATACAGTGTACCAGCACCTTTAACAGTGTGTAATGTACCAATGGAGTATAATGAAAAATTTGTAATATTCAGCAATTTTTACATGCTTACCTAGTCTGCAAATGAGTTTAGTTATTTAATGAAATTTACATTTTTCACTACATCCATTAAGATGTTATATTAGCTTTTTCTTTATATTTACTATATAAAATTTTTATTAAAATTATCGTATATACTTATTTTTTATGCACCTGTACAGTATAAAGTAACAAACACAGTAACATACTCTGTATTATATGCCTAAATTTTAGTTCATATTCCAAAAACATTATCACATTACAAAGTAAAAATCAGTAAATAAGGTTTTCTTTTTATATTCTTATTTATATACTAATTTATATCTAACTTTAATTTATATACTAATTTGCTAAATTAGTATTTAAATTAAAATTAATATTATATTATTATATCATTTAATTATTATATTAATTATATAATAAGTGTATTAATTTTAAATAAATTAATAATGATATTGTTAATAACGGAGACCTCCTGGGAGTCAGGAACTCATCGAGCGAGGCCATACTATTTTCACCAGCAGTCATCTTTTTTCATTCATTCATGCTACCTGCACAACACAGAACATCCAAGGGTAATCCATCCCATTCCAATCATGAACTATTCTAATGAGAGAAAAATCTAGCCCTAACTCCCTTCTTACCAGCATTCATTCTCAACTTACATGAATGCCCTTACGTCTTTTCCCATCCTCCATAAAATGAAAAATTCCATCTCCTGAAATTATTATTATTCCTGACACCTCCAAGGAGTCCAAAGATTCATCGCGGGAGGACACCTGCAACTGTCTCAACCACTACACCGAACCTCTACTACAAATCATCTCCATCAAAGCCATCTACCGCCACCACCACAAGTAGTATTTTTTATCTGTAAATTGCGTGTGTTCTGAAGGGCCGATTTGTCTGTATGCGGGATGAAAAACCCAAGTCTCCAGGAGATAAACCCTGCTACCTCTGTATGAGATTGGCTAACTCACCTTCGATTGAAATCGTCCAGATAAAGATTCCTCCCGTCACGATGAGAATTGAACTTAGGCCTATTCCAATCGAAGGGCGCAATGTACCGTCAGTCTTCCAATTGCGCTATGGAGGCTTTTCAGAAGTCTGGAAGTCTCAATTATACCATTCCTCCTTCTCCTATTTGCTAGTGTCTGTAGCCTGCAAATTCTCAATCTGTCTTCATAATCTGTATTCCACAATCCTGATATCATTTTTGAAAATCTGCTTTGCACTCTCTCCACTGTATCAGAATCGCCACGGAAACCAGGAGACCAAACCTGCATGCAATAGCACAAGGGAGGTCTTATCAAGGCCTTCTAAAGAGTAAAATGACATCCTTATCTTTACATGTCAAGGTTCATTTCAGGATTGCTGTTATTCTCTGAGTTGTATTTACAACTTTTGCTATATGACCCTTGAATTTCAACTTCCTGTCTACTAAAACTCCAAGATCCCTAGCCTCATTAGTTTCTTCAAGCATAATCCCACTAATATAATATGATTATTGGATATCTAATCCCACCAGAGTATATGAGTTTACATTTATTAACATTGAAATGATAGCCATTTTTCACATACTCACAATTCCAGCCTATTGAAATCATTTTGCAAGTACTGCATATCAGCAGCACTCTTGATTACTCTACCTATATTTGCATCATCAGCAAATAGCTTTATATCACATGTCAAATCTTTCTCAATGTCATTAATATATAGATTGAATAACAATGGACCAATGACTTGAGGGGGGGTGAATCTGAATCCTGCAGATTCACCCCCAACATACCACTTTTTGATATCTGTCAGTCAGCCATCCTCTTATCCACGCAAATAGTTTATAATCCAATCGCATATTCTCCAATTTATGCAAGAGTATTCCGTGTTGTATTCTGTCAGAAGCCTTAACAAAATCCAAAAGTATCATGGTGTATCCATTCCCCTTATCTAACTCAGTGGTAACATTATTATAGAATGTGAGAAATTTGCTAAAACTTGACTTTCCCTTAGAAGACTTTCCCTTAAAACCCATGCTGTTCATTGCAAAGTAGAGATTCTCTGTCAATCCATTTCTCATTTCTGAATGCGAGTCCTAACCAACTTTTCCAAAAGCTTCACTACTACTCCTGAGATACTGATCGGTCAGTAGTTAGATACATTGATCTTTGCACTACCCTTGTGCAATGGAATTACCATACATTCTTTCCACAGCTGTGGAATCCTCTCTGTTCTGAGACTCAAATTATATAGCCTGGTCAAGGGAATAGCCACTTCAGCTGAACACTCTTTTAGCATCCATGCTGCTATCCCATGAGTTCCTATTGCAGAATTCTTATTCAGTTTGTGCAACAGCTCTAGTGCTTCTTCCTCATATAGCGAAGAGGTAGCAGTGAGTTCAGTGTTGCATATACCAGGTTGACAGCTTTTAGTAAAATGGTTGCTCATTAGTTGCACAATCACTTCTGCATCAGTCACCCGCATACCATCTACACTCAGTAGTTAATTTCTTTCAGATTCTTTCTTTCTTTTACTTGCAGCATAACGATATAATTCTTTTGGGTTGTCTTTAACTTTCAGAGCATACTTGGACTTAGCTTTCTGTACAACACTCGACTCTTCTGGCCTTCTGCTTATAATTATCATAACTAATATCATCCGTATGCATACGATATTCTTCCCACATCATCTTTTTCTTATGGATCTCTTGCTTAATTAGATTACACATCCATTTCACTCTACTCTATGTATTCTTTGAGCTCATTCTGATTGATATCACGTCATTTAAGTATTTTTTAAACACTTCCCACACGCTGTCAATATCCTTCCCTTCAATTCAATAACTCATACATGGCACAGAACCCAGCTTACCCCTCAAGTTGTTATAATTTCCAGTTTTGTAGTTCAGCATGTAACCTTTTCTGCTTTGGAACATTCATAAACTTAGCCACTTCCCAAGAGAGTAATGCATAATCACTGTCACCAACTGGAGGCAGAATAGTTACATCTCTGACAACAATCAGATCTAATACCCTTTGACCTTGAGTTCCTTCTGTTACATGCTGCTTGAGGAAGTTGTCTTTCAACAGCTCAGTAAACTCAGTTTCACTCTTCTCATGCCATTTCATGGCTACTCAATCAATGTTTCGATAATTAAAGTCCCCCATTATTATTATTTATTATTATTATTATTTTGACACCTCCAGGGAGTCCAAAGACTCATCGAGGGAGAGTGTGCCGACAGCATCGAACGATTGGCCTCCTACCAACTACTAACCGCGCTCAAACTTACTTAACTGAGCCATTAGTAGCAGAGGCTCTACCAATCGACCAACCTTTGCCGGCGAAGAGGTAGCAGTGAGTTCAGTGTTGCATATACCAGGTTGACAGCTTTTAGTAAAATGGTTGCTCATTAGTTGCACAATCACTTCTGCATCAGTCACCCGCATACCATCTACACATTATGATTACTCTTTTTGCACCCATCTTATTTATTTGTCGATGAATTTCTTCATCACTGGCAACTGGTCCACCAGGTCTGTAACAACACCTGACTGTGTATTTAATCTTGTTAGACTCCACCTCATATGAGATGGCTTCAGACTCACTGCTAAATGAAAAATTGTTGCTGGTATTGCAGTCATAGGTCTCAACTCTAACTGGATTCAAGACATTTGATGTTATTAGCAGCATGCCTCCCCTCCTCTCCTATCCTGTCTATCATTCCTAAAAATACTGTACTCTTTGTACTTGATACTGGTCAGTACTGCATATGATAACCAGTTCTTACTAAGGCAACAAATTCTACTCCTTTGTTTCTAATACTCCTAGACATTCGTGCACAAACATAATAAATTACCTGCCCGTTCTTTTACATACACTTATCTGTTGTCTGCATGACACAGTTTGACAGCTTTCAGATCTCTGAGATTATTTAGTTCCTTATTTATGCAGACATCATTACACATACTTGATAGGTCCAAAATGGATGAACACAAATCATTCTCTCTCTCTCTCTCTCTCTTCATCATCTTCTTTCCTAGATTCCATCAGGAGTCTGTAAATGCTTTCCATTGGTTCCTTATCTTTGTTGTTGGTCTTAGTTCAGCAAAACTCTTCTTCTCACATTCTATTAAAGTCGATCTCCTCCATGTATTTTTAGGGTGGTCACACAATTTTTCTTTCCTGGTGGATTCCATTCAGGGCTGCATGACAGATTTCTTCATGAACTTTCCTAAGTGTATGTCCATCTATCTACATTTTCCTTTTCTGATTTCAAGATTGACTTTTTGCTGATTTGTTCTTTTCCAGAGGTCTTCATTAGTAATAACTTGTGGCCACAAGTTATTACTAATGCTCCATAGACAGACATTGACTTATGAATGATGGAAGTTTTTTCACTTGGCTATGCTACCAATTATATATTTGGTTTAATCCTTTATCCAAGTCTAAGCAAACAAAGTTTGTGCCTGAAGCATTTTCAGGACTGGGGAAACTCATGGCAAAGGTGGTATAACTTCTCATCACTTGCCTTAGTATCCCATAATGCAAAGCACATCTCCTTGCAGACATGTATAATGCTATGCATTAAGGGAAGGATCACTACCCAGACCAGTTTCCCTGTATTAAGTGTGGGGGTTACCTCTCCAAAAACTCTTGAGATCCCACAGATCACCCAACAACGAGTGACCCAAAGGATCAAACTCAGCGTTGTTCCCTTCAGTAACAGGCCCACCCTGTCACTTAGAACCCAGCGTTTGGCTCTTCCCACCATCGAGCAGAACTGCTCAACATCTGAGGGGTTGTAATCTTTGCATGCTACTATTTCTTGCTATTTATAATGCCTGTTTAGTTACTTTGCCTTTGAAAAACCTTTTTCTAATTAGCAGTGCAGCTTTCTCTCTCGTAACCTTTCTTGCTTATACTATTGCATACTATGTTTATCTACCTTTTGCACTACGAGTTTTATGCCCATGGATACTAGAAAATTTATTTTTATTGAGACTGTGCCACTAATATCTTTTAACTAGCATAAAACTCAGTAATATGGCCTGTTGATTTCTCTCTCTCTCTCTCTCTCTCTCTCTTTCTCTAACACAAATTTCTTCAGTAAAATTTTACACAAACAGTCATGGTCTGTTTACACTTAGACATATGCTTCAGCTATCTCATTTGGTTTCCTGCTCACAAGTCAGATAATTTTTTTTTTTTTAGGAACAGTGCATTGTAAAATAAACAATCAGGCAGCACTCTATTGACATATAATTTAAACATTTATTTACATTTAAAATAAAGTAAATTAAATAAGCAATAGGGAGGTTACTCTTCTCTCTCTGCCTATCCTTTTGGTATAAAGAAACAAACTTTCCCATTTCAATATTGAATAACTATACAATATATATAATTACTCTGTTACTTCTCTGCTTAAAGAAATCAAATTGCCGAGACTAAATTTCTCATAAAGAGATTAACTAGCTGTGGCAAGCTATCGTACAATTTATATCCCAGTTAACAACAAATCAGAGGACTCTCTTATAGATATTTCTTATTACTATTTCTTATCAGTCCATCTATGATATATCCCCTAGATTACAAAACGAATGTACATCAAAGGTTGGACACACTTACAGAGACTCTTTGTCATGACATCTTCCAAAAGTCCTGCATCAAAGTCTCTATGGATTTTCCTTCATCTCAGGCCTTGCTTCAGGGGGCATTTCATCAGTGTATTAGTGGTTCTTGGACTGCACTTTTCACGGTACTCAAAAGCTCAGGCAAGACGTTTCAGCATATAGGCTTGAAGATCGTTCTGCGGCTTTTGGCTTCAGTTGACTTACCAATTTGTTCCTCTGGTGTGGGATCGCCATAAAGTCTGTTTCTCTGGGTCAGTATGCTTCTGATTCTCCGCCGACTCCCACTGGCTCTCTTCGGTAACAATGCTTCGCCTCTCCTGCTTCAGCAACTGGACCTCACCTCCTGTCGACTGCATCTGGTTCTCTGCCAAAAACTTGCCACTAGTTCTCTGCCGGAGACTGCCCCTCTGGTTCTCTGCCGGAAACTCACCACGATGTTCGGCTCAGTCATCTTTTATTTTCGCCTTCTCGGGACCTTGCACCAAGGGTTGTAAATCCCCAAAGAAAATGGCAATTCTCCTTGATCCTTTTGTTAAGTTTGGGCTGTTCTTTTTTTCTCCTCCATGCGCTCTCTTTTTCTTTATCTTGTCGGGCAGCAGAAACTTCTCTAAAACTAGAGGATCTCTTTGATACTAGCTTTGAAGGTGTTCATGCGCAGAGCTCACAAACAATTTTCTCACACACTTCATCGTAAACAACTTTCTTGTGCTCTTATACATAGCTATTATAGGTCCAATGGCAAAGCATTACCTTTGTTTTTGACATTCTAGAAACTTTAGTTAAAACGGTAAATACAATCAATTCCCATAGGGTTATTTACATTATTAATTAACATACAATACATAGAGACAAACAAGGTTATTTTTGTAACAGTTCTCATGAGACTTGACCTTTGTAAAAATCGATGTAAAGCGCTTTGGTAATTTTAAGTTACATCAAGGTTTACAGCAATTTTCTTTCCAATGGCAAAGCATTGCCTTTGACATTCTAGAAACTTTAGTTAAAACGGTAAATACAATCAATTCCCATAAGGTTATTTACATTATTAATTAACATACAATACATAGAGACAAACAAGGTTATTTTTCTAACAGTTCTCATGAGACTTGACCTTTGTAAAAATTGATGTAAAGCGCTTTGGTAATTTTAAGTTACATCAAGGTTTACAGCAACAGCCGTGCCTCAGTTAACTTCATGGGCTACAGCATTGCCATCCATTACCGCTCTACCTGGGTAAAAGCAACAGCCGAGCCTCAGTTAGAACTTCATTGGCTTCAGCATTGCTATCCATCACCCAAGCTTCCAATCGGTTATGACCCTCAGGGGGCTCGTCAGTGGGAGCCATACCCAGAGGTGGTGATACTACGGTGGAAGTAATGGAGAAGTCATATTTACCTATATGAGTTGTCAAAGGGTGTCACACCCTATTATTAATATTCTCTGGATTAGAGATAGTTGATGGTAGTTTTTTGACTTGGCTATGCTATCAATTATATATTTGAATTAATAATAGAACATATATAGACCACAGTAATAACTTTAATTAAATAAAGGTACAAATATTTCGTACTGAAAGTAACAGTACATCCTCAGTGTAGAACAAACAGTTAAAAGGAATGGAATACAAAGTACAGAACAGTCATTGGATCACCAAATAAATTATTGCCACGTTCCAGAAGATTAATTACTAAAATATTATTAAATAATTCTTCATCATCATCATCATCAAATTCCTGCCATGTACCCTGAAGGGGTGTACAGGATATGATAGTACTACATGAAAAATTTACATCATTGCTAACTTCCAATCTACAATTTTCCTCCAAATCAGTCTGTTACTTGTCAAGACTCCAACATTACCAGATCTTAAATTTCTATCGTCTAAGGCACTTTGTACCATATCAATCCACCTATATCTTGGTCTTCCTCTGGGTCGTTTTCCTGCCAACTTGGCAGAGAACACTTGTTTTGCTAATCTTTCCTCGCCCATTCTGTTTAAGTGACCACACCACCTGAGGTTAGCTCTGCTAACGCATTCCTGGATGCTGACAATGTCAAGTTCTTTCCTAATATTCTCGTTTTTAATATGATATTCCATTGATGCCATCTGCTCACGCCTCTAATCTTTCTCAGGACTCTCATATCTGCGGTCTCTAGTCTTTGGTCAAGTGTTTTACTTCTGATCAGCTCTCAGATCCATAAGTTAAAACTGGTTTCAACACTGTCTTGTATACAGCTAATTTAGTGTTCCGACTAATTTCTCTCTTATTCCATATGAATTTATTCAATTGACTGCCTACCACACCAGCTTTGTTGATTCTGTTGTCTATTTCCATATTTAATTTACCATCTTCACTAAAAATCGTGCATAAGTAGCTGAAATGTTTTACTTGTTCCACAGGTTCTCCATTCACAACACAGTTGACATTTTCAACGATTCTGCCTATTTTCATTGTCTTTATCTTTTTATTGCTCACCTTCATACCATATCTATTACAACAGTTATTCAATTTAGTAAGAGAATCTTGCAGACTTATAGCGGATTTATTTAGAAGTATAACATCGTCTGCATAAAGCAAAGAGCTGACATTAGCATCTCCAATTTTGATATCATGTTTAATACCACTTTCCTTCATAATGTGATCCATATAGATAATGAATAACAGAGGGAATAATGTACATCCTTGTCTCACACCAGATTTAACATTAAACCATCTTCCTGTACTTCCTTCAATTCTAACTGCTGACTTACAACTCAAATAAAGACTAAGTATTGATTGATATAATGCCCCATTGACACCATATAACTGTAGCGTATTGAATAGCTTCTCTCTTGGCACCTTGTCATATGCCTTTTCCAAATCGACAAAACTTAAAATACAGATCTTTGTTATATTCCCATGATTTCTTCACTATTTGTGGTAAAGTGAGGATCTGATCCTGACTGCCTCTATTTGACTTGGATCCAGCTTGTTCTTCACCAAGCTTTTCTTCCACAATTCTTCTCAACCGTTTCTCAAGTATACTTGCATATATCTTACCAGGAACACTCAATAGTGATATACCTCTGTAATTCTCACATTCAGTTTTATTTCACTTTTTATATATGGGAACTATGAGAGCTCTGCTCCAATCATTGGGAATTCATCCCTCTGTCCAGGCATTCTGAACTATGCAGTACAGCCATTGTAAGACTTTTATACCACCATACTTCAGCATTTCTGGTCGAATATTATTATTATTATTATTCCTGATACCTCCAAGGAGTCCGAAGACTCATCGCGGGAGGACACCTACAACTGTCTCTACACCTAACCTCTACTACGAATCATCTCGATCAACGCCATCTACCGTCCACCTCCAACACCACCACAACTAGTAATTTTTGTCTGTAAATTGCGTGTGTTCTGAAGGGCCGATTTGTATGTATGCGGGATGAAAATCCCGAGTTTCAGGGAGAAAAAACCCTGCTACCTCCGTATGAGATCGGCTAACTCACCTTCGATTGAAATAGACCAGATAAAGATTCCTCCCGTCGCGACGAGAATCGAACTTAGGCCTATTCCAATCGAAGGGCGCAATGTACCGTCGTTCTTCCAATTGCGCTACGGAGGCGCTATCATCTACTCCTGCTTCCTTTCCACATTTCAAGCCTTTGATGGCTTTTTCTACTTCAAGTATGGATATGTATTCCTGACTGCATGCCTGGTCAGTGTTTTTTATCACTGTGCTGTCATCACTGCTTGTTTCATTTAGCAAATTTTCAAAGTAATTACTCCATACTTCAAGGATATCTATTTCTTCCATTTTCATTTCACCTCTATCATCTCTAACTCCTTTTACAGCACTCTTTCCTCCAATCCTAAGCTTCTTCAACAACCTCCAGAATATTTTGCCATCTTCTTGATATTTATTTTCTATATTCTTGCCAAAGTTCCTCCCATGACTTTTGTTTAGCTAGTTTTACACAGTTTCTTACATTTGTCTCTGTATTCTCTAAGAGCAAAAGGTGACTTTATTTGCCAAGAACTTTTGATATACTTTCTTCTTTTCTTTCGCTTCCTCTTTAACTTCCTGTGTCAACCATGTAGTTCTAATTATTCCATCCTTGCAGACAACTTCACCACATGCCTCTCTAGCTGAATCAATCAGGGTTTTCTTCAAGGCTTGCCACTGAATCTCCAAGGTTTGGTTCCTGTTCTCAAACTCTTTCAATTTTCCTTCAATAATCTTTGTGTATTTTAGTCTACAGTTCACATCTGAGAGCTGCTCAACTTTTATTCGCTTTAAAACTTTCTTACATGTCATTCTTTTCGATATGAAATTCAATTTTATCCTGCTCAAGACTAAATAGTGATCACTTCCAATTTCAAATTCTCTGTAAACTATGGTGTCTCACCAGGAAGAAAACATCACTATCAACAATAACATAGTCAATGAGACTTTTCATCTGCGCGGTTAGCCTAGTGGCTATGCGCTTCACAACCATATGCCTGGGGAAGGAGTGTCCTAGGTTCGATTCCCGTCGGTGACATGAGGAGCTGAAGGATCTTCCTCAGCCCTAGCCAAGTTAGCCAGTCTTGGGCGTGGACAGCAGGGTTTTTTCCCCAGTTTATTCTGGGGTTTTTCATCCCGCAAAGCAGGCAAACTGGCCTTGAGAACTCAACACTACAGGCCATAGGATACACCGGGGCATAAGGCTGACCACCTTATCCTGTAAACGGAGTGAGGTCCGATGATCAATGGACCCTCGACACCGCAAGGTAAAAGAGGGTATAAGGAAGTTGAGATGAGATGAGACTTTTCTTATTCCTTGCCTTTTCTCTCCATGTGAATTTGTGCACATTTTTATGTTGGAACATGGTGTTAGTAATAACCAGTCCATGTCCTGAGCAGAAATCCAGTAGGTATTTGCCATTATTATTAGCTTTGCTCTTTTCTCTAAATTTTCCCAAAACATTTTTGTATGTCTGACAATCACTTCCTACTCTGCTATTTAGATCCTGAACAAGGACCAACTTTTCCTTTTTCATTGTGTCAGTAGCTTTCTCTAAAGCATCAAAAAATTCCTCCACTTCTACCTTATTAGAACCTTCTGTGAGACCATAGGCACAAATAAGTCTCATTGTCCAGTTCCCCATTCTGATATTTGGCCACACTATACTTGAGACTGTCTGCCATTCATGAAGATTAGCGTCATATTTAGTATTGAATAGTATGGCTACTCCTTCTTTTCCTTGATTGTGCATTGCCTGAATATAACATTTTGTATTTATTGCTCAGAAAGATCTCACCAGTTTTTGTCTTGTTTGTTTCAGTCACCCTTATTATGCCTGCCGATATGGTACTTATCTAATTCCCCCACTAGCTCCATTTCTTTGTCATTCAGGCTTCTTATGTTGATAGTCCTGATCTTTAACTCTGGTGATGTTGAGTTGGGGTGTGTTTTCAGATTTGTTCGAGTAGCTGACTTTTCGCTGTTCGCCCTGGCGAAAACAACAAAGGCCTTGTTTAACCGGGCGATGCCCCAGCCGGCATGAAATTTTGTCATGTTGTACCATCATTTTGTATTTTGGTTTAACCAATAGTAATACAATTTGGTTGGCTAAATCCAAATTGCCAGCCCATCCTCGTTCGTTCAGTATCCAGGTAGATACCCAACAGAGTGCACCACGAGAAGGTGAGGATTGGACATTAGGTCAGAAGCCCTGGTCAGTTCTCCGCATTCCTTTAAAGGCTATGTGGTGGTCTCCTCACAGTTATACAGCTTTGACCCTTAAGCACCCCTATGGTTGCATAAAATAAGAGTCTCCCAAACTTGTGGGAGAGAGAGACAGTCATTTCGATTTAAATTCGGCCGATGTAAGAAGGCTTCGCAACTTTCTTTAAAAAGGCGTTCATATTTATACCTGCATCTGTGAAGAAGACAAGCTTTATCGCACTGAATATTATGATTAGTGTCAATGCTATGTTGTGCTATACCAGACTTTTGAGTTTTCATGTATTCGATATATAGGGTGTTTCAAAACGAATGACTCGATTTCAAATAATTATATTTAATAATGAAAATGTGGTACAGTTATTCAAATTTGAAAATTTTCAAATCAGGACAAACCTGTTTGTCCAAAATAAGATACACTGCATTCACATGGTATCTGGTAAACACCAGCTAAAGATAGAGGTGACAGTTTTTCTTTTGTAGATGGCAACAAGTGAGAAATTTTGTTGATAGGAAAATATGTGGGAATAAGATGATACTTCTTCAAAATTCTGCCTATAGTCACTACCCCTATTTATGCAACCATCAATTAAATGATTATCTTTAAAGAATTATTCAATAATATTTTAGTAATTAATCTTCTGGCATGTGGCAACAATTTATTTGGTGATCCACCGACTGTTCTGTACTTTGTATTCCATTCCTTTTAACCATTTGTTCTAGACTGAGGATGTACTGTTATTTTCAGTACGAAATATTTGGACCTTTATTTAATTAAAGTTATTACTGTGGTCTATACGTGTTCTATTATTAATTTACTATGCCACAGGTACCTCTTAAGTTTAATTATATATTTAGTTTAATCCTTTATCCAAGTGTAAGCAAACAAAGTTTGTGCGTGAAGTATTTTCAAGACTGGGGCAATTCGTGGCAAAGGCTTCCACCTTAGTATCACCATCACTGGGTCTGGTTCCCACTGATGAGACCCCAATAAAGGTTTTAACCTTTATTGAGGTAGGGACCTCTGGGTTGTGACCCCTCCCTTAATGCATAGCATTATACATGGCTTCTGGAGAAGCCATGTAAAAGAATGTCCCACTGAAGGATCTCAATGGAAAAGTTCTAGTGTCAACAGAAGAATAATTGGAAAGCTGGAGACAACATTTTAGTCAAATCTTAAACAACAGCAGTGATAGAATATAAACAGAAATAAAAAAAAAGGAGTAGATGAATTAAAAATTGATACCAGCCCACCATCTAAATTGGAGATAAAAAAGCTATTAAAAAAATGAAAAATGGGGAAGTGGCAGGACATGATAGTATCATGGCAGAGGTTCTAAAATCTGATATGACAACAATCACAGATATGCTCTACCCACTATTCCAAGATATCTGGGAAAAAGAGACATTCCCTAGGGATTGGAATACAGGAATAATAGTAAAAATACTGAACTTAAGAAAGGAGATTTGGGAAACTGTAATAATTGGAGGGGGACACAAACCTGCTATGTGTCATCCGCAAAAGTTTCTGCAAAATTATTTAGTATAATCACTTGGTTTATGAATGTTTCTGGTTGTTTTTGTATTGCCAATTTTTGAAACCAGTCACGTTTCATATCCATATAAAAGACATCAAAAATATTGTAAATCTAGCTTTTTTTTTTTTTTTTTTTTTTTAAACAAAAGAAAGAGCCATATGGCTTCTACTACTACCATTAATGCCATCTATCGCTCATCATCACCACCACCAACAACAGTATTTTTTGCATGTAAATTGCATGTGTTCTAACCAGTGGTGCACTCAGGATTTAATCTTGGAGGGGCCGAGCGCTCAGAATTTAACCTTTGGGGGTGGGCCGAGTTGAGTAGATGCTTTGCGAATACACACTACACATCGCATATGACCTATAACTGAGCATCTGCAGTGATCGCTAATTCATAAGTAGCACACAACATAAATAAAAAAAAAATGAATTTTAATTAGGAAAAGATTTTTGGAAATTTTTCTAGTGTTTTTCCTTTTCTTTGGGGATGCCCGGGCCCCTTCCCCCCCCCCCTCTGGGTGCTCCACTGGTTCTAATGGCTGATTTGTCTGTACTTGGGATGAAAAATCCAAGTTTCTGGTTTCTACAATAAACTGGTGCCATAAATTTTTGATGTTAAGATTAGCATTGTATTCTTTACATATTTTATAAGTATGGAGAAGGAACCTTCAACATTGTTTAGGCTTTTAGTATAATCACTTGATTTATGAGTTGGAAGCCAAGCAAATGCTTTTGGCATATATGTTGAAATGCAAAAATAAATAATAATAAAAAAAAAACTAGAATGAACTGTACCAGTGGCACACTCAGGATTTAATCTTGGGGGGGGGGGGGGAGTTGAGTAGACAATTTGCTAGAATACACACTACATATTGCATACAACCTATGATTGAGCATCTACAGTGATCGCCAATACATGATACTCCTCTGGCCCGGCTCGGGCAAACGAAGTAGTGCTCGGCCATGATTCCTGAGAGCTATAGGGTATTCCCACCTTATGTGACTGCTAATTCATAAGTAGTATAGAAATAGAAGACACGACACAACATAAATAAAAAAATTAATTTTAATTAGGAAAAAGATTTTTGGAAATTTTTCTAGTGTTTTTTACCTTTTTCTTTTTTTTAGGAGGGGGGCTTGCCCCCCTTAGGTGCACCACTGAACTGTACTAACATTCCTGTTTTTTTTTTGTAATGAGATTAAAGCAAACATTCCCTAAAAGAGTCGAGTGATAATAACAATTAACCACTAAAAAACAGCATACATACATATATAATATATATATATATATATATATATATATATATATATATATATATATATATATATACACATACATACATACATACATTTAGTCATTTTGCAATAATCCTGATTGTAAGTTGTATAAAAATATTTTCTTCTCATGGAAAGTAAGGGAGTTGGAATGGTATTGTCATCCTGAAAAAAATTCAAACAATTGAAATGTTATATATATATATAAAAATTCAAACAGTTGAAATATTATATATATATATATATATAAATTCAAACAGTTGATATATATATTTATTATTATTATTTTTTTAATTATAAACATAACAATCTTATGTACAGGATTAACCGGTTTTTGGTTCTCTGCAGTCAGGCAGAGAGGTTACATGCTCATACTCTTGTTGAGGTATGTTACATCGAAATATCAGTTATAAGGTGAATTACATTTTTTAAAATTTTTTTTAAATTTCCTACCGGATCCTACATGAGCATCACCACCACAGACAAAACAACACCTTAGATCTTTTCCACTGAATCAACTCCTGGCTGAGCAGGGCGACTGCATCATAGTCCACTTTCCAGCATAGAAGTGACATCATTCCCCCCCCCCAAAAAAGAAAGGGGGAAGAAAGATTTTTTGTGCTTAACAGTGCAAATATTAATCAGCTGTCACTCTCATGTAAATAGATAATATTGTCCTGTAGTAACTGTTATGTTCTTCCACATGTCAGATTTTATGTTCTTATACAGTATCATGTCAAAATAACTGTTAATGGCTTTAATTTAAAAAACAAAACAAAAAACAATTATATATATATCTATATATATCTATATATATATATATATATATATATATATATAGATATATATGTGAAAAGTTTTTTACCTTGGGGATAATATATATTAAGGATACCAAGTAATTTTATAATTTGTTTTTTACTCCTTCTCTGAAGTAAGCAAAACAGTTAAGTTTGCGCCTGAATGTAGTTCAAGTCTAAAGGTAGTGCAACACCAGGGCAACTTGTTGTAAAGGTGGGTAAAGCTCTGATCACTATTCTTAGTATTTCCCATAATGTAAAACACTTCTCACTAGGAGATGTATACTGTTATACATTATGGATGTGTGTGGGGTGGGGTCACTATCCAGACTGGTTTCAACCTTTTTTGAGGTCTCCTTAGTGAGTAGATAGACCCTGAAATACCAAGGTTTTTAGTAATACAGAGCCTTATCAACTTTACCTATACAAGTTGCAACTTGTGTAGGTAAAGACTGAGGAGACCACCCATAATGTATAACAGTATGCATCTCCTAGTGAGAAGTGTTTTACATTATGGGAAATACTAAGAATAGTGATCAGAGCTTTACCCACCTTTACAACGAGTTGCCTGGTGTTGCACCACCTTTAGACTTGAACTACGTTCAGGCGCAAACTTAACTGTTTTGCTTACTTGGGAGAAGGAGTAAAAGACAAAGTTTATAAAATTACTTGGTATCCTTAATATATATATATATATATATATGTGTGTGTGTGTGTGTGTGTGTGTGTGCATGCATACACTACTTGGAAAGAAGTTAAAAGACACGATAGATGTGAGGGAAAAAAACAGCCATGGCACCCACCTTAATATGATGTAGAATCTCCTTTTGCTGCAGTGACCTCAGCAATCCTATGGAGCATACTTTCCATAAGCGTACAATAGCAATCAATGGGAATTTTGAACTATTCTTCCTGTAGGCAAGTAATGGGGTCCCTTGACCTCACTCAACACTCCAGTTCATCCCACAGATGTTCAATAGGTTTGAGATAAGGACTCTGTGGAGGATAGTCAAGTGTGGTGATGTTCACATCCACAAACCATGCAGTTACAGCAGCAGCCTGATGATACAGTACATTGTCTTGTTGGAAAAGAGATAATGATTAGTTCCATAGAAACACCACAAAGTGGAAAGCATGTCCAGAATGCTGAGATACCTCTCAGAGTTCATTGTTCCTGGCACTACAAACAGAAGCCCAAGGCCAAACAAGAAAAAACAGGACCATACCATTACACTGCTACCTCTGAATTTCATAGTTGGGATGCACTCTAGTAAGAGACATTCACTGGGTATCTGCCACACCTGTCCATCTGCTCAATAGAGGATGTAATGTGATTCATCACTCCATAATACAGTTTTCCCAAGCTTCCACATCTCATTGTACAGGCTCTTTGCACCAGCGAAGATGATGCTGCATGTTGGTTCAGGTAATGTGGGCCTGCATATTGCAGTCCTCCATGGAGACCATGCTGTGAGCCTCAGTTCCGAATGGTTTTGCACAGATTCGTGTTCCAGTCAATGTCCAGAATTCTGCATTCAGTGTGTGTTGGCTTTTACTTATTATCCTTCATAGCACCCTATGGTACATTCAGTGAGTGTGGTGAGTCAATCACTGCAGGTAGCACTTGCAGTTGACTCCTGCACTTCCATCTCAGTATGGTATCGCTGATTATTGACCTGGGATGGCCCGAATTGTCAACAGTTTGCTAAAGAGATAGGCCTGCAAGATGGCATCCTATTATAATGCCTCTTTCAGATTCCATCAATTCCATTCTCACTGTCATTTCAACTTGACACAGTTGCACACTTGTAAAAGTCATTGCATCTGCACAGAGCATTATATTCCTCTAATTTGTACTGGCTACAAACACGTGACTCGTAACATGGCATGATGTACATTGCCCATGGGGTTGTTCATTGATTTCTTTCTAAACAGTGTGTGGGAGGGTACACACACACACACACACAGTTATTGCTCAGCATGGTGCCTTAGTAATAAGGTAGGCAACTCAGGTGGCGAATGCTGAGGGCACTGATTTAACTGCACCCACTTCATGCCATGTTGGTGCTCTGCGTTATATTATTATTATTATATAATTATCATCATCATTATTACGTGACACCTACAAGGAGTTCAAAGACTCATTGAGGGAGGACACCTACTCTACGGCTCTTCATCTCCACCAACTAATCCCTCAAAATATAGCGAACTGCAACTACCATCATCACTAAACCAACGCCATCTACTGCCCACCACCACTAGTATTTTTTATGTTTTCTCAAGACAGATTTGTCTCTATGCAGGATGAAAAACCCGAGTTTCCTGCAGATATCTCATGAACATAGCAGCTCCAATCTAGTTTTGTGAGGTTAGAACTGTTGTTTGTTATGATGCACAAATGGATTCAGGATTGGCTGACTGATAGGTATCAGAGAGTTGTGTATGATGGAGCAATATCAAGGAAGCAGAAGGTTACAAGTGGGATTCCACAGGGCTCAGTACTGGGACCTGTATTGTTCAACCTTTATATCAATGATATTGTCAATGGATTGCAAGGGGACATTCAGTTGTTTGTGGATGATGTGAAGCTGGGAAGGGTTATCAGTAATAGTGAAAATGTGGCAGCCCTGCAAGAGGATTTGAATAAATTAGACAGATGGGCAAATGAATGGGGAGATGTCAGTTCAATGCAGCAAAATGTAAAGTCTTGAGGTTTGGGATCCATCGATGGGAGGACGCATACTTGATTGGAGGAGTTGTACTGGAAGAGGTAGGGGAGACAAGAGATCTGGGGGTGATGATTGATAGAAAACTGAAATTCAGGAGCATATTGCAAAAGTTGTAAGGTTAACTCAGAGGATTGCTGCAGTACTGAGAAGGACGCTGACCTGAAGAGATAAAAAAGTTATCATTCCGTTGTTTATACAACATATAAACAACGGAATGATAACTTAGTCTAAGTGTGGTCTGATCAGGGTCTTATGACTCTGATCAGACCACACTTAGACTGTTGTTCTCAGATTTGGTCCCCAGGATTTGAAGGGGATAAGTTGACTGTGGAAAGGGTACAGAGGCAGATAACAAAGATAGTTTCAGGACTGTACAATATGAGTTATGAGGATCGACTGAGGAATGTGGACTGCAGAGTTTGGTGGATAGAAGGAAAGGTGATATGATCGAGACTTTTAAACTGTTGAGAGGCAGTTACAGGGGTAGACATTGGAGAGTTCTTTCACTTGGTGGAATGGCAGGAAGGAGCGATGACAAAGGGCCATCCCTGGAAGTTATGACAGGAGGCTGTCTGCAAGAGGATGAGGAGTGGGTTTCTTTGCATGGAGGGTGGTTGAACCTTGGAATGCATTGCCTGAGAGAGTGGTTGGAGCGGAAAGGTCAATGAGTTCAAGTAGTGGTATGATAAACTTTGTGTTTCTTAAAAACGACCTTCCACGATGAGTCTTTTGACTCCATGGAGGCCTGGATTATAAGAATAAATAATAATTTGAGAAACTAGCATGGTATTTTATTTGCTTTATTATAGTCCCCCAGCAATTGAATCAAAATTATAAAAAAGAAAAAAAAATTAAAATTTTAATATAGAAAAAGAAGAAACGCAAGTCAATTGTTGAATGAAGTCTTCTAAATTTGTGAAATCATTGTTTTCTTGAACTGAATGATATGAAATGGAAGAAGAATCAATAAACAACAATGCAGAATTAATGAACATCATTGAAGAATGTTGTAGCCTAGTCATTTTTAGAGAATCAACATCATATTGATGAAACCTCAGACTGAATTTGTTAACATTAATATGCTGCTATCATTCAAAATTGAGAAAGATATGAACTGAACTGTATCAGTTGACTTCAGTGATGTAGTTAGTTGGTCGAAGTTGACCACACAAGGAGAGAATGTGTACAATAGAAAAAGGTATCTATGTAGATTATTCACAAAGTAAAAGAGAAGACCTTCATTTAGTGAAGGATTACTTTTCAAGAAACTCTCATATTGCAATAATTGGTTGATTTATTCTAAAAAGTACAATTCTGTATTTTGCTTTGTTGGCATTTTTTATGCTAAAAAGACAACAAAAGTCATTGCACTTACTGATCGCAATAGAGGATTTAATTATAGCGAAAATGTACAAAAGAAAAATCAGTGAACATGGATGTTATAAGAAAGAATAACATCTCATTATTCTTTTTTTAATGAAGAAAAAAAAAAGAATAATGAGATGTCATTATCATCAAATTCTTCACATGCACCCTCAAGGGGTGTACAGGATATGATAGTACAACATGAAAAAATTACATCATTTTACCAACTTCCTATCTACGATCTTCCTCCAAATCAATTTGTTACAAGACATCAACATTATCAGATCTTATATTTCTATCTTCTAAGGCACTTTTTACTGTATCAATCCATCTATATCTTGGTCTTCCTCTGGGTCTTTTTCTTGCCAACCTGATAGAGAACACTTATTTTGCTAATACTTCCTCTCCCATTATGTTTAAGTGACCAAAAACCTGAGATTAGCCGTTCTAACACATTCCTGGATGCTAACAATGTCAAATTCTTTTCTAATATCCTCATTTTTAATATAATATTGACATTGATGCCATCTATTCGTACCCCTAACTTTCTCAGGACTCTGATATCTGCAGTCTCTAGTCTTTGGTCAAGTGTTTTACTTCTAACCCAGCTCTCAGATCCATAAGAATCAACAAAGCTGGTATGGTAGGAAGTCAATTGAATAAATGTATATGAAATCAGAAAGAAATCAGTTAAAACACTAAATTAGCTGGATACAAGACAGTGTTTTAACTAATTTCTTTCTGATTTCATATACATTTATTCAATTGACTTCCTACCATACCAGCTTTGTTGATTCTGTTGTCTATTTCCATATTTAATTTACTGTCATCACTAAAAATTGTGCCTAAGCAGCTGAAATGTTTTACTATAGATTCTCCATTCACAATGCAGTTGATATTTTCAATGCTTCTGCCTGTTTTCATTGTCTTGTTATTGCTGATCTTCATGCCATATCTAGTACAACAGTTATTCAATTTAGTAAGAGAATCTTGCAGATTTGTAGTGGATTCATTTAAAAGTATAACATCATCCACATAAAGCAAAGAGCTGACATTAACATATCCAATTTTGATATCAGGTTATATACTACTTTTCTTCATAATGTGATCCATATAGATAATGAATAACAGAGGGGATAATGTACATCCTTGTCTGACACCAGATTTAACATTATACCATCTTCTTATACTTCCTTCAATTCTAACTGCTGAATTACAACTCACGTAAAGACTAAGTATTGCTTGATATAATGCCCCATTGACACCATACATCTGTAGCATTTTGAATAGCTTCTCTCTTGGCACCTTGTTATATGCTTTTTCCAGATCTACAAAACTTAAATACAGATTTTTGTTATTATTATTATTATATGACACCGCCAGAGAGTCAAAGGACTCATCGAGGGAGGACTCTACAACTCCATCTCCACCATTCAATCACCAACTGACTGCAACTACACCAACGGTATCTACCGCCGACCACCACTGGTATTTCCACAGACAATCACAAACATCCACGCCCATGGCGGGATTCGAACCCGCAGCCTTTTGGCTGGAGAGAAGGTACGCTATCCACTCAGCCAACTATATTCCCATTATTTCTTAACAATTTGTCATAAAGTGAAAATCTGATCCTGACAGCCTTTATTTGGCCTGAATCCAGCTTGTTCTTCACCAAGCTTCTCTTTCACAATCCTTCACAACTGTTTCTCAAGTATACTTGCATAAATCTTACCAGGAACACTCAGTAGAGAAATACCTCTGTAATTCTCACATTCAGTTTTATTTCCCTTTTTATATAAGGGTACTATGAGAGCTCTACTCCAATCATCTGTATTTCGTCCCTCTGTCCAGGCCTTCTGAACTATGCAGTGCAACCACTGTAAGACTTTTATACCTCCATACACAAGGCATGTCATTTTCTTGGAGTAACATAGGTTGAATGAATGATATATTGGAAGCTAAGAAGTTTCATATGGCATCTCTATACAAAGAAGGCCAAACTCAACAGTTTATACCTAAGGAAATGAAATGTTCTCAAGCAAAAGGACCTCCTAAATGAGTCTTTGACTCCATGAGGTCTTGGGATAATAATAAAAATTTATAGTATAACCAAGTGGAAAAACTTTCTATAATTTAAAAATTTTGCAAAAGAAAGCAAAAGTCATGGCATTTAAAGGTCAAGATCATATTAGATCAAAAATAATCATAGAAGATAAAATAATACAATAGGTGACACAGTTTAATTATTTACATTTATAATATATCTAAAAGGCAGGTATATAGAACCAAAAAATAGAGAAATTTCAGAAAATGTGTGGAACAATTAATAGAACGTGGAATAAAAAAAAAAAGGTTATAAAGTAAAATTTTAAAAATGAGAGTTTTAAGTGCAAATGAAGGATTCACATAATCATATAAAAAATGAAGACATTAGAAGAGAGCTGGGCATTTACAAGGAAAGACCAAGGAATATAGTGAGAAATGGAAAAAGCATTTATATAGTGGAAAGATATTGGCTACCAAATGGATAAATGTAGACTAAGAGAGAGAGAGAGAGAGAGAGAGAGAGAGGAAGACTAACTGCAAGATGCTAAGAGTAGTGAAACCAGAACATGCAAAATACATAATCCTTGATCAGAAGAAATTTCAGGAGAAATTGTCTGCAGACACCAAGGCTGCTGATGTCTATCCATCATAATTAAATGTTATAGAAGAACATGGCTACATTCTATTCTGATGAAACAGGACTCTGTTGTTGTAAACTTCATCTGACATTTGCTTGTAAATACAATGAATGAAAGACATAGGACTTTAAGCAATGGACAGGATGACATTACACAGAGATTTCTGAGGAATGTGGGTGGGAGTCACTTTAAAAAAAAAAAAATGGAGATGCTTTAAGCCAATGTAGGCTTCCAATAAAGAAGTTAGATCTCATATCCTAAAGACCTCAAAACATCATGCCATAGTGAGAATTAAAACCACAGCTCATTATTTGGAGAAAAGAAGTGATATTCACTTGGCCAACCAGTCTAGCAACTTGGCAGATAGATGAAAAAGGAAGGATATGCTGACTTGATTGGGTGAGTGGTTAGTGTACATTTTCCAATCATTTTTATCTCTCCATCCCTTTATAAAAGCATCTCCCTCACTGACTTCCTTATCCAAAATACACATATTTTAACTATATTATACTAAATTATTGTATTCATTTTATTTATTCACTTAGTACTAAATTCTCTTATCCAGTGTATATTCTTGTGCATAAAAAGTTTAGGACATTACTGGTGCAAATTCACTGCTATACTTGTTTTATTCTTTGCGAAAGTTAAAATTGCTAACTTCCTAATTCAAAGAAATATATTTGCTTGCCAGTGGGATTTAAGGTAATCATTGTTTTGGATAATGATTCTTAATTGAAAGATTTGTTTTAATTCTTTTTATGGAATTTACCTGTTTTGGAAATGGCTTGTTCAGTTGGTAATCATGCTTTTGATCATAATCAGAACTAGTTACAGACTCTTGAAACATTGTGGTATATTTTTTTGGCTCATGAAGAGGATCTTCCATTGAAGACCTAAAAAGATGTACTTCATATATATAAATATATAATGTAATTAAAACAAAAATGCAAATAAGTTGATAAAAATAGCACCTTTGTTATTGAATCCCTAAAAATTTGAAAAATAATTTTAAAAAAATATTTTAGAGACTTCCTTCTACTTGAAACAGAAATGTGCATTTTAGAACAGTTGTATGCTAAATATGTTTTTATACTTGCAATATTGAAATAAAATGCTAATAATGAAAAAATTACAGTACTGTAATTTTACATGGTATCACTGCAATGAAGTTATTTCATTATACTGCTGTAATTTGCATGAGAATAAAGTATTTTTTTTTTATTGTTATTAAAGTTTCTTTATCACCAGGTGACTTATTCACTGCAAAGGCCTTCAAAACATCATGCCACAGTGAGAATTAAAAGTGACTTATTATGAAGCAAATCATTACTGTACTTTCAAATCTGTTATAGTATTAGTATTACTTCCAAGCCTCCATCGAGTTAAAAGACTCATTGCGGGAAGTTGAATACCACAGACTACAATAACTATCATGCCGCATCTTGAACACTACTTAATGTTGGAGCACTCGGTACCCGTTACAGCAATGCATTCCACTAGTTCGCTGCCTGCCAAGCAAGAAACCTCTTTTTTTCACCTCTGTCTTCACATGACCCTTGTGCAGCCTCCAGGAATGACCTCTAGTCAGCCCTGGAGGCTGTACAAGGAAGCATATCCTACATGGGAATTCTTACATATCCTATCCAATAATTCCCCTGTGTCTATTTGGTAGGCTCCTCTCACCAGTTTATATGCCAAGCTCTGAAGGCCACATTCCATGAATCTGTCCTCATATTCAATATTTCAGTCGTGAAAGAGTCTTTGTTATTTGCCTCTGCACTTTCTCCAATGTTTTCCTATCACTGATATAGTCAGGTGACCAGATTTGTGCACAGAAATCCAAATGAGGCCTAATTAGCAACTTATAAAGTGGAGTTATCACTTCTTTACATGTCAGTATTCATTGCATTATAGCAGCAATTTTTGGGGAACCCTTTCAACTTTAATGGTGTATCCTCTGAACTTCATTTCCATATCCTCCAAGATGCCCAGATCTTCCTTCACCTCCTGAAGCAAAGTTCTTCCAATGGGGTAAACCTCATTCCATCTTCTCTAGACAAAGGGCATAACTTTACACTTAGCAACATTGAAATGATATTCCCATTCTTCTGCCCAAGCTACATTCTGCCTCTCTTACATCTTCATCACTGCACTTGATGCTACTGACTTGAATTCTCCCTTATGCAGTGGCATTGTTTTTCCTTCTTTCTGCTCTTCTGGGACTGTGCCTCTTGCCTGACTTTTGTTGAACAGCCAATCAAGGGTACAGCAGCTCTTTTGCACATTCCTTTAATATACATGGCGATATCCCATCCAATCTTACAGCCTTATTAACATCAGGGTTACTTAAAATTCTAAACACTTCCCATTCTTGTACTGTCAGCTGTCTTTCCTCCTCCTCCCTATTGCTATTCAACACTACTCTTAGCCCTCTACATGAGAATAAGGTATTTTTTTTCAAATTAAAGTTCATTATTACCAGCCAACAATTGTATTTATTCACTACAATAACAAATCATTACTGTGCTTTCAAATCTGTTATAATATTACTTTCAAGCCTCCATGGAATCCAAAGACTCATTGTAGGAAGTTGAATACACAATTGATTCCCTCATATCCTCTGCATCTAAACTCATCATGTTAACATCAAACATATAACTTTCATCAGATTTGCCATGAATTCTTTCATGGCCTTGTTAGACTGTTTTTTCACTGCTGTGATATAAACTCTGAAGTCAGATAAGTGTCAATTTAGGCAGATCCACAACCAGCTATAGTATTCAGGGCTGGCCATCTCAGGGGGTGCAGTGGGTGCAATGCACCCGGGCCTCATGATCGAGTGGGCACATTCCGTACACATTCGTGGAAACGTATTTTTTATTGTTATTTTATTTTTTTCTTCTTCTTCTAATTTTGCTTATAACTAAAGGGATTTCATCAACGGAATTTTAGGGCCCCCGGTAATAATAATTTCATTGTATTTCTCTATTAGGGTTTTTCCTTCACCCTTTTGATGCGTTTATGCAGTGTATAAAAATTAACAAACATGATTTCGTTTTTACCCTAAAATGCTAAATGCCTGATTCATTATTAGTTTTTTACTAATCTGTTACACATTTATATCATTTGGCTTGTTATCAAAACCGTTAAAAAAATATTTATTATATTCTTTATATACGGTTAGTCTAGACCGGGGGTGGACAACCCTTAACATGCCTGCCAAACGTGGCACGCCAATGACTTTTTTCTGGCACACAACCCAGGACTCATCTTAAAAATAATTAAATAAAAAAATACATTTCAAACATCTTCGCTGACACATCTTTTAACTTAATATAATACAATTTTATTAAGTACAGCTATACCAAATAAAAATGCAATAATTAATTAAATTCTATCAACTGTTTCATAATAATAAGTAATAAGAAAATTAGAAACAAACATCCTATTTCCAAGCCATCCATATATATCCGCAATATACTGATGTACAAGTTTTGTCCTGTTCAGTTGTTGCATTATTCGTCAGGCATCCAGACGTGGCAGGGCTCCTTTACCATCATTCGATATATCTTTTCATGTTTCATAAAGAACGTATCCGTTTTCTAAAGTGTATTTGGATTTGGATTTTATTAAATCGTAAGTCATTAAAATATGGATTGGAAGTATTTATTGTCCATTAATATGTTTCACTTATTAGATATAAAAGGAAATTTCCTTTACATCGATTTTCGGAAACTAAAGTTTTCAGGTTTTTTTCGTAAAATCCCCATATATTGCAATTGCTATTTCCTGCCTAGAGAGCAGTTTCCTTGTGTGCATCCTACCCAAATAGCACCATCTGCTTTCCCATTATTTCAAGCAAAAATTAGCAGTAATTTACAAGACTTGAGATACTTAATGAACAATCCTTCACGAATGACTAATGAACAGACAGCCATGGTACTAAGCCAGTAAAGATACGTGCATATGATTGGTGCGGTATTAACAAAAGACCACGCAAGTCAAAGATAAAAGTCAGCAGACAATTTTTGAATCAAAATGCTAATTCTCTTCAACTAAATTCAATATCTGAAAGTGCCATAGCAATATTCACTATATATTTCCTAGCTTTAACACGTTTACAAATTTTATCACTTTCTGTTGATTTTTATTGTTGCTCTGCATTTGAGCTGGGGGAACAGACTCCCATACATCTAGTTTTTAGTGTTTGCCAGTGTAGCATATGGTTTTGCTTGCAGCTAAATAGCATAGTTTGGGGGAAGGGACATGCAATTCATTAGTTAGTGCCATTTTTATCCCAGCTATCTATAATTGCACTATTTGTTGAGAAATATATTACACAGACTGCAAATGTTTGTACCTTATTCAGTGATACAATAAAATGACCTGCTTTTACTTGTGTCTGCAGACGTATTGCCTAGTATGGAGGGCGCATGGTTTGCCATGAGAAGCGAGTCACTATTGCCATGAGGTGAACATTATTAAACTTTTTTTTTTCTGTGCGAGGTTACGCGAAACTTTTCAATTTCTTTTTTTCGGAAAGTAAAATCAGGGTGCGAGTTATACGTGAGGACCAGTTATATTCCAGTAAATACGGTAAGTTATTTTTAAAGCTATGTGAAATGTATTATGAATATTCAGGATTATGAAGTGTTGTCTGCACGTGATTAGATCTCAACTACGTTAATTTCAACTCGGTTAATAGTGATAGATAAGGGTGAAACTGATGTACTGAAGTAAACAAACAAAAAAAATAAACTCTTTCCTTGAGTGTTTCTAAAATTTTGTAAGATTGTAAAAAGTATGTACATATTTAACTTTTTGTTAATTCATGGGATAAAAATATTTAATATTATTTACTCATTCGACAGGCAAGGCCTAACCCATAATGTCCATACCAAGAAAGTATCCCTCTGAGTGTCAAAAAAGAAAATCAGCAGCAAATAAAAAAGAAGAAAAGCAAAATCTCAAAAAGTCACGAGTAGATTTGTTTTCATGGCTACAAAATAAATCTAACAACGAAATTGCTACGACTTCAGCAGTTGCGATTCAAACTTCAACTGAAGAGGAAAACTCTAAACAAGCTACACAACTTTTCAACGAAAATGTATAGGATTCGTTGAAAATTATACAAATTATACAAACGTTTTGGATACAGCAAATAACGGTTAAAACAATAATAACGATGGTGATCAAGTGAATATAAATGATCCAGGTTTGTGGCCTAATATTATAACTGATAAATTTAGATTATTTTGTGTTAAAACCGGACCTTAATAACATCATCAAGATGCATTTTTTAAGAATGTTGAAGGTAGATCATTTTCTACATCGTACTATTTAAAAAAAATGCCAAATGTATTGTTGTTTATTATTTTCCAAAAGTTGAAAAGATCAATCAACATGATTTATATATGGTTTTAATAAATGGACAAAACTGTCATCTGTAATTCGAGATCATCAGCTTTCTGTTGGTCACTTTAATTCTTTTATTGCTTGGCAAGAATTATTAAAAAGTTTAATTTATGTTCGACTGTTGACAGAACAAATCAAATTAATATAAATAAAGAAACGGAACGTCTAAAATTACTATTCCAAGAGACCTCAATAAAGGTCGAAACTAGTCTGGGTAGTGGCCCTTCCCTTAATGCATAACATCAGACATATCCGCAAGGAGATGTGTTTTGCATTATAGGGGAGATACTGAGATAGGAGTGTTGGTAGCTTGCTCCACCTTTGCAACGAGTGGCCTGGTGTTGTACCACCTTACCCCAGTCCTGAAGATACTTTCAGGCACAAACTTTGTTTGCTCACACTTGGAAAAAGGATTAAACTAATTTTATTATACTCTAACCAAGTGAAAAATAAACTTTCAACATCTTTCTCTAAATCCAGAGTAATTTATTAAAAAAAGGGTGGCACATCATTTGGCAACTCCTATAGGTAGAGATGACCTGCTAATGCTTCTGCCTGGTATCTCCACTTGGGCATGGCTCCCACTGAAGAGACCTCAATAAAGGTCGAAACTAGTCTGGGTAGTGGCCCTTCCCTTAATGCATAACATCAGACATATCTGCAAGGAGATGTGTTTTGCATTATAGGGGAGATACTGAGATAGGAGTGTTGGTAGCTTGCTCCACCTTTGCAAGGAGTTGTCCTAGTGTTGTACCACCTTACCCCAGTCCTGAAGATACTTTCAGGTGCAAACTTTGTTTGCTCACACTTGGAAAAAGGATTAAACTAATTTTATTATATTCCAAAGAATTGTAGATGTAATTCTATTTTTAGCAAGTATTGTGTCATTTCGAGGATCTCATGAAACAAAGGAACGCCGAATAATGGAAATTTTTTAAGTTTAACAGAATTATTAAGTAAATATGATCCTATGCTAATGGATCATGTAAACAGAATTAAAAATACGAAAAAAAAAGAATTGTGCATCATGTGGCACATATAATGGAAATTTTTTAAGTTTAATAGAATTATTAAGTAAATATGATCCTATGCTAATAGATCATGTAAACAGAATTAAAAATACGAAAAAAAAGAATTGTGCATCATGTGGCGCATAGATTTCAAGAGGAAATTATTGCTGCATTAGGTAATGAAGTCCTTAATAAAATTAAAGACGATATAAAAGCAGCCATATATTACAGTATCCAAATGGATTGTACGCCTGATATTTCTCACAAGCAACAAACTTCAATAATTATTAGATATGCAAATTTTGTAGACAAAAAATTAATTATAAATGAATCATTTAGAGGACTTATTGACGTATCTGATGTGACTGGTGAAGGACTAGCAAATTCGCTTTTAAAAAGAATAGGTGAGCTTGATTTACATATTATGAATTGTAGAGGGCAAGCATACGATAACGGTAGAAATATTAAGGGAACATATAAAGGCGTTCAATCTACAATAATTAGTTTAAACTCTCATGCAATTTATGTACCTTGCTTATCACATTCTTTTAATTTGATAATTTGTGGTGCTGCTTCCAGTAGTATATATTGTAAAAAAATATTCGGAATATTTAACTTTTATAGTGCGTATATAAGGTGGGAAATTATACAAAAGCATTTAAATATTACGCTTAAACCATTATGTGATACTCGATGGGAAGCCAAAATAGACACGTTCAAAGCAGTGTATACACAGTTTGAACAATAATAAATTTAGTTTAATCCTTTATCCAAGTGTGAGCAAACAAAGTTTGCGCCTGAAAGTATCTTCAGAACTGGGGTAAGATGGTACAACACCGGGCAACTCTTTGCAAAGGTGGAGCAAGCTAACATCCTATCTCAGTATCTCCAATAATGCAAAGCACATCTCCTTGCGGATATGTATAATGTTATGCATTAAGGGAAGGGCCACTACCCAGGCCGTTTGGCAACTCCTATAGGTAGAGATGACCTTGCTAATGCTTCTGCCTGGTATCTCCACTCGGGATTGGCTCCCACTGAAGAGACCTCAATAAAGGTTGAAATTAGTCTGGGTAGTGGCCCTTCCCTTAATGCATAACATTATACATATCCGCAAGGAGATGTGTTTTGCATTATGGGAGATAATGAGATAGAAGTGATGTTAGCTTGCTCCTCCTTTGCAAAGAGTTGCCCAGTGTGTACCACCTTACCCCAGTCCTGATTATACTTTCAGGCGCAAACTTTGATTGCTCACACTCGGATAAAGGATTGAACTAAATTTATTATAGTCTAACCAAGTGAAAAATAAACTTTCAACATCTTTCTCTAAATCCAGAGTAATTTAATAAAAAGGTGGCACACCGTTTGGCAACTCCTATAGGTAGAGATGACTTTGCTAATGCTTCTGCCTGTAAACAACCTCAGGAACAAGTGCAAATCCCTCCCCCCCCCTGCAAGCAGAACAGCACCTTGCATATACAGATGCTGACAAAGCCGAAGCCATAGCAAGAAACCTAGAGAAACAATGCAGTCCTGCATATCAGAACCTAAACATCAGCCACGTATACAAGATCCATCGTAAAGTCAGGTTTACAGTAAATCGTCCCGACATCAATCCAAGTCCTATAATGCCTACTTCACCTACCGAAATAATTGGCATCATCAACCATCTCAAGATCAAAAAAGCCCCAGGTCCTGACGGCATCACTAACCAAGTCATCAAGGCACTTCCACGCAAAGCCATAGCACATCTGGCAAACATCATAAACTCCATCCTCAAATTGCAGCACGTCTCCCAGTCATGGAAAATAGCTGACATCATCTCAATTCACAAACCAGGCAAAGACCCACACCTACCTGAAAATTACCGTCCCATCAGCCTGCTATCCAATTTAGGGAAAATAGCTGAGAAAATCATCCTCATCAGACTCCAAGATCATGTCAACCAACTAAATATTCCAGAAGAACAATTTGGATTCTGCCAAAATCACAGCACCACCCATCAAATCCATAGACTGGTAGAATACATCACCACAGGATTCAATTGGAATCAACACACTGGAGCTGTCTTCCTAGACATCTCAAAGGCCTTCGATAAGATCTGGCACCAAGGCCTCCTCTACAAACTTATCATCGCTAACCTTCCACTAAACATGATACACCTGATCAAATCATACCTCTCCAACAGGAGGATGCAAGTCAAAATCAGTGAAACAGTCTCAACCCAACGGAAAATCCTCGCTGGAGTTCCTCAAGGATCACCGCTAGCCCCGATCCTGTTCAACATCTATATGGCAGACATCCTTCAAAATCCTCTCATATCCACCATCGCCCTTTATGCAGATGACACGGCTATTCTAACCAGATCTCATCAACCACTTCTCGTTACCAAAAAACTACAAGACACCATCCTGAATCTAGAAAAATGGTTTAAAGACTGGCGACTACAATTAAACCTCCAGAAAAGCAACGATACTCTTCACAAGGAGATGAGCATCCCCCAAAGGAGACATCACCCTGTTCAACTCTAAAATTCCCTGGAAAACAAGCAAAATACCTCGTAATACTTCTCGATAAGCGATTATGCTTCAATAGCCACATCAAGAGCACATGCACCAAAGCTTCAAAAGTTATCGCCCAGCTATACCCCTTGATCAACAGACACAGCAAACTAAGCTCAAGAAATAAAATACTACTATACAAGACAGTGATCCATCCCATAGTCATATACGCTTCCCCAGCCTGGAGCCATACCCCCAAGACAAACATCCTCAAGCTGCAAAGACTACAGAACAAATGCCTGCGAATGATTCTGGATGCTCCGTGGTTCATCAGGAATGCCCAGATCCACCGGGACATAAATATCCCCTACATCTCTCCACTATTACGCTCCCTAGCAGAAAAATTCTTTATGAAGACATCTATCCATCCAAACCAACTGATACAACAAGCCGGAAACTATGACGGTAATGACTACTGGAAACATAAAAGACCGAAAGCCATCCTATCACCCAACGACGAATAACCACTTCTGACCACTCAGGGCGAGCTAAAATAGCTCACAAATCTCTCCCATCACTGCTCCCGAAACAGACAACAGGGAATATGAAAAGCGTCAAGCTTCACCCTCTGCACCATATATGTTCTGCGTCCTGCATCCTGGTATCTCCACTCGGGCCTGGCTCCCACTGAAGAGACCGCAATAAAGGTCGAAACTACTCTGGGTAGTGGCCCTTCCTTTAATGCATAACATTATACATATCCGCAAGGATTTGTGTTTTGCATTATGGGAGATACTGAGATAGGAGTGATGTTGTCTTGCTCCACCTTTGCAACGAGTTGCCCGATGTTGTACTCCCTTACCCAAGTCCTGAAGATACTTTCAGGCTCAAACTTTGTTTGCTCACACTTGGATAAAGGATTAAACTAAATTTATTATAGTCTGACCAAGTGAAAAATAAACTTTCAACAGTTTGAACAAATGTATAATGCTTTAGAAGAATTTATTGGTGCAATTAACAATAATACAGCAGTATCCGAAGCTAAAAACTAGATTCATTACAAGAAATGCCATTTATTTTAAGAACTTATTGGTGTGGTTTACAATATAGTCAAAAATTAATAGTATCAACAAACTATTTCAAGCAAAAACAATTGTTCTTGGCTCTGCTTTTAATTAAAAATGAAATCCAAAATTTAAGATCAAAATTTAACACATTTTTAGATGATAGCACGCAGAAATGATAGCAGAGCCAAGAACAATTGTTTTTGCTTGAAATAGTTTGTTGATACTATTTTCCGAAGCCTTCCCTGAAAAAAGAATTCAAAAAAAAGGAAGAAAAAAAAAGAGAAAGATTATTTTCTGAACTAGCAGAAGATGAAGTTTTACTAAACCCAGTAGGGGAATTTAGATGTCACTTTTTCAACGTTGTGATTGATATGTAATTGCACAAATAGATGAGAGATTTAAAAATATACTCAATGTTATTTCTTATTTTTAATTAATCACTGATATAAAAACATTAGAAAAAAATGAACTAGCTAACCGCTCAAAGGATTTTGTAAAATATTATAGTAATGATGTAAATGAAGACTTAATCTAGGAAATTGATTTGTTACAAGAATTGATCTTGGACCAAAAAAATTAAATAATGCGCAAGACATATTGCAATATATATTAAA
Organism: Typopeltis vanoorti; assembly: GCF_054136105.1. Classification (NCBI taxonomy): domain Eukaryota; kingdom Metazoa; phylum Arthropoda; class Arachnida; order Uropygi; family Thelyphonidae; genus Typopeltis; species Typopeltis vanoorti. The sequence goes on along the minus strand of NC_143550.1, from coordinate 100,424,615 downwards.
TAATAGTTTTAATGAACTATTTCCAAATGTGCTAACTGTATTGAAAATTTTCTTTACGTTACCAGTTACTATAGCAAGTGCAGAGCGTTCTTTTAGCAAACTAAAATTTATAAAGAATTATCTTCAGTGGTCAAGTATGTGCGAAGAATGCTTAAATGCACTTGCTATATTAAGCATTGAAAAGGAAATTGCCAAAAATTGTAATTTTTCGGAAATGATTAATGACATAGCAAAAAAAAAATCGCACATTTAAATAAATATGTCTTAAGCAATATACATGTTAGTAAAACTTGGCTCCTAAATAGTAAACCTATTTATTTTTTTATGTGTTTAAATTAATTTTTTTATTACTTTAAACAATAATTAATTGTAAATAGTTGTTGTGCGCTAGTTGGTGAGGCAGGTTACTTTTGTTTGTGTGAAATATTTATTTATTTTAATTATTGAATACTCTTGTTTTGTGTTCAGTAAATGTTATGTTAACCTGTTGTATTTGGAATGTGTTTTTTTTTTTTTTCCTGTGCCAAAATCATTTGCAGGTAAGAGGTTTTACAATACGTTTATTTCGAAAAAGGTTTCTTGCACCCGGGCCCCTTTATAGAGAAGGCCGGCCCTGGGTCTGGCCAACATGCTGCTATGTTTCACTCACATGGAATTGGTATAAAGAATCTCATAAGGAAAATAGTTTAAGTTAAAGATGCCAAGAAATTATATTCTTGGTTTCGTCTTTTATCGAAGTATAGGGTTCCCATAATGTTTTACTAAAATCTGGGACATTCTGAAATTTTTACTTACCCCCCCCCCCCCGACATTTTTTTTAAAAAAACAGGACGCGCTAAAAATTAAGAAAACCAAAAATAAAACTATTATATATGTTGCACTTTAAATTAAATACTGCTATAAACATACATTAACATTAAATCCACTTTAAAAAAGGATTATTAATCACAAAAATATTCAATTAGAAAAATATTTATCAGATTTATGGACCTGTTCAAGAATTTTTTTTTCTTTTGATATTTGATCATAGAACTAAGCAAAAGAGAAACTGCCAAAATTTATTATAGAAATTCTTAAAATATGTCTTTACAATGATTAAAGATTTTACTGTCTCAATTTTAAGTCTGTTTCTTTCATCTGTCCAGAGTGCATTTATTAATGAAAAAATACATTCAACAGCTGCATTAGTTCCTGGCAGTGCTAAACAAAAACTAACTAGGCATATAATACTCCCAGAATTTATACCCTGGTTTGTAAAATGAGCGAACATTTCACACCATTTATCACTGACACTTTGATCCTTCTGTTCACTCCACACTTCAAATTTGCATTCACAATATTTTTTCACACACACAAACTCATCAAATAAGTCCTCTTCATTCACAGTAAAACTTGGTGACATTGTCTGCATGAATATGTAGCTTTCTTGTATGTTCTTTCAAGTCACAGGATCCTTTCCCTTCAAATTAATCCAATCCATAGACTGAAGAGGTGTGAGAAAGGGTGTACACCACTCCTGAATGTATTCAATACAGGTGCAGTAGAAATCTACTGCATAGCTTTCAAACTTTTCAACTGTTATGTGTCCTTCTTTTTCTAATTCTTGCAACTGTTTTCTCACAGTAGTTGTAAGAAACTTTTCTGCCTTCCTACAATTTAATTTTCCACCAGTTTAATCTAACAGATAAGCTTAGATGTTGACGGTTATTCGTGACTTATTTTTCACGGTATTAACAACACCACATAATTTTATCAAAGAGATGTTTCATTAACTGCTTATATTTCGCTGATTTTAACTCAACATCCTCAGAGCACAACACACTTGTACACACGACAGTGTGTGAGTGAAACAATCACTCACTCAATGCGTGTACAAGTGTCTTGTGCTCTGAGGATGCTGAGTTGAAAATCAGCGAAATATAAGCAGTTAATGAAAGATCTCTTTGATAAAATTGTTTGGTGTTGTTAATACCCTGAAAAATAAGTCATGAATTTCCACCAATTTCTTTGTTTCATCCTTCACTTCAATTACTGTTGTTTTTTAAAACATTTAATGGTATCATAAAAGGTTTTTAACTGGCTTGCAAGGAAATGCAGGAGTGTAATTGAAAGTGGATTTGCAAAGAAATTTTTGAGACTGATAGGACCTTTGTCAATAGAAAGAAAATATGAATTCACTGAAGGGAACATGTCAATAACTCTCTGGATTGCAGGCAAAAGAGAGAGCCATCTTGTGCTACCCAAAACAGTTTTATGCTCTGTATTTGTGAATTTGCAAAATGATTTAAGTTCCTCAACTCCTACACAATATACGTGGAAATGTTGGTAAATCTTGTTAATAATTAACTGAAGATCAATAGGTAAGCAATCTGAAGCAGTCGGCACAGCATTATTTTTCGCATGTGCAGGTGTTGGATTCTGATTATATAGAGATTAGAGTAATTATTATTTGGTTCAGAATCCAACATGATCTTCCATCACAAAGGCTAGACTTGTAAATATTATTTAATGTAAACAACTTATTTTACAATTTAATATTCATATAACTACTTTAATTTTGTCTAATATCTAATTATTTAATCAAAGATATATGTATTAATAATGAGAAGACTGTATTTAAATATTATTAAGTTTATTTTATTTATTGCTATATTAATATAAGAGTTTGTATTTAATAATTTAACTGCGCATTAATTGAAATATAAATATTCCTTATTTATTCCTATTTATAGAAGTTTAGCATTGTGCAATACCTCAATTTTATTATATTTTGTTTGGTTGTCATGGAGACGTATGTAACTGAGTGAGCACGTTTTGGAACACCACGTGAGGAGAAGGTTTATTGAAAAGAGTTTTAGAGAGAAATCACGAGAATAATTTAGGTGGGAAGAACAGATATATAAGCGATGAACGCTGAAATTATGAATGAATTAAGGAGAGATTAAATTAATTAAGAGAGAGAAACAGGAGAGGATTGGCATTAGGTTGGAATCACAGTGCGATAATAGCGAGTCGGCAAGTCACTCAAGCAGCTAAATAAAGTCTACTAGTCGAGAGCCAGTTAGCTAATAAGTTGTAGAATAACAATTATAGCTACGGAAGACAGCTGAGTGACTACTAAATAGACTAGCAATACTTGAGTTGATATTTAATTTCAGGGCCGACCTGTCAAGGACACACAGAATCTTGAAATAAAGCACGGAGTTACTAGAATAGTAGAGGCTGTAAAATTGAAGTTTACCATTAGCTGTTTTTAGAATTGTAGTGTCTAAAGAATTAATTGAATGCCGGAAGAGTGAACAACTGTGCATATAAAACCTCAAGTTAAGGAATTATTGTGTGTTGCCTTATTTCATGAGTGATCAGTAGTACTTCATGCAAGAACGTTTGTTTATGTGTATAGTGACCGACGATTAATTCAGTTATTACTTAGAAGATTTATTTAACGAGTGCCGTATACTGTTCAAAGTGTTTACAATTATAAAAAAAATGTTTGTGTGTAAGTTTATGAAGAAAGAAGATTATCGGTAAGATTATTCCAATCATTAATATTCTTATACAGAGAAGTGTGTGAGTTTCATCCTAGAATTTCCTTATGTTAAAGATAACTATTGTGAAGATTAGCTGAAGTGTAAATTTAAAAGTGTTTGCTTGTAAAGTGCTGTTACTGAGATTTTATTGTATTTGGAACTTAAGGAACTGTGAGAAGACTGTATTATAGACAATGAATTTACCATTGTCTGAGTTTGTATGATTGAATTTATCAGAGAAGTTAAAATCTTTGTTTTTGATATCTTAATTACTGATTTGAACTTAAGTGTAAAATTTGTGATTCTAAAATTAAATGTTTGTTTTTGTTAATCAAAAGTTGTATTTTGCCTGAATCTCTTTTACTGCACCATTCATTAAATATTCGAACCAAAGCGGGAGTGATAAATAAGTTAAATATACTCGGCCAGTATATATAATATTAACACCTAAAAGGAGAGATGGTTGTGAGTTGGTTTATCTTCAATTCTTGAACCAATTCAGATATAAAGTGGTGCAGTCTTTAAATATAAATTTTCTTTATATTTGAATTAGAAATCAACTAGCAACCTTCTATTTTGTTTAAGAACATCATAGTAAACAACATGTCGGATCCAAGGTATAGATTAAGACGAAGTAGGATCCAACAAAAGGGCGCAGTCGACAGGATTTGAATTCACTAAACAAGATTGTAATATTAAGTATTAGATTTTGTAAGAGTATAAAAAAAAACAAAAAAAACAAGGTGATCCCAAGAACTTTGAAAGTAAATTAAATGAATCAAGTGAATTGGTTGTAAACTAGAATCAGGCAAACATAGAAATTATTTTAGGATTCTAATTTTTTTTTAAAGTTGTTGTTAATAGAGTAATATGGCTGTTTCATCTACATCTAAAATGGAAGATAGTGAATTTTTTCGTTCTGTGAACCCACAACAAGTTTTTCCCCAGTTTTCAGGTGAAGAATCAGATAATGTACTGTTTTTTTTTACTTATGTTGAAAAACTTAGAGAAATAGCAAATTGGACAGATTTTCAACTGTTAATTTTACTCAGAAGTAAATTAATAGGCAAGGCTAGAACATATTTTAACTCATCTCCAATTCTCAAGGATACATTTGATTATCAAATATTTAAGGACAATCTTATTTCTCAGTTCTCAAAATTAAGAAGTATTGGCCCAAATTTATGGAAGTTACAGAGAGTCTTACAAAAAGATAAAGAAACTGTTACTGATTTTCACAATCGTTTATGGACACTAGCCAACAGTTTAAATGTGACTAATGAGGATAAACCACACTTAGATTGGGCTGTATTCCAACAATTTAGACAAGGTGTTAGGCAAGAGTTAAGAGAAACAGCCTATAAGAAGAAAATTTCCACCTTAGAAGAGTGTCTCAAAAGTGTCAAGGGAAAAGAACAAATGTTAGGAGACCTTTATCCCTCATCCAGTGTAGGTCTTGTAAATGTTGTAAATAAGACTGGTTGTTCCTTGAACCAATCTGAAGTTGAAAAGAAAAATAAGGATGAAAAAGGAAAGGGAAAGAATATTGGAGAAAGTTCAAGTAGTATTAAATGCATAACTGAAAGTAAAGAATAATTTGACAAAGGGCTGATGACAGAAGTGAAAACCCTAATTCACCAGGAAGTAAATAGGTTAAATCAGCCAATAATGGATAGTCTTAATGAGGTTGTGAGACAATTATCAGCTATTACTTTGAAGTCTCAAGAAAACCAAAACCCCGCAACTGATAAAATTAATGAGATAATTAAACATGAAGTGGAAAAACAAAATCAACCCATTTTAACTAGTCTAGATAAGGTAATTCAAGGGCTAGATAATGTTAAACAACAGATGTCTATTATCCCTCAATCTAAGACAGACAAAACAAAGAGATCCTCCAAAATGTTATAATTGCAACAAAGTTGGACATTATGCCAGGAATTGTTTCCATAATAAGGGAAACTACTCTAATAGCAGATGGGACTCAAAATTTGGATACATACCCCACAGAAGAAATAATAGAATTCAGAAACACCAAGCACCTAATGAAAGAATGATGAGAATTAGAGGAGATATCCTGGGCTCTAAATGTGACATCTTATTAGATACAGGATGCAATGCCTCTACCATTAGAATGGATTATTTCTTAACCTTGAAGAACAAATTATGGAAAAGCACTGCCAAGCTGAGAGAACCTCTAAGAATTAATACTCTCTCAAACTCAAGCTTCATGGCATATGAGAAACTTCATGCAAGGATATACCTACCAGAATTTGGACTATGTGTGTGGCAAGATTTACTTGTTGTCCCCACTACATCCAACTTAAGCTCCCACATTATTTTAGGAACAAACTTCTTAGCAAGGTATCAATTCTCCTGTAATTTTTCTAAGAGGGAAGTATCCCTGATGAATAAGAAGAGATATACCAGAAGAAATGGAAATCATGATTATGATAGGACTAGACACCAGACAAAGCAGTTTAAATTGCCATATGAATTGGGACCATCTACTAAAGAAAAGTCATCTGTAAGTCAAAATTAACTAAAAAGGATGGTGATGTGAATTCTGATGTGCTATGTCAGACTGAAACACTACAAGATACTAATGAGCCATCACAACAACAAATATCCATGCCTAATTCAGATGTTGGCACTAATAAACAACAAATAGTTAAAGTTTTTTCAAGGTAACTGCCTTAAGTAGTAAAATCAGAAATTTGGAAAATCATTGGAGATACAAAAGAATGAGTGATCACAAAAGAAGGACTAAAAGAACAGATTACCAAGACAGACAACTGAGGCTAGAAGTTAGTGACAGAGAACAGAACCTCTGCCCTAAAAGGACATTATCACTTTATAAGTGTAGCAATCAAAATTCTCCCTATGATAAAAACAACAAGAACTTAAGTGGAGAAGTGCAGAAAGGTAAATACATAGACTAATAAAAAATTTAATCATGTTCAAACTAAGTGCTGTTTAAGATCTTGGAAGGAAGATAAGAAGTCAGTTTTCTCCACTTGTGAGTCTAGTGTGAAAAATTTTTCTTTAAAGAAAAATTTTTCAAACGAAGAGTAAGCCTTTGTTGGATTCTGATTATATAGAGATTAGAGTAATTATTATTTGGTTCAGAATCCAACATGATCTTCCATCACAAAGGCTAGACTTGTAAATATTATTTAATGTAAACAACTTATTTTACAATTTAATATTCATATAACTACTTTAATTTTGTCTAATATCTAATTATTTAATCAAAGATATATGTATTAATAATGAGAAGACTGAATTTAAATATTATTAAGTTTATTTTATTTATTGCTATATTAATATAAGAGTTTGTATTTAATAATTTAACTGCGCATTAATTGAAATATAAATATTCCTTTTTTATTCCTATTTATTGAAGTTTAGCGTTGTGCAATACCTCAATTTTATTATATTTTGTTTGGTTGTCATGGAGACGTATGTAACTGAGTGAGCACATTTTGGAACACCACGTGAGGAGAAGGTTTATTGAAAAGAGTTTTAGAGAGAAATCATGAGAATAATTTAGGCCAGAAGAACAGATATATAAGCGATGAACGCTGAAATTATGAGTGAATTAAGGAGAGATTAAATTAATTAAGAGAGAGAAAAAGGAGAGGATTGGCATTAGGTTGGAATCGGGGCATTCGGGAATCACAGTGTGATAATAGCGAGTCGGCAAGTCACTCAAGCAGCTAAATAAAGTCTACTAGTCGAGAGCCGGTTAGCTAATAAGTTGTAGAATAACAATTATAGCTACGGAAGACAGCTGAGTGACTACTAAATAGACTAGCAATACTTGAGTTGATATTTAATTTCAGGGCCGACCTGTCAAGGACAAAAAGAATCTTGAAATAAAGCACGGAGTTACTAGAATAGTAGAAGCTGTAAAATTGAAGTTTACCGTTAGCTGTGTTTAGAATTGTAGTGTCTAAAGAATTAATTGAATGCCGGAAGAGTGAACACTGTGCATATAAAACCTCAAGTTAAGGAATTATTGTGTGTTGCCTTATTTCATGAGTGATCAGTAGTACTTCATGCAAGAACGTTTGTTTATGTGTATAGTGACTGATGATTAATTCAGTTATTACTTAGAAGATTTATTTAACGAGTGCCGTATACTGTTCAAAGTGTTTACAGTTATAAAAAAAACGTTTGTGTGTAAGTTTATGAAGAAAGAAGATTATCGGTAAGATTATTCCAACCATTAATATTCCTATACAGAGAAGTGTGTGAGTTTCATCCTCGAATTTCCTTATGTTAACAGTAACTATTGTGAAGATTAGCTGAAGTGTAAATTTAAAAGTGTTTGCTTGCAAAGTGGTGTTACTGAGATTTTATTGTATTTGGAACTTAAGGAACTGTGAGAAGACTGTATTAGAGACAATGAATTTACCATTGTATGAGTTTGTATGATTGAATTTATCAGAGAAATTAAAATCTTTGTGATATCTTAATTACTGATTTGAACTTAAGTGTAAAATTTGTGATTCTAAAATTAAATGTTTGTTTTTGTTAATCAAAAGTTGTATTTTGCCTGAATCTCTTTTACTGCACCATTCGAACCAAAGCGGGAGTGATAAATAAGTTAAATATACTCGGCCAGTGTATATATAATATTAACACCTAAAAGGAGAGATGGTTGTGAGTTGGTTTATCTTCAATTCTTGAACTAATTCAGATATAAAGTGGTGCAGTCTTTAAATATAAATTTTCTTTATATTTGAATTAGAAATCAACTAGCAACCTTCTATTTTGTTTAAGAACATCATAGTAAACAACATGTCGGATCCAAGGTATAGATTAAGATGAAGTAGGATCCAACACAGGGCAACCAATTCCAATTAAATTGTTCACAGTGTTTTTCTGGATGATAGTATCTAATGACCAGAGGCACTAATTTCATGTCAAAGTGGTTTGATGAATTGATTAGTTCTGATATAAAACGAACTTCTTTTAGTTCTTCCTCAATCTGCTTTGTTGCTAGTAGCGCAATAACATTGGTTGTTATTGTTTTGCACTTTGTTTGCGAACACCTGAATTTAACGTGAAAATTTTTTTCACAATCGTTGTTGTGCAGTCCATGGAGTTAAATCTGTGGTTATGCACTACTATATGATACGCGAAGGTTGTTTCTTGCGCTGCCAGTGATAACTCTTTTTCCCTTTCACTCTTGGTTTTCACAATTAAAAAATTACTTATACTGCAATTGGAAGCCTTACTTCGAACAGCAGCTTTTTTTCATTTTCACGTGGTTGGCTACGTCTGACCGACCACCATGCGAAATGCAAAATTTAGAGTTACATAAAGTCATAAAGTACATTCCACATTTTCATTTACAATTTAATGAAAGGAAATTATCTTCTAATATTATCAATAATACCGCACTTACATTTCAGCATTATAGTGGTAGAAAACGATAAAAATTATAACATGCAAAGTATTGATCAAGTAAGATAAGATACTGTTATAACAGAAGCATGGGAAAAAAGAATATTGCCATTAGTTACTATTAGTTATTATTAGTTAGTTATATTATTTATAATACTAATCATTATTATTATAAATAATAAATAAATAAAATTTATCATTATCAAAACGAGATAAAATACGTTTATCTGAAAGATACTTAAAAAAGTGACACTTTTGGAATTAACTCGGGACATTTTTATAAAAAAAGGGACGAATGGAAACCCTATAGCAGGTCTGTGGAATGAACCTTATGAGAATAGGTTGAAGATTTGGGTTGCAGAAGTTGGTCGATAGGCGAAGGAGGGGTGATATGATTGAGACATTCAAATTACTGAAGGGCTTCTATAAGATTGATCCAGAAGATATTTTTGAAAATATGACTGGTGGTGGGAGGACTAGGGGCCATGAATGGAAGCTGGGCAAGAGCGTGGTTGACAAGGGTGTTAGAGCTAGGTTTTTTACTTGGAGAGTAGTGAATGAGTGGAATAAGCTTCCAGAGTCTGTTGTGGGTGCTACGACCGTGAATGAGTTCAAGGCAAGGTATGATAGATACTGTGTGAATGTCGAATAGTTGTTCTTGACATGATGTTAGGGCCTCCCTCGATGAGTCTGTCGACTCCTTGGAGTTGCCCGGAACAATAATAATAATAATAATAATATCCAAGTGTAAGCAAACAAAGTTTGTGTGTGAAGTCACTTCACGATGAGCTATTTGTGTGTAGAGTCTAATGACTTCACATCAATTGCCTTAGTATCCCATAATGCAATGCACATATCCTTACGGACATGTATAATGTTATGCATTATGGGAAGGGCCACTACCCAGACCAATTTCGACCTTTATTGAGATCTCATCAGTGGGAACCAGACGTGATATCAAGGTTGAAGTAATGCAGAAATCATATTTCCATATACAAGTAATCAAAAGCATCTGCTCTTGTCTTCATGTTCCAGTCAATATGTGACAAAGCTGAATCATTATTATTATTGTTATTAATATCTGACCTTCATGGAGGCAAAGAACATGTCATGGGAACTTCAGAGTTTCTATACTCACAACACTTTCAGGCAGTGCATTCCACTTATGAATTACTTTCCATGCAAAGAACATGCTTCTCACTCCCCTACTCACATTCCCCTTATACAGCTTCCATGGATGACCTCGGGTTCTATGCTTGCCTCCCTCTTCTCCATGAAATATTATTATTATTATTATTATCCTAAGACCCCATGGAGTCAAAGACTCATCTAGGAGGTCTTTTTCATGTTAGAGGTTTAATGGAATATTAACAGCACTGTGAAAGGATTAAAACTAATTTTAATACTTCCAATATTTCGTCTCCGTCACAGAAACATCTTCGGGGATTACAAAACCTTTTTGTAACAACACACACATAAATACAATACAGAGTGAAACTAAAGTCCTATCTAGGTGGTGCGTCATCTATGGGCATTTGCAGGTGGCCTGGGATGTAAAGAGGGATCTGATAATTAAAGTTTCCCAAATTTTGGGAAGTTTAATGCAACCATATTTGTTTAAATTAGGTTGATTCCTGAGTGCAGATGCAAATTCAAAGCATAGTCTTTTTTTTTTTAATTTACTATGGTGGAGCATGGTAGTTTTTTTCCAGGAGATCCTGTGGGATGTATCCAAAACATGGTCTGCAAGGCAAGATTGACCATAATTGTGTTTGCAGATGTAAGAACTGTGTTCTAACCGGATAGATGCTGACCTGCCTGTTTGTCTTTTTTGTCATACAGACAGCTCATCATACTGCACATTAAACACTCAAATTCTCTGCAGACACCACACTCAGACAAGGCATTTTATTCACAACTCTGCATGCAAAAAAAAGCTGCTTCTCACTCCCCTGCTCACACCCTCCTGTTACAGCTTTCAGGATGTCCTCTGGTTCTCCCCTAATCTCCCACCATTTCTTGTAAAACCTCTCCAACATTGATTCAATAACAACCCCTTAATAACTTTGTAGGTCTCTATAATATCAATCCCTTTTCCTCTTATCCACTATACTCTGTATATTGCATCTTCTCAACCTTTCCTGATATTTGACATTCCAGAGATCAGAAACTATCTTAGTAAGTCGTCTATGGACCCTTTCCAACATCTCTTCACCCTTTTGAAAACGTGGTGACCAAATCTGTACACAGAAGTCCATGTGTGGCCTAATCAAAGCCTTATACTCCTTACTTCTACAAGTCAGTGTCCTCTGCATCATTCCCAGAATTCTTTGTGTTGTTCTCACAGTTTTGGCAATGTGTCCCCTAAATTTCAGATCCTTATCCACTATCACCTCAAAATCTCTTATTTCCTCCACCTTCAACAATATATCCCTACCAAGCATAAATTCTACATCCCATCTTTGTTTCCCAAATTTTAAAACTTTACATTTTGTGATATTGAACTCGCATCCCCATTTCCGTGCCCATTCACTCAATTTATTTAAGTCTTCTTGTAAGACCACAACATCTTCTCTACTCTTCATAGTTCAATCATCAGTGAACAGCTGCACATCTCCAGCTAAGCCAGTCCCAATGTCATTAACATACAAGTTAAACAATAATGGTCTCAAAGCATATCCCTGTAGCAGTCTACTAGTGATTTTCCTTTTTTTTGCAATATAACTCGCTGATACCTGTCTGACAGCCAATCTATCCAACTTACTAGTTTATCTAATCCCATCTGTTTCAGTTTAGCTACTAGCTTGTGATGTGTTAGTCTCTCAATGGCCTTTGGAAAATCCAAGTACACTACTGCATATGTATCTCCTTTATTGAGTGAATTTGTAAGTGAATACGTAAGCTGATTGCTGAAACATGACCTCTCCTCCCTAACAAACCCATGGTGACCATTATAAAGAATACTGATATTATCAACCCACTTCTGAATCCTTATCCTCACTAACTTCTCTAATACCTTACAACACCTCTTACACCTTACACCTCTTGTGTCTCTCCTCCCCATCATCAACTGCTCTCAATCTCTCCATGATGTCACATTCACAAGAATGAAAGACCTTTATGAACTGCTCATTAAATATCTCCACTATATCTTCTGCAGCAGTTGTCCTTATACTGTTTTCTCCAGTCAATGTCATCTTTCTATGATCATTCTTTCTTTTTTTTTTTTGCTAGCTGAATATCGAAAGAACTTCCTAGGATTCTTTTTTGCTTCATTAGCTAACTGCTGCTCATACTTCACTTTTGCTATCTTTACCCTCCTTGCCTGGTTATTTATTTTATTTATCTGCCATTATAAATAACATTAAAATGAAATAATAGTGATAAACAGTTTATAATTTATAGCAGCAAACAATGTGACATAAACCAACTTTTAGTCCATGAAAACTCCCATTGGAATTCATGGAAGCAGCGTATGAGTGAAGGCAATGTTGTATAAATGGCAATGGCCATAATTGAAGAGCATCATATCTCCATTCCTCTCATCCAACTCTGCTGTCGATATTATAAAATGTGAGCAATTGCTAAAGCAGAACCCACATTTAACAAATTCATGCTGTTTGCTGTAGAAGAAAAGTGCTTTTCTTTCCTCCTCTAGATTCTAAACAGTTTTCTCCTATATAACCATTCCAGAGATACTGATTGGTCTATAATTGGTTGCATCAGACCTAGCTCCACCCTTGTGCAATAGAATTATTTGTCATTTCAGACAAATTATGGAGACTACAACCATGTTAGAAATAATTTTTTTAATTTATCAATGTTTTGACCTTCATATTAAGATCATCGTCTGGAGTATACTCATATATATATATATATATATATATATATACAGAGACAAACTATATTACATTTCACACAGAATGCTGAATAGACAATTATTTGACAAATTTTATTCTACTGGCCTGCCCTCTACTGAAAAAATAAAATAAATACATGAAAGCTATATTCTATTTATGACATCAGAGAACAATTTCATATAGATAGTTTTGTTATTTACCTAATTTAACATGAGAGTTGTTATATTAGAGTTAAGATTCCAGATTACCTATAGTCCTATTTATAATTGCCTCTTAGGCAGAAAGGTTATTATTATTATTATTATTATTCGTGACGCCTCCAAGGAGTCCGAAGACTCATCGCGGGAGGACACCTATTGTACAACTCTCATATTCTTGGGATTTTTAGACCATCATTATTGTTAAGATTACGATGGTTGTTAAGAATTTCACAGGCCTCCTTCAATTTACATTCATAACTTGTTTTGGTGTGATGTAAACAACAGGTGCCTTTTCAGTCAGTTCTATGTAGAGTATTGAGGACATGATCAGAAAGGCCAGCTTTACCATAGTTATTAAATTTAATATGCTGTTTATGTTCCTTTTTTTCGGATAGGAATTGGGCGTCCTGTTTCCCCTATATAGAGCAAATTACAGGTGCAGTGAGTATGGTATACTCAAGGGTGAACCAGTGGAGGAAGTGGATACTTGGATGAGTTGAGTAAGTTCTTTAATTTTGCAGGAGGTTTAAGCTGGCTTTAAGGTTGTATTTCTGTAGTATTCTGTTTATTTTATCTGATATCCCTTTAATGTATGGAATGGTTATAGTTTTATTGTACTCTAGTTTTATTTTTCTTTTTAGGCGAGGTCTTGTGAAGAATTTTGTTGATAGTATTTTGGGTGTAGCCATTTTTCAGGAAGGTGTTGCTGATAATTTTTAATTCATCTTTAAATGCTTATTCATTGAGCAAATCTTCAAAGCCCTGTTTTTTTTTAGTGTGTTAATGACACCTAGTTTTTGTGGTGGGTAGTGGTAGGAGTTTATGTGTATATATTATTATTATTATTATTATTATTATTATTCGTGACACCTCCAAGGAGTCCGAAGATTCATCGCGGGAGGACACCTACAACTATCTCAACTACTACACCGAACCTTTACTACGAATCATCTCCATCAACTCCATCTACCGCCCACCTCCACCACTACTACAACTAGTATTTTTTGTCTGTAAATTGCGTGTGTTCTGAAGGGCCGATTTGTCTGTATGCGGGATGAAAAACCCGAGTTTCCGGGAGAAAAAACCCTGCTACCTCCGTATGAGATCGGCTAACTCACCTTCAATTGAAATCATCCAGTTAAAGATTCCTCCCGTTGCGGCGAGAATCGAACTTAGGCTGCCTATTCCAATCGAAGGGTGCAATGTACCGTCGTTCTTCCAATTGCGCTACTGAGGCGCATATTGGCCAGTATGTGCAGGTTTCCAGTAAACAGTGAAGGAAAGACTGAATGAATGAGTGGAAGCAAGAAAATTATCTGGTCCTGCTTCCACTCATTAAGAACTGTGATGCCGACTCAAATTGAACAACCACTCAGGGGCTGTATAATAGTTCAGCTTTCCCACCACTTTAAATCAAGCTTGCAATACTTTTAATACTTCTAGCTCATCAATCTCTATCCTTCATCATCTGGCAAATAGTGTGAGAGTTTTGATTAAGAGGAGATTATATGTGCAACTATAATGCAAAGCAGTTATATATTTGGTTTAATCCTTTATCCAAGTGTAAGCAAACAAAGTTTGTGCCTGAAGTATTTTCAGGACATTGGCAACTCATGGTAAAGGTGGAATAAGTTCTCATCACTTGCCTTAGTATCTCCCATAATGCAAAGCACATCTCCTTGCAGACATGTATAATGCTGTGCATTAAGGGAAATGTCACTACCCAGACCAGTTTCAACCTTTATTGAGGTTTCGTCAGTGGGAGCCAGACCCAGAGGTGGTGATACTAAGGTGGAAGTAATTCAGAAGTCATATCACCATATACCGGTTGCCAAAAGGTGTCAACACCTTATTATTAAAATTCTCTGGATTAGAGATAGTTGATGGAAGTTTTTTCACTTGGCTATGCTACATTATATATTTGGTTTAATCCTTTATCGAAGTGTAAGCAAACAAAGTTTGTGCCTGAAGTGTTTTCAGGACCAGGGCTTAAAAAAAAAAGAAAAAACTTTCATCAATGCAAAGCATTGTTTTTTTCTGGATGGTATGCAATGGTATTAGCAACTCTATTAACAGTGCACATGAATATAGATGCAGCATGGTTTCAATTTTCAACTTATCCTGCGAGTAAAGAATATGTACTGGCACCTATTGTTTTATAATAATAATTAAAAAAATATATATATATATATTATTATGTGACACCAAAGAGTCCAAGGACTCCTTTCAGGAGGGCACTCTACTCCACTCCATGTCATCTGGGTATCTATCTAGAGTACATTCTTCACTAAGGTGAATTTTTAATAACAGCTATTTCTGCTGTCTACATTCATGTATGTTATCCTTCCATGGTCTCCTTTTGCATGTTACATAAGCAAAAAAAAATTCTCTCCAAGTTTTCATGGCCTGCTTAGCTGACATTTTCATAATCAATTTCACCTTTTTCACCACGGCTATCAGTTTCCTAACCTGCTTTTCATACCACCCTGAACCCTGTCATCATTCTTCTGTTGTTATTGAATCCACACATTTTCTTTATGTGCAGTTCTTGTTTTAAAGCTTTTTTTTTTTTTAATCTGGTTAATTTTCTTTTGATTTATTCTGTCAATTCTAGAGATGCAATCATAATATAACTTATACATGCTTGCACTTTTTCGTGCCAGTGTGTCAAGTTTTCTTTCCAGTTTATTGTAATGATCTGCATCAGTGTTTTTTTTTTTTTTATGCATTCTTAGCAGGAAAAGTTGAAAATTGAAACCATACTGCATCTGTATGTCACATGTTGCTGTTAATAAAGGTCTTTTTTTTATTAACAGCAACATCATCAAGTGGTATTTCTTTAGTAATGTTATACGTTCTCTTTTTCTCATTTGCATATTTTAGGAAGTAATTTGAAGGGAAATATTCAGTTGTTCACTGATGATCCAAAATTGGGTATAGTAATAGTTAATCGAGGCAATGTGGAGAGCTCACAATATGGACAAAATATAATGTGTGTCAGTTTAATGTGGAGAAATGTATTTATGCATTTTGGGATAAATAGATTACAAGCTGTGTATGAACCACAGTGATGGAACTGTACTTCAGGAAATAGATGAAAGTAGGGATTTGGGGATGGTAGTTGTTATAGAGTTGAAGTTTAGAGGGCATGTTTCTAAGGCTGCCAAGATAGCTCAAAAACACACTAATAAGTAGAGACAAGGAAGTTATTCCTATTTATAAGGCCTTGATACAGACACATCTGGATTAGTGCTCAAGAATGAGGAAGTGGTAGACAGGATCCAGAGCCAAGTGACCAAGATGGTGAGTGGTCTGTGGAATATGCCTATGTGGACAGATTGAAGGTTTGTGAGTTGCAAAAGTTGGTTGACAGGTGAAAAAGAGGGATATGATAGAATCATCTAAGTTACATAAAGGCTTTTGTAAGATTGGTACAGGGAGTGTGTTTCAGCACTTGGCTAAAGGTCATTCATGGAAGTTAAGAGTGTAGTTAGCAAGGGTGTGAAGACTAGTTTTTCACTTAGAGAATGATAAATGAACTGAATAGGTTGCCAGAATCGGTTGTGAGAGCTTTGTCTATTAATTGGTTCAAGGAGAGGTGATAGATATTGTGTGGATAGTTCTCCCATAATAAGTCTTTGTACTCCGTGGAGGTGCTTGTACTGTCCGACCACAGATGTGAGACCCCTCAACACTTCTGCGCGTAGCAGAAGGTAAATCCATTGTGATAATAGAGTAATCAGTCATGAGTGTTTATTATTATATGTCAGAAAATTAGCTTTTCTTTTATGAAAATTCTAGTTTTTTTAAAGTGGTAACTATTTTGTTTGTACAAGAGTTGGAAAACTTTATGTATAAAGTATGTGATTTTGCTTGTTGGTGATGAATTTGTACATTGCCTTATTCCTTTCTCTCCTTCAACATGAATTGACTCTTCTTAGCACTGTGCCAGCCAGGGTTCTACATCTGTGGTCAGACAATATAACAATAGTAATACAGGCACCTCCATGGCATCACAAAAGCCAGAGTTCCAGCTACAAGAGGGACATACAAACTTTTATGATGTGATCATGTTTTCTCCTTAGATTTATATCTCCATAGTTAAAATCATCCATAAAGTACGAGTTTCCATAAGAATGGAAACTCGTACTTTATTACAGTCAAAATATGATCCCACCATAATAGTTTTTATGTCCCTCTTGCTGTTGGAACTCTGGCTTTGTGATACGACATTGAACATTGCAGCAGACATGCTGTACTATGTCATCAGAATTGCTTCCTGTAGACCTGAGAATGTTTGGGATGGAGTACTGAAACATACATATCTCTCAAACCACATTATCCCATAGATGTTCTGCAGTATTCAAATCTGGAAAATTGGTGCTGACACCTAGAAGTTGCTAACATGTTCAGTTAGCCCTCAAACAAAGCTGGCAATATAGAATGGCACATTATCCTGCTGGAACACACCTGTGTAATTTGGAAAGACGGTCCCTGTAAACTCTATAGAGGAATGTACCTGATCAGCTACAGTGACAGGAACTTTATAGCATTCTTGGTATAGTCTAGGGATGTTGGCTGCAAAAGAGGAAACATTCCTCATAACATAATGCTCTTGTCTCCTCTCTGCTTCTGCTGAAACTTGACATTGGGAGTGATTCTCTGATCCAGTGTTTCTCCTAACCCTCCATCTACCATCCAAACTGCATGGCCGGAAATGCGATTCATCTAACAACTTTTTTTCCAGTCTTCAATAAATCCAGTGATATCTCTCACATGCAAATTATAAATCTAGTCATCTATGATTAAGCTTAATCATTGGAGACCTATACTGATGGTACTTTAGATTGTGGTGTGCAAATTGCCACCATTTTTTCCCCTGGTTAAATGCCATGGTCAGCTATTCCACAAGGCAGGACAACCTGAATTGACCTATCTACTGCTAGGTCGTTTTATTCATGTTTCTGCTTTCTGACATCTGACATCTTTCCACTCTTGGTTACTACATTTTCTGCCTTAGTTACCTAAACAAATCCTACATTTTTAAGATAGATTAACAACTTCAAATGAATGGTACATCATTCGATTGTGAAATAATGGGGGGGGGGGGGTATAATCCGTGTATTTTTATTTTATTTATTATTATTATTATTTATTTTATTTATTTATTTTTTTGTATCTATCTGTCTATGCTATTCACAGTTCTCTTCATTTAACCTATGTCAGTAGCAGCAACTAACTCGGTGCTTCAACCTATTAGAATATGAATACTTAGTTGGATTTCAAATCCATTACTTGTGTTACTTATACTAACACTGATTTGTGATTTCTGTAATTATTAATGATTGCCATTCCCCTGCAGTCATCAGTAATACTTCCGTGCCCTTTTCTGTCTTGTATGAACACACACACTGTGCTTATCATATTCTCATTTATATATATATATATATATATATATATATATATATATATGATGAAAAAAAAGAAGATGCAATTTACAGAGTCTAGCGGATAGGAGGAAGAGAAGTGATATGATAGAGACCTACAAGTTAATAAGGGGTTGTTATAGGATCAGTGTTGAAGAGGTTTTACAGAAAATGGTGGGAGATCGGGGAGAACCAGAGGTCATCTCATCCATGGAAGCTATAAGGAGGGTGTGAACACACACATCCTTTTTTTTTTACATAGGGGGAGTGAGAAGCAGGTGTTTGCATTCAGAGTTGTGAATTATTCAAATGCCTTGTCTGAGAGGGTGGTGTCTGCAGAGAATCTGTGTGTTTAAGACACAGTATGATGAACTGTGTGTATGACAAAAGGACCTGCTAGATGAGTCTTTGACTCCATAGGGTGGGTAATAATAATAATAATAATTGCCAGCAGTAAATTTGTCTTTTGCATTTACTAATACTCGGAATTCTTCACTTTTATTCTTGATGCCTATAGTTTTTTTTTCCCAATAGGGAACATTACATTATGATCTATAAACTGTTAATTTGTATGACCTTTTAAAAGATCATGCATTTTTATTGTTGTATTTTGTTTCATCATTATGACAGCAGCATCATTAACCATCCTTGGGTATAAAAAAAAACTTTTTTGTATGTGTGCATGTGTACACGTATACATTGTGCGGTTTTGTGTTATTTGGTTGTACAATTGTTATTCCTGCCCCAGTATCACTAGCCAGCCTCATACAAAGGTGGCAGGATTTTTACTTCCATGAAACCCAGGTTTGTCATCCTGCAAACCAGAAACACTGGCCATAAGTAAACACACAGTTAACAGACATAATGAAATATGAACACTGACCATCAATACCCTTCATATTTTGTCTTGAAATCATTTACCAACAAACTGCACGCACACATGCACACACACACTCGCACTCACCCTCTCTCTCTCTCTGACACTGGCAGTCTATTCCACTCATTCGTCACTCCAAGCAAAAAAAAACTGGTCCTCATGCCCTTGCTAACCACGCTCTTACTCAATTTCCATGGGTAATCCCTAGTTTTTCTTGCATTATTCATGCACTGAAATATTTCCTCCACATTAATCCTAGAAACCCTCCCTAAGCAACTTATATGTCTCTCACTCATATCCCCCTCCCCATCCACCGGTCAACCAGCCTCTGTATTTCACAAATCGTCAATCTCTCCTCATATGGAGTCATCACACAGACTTGCCACCATCTTGGTCACTTGCCTTTGATTACATTCCACATCTCCAAGAAACCCTGGTGACTAGGTCTGTGTGCAGTAATCCAGATGAGGCCTTATCATATCTTATAAAGGTATGATATAATATAAGATATAATATCTTATATTATATCATATCATGTAAGGGTGATCTTCAATAACCAGGTCCTGTGTGCTGTTTGAGCCACTTTTGCAATCTATCTTCTAAGCTTCAACTCATCCACCAACATCCCCAAATCCCTGGCTTCATCAATTGCCTGAGTACAATTCAAACTTTATGGTACACAGCTGGTAATCTTTTCACTTCAAAATGCATAACCTTACTTTGCCACGTTAGACTGACGTCCATTTTCCTTTGCCCTTACTGCCAGTCTGTTTAAATCATCCTGTGAAATATCAACGTCATCTTTATTAACTATTGGCTGTACCTAATTTTGCATTATCTGCAAACAATTGAAATTCCCCCTCAGATCATCTATATCATTAATGTACAAATTAAATAGCAGTAGCCTAAGTACAGAGCTGCAGCATGCCATCGCTCACAGGCCTCCTACAGGATTCTGCTCCTGAATAAAATACTGTCTGGTATCTCTCCAACATAATGTGATACACAAATAGGAGCAAATGGGTATGGACATAAAGCTGATGATGCATATCAGAAATTCTATGCAGTATCCTGTCATACACCTCTGAAGTTCAACACTGTCACTGTCTAGCTGTTACCTTTATCCAGTTCAGTTGTCACTTTATTATAAAAGGTAAGTTACTGGGGCATGATCTATCCTTTACAAAACCACACTATCTATCTACCTCCCCATACAGTATCCTATTCCTATACACCCATTCCTGAATTTTGTCTTTAACCAACTTCTCTAATACCTTGACCACCACTCCTGAAATGCTAACTGGTCAATAATGCTTTTGTCTTGGAACCTCCTTTATGTGATGGAATTATTTTTTCTGCCTTCCATTCCCTTGGGACTACCAGAGCTGACTCAGATTAAACAGTCTAGTCAAAGGCACTACCACTGACCTAGCACATTCTCCTAATACATAAGCTGATATCCCATCCAAATCCACAGCTGTATTTACCTCCGGATTCTGTAATATCCTATGTACTTCAACCCTTACATTCACGTTAAACCCTGTCATATCTTCACCTGGATGCATCCTTGCAAAGTGATCACTCAATAATTCACCTATTTCTTCTGTTTCAGTTACCTCACTATCATCTGCATTCATTAAACTTATTTTACTAATTCATTCTTTAAATTGTTACATACAAATATCTTTCAGATTACTCTTGGCTCACTCAGCTAATCTCTCGTACGCTGATTTTTCCTTCCTCACCATACCAGTCACTCTTCTAGTCTATGTGTTATACTGCTCACAGGCTTGCTGGTCACCTATCTGAATCATCTCCACATGTTTTTCTTTCTTTTGAACTCCTGCTTAATGCTGCAATTCATCTATTTAATTCCCAGTTTATTAATTTTCTTAACTCTTAGTATGCAGTCACCTATTTGTTCCTACAAATATCCCCTTACCACTTTCAATGAACTACTAACATCTTTCCTGGTGGTACTTCTCCGAGCAGTTCTCTAAGTTTCCTGTAGTTCCACATGAAACCCTTCTTTACTGAAAATTTCACATACTTTGCTATTCCCAAGGTCAAAACTGAATATTGCTCTTGCCAGTTGGTGGCAAAATATCCATCTTAATTATGCACAAATTCTCAGATGTAATCACAAAGTCCAGCACTCTTGATCCCCTAATACCTTCCATTGCATGCTGCCTTAGGTAATTTTCCTAAGAAGCTGCATAAATTCCATTTCCTTCCACCTATATGGCCTTTCCTCCTCCTAATCTATATCCCCATAATTAGTCACCCATAAATGCCAGCCTGGCTGGCCGAGTGGTTGGTGTGTCTGCTCTCCAGTCAAGAGGCTGTGGGATCGAATCTCACCATGGGAATGGATGTTTGTGATTGTCTGTGGAAATACTAGTTAGTAGTTGCGGTCAGTTGGTGGACAAGTGGTGGACGCAGAGCTGTAGAGTAGATGCCCTCCCTCGATAAGTCTTTGGACTCCCTGGAAGTGATAAATAATAATAATGACCTGCCCTCCATTTATCGAGTTTATTTGCTGATACATATCACCCACATCATCCTTTGCATCCTGGGCTGAAGTAGCAGCCAGTCAAATACTTTGTCCTGTTCATTTCAGACAAATTACGGAGACTAAAACGATGTTAGAATTAATTACTTTAATTTCCCAATATTTCGACCTTCATATCAAGGTCGTCATCATCTGGAGTACACACATATATACAATCATATATATATATATAAATACACACAAAAAGAGACAGCTATATTACATTTCAAACAGTATGCCAAAGAGACTGATTTGATCGACAGTTATTCTATTGGCCTGACCTCTACTGAAAAAAATAAATAAAATAAAATAACTACAACAAAGCTATATTCTATTTATAACATCATCAGAGAATTTCATATAGATAGTTTTATTACAGCAAAAGTGGTGCCCTTAACATGAGAGTTGTTGTATTAGAGTTAAGATCCTGGATTACGTACAGTCCTATTTATAATTAACTCTTAGACAGAAAGGTTATGAGGAATTATCGGGCTGAAAAGTATGACAAGCTTAGGAGTTTGATTGGCTCAGTGCCATGGCATGTACAACTGCAAGGACTAGAAGCTGATAGTGCATGGGAGGTAGTTAAGAAGTGCTTACATGAAGCAATGGCTGACTGTATACCTAGAGTCCGAATGATAAATCAAGTAGGGGTTAAATGGATGAATAACACCATTAAGCTTGAGCTGCAAAAAAAGAAACAACTATGGAGGGAATTTAAGGAGAAAGGTGATCGGCAGGCACATGAACGGTATAAAGCGCAGGCCAGAAGGGTGACGAGTGTGGTAAGAAAAGCAGAAAAGGATTACAAAAGAACATTGGCCATGCAGGCTAAAGAGAATCCTAAACAGTTTTTTAGATATGTAGCAAGTAAAAGGAAAAATGTACATGGCAGAATGATTTTAAAGAATGCCGATGGTAGGGACGTAACTGAATCAGTTGAGATAGCTGAGTTACTGAGTGAGCACTTTGCAAGAATATATCATCCAGGTGGTGACATTGCAGAAACGAATAAACCAGTAGATTATACGGGAATTGTGGTGAATGAAGTGGAGGTGAGTAGTCTGTTGCATAACCTCAATGTCAATACAGCTGTGGGATTGGATGGTATACCAGCTCGTGTAGTACGAGAAGTAGCTAAAGAATTGTCAGTACCCTTGACCATTTTGTTTAATTTGAGTCTCAGGTCTGGGTTAGTCCCGAGCGGGTGGAAGGAAGGGAAAATAGTTCCACTGCATAAAGGTGGTTCCAAGACTGCTGTTGTAAATTACCGACCGATTAGCATATCAGGAATCATTGTCAAGGTCTTAGAGAAATTAGTCAAGAAAAGAATACAGGATTGGATAGATGAAAATGGGATATTGTATGGGGGACAACATGGTTTTGTGAAGGGTAGATCATGCCTCAGTAACTTGCTCACGTTTTATAACACAGTGACGGCTGAACTGGATAGGGGTAATGGGTTTACAGTGATACTACTGGACCTTGCCAAGGCCTTTGACAGGATACCACATGGAACCCTAATCAGTAAACTGGAGCAGATGGGGATAGATATAGGGTTGGTAAGATGGATAGGAGGATGGTTGAAGGAGAGATACCAGAGATTGGTTTATTCAGGAGTGGAGTCAAAAAGACGTCTTGTGACTAGTGGAGTGCCGCAGGGCTCTGTTCTTGGACCACTGCTTTTCAATTTTTTCATCAATGATATTGGAAAGGATTTGAGAGGAAGTGTTCACTTGTTTGCTGATGATGCAAAGTTGGGTAGAGCAATTGTGAGTGCACAGGATGTCAAAATTTTACAGGATGATTTGGATAGTTTGGAGGACTGGGCTAGGAAAAATGGATGTCAGTTTAATGTGCAAAGTGTAAGGTTATGCACTTTGGGGTGAAAAGAATAGCAGCAGTATATCGCATAGGTGGAACCGTACTCCAGGAGATTGATGAGGCCAGGGATTTGGGAGTACTGGTGGATAGGGAGTTGAAGTTTAGGGGGCACATTGCAAAAGTAACTAAAACAGCTCACCAAATCACTTGGCTTATGAAAAATACTTTAACATGCAGAGAGAAGCAAGTTGTTGTTCCTCTGTATCGAGCCTTGATAAGACCCCATCTGGACTTCTGTGCCCAGTTATGGGCACCAGGGTTTCTTCGTGATGGGGAGGAAGTGGAGAGGGTCCAGAGACAAGTGACCAAGATGATAGCAGGTCTGTGGAATGAACCTTATGAGAATAGGTTGAGGATTTGTGGGTTGCAGAAATTGGACGATAGGCGAAGGAGGGGTGATATGATTGAGACATTCAAATTACTGAAGGGTTTTTATAAGATTGATCCAGAAGATATTTTTGAAAATATGACTGGTGGTGGGAGGACTAGGGGCCATGCATGGAAGCTAGGCAAGAGCGTGGTTGACAAGGGTGTTAGAGCTAGCTTTTTTACTTGGAGAGTGGTGAATGAGTGGAATAAGCTTCCAGAGTCTGTTGTGGGTGCTACGACCGTGAATGAGTTCAAGGCAAGATATGATAGATACTGTGTAAATGTTGAATAGTTGTTCCAGACATGATGTTGGGACCTCCCTCGATGAGTCTGTCGACTCCTTGGAGTTTCCCGGAACAATAATAATAATAATAATAATAATAATATGTGCCTTCCCCTTCCTATATTAAAAACACAACACATTGTAAACAAAATTAAAGACATCGCACTGGAAAAAAAGTGATTCATTAGTCAATTTTGATGTCTCTGCCCTCTTCACAAATGTCCCAATCAATGACACACTTCTTCTTTTACAGAACAAATTCCCTCCCAATATCACAGTGCTCTTTGCACATGTATACGTTCTGGCTATTTTGTGTGGCAAAACACTTTCTACCTACAAAAAGAAGGCACAGCCATGGGCTCACCGTTATCACCCCCCATTACTAACTTTTATATGGAAGCTATTAAGCAACGTACCCTAGATTCCTCTCCTTTAAAACCCAAAGTCCGGCTTAGATACGTTGATAATGTTTTTGCTATTTGGTCCCATGGCTAGACATTAGACACTTTCCTCAGCTGCCTAAACAAACAACGCAAATGCATACAATTCACAATTGAGATTAAAAGTCAAAACACACTTCCTCTTCTAGATACACTTGTCACACATCTTCCTTCCGGCAGTCTTTCCTTTAATGTTTAGCGTAAGCCTACACATACTGGCCAATATATACACATAAACTCCTACCACTACCACTCAACATAAAAACTAGATGTCATTAACACACTAAAAAAACAGGGCTTTGAAGATTTGCTGCAGTGAACAAGCACTTAAAGATGAATTAAAAGTTATCAGCAACACCTTCCTAAAAAATGGCTACACCCAAAATACTATCAACAAAATTCTTCACAAGACCTCACCTAAAAACTAAAATAAACTAGATTACAATAACACTTTTACCATTCCATACATTAAAGAGATATCAGATAAAATAAACAGAATACTACAGAAATACAACCTTAATGCCACCTTTAGAACTCCTGCAAAATTAGAGAACTTACTCAACTCATCCAAGGATCCACTTTCTCTGCTGGCCCACCAAGATCTGTAATCCAAGATCTTACTCTAATGTAACAACTGTCATGTTAAATTAGGGCACCACTTTTGCTGTAATAAAACTATCTATATGAAATCGTTCTCTGATTATGTTATAAATAGAATATAGCATTGATGTATTTATTTTTCACTAGAGGTCAGGCCAATAGAATAACCATTGATCAAATCATTGTTGGTATACTGTTTAAAATGTAATATAGCTTGTCTCTGTATATATATATATATATATATATGTGTGTGTATATATATATATATATATATATGTATATATATATATATATATATATATATATATATGTGTATATATATATATATATATGTATATATATATATGTGTATATATATATATATATATGTATATATATATATATATATATATATATATATATGTATATATATATATATATATATATATATATATATATATATATATATATATATATATATATATATATATATATATATATATGTGTGTGTGTGTGTGTGTGTGTGTGTGTGTATGCATGTGTATACTCCAGATGATGACCTTGATATGAAGGTTGAAATGTCAGGAAAGTAAAGTAATTATTTCTAACACGGTTGTAGTCATAATTTATCTGAAATGCCGATCACCATGTAACACTAAAGGAAAGAACTTTGTCCTGTTAGCCCATATCTCACATCAGACAGCCGCAGAAAATTGCTGACTATAGACATTTCAAAAGAACGTGTAGGATATATTTTGCATGAAGAATTGCATATGAAAAAGCTTTGTGCAAGATGGGTGATGCACTTGCTCACAGAAGATCAAAAACCCACTCGCATGAAAATCTCTGAACAGTGCTTGGGGCGTTTTAAAAAGAATAAAACTGATTTGTGCATCGATTTATTACTATGGATGAGACTTGGATTCACCATTACCCAACAGAATCCAAACAGCAGTCAAAAGAGTGGACAGAAGCCGGTTGTTCAGTGCCAAAGTCGGTTCCATCAGCAGGAAAAGTCATGGCGTCAGTGTTTTGGGATGCTAAAGGCATTTTGTTTATTAGTAATCTTGAGAAGAGTAAAACAATAACTGGGGAATATTATTCCAATTTTTTAACCCGACTAGACGAAAAAATTCGTGAAAAAAGACCCGGTTTGCAGAAGTAAAAAACTATCATGACAATGCACCTGCGCACAAAGGTGTTATGGAAAACTTAAGGGATCTGCACTATGAATTGTTGGAACATCCACCCTATTCCTGAGATTTCACTCCCTCTGACTTTTATCTCTTCCAAAACTAAAATTCTTCCTCGCTGGTCAGCGTTTTTCTTCGATTCAAGAGTTGATTGCAGTATCGAGGTGTATTTTGCAGATCTTGCTGAGAATCACTACAAGGACAGGATAATGGCACTGGAGCATCGCTGGAATAAATGTATTAGTCTTAATGGAGATTACGTTGAAAAATAAAAATTTTTAAATTATAAATTCGTTTTTCATTGGTTAGGCCAAGCACGTTTGAGACCACCCTGGTATACACACACACACACACATATATACATACAGGGTGGCCATAAATTAACTTTCCCTCTTTGGAGGTATCTTTAGCTAAAACTAATACACGGAATGAGACATTTTATATTGAGACTTTCGAAGGCATGGGGAGATGAATTCCCCGAAAAAAAGATTTAGTACTAAAATTCGCCAATAGGGGGATTTTGGTGCTGGCAGAGCCGAAAGCAGTCAAATATTTGCAGTAAAAGCAGGTAGAAAAAGATTATGCAAATTTTACTGTGCATACATGAGAGCACCACCAATTCCACTTAAAAAGGGATTGGAACATTCAATTATTCGAATGATGGACGAATTGTGCTCAATATGCATCCTACCTTGCCTCAGCATACTTTACTTGTTAAGTTGTTTTACCTTAAACAGTGCAATGCTGTAGCGGCCCTTCGGGAATTTAGAAGGCCTCATAACTTGCGTACAGGTCATATGTCAGCTCTAGCACTGAGAGCTATGATTAAGAAGTTTGAAGAAACTGGTCACTAGGAGTTAGACTTGGCAGAGGACAGAAAGCAGTGCAAGAAGAGACAGTAACAGACTTTGCTACTGTGGTGTTGGACATCACAGGGACAAGTACTGGTCCAAGTGCTCGTGCCACAGCTCGCAAACTTGATATGTCTTATGGTACAGTCTGAAAAATCTTACGGAAAATGCTTCACTTCTATCCGTATAAGTTCAGTCATGTGCAAGCATTAACTACCACCGATTATAATAAGGGCATAAACCTTTGCGCTAACGTTTCTTGCCCGAATGGTGGTCGACAATGACTGGCCTTGGAGAATATTGTGGGGTGATGAGGCTCATTTTTATCTAAATGGGTCGGTCAACACTTACAACTGCAGAATTTGGGCATCTGAACATCCCCAAGTGATCCAGCAAGTATCACTGCATTCCCCAAAAGTAACTATGTGGTGTGGCTTCACAGCCGATTTCATAATAGGACAATACTTTTTGAGCATATTACTCCTACAGGTCCTGTATACTGCTTCATTATTGGAGAGATTTATCGACGAATGCTGGAAAATTTTGTCATTCCTGCATTGCATCAAAGGCAATGTTTGGACTCCATAATTTTTATGCAGGATGGAGCATGGCCACAAACTGAACGTTCAGTACAGCGCTTTTTACCAGCATTTCAGTAATGAGAGGGTTATCAGTAATTTTTTCTGACGGCATGGTTGCCTCGATCCCAGGACATCATTCCATGTGACTTTTGGCTGTGGGGGTATTTGAAATCCATTGTGTATGTTGGTGGCATTCCCAACATGTATGTCTTGTATGTATGTATGTATGTTCTCTCAAGACATGTATGTATGTCTTGAGAGAACATAGAAGTTTTGTTAGGAGTGCAAAACCAGTTTTGCACTCCTGACATGTATTTCTCCTAATCATTTGATAGTATGACGACTTTTAGTTCCCGAGGCAGTAAATAAGAATGGGATTATGAGTACAAAGTGTCAGTTATGTGCCCATGAGGATTATGTGCATTATGCTCCAGATGATGACCTTGATATGAAGGATGAAATGTCAGGAAAGTAAAGTAATTATTTCTAACACGGTTGTAGTCATAATTTATCTGAAATGAATGCTGATTAGTAACAAGAATGAGGAACGTTTGGCATTGGTTAGTTCGTAATAGCCAAAAGATATTAGTATTAGTGAAACCTGGCTAACTAAAGATGATATAAGATGATAATTATTAGCACAGAATGTGAAGGTTGTGGTGTTTTTAGAACAGTCAGAGCAAATAGGATGGAGAGGAGTACTGATGATATCAGATGAACTGCTGGATAGAAGAGTGGAAGTACAACAGGCGACTAAAATGGAAAGCATTTGAGGTCTGATGTGAGATATGGGCTAACAGGACAAAGTTCTTTCCTTTAGTGTTACATGGTGATCAGCATTTCAGATAAATTATGACTACAACCATGTTAGAAATAATTACTTTACTTTCCTGACATTTCAACCTTCATATCAAGGTCATCATCTGGAGTATACACACGCATACACACACACACACATCTTTCCTGACATCTAGGGCCATAGGTAATGTGGCCCTACCCTTAGCCTATGAAAACAGGATTAACAAAAACTTTTACAGGAACTAGGAAGAAAAATAAAATTTCAAAAGAAGATATTTTATATTTTCATCCACAAAAATCATAAATAGAAAATTTTAAAAATAGAAATAGGTTTATTAAAAAACAATTCTTGAAAACATCAACAATCATGAATCACGTTTTCTAAAAAAGAAAAAAAAAAAGAAACAATCACATTTGTTATATTAAAATCACATTCAACATACAAGATTGATTATTAAGGTATATTTACTTTTAAGGCATGTTTTATTCACAAATTTTCTTATAATTTCGTCAACAGACAGTTATTTTAATATTTCACTTCTTTCTATAGAAAGTACCGATAAAGATGATAAATTTGACTGAGATAATCCAGATCGCAAATGATTTTTATACGATTTAATGTTGAAAATGCTCATTCACCTTCTGCATTCGTCCCCAAAGTGGATATGCACATTTTGAGGTCCATGGAGGTCGATAGGACAGCTTTTGGAATGATACCTGTCTGTCACTAGTGGTGTATCAGGGAGTCTAATACAAGAATGCCTAGGGCCTACAAAAACCTTAATGCGGCCCTGCCTAAGGAGGGAACCTTTTGCCTCCAGATAACAATTCTAGATGGAATGTTATCTGATGGCATGTGATGTTATCTGATTTTATTTCGACCGAGTAACTCGATCGAAATAAAAAAGCGTTTATTCCGAGACTGGAATCAAACCTTTGATAGATCTTCTTTCACCAATATAGCATCATAAACGTTATCACATCTTTATACAAGCACGTGAATTCAGAAATATAAATTTAAATAAATTATATTTAAGAATGTGAAATTTTACATAGGATGCATACTCTGTATATGGCAACATAAAATCCCTCCATCCATAATGACGACCAGTAACTGTAAAAAGAGACATTTTTGCAGCATCTACTCCGTCTTCTTAGTAAAATATTAGAATATCCTCAAGTCTCGTAATTTCAAAGACTACTCTGGAAAATAAATTGGATTTTTAATTACCTTCACAAAACAGTTTCAATAATTGAATTATGTAATCAATATAATGAAGCATGCAGTGCAAATTATTAATCTTATTAATAAAAATAATTTTATTATAAACAATCAAATTTGACATTAATAACACTGGCCAACAAAAAAAAAAAAAAAAATTCTGCTGATTATGATCTGACACTTCTTTTTACTAATTTGGGTGCGCTGATTTCAAATATCAAACCCATTTTTCTCTATCACGTCAGGTTTTTCCTCTATGGCATTTTCTTTTTGCTAATTTGTAAGTTTTTGATAGTTTTAAGGAGGCAGTACTATTTAGAGGATCAAAAAAATCGATTTTTTTAATATTATTTTCTGAAAGTATGTACTTTTAAAAATCTGTTCCTAACTTTTTATCAAGAAATTCGAAAAATTCCCAAAGATATAGCCTATTATTCAAAGCGGTGCGCAGATCAGAATCGGAGCGCTCACCTCCCTCGCTTGTTAGTAAACGAATAAATGCGTAAGAACTTGCAACGGCACGTACTGGCGCTTTGAATGCTAGAGAGGCCGATAACCTACCTAATGAATTGAGGTGATGAAAAGTAGGCGATGACAACTGCCTAAAACAAATGAATGCTATATGCATCATAGCGGAGAAAGAACAATCGAAATCAGTCAATCGTTAATCGATCATGAAAGTGTTTCCTATTTCCAAGCCATCCATATATATCCGCAATATACTGATGTACAAGTTTTGTCCTGTTCAGTTGTTGCATTATTCGTCAGGCATCCAGACGTGGCAGAGCTCCTTTACCATCATTCGATATATCTTTGCATGTTTCATAATGAACGTATCCGTTTTCTAAAGTATATTTGGATTTTATTAAATCGTAAGTCATTAAAATATGGATTGGAAGTATTTATTGTCCATTAATATGTTTCACTTATTAGATATAAAAGGAAATTTCCTTTACATCGATTTTCGGAAACTAAAGTTTTCAGTTTTTTTTCGTAAAATCCCCGCATATATTGTAATTGCTATTTCCTGCCTAGAGAGCAGTTTCCTTGTGTGCATCCTACCCAAATAGCACCATCTGCTTTCCCATTATTTCAAGCAAAAATTAGCAGTAATTTACAAGACTTGAGATACTTAATGAACAATCCTTCACGAATGACTAATGAACAGATAGCCATGGTACTAGGCCAGTAAAGATACGTGCATATGACTGGTGCGCTATTAACAAAAGATCGCGCGAGTCAATAATAAAAGTCACCAAAAATTTTTGAATTGAAATGGTATAGTTCGCCCACCGATTAGAGATCCTTCGACACTTCTGCGCATGTTAGAAAAAGGAGAATCCATTCCAATAATAGGGTAATCAGTCTGTATTGTGGGATGAGTTGTTTATTATTACCGGTCGGAAAATTAACTTCTCTTTTATGATTATTGTAGATAACCGTGTTGCTTGTATAACAGTTGGAAAATTTTACCTATAAAGCACGTAATTTCGCTTGTTGGCTACCAATTTGGACATCATTTCTTTCTCCCCTTCAGCATGAATCGACTATTCTTGGAAAGACGCGAAGCAGGGACCTACAAACGGTGGGCGAACTATAATTCTCTTCAACCAAATTCAATATCTGAAAGTGTCATAACAATATTCACTGTATATTTCTTAGCTTTAACACGTTTACGAATTTTAACACTTTCTGTTGATTTTTATTGTTGCTCTTCATTTGAGCTGGGGGGACAAACCCCCACACATCTAGTTTTCAGTGTTTGCCAGTGCAGCATATGGTTTTGCTTGCAGCTAAATGGCATAGTTTTTGGGGGAAGGGACATGCGATTCATTAGTTAGTGCCATTTTTATCACAGCTGTCTCTAATTGCACTATTTGTTGAGAAATATATTACACAGACTGCAAATGTTTGTACCTTATTCAGTGATACAATAAAACGACCTGTTTTTACTTGCGTCTGCAGATGTATTGACTAGTATGGAGGGTACGTGGTTTGCCACGGGAAGCGAGTCACTATTGCTATGAGGTGAACATGATTAAAATATTTTTTTTTCTGTGCGTGGTTACGCGAAACTTTTCAATTTCCTTTTTTCGCAAAGTAAAATCAGAGGTTCGAGTTATATTCGAGGACCAGTTATATTCCAGTAAATACGGTAAGTTATTTTTAAAGCTATGTGAAATGTATTATCAATATTCAGGATTATGAAGTGTTGTCTGCACGTGATTAGATCTCAACTTCGTTAATTTCAACTCAGTTAATAGTGATAGATAAGTGTGAAACTGATGTACTGAAGTAAACAAACGAAAAAAAAATAAACACATTCCTTGAGTGTTTCTAAAATTTTGTAAGATTGTAAAAAGTATGTATATATTTAACTTTTTGTTAGTTCATGGGATAAAAATATTTAATATTATTTACTTATTCGATAGGCAAAGCCTAACCCGTAATGTCCATGCCAAGAAAGAATCCCTCTGGGGGTCAAACAGGAAATCAGCAGAAAAGAAAAAAGAAGAAAAGCAAAATCTCAAAAAGTCGCAAGTAGATTTGTTTTCATAGCTACAAAATAAATCTGACAACGAAATTGCTACGACTTCAGCAGTTGCGATTCAAACTTCAACTGGAGAAGAAAACTCCAAACAAGCTACACAACTTTTCAACGAAAATATATGGGATTCGTTGAAAAAGACGCGTCTGATTATACAAACGTTTTGGATACAGCAAATAACGATGAAAACAATAATAACGATGGTGATCAAGTGAATATAAATGATCTAGGTTTGTGGCCAAATGTTATAACCGATAAATTTAGATTATTTTGTGTTAAAACCGGACCTAAATAACATCATCAAGACGCATTCGTTAAGAATGTATAAGGTAGATCATTTTCTACATCGTACTATTAAAAAAAAAAAAAATGCCAAATGGTGAAACTCAGCTTCGCAGCTGGTTAGTTAACTCAAAAGCTCAAGACTCAGTATTTTGCTTTTGTTGTGTATTATTTTCCAAAAGAAGACGAAAAGATCAATCAACACGATTTATATATGGTTTTAATAAATGGAGAAAACTGTCATCTGTAATTCGAGATCACAAGCTTTCTGTTGGTCGTTTTAATTCTTTTATTGCTTTCCAAGAATTATTAAAAATGCTTAATTTATGTTCGACTGTTGACAGAACAAACAAATTAATTTAAATAAAGAAACTGAACGTCTAAAATTACTATTCCAAAGAATTGTGGATATAATTCTATTTTTAGCAAGTAATGTGTCATTTCAAGGATCCCGTGAAACAATAGGAACGCCGAATAATGGAATTTTTTTAAGTTTAATAGAATTATTAAGTAAATACCATCCTGTGCAAATACGAAAAAAAAGAATTGCGCATCATTTGGCGCATAAATTTCAAGAGGAACTTATTGCTGCATTAGGTGAATGAAGTCCTTAATAAAAATTAAAGACGATATAAAAGCAGCCATATATTACAGTATCCAAATGGAATGTACTCCTGATATTTCTCACAAGGAACAAACTTCAATAATTAATAGATATGTAAATTTTGGAGACAAAAAATTAATTATAAATGTGTCATTTATAGGATTTATTATAGTACCTGATGTGACTGGTGAAGGACTAGCAAATTCGCTTTTGAAAAGAATAGGTGAGCTTGATTTAGATATTATGAATTGCAGAGGGATAACGGTAGCAATATGAAGGGAACATATAAAGGTGTACAATCTAGAATAATTAGTTTAAACTAAAAAACGATGAAGTGAGTGGCTGTCGTTGTGATCGAACGTATTCCTTTAGACTCTGCCCAGTTGAATTGTATATAAGGTTTTTCGGAAAGCTCGCATTGCACTAGAACTAACACAGTTCGAGACCTACTATCTCCCCTTCTGTATGAAATATGCAGAGGTCTGATGGCTGGCAGGCCCCACCCACAGTGAGGACTAGTGGTGGATGAATGATATTTTAGGGAGGTAGGTCTTCTCTGCACTGTGTCCAAGTAAGTTCCCGAAGCTCCTTTTTCGTTGTTTTTAGGATAGTCACCTATAATAAACTAACTTTTTGCTGGTAGACGCTTACTCTAAGCTGTCTATGGGATTAGCTAGTGGACTCTCAAAATCTACAGGATCACTCGCAAACTACTCGGGAAACCCGAGCAACAGCTATTTTCTCTTAGGCCTTATGTACTCTCCATATAATGAGCTCGACTTCAAGCAGCTATTGACAATTTTCAAACATGTAGGTGGCCCTGCTGCAAAGGAAATGGCCAGGAAAGGTAGCAATCCACCAAATAGAAGAGGGTGAAACAGAGGACTATCAATCCCCTGACCCTCTTCCCAGCACTTCTCAAGATAACACCAGGGAGATTATGTCGCCAGTTAATGACCAGCCCCTGGTGGATTCAGATAACTCATTAGGCTATCAGGTTGTCAGCAGAAAGAAGCGCAAGAAGGAGTTGTCAGCTGCAGAACCTGAAATAATACCTCAACCCTTTGAAAGAACAGCTCCAATGGACTTAACAGCACAACCTGATGAAAGAATAGAGATCGACTCCAGGGCACAACCCAAAGAGAGGATTCCACCAGTAATTTTAAGAACAAAAGAAAAATGGTCTTTAATTACAGAGACGATGAAGAACACAAACATCAAATTTACATCAGCCAAGAGTACAGATGAAGTAATCCGGATTCAACCTGAAGGAACTTCGGACTAACGTCAGCTCACCAGATTTATGGACGAACTCAAATTCCCATATCTCACGTTTCAGCTTAAGAGTGAAAAAAATCTAAAAGTGGTCATCAGATGTATAGCTGAAACCATACCAGCTGAAGAAATAGCTACTGACCTAAGATCACAAGGCCTAGAGTCAATTAAGATATCGCGCATGTACCGAGCAGACCAGCGCCTCATGCCTCTGGTCTTAGTCGAGATCAGTAAAGGCTACGAAATTTATGACCTTAAAATACTCTGCAGCTTAGTCATCAAGACCGAACCTCTCAGAAGAAAGGCTTCAGCTGGTCAATGCCATCGATGCCAAAAATATGGGCATGCACAAAAACTATGTAAAGCGGATTACAATTGCGTCAAGTGTGGTGACAACCATCCCTCGCACACTTGCGTCAAACCGCGAACCATGCCCGCTAAGTGTGCAAACTGTGGCAGCCCACACCCAGCCAACTACAAGGGATGTTCACTCCACCCATTTAACCTGTAGAAGGCTAAAGAGGTACTACTCCCGTCCACTCAGAAGCGAACTACACCAGAAATCAGAACGCGGGCTGTTACTCCCGAGAAATCATATGCATCTGCGGTCTCTACAAGTAACAAACCGGCATCTTGCAACCAAAACCCCGCAGCAATCCTAGCTGCTACTCTGGGAGAGATGCTAACGGCCTTTAGCAAAACAAATCCCAATCAGGCAGACACCAACAAATTCCTCAAAAACACACGTCTTCTCCATGATTAATGGATAACACTGTTACCATAGCTAACTCAATACAGATTGCATAATTAGAATGCTAACAGACTAAACAACAACCTCCTAGAACTAAAAGAATTCGCTGAAAGATATAAGATAGACATCCTTTTAGTCAACGAGACGCACCTTCGGCCTTACAACAACCCCAAAATAAGGTACTATACACTACTTAGGACAGGCAGGCTCAATACCAGAGGGGGCGGATCGGCTATATTTGTTAAAAAAAGCATAAGATACAATGAGATCAAGAAAACAACTACAAACATGGAAGA
The DNA here is from genome assembly GCF_054136105.1 of Typopeltis vanoorti. Classification (NCBI taxonomy): domain Eukaryota; kingdom Metazoa; phylum Arthropoda; class Arachnida; order Uropygi; family Thelyphonidae; genus Typopeltis; species Typopeltis vanoorti. The sequence goes on along the minus strand of NC_143550.1, from coordinate 100,388,800 downwards.
AACTGGAGTTGAAATACACACCAAAATGACAGGTAGTCTAAAACTATATTCAGTCTACAACCCTCCAGGCAAGCCTAGCCTCAGACCTCCCCCAGCTCCTTGACACAAATGAAGCAACAATATTGGTGGGAGACCTAAACGCAAAATATCCCACGTGGAACAGTAGAAACACCAATAATAATGGGAAGAGCCTACACAAATTCGCTATGACAAGAAACATCACCATAGCAGGTCCTGTTGAATCAACACACTACGGACCACTGGGCAAGCCTGACGTGCTGGATATAGCCATTTTCAGGAACACCCCACACCAGTTCCAGTTACAGGTTATTAATGATCTTAGCTCCGGATCACAATCCAGTTCTGCTTAGCCTAGGCGGGGAAGCAGAAACCATCCCCGGACAATCCTACACAAATCTCAAGAAGCTCAATGCAACTCTCTGCAACACCATAGGCCCTGTTCCAACCATCTCCTCACCCAAAGAAGTAGACACAGCGATCAATAACTGGAATGCACAATCCAAACTGGCCTTGCAACAGCCTCCAACGTTACAACTCCAGCTCAAACCAACCTGCTCCCAGAACAGATTCTAAAGCTTAACAAAAACAGGATCAGACATCGATACCATGCAACACTATCACCCCAGGATAAACAAGAGCTAAACAGGGCAACAAACCTAGTCTGATATGCGATCAAAGGCCATAAGAATCAACTATGGGAGAGGAAACTAAGCTCCTTAAACACTGTAGATAACTCATTATGGAAAATAAAGTCCTTTGCAGCGATCAACCCCAACATACAACCAATCCATGGAGAAAGAGGCATAGTCTACCAAGACGATTAAAAAGCTGAAGCCTTTGCAGACACCCTGGAGCTGCAATTTCAACCAAACTACACACATGCGGACATGCGCTTCATTGAAAAAATCCACAGGCAAGTACGCTATGCACTTCATCATACCACCAGCTGTGACAACACAAGCTATAATACGCCAAAGGAAATATACCAAATCATCAAGAACCTCAACAACAAAAGAGCACCGGGTCCTGATCAGATTTCAAACAAAATTATAAAAGCACTCCCTCACAAAACAATAATGCATCTAATGGCTATCATCAATGCGATGCTAAGACTCAACTACTTCCCCACTCGCTGGAAACAGGCAGATATATTCTTCATCCACAAACCGGGGAAAGCACCTCAGTTCCCCCAGAATTACAGACCTATCAGCCTCTTGTCAGGCCTTTGGAAAATCGCTGAGAAAGTAATACTAAAACGCCTACAAAACGAAACGGACAATCTAGATCTAATCCCAAAAGAACAATTTGGTTTTCGAACAGGTCACTGCACAACTCAACAAATTCACAGACTTATAGAATACATAACTATTGGATATAATTGGAAACAACATACAGGTGCAATCTTCCTGGATGTGGCAAAAGCCTTCAATAAAGTGTGGCACAAAGGCCTCATCCACAAACTAATAACTGCAAAATACTCACTAAACCTTGTCGAAATCATAGACTCTTACCTGAAAGACCGAAAATTTCAAATGAAACTCCGTGGGCTCAGATCCACTACAAGTAGGTGTCCAGCAAGGCTCCCTATTATCGCCGCTGCTCTTCAACATTTTTATCTCAGACGTCCCAAGCACAGCATCAACCACCATGGCTTTCTATGCAGATGACATGGCGATACGGATCAGATCGCTCAGGTCATACCTAGCCACATAACAACTACAGAACGCAGCAACGAATCTTGAAAAATGGTTTCGGAAATGGAGAATTGACGTCAATGCAGACAAAAGCACGGCCATACTATTTACAAAGAAGAAAGCAAACCATCACGGAGCAGTCACGATATTCAATACTGATATCCCATGGCAAAAAGAAGTAAAATACCTGGGAATCAAACTAGATAACCATCTTAGCTTCAACTCCCACATCTCTCATGCCTGCAACAAAGCTAACTCAGCAATAGCTCAACTCTACCCTCTACTCAACCATAGAAGCAAAGTCAGTCCAGAAAACAAACTAAGAATATACAAAGCAATCATCAGACCCATACTAACTTACGGTTCACCAGCGTGGAGCCACACCTCCCCTAGCAACATCAAAAGATTACAAATAATCCAAACCAAATGCCTCTGAATGATCTTCGATGCCCCATGGTTTGTAAGGAACACTATCCTCCACCAAGACGGAAACCTGCCAGACATACCTACGTTTCTCCTCCAGATAGCAACCAAGTACTTTGCTCAGGCATCACTCCATCCCAACCTACTCATTCGTAAGTCAGCAGATTACGATGAAAAAGACAGATGGAAAAGCCCAAAAGGCGGCCCTGATCAGAGATTGAAATATCTCTACACAGCCCTAATTATGGCGAGCCAAGTGCTCAAAACTTTCTTTATTTAAACAATTAAAAATACCGATTACGGGATAAAAATCCAAGGGATTGATGCCCATCCAGCCATAGAAGTTAAAAGTTAAAAATGAGTTTAAACCCTCATGCAATTTATGTACCTTGCTTATCACATTCTTTTAATTTCATAATTTGCGGTGCTGCTTTAATAAATTTTCGGAATATTGCAACGTTTATGCTGCGTATTTTCATCTACAAAAAAGTGGAAGTATTTAAATATTACGCTTAAACCATTATGTGATACTCGATGGGAAGCCAATATAGACGCATTCAAAGCAGTGTATACACAGTTTGAACAAACTTATAATGCCTTAGAAGAATTTATTGGTGCAATTAACGATAACACAGCAGTATCTGATGCTAAAAGTAGCATCAGATACTGCTGTGTTATCTACTAGCATTACAAGAAATGCCATTTATTTTAAGCTTATCGGTGTGGTTTACAATATTGCCAAAAATTAATAGTATCAACAAACTATTTCAAGCAAAAACAATTGTTCTTGACTCTGCTTTTAATTTAGTGAATAAAATTAAAAATGAAATCCAAAATTTAAGATCAAAATTTAACACATTTTTAGACGACGCAAAAATGATAGCATGAAACTTGAAGACTTCCCTGAAAAAATAATTCGAAAAAGAAAAATATTATTTTCTGAACTTGCAGAAGATGAAGTTTTACTAAACCCGGTAGAGGAATTTAGATGCCACTTTTTCAACGTTGTGATTGATACTGTTATTGCACAAATAGTTGAGAGATTTAAAAATATACCCAATGTTATTTCTTATTTTAAATTAATCACTGATATAAAAACATTAGAAAAAAATGAACTAGCAAACCGCTCAAGGGATTTTGTAAAATATTATAGTAAAGATGTAAATGAAGACTTAATCCAGGAAATTGATTTGTTACCAGAATTGATCTTGGACCAAAAAAAAAAAAAAATGTAAATAACGTGCAAGACATATTGCAATATATATTAAATAATAGTTATAATGAACTATTTCCAAATGTGCTAACTGTATTGAAAATTTTCTTTACGTTACCAGTTACTATAGCAAGTTACATTTTTTTTTTGCATAACGAATCAATAGACATTTGCTACCATTAATGCTTATATCACAAAATTTACAACAAGCAGTGTGTCCTTTACTTTTACCTGAATAAATCCAGGATTTAAGAACGAGATCCTCCAACCATTCTTCTTTGAATTTTTGCTTCTTTGATTTTTTCATATTTTTAGATAAGCCTTGCAAACCTGAATTTGAATCGTAACTAGCATCACTTTCTCTTTTATCTGAATTACCTGTGTGAGAAGTGGTTTCTTGTGAATGGAAAGGGCTGGAATTGATATATTCACTTTCAATAGCTCGTTTATGTACTTTACTGACTCATGAACTACACATTTTCTCCAGAGATTTAGAATCAATTTTAAATTTAGAATGTTTTTCTTGTCACTTGTCCATGTTTAAAAGGAAAATCTAAATAATAATATTTTCGATGAAGAATTAAACAAGTTTTTGTTTATAAAATTAATAAAAGCACTGGACTTCTTATTAACGCGCGAGAAGTGTTTGAACAGCGAAGAATATATTATTTTCATTGGCTAATACCAGTCGGATTGTGTGAGTACGGGATCAGTGGGGGGGGGGGGAAGAAGACTAGCGATAGGAAAAAAAGAAATCATTCTTGTGTCACTGAATGTGACATATGGAGAGGTGGGAGAAGAGAAAAATATTAAACTCGTGTCTAACTCTCATGTTGTGGCTGTTGTTATTATTATTATGATTCGGAAGGGAAAAGTAGTAGATTTGTTGGTGAACGTACTAGAACACTAAACATTTATAAAATACTAGATCTAGTACGAAAGTACTAGATGTGGTCACCCTGGCTTAAATGCACTTGCTGTATTAAGCATCGAAAAGAAAATTGCCAAGAATTGTAATTTTTCGGAAATGATTAATGACATAAGCGAAAAAAAAAAAATCGCATATTTAAATAAATATGTATTAAGCAATATACGTGTTAGTAAAACTTGGCTCCTAAATAGTAAACCTATTTATTTTTTTATTAAATACTTAAATTAAATTTTTTATTACTTTAAACAATAATTAATTGTAAATAGTTTTTGTGCGCTAGTTGGTGAGCCAGGTTACTTTTGTTTGTGTTAAATATTTATTTATTTTAATTATTTAATACTTTTGTTTTGTGTTCAGTAAACGTTATGTTAACCTGTTATATTTCGAATGTGTTTTTTTTTTTTGTTTTCCTGTTCCCAAATCACTTGCAGGTAAGAGGTTTTACAATACGTTTATTTCGAATCCTTTAATTTTTACTATGAAAAATATTTTAGGGCCCCCAAAAGGTTTCTTGCACCCGGATCCCTTTATAGAGAAGGCCGGCCCTGGGCAGCAGCATTTAGAAACCTTTATGCAGATGTACATAAACGTCAATTACGTACTTAATTAATTAGTGCCCCACCTGGCTGGAGCCACAATTTTGAAAACAGCGAGATAACTAGTTTCTCAAAAGTGAGAAATCCCAGGTGCTTAATCAGTGGGAAAATAATCTACAATACTTGTCTAAGAGGAATAACTTAGTCTATGACGAGATCGCCGTAGTCTGAGAAGACTTGTATGGACAAACAGAATTTCCTATGCACAACAATTGACCGAAACATTTAATGAAAGCTATTCCCGAACCATATCTCACTGAACTATGAGCAGGGAATTAGAGGATCGGTATTGGCAGTCGCATGCTTATACGGAAACCAATGATTTCTTCGTAGAACAAGAAAGTTCATCTACCATGGAGTCAGGAACATTGTGACTGGACACTGGAAAAAATCATGTGGTCCGACGGGTGATGATACAACTTGTTCTGTACTGACGGTAAGCTGAGAGTTTGGCGGGAGCCCCAGCGAGCAATGAACCTAGGTTACCTTGTAAACACAACTCAAGGTCCTGGGGATGGTGTCATGGAGTGGAACATGTTCGATTGGTAGGAAACTCGTTCCCTGATATTGCTGAAAGATTGGGTGTCATCCAAGGAATATCTGAATATTGTTGCTGATCAAGTCCATCCTACAATATTGACTTTTTATCCAGAAGGTGACGGTTGTTTCATGGACGATAATGCTACTGTTGTGCAAGAATTGTTCAGCTGTGGTTCAGTGAGCATGACAGAGACTTCTACCATCTTCCCTGGTCACCACAAAACCGGGATCTGAACCCCCTTGAGAATTTATGGGACATGCTAAAAAAAGGATCCAGAAGCAAAGTCCTCTTCTGTCAAATCTGAGCCAGCTAAAGGACAATCTAGTGAACGAATCGAGTTATTGTTAGAGTGAGGATGTCTAGATTTCAATAAGTCGAAATTGCAATTTCGGAATTAGGAGTTCACATACTGAAATACGTTCAATAAAACAATACCAAAACATAGAAAATTATATAGTAGAAATAATAGTTGTAGCAATTGATATTTAATATTCTCATAGGAGATGTGCTATTTTAATATTAGGATGCTAAATATCAAATTAGAAATGCTGTTCTTCATATCTGAAATTAGGGCCGAAGCAATTAAAACTATATATTATTCTGTAAATTGAGCATGTTCTTCTGGCCGGTTTCCTGTTTTATGAAAAACTTGAGTTTACCGGAGAGAACTCCTTTCGTATCCAATGAGAGAGGCTAACTCATCTCCATTTGATTTATAAAAAAGATTAAGAAACCTCTTTAAAGGATCTTCTGAGTCTGTGTAGCTCAGTGGACATGGTGTTTGTATTCCTCAGCGCTAAACCACCAGAAGATAGTCTTAAATTCAAGTCTAGTTGCCGACTAGATGAGCTTTTAATAGGGCTTTTTTCGACCTGTACCTGAGTCAGTCGATCTCTGGCACAAGCAAGCGGGTTTTTCGTCCCGTAACTTCAAGAAAATCGTCCGTAGATTCCACACTGTTTCAGACATTAAAAATATTGTCTTAGGGACCATGAAATGGGGACACTTGTTGAGTCATCTCTTTATTGTGGGCCTCTTAATTAGTGATAGTCTTGGGCCAGCTACCTTTAATTGGCTACCAGTGGAGATTGAACTGCCCACTCAGTCTCTGGTGGGCAGTTCAAAGTCAGATAGGGCTAAAACAGCCTCGCCTACTCCCTGTACGGAAATAAAAGGCGTTAGCTGATATTTCTTTAAAAGAATCTTCTCTATCGCAAAACAAAAGTTTGCATGAAAAGTATCTCCACGACTTTGCTACTTGAATATAAAAATTGTTGACTTTCACTTCAAACTGCTTCGGCATCCTATAAGCCACACACCATTATGATGCTGAGGCAATTTCCTCAGCATTCCATCCCATTCAGATCTCTAAATTGCCAGACATTGTGGAAAGATCACTTCTCAGAGGCTTTTAACTGTTACTGGAATCTCATTATTGAGAACTAGGCGTAATGGAGATAATGCTAGCTAAATCAGTCAAGTCATATTATCCATATATATATATAGGATAACAAAGTAGTGTATCTCCATATTATTAAAAGATTCTGGATAAGAGATTGTTGTTCCATTATTTTCACTTGGCTATAAAATGAATTTTACTTGACGTTAACAGTATCTATTTACTAGTAACCTAGTCGTGAAGATACTTCATGTGCTAATTTATGAAGATCAAGGATTACAACAAGAATCTAAATTCTTGTCAAGTATAATTTACAGATTCTAGTAGCCTTTTTGCATTTGGACCCCGATACTTTCAACCGAAGGTGGTCAATACTAACGGAGCTACAATGGCTCCATATTTTCAGAATGCATTGCTACTCTCGTGAGAACCTCTAAAGTAGGTCTACTCAATAATCACTAATTTAATAACCGTTATTTTCCTAAAAGAAAATTCTTCATTGAATTTCTATTCTTCACATTCTATATGTTAATTTATTTAATTAAAATAAATTGGTAGCCTAGTTGGAACGAGTGGATAGCTTAGATGGTCCCCGACCAACAGGCTGCAGGAATGTATAATGCCCGTACCCTGTTGAGTGTACGTCTTTTTGTGGGAGATGAATTTCATCTACCGGTATGAGATCATCTCCCTGCTCACTGGCGGCCTGAGTGTCTCGGAAATCCGTTTGATTTTGAAAGCAGGGTTTTCGGATTATATATAAAATAAATAAATCAATAAACTCCAAGCCCATCCATGGTACTAATATGCTATGTTTACAACCATTAGTGTATAGGAGTAATATTTAAAAAAAAAATAAATAAAAAATAAATAAATAAAATAAAGGTCTACAGAATGTGCACCATTATTCAGTTCACGACCTTTTGTTTAAAGAAATACAAATTGCAATTAAAAAGAGATATGGAAATAACAGAAAGGAGAAACTAACATACTTCTTTATAGCTAAATGTGGAGGTAGAAAAAAAATATAAGAATTATATTAAACAATGGATTACTTAAAAATAATGCTCTATTAAATGTAAAACGTTTTAAAAGATATTTATCTTGAAATCAAGATATCTCAAGACTACTATGAATTACAACTATATATATATATATACACACACACACACACATATATATATATATGTGTGTGTGTGTGTGTGTGTATATATATATATATATATGTGTATGTGTGTGTGTGTGTGTGTATATATATATATATATATATATTGGTATCTAGTACGATAATGTGACAAGAGCCTCGGAAGCTAAAAGAATATTGATCCTCTCAGAATTCTTAAGGAGAGAACTTGGCAGAGGTAAACGTCTTACAATGGACACACCAAATCGATTACTGATTGTAAAGTTAGATTGTTGGCTGGTTAACCGAGCTATTTATATTTTAATCATTTAAATAGCAGTGGACACGAAGAATCATACCACTTTAGAGTGAGGTTGGGACGGAAGAGCAGAAAGAAAGAAAGAAATATAGTGTAAAAAATCTCGTGCTACTGTGGCACAGAAAAGTAACGTGATAGTAATTATTCAAAGATGTTCGGGAGAGAGGGAGGAATGATTGTGGCAATAATTTGAGAATCTTTTATTGTTATTGGTAGCTATTTCATGTTAATTAATCTACTGTATATATATAATTTCATGTAATATTAATTTATTTTATTTTTTAATTCAAATGAGAAGTGTAATAAACATTAACCTGAACTATCTCTAGCTCTAATCTAACTCTAGTGTGTGTCTATTTATTTAATATTTACAAGCATGTTACATTAATTATGTAATTAATAAAATTTGTTTCTGAACCACTCGAGACTTTAATAAATAATTATGATAATAAAATTAAAAAACCTGTGATTAGTGAAGTATTCCAGTATGGACAAAAACATAGTTATTGGCGATGCCAAAGGATTTTTCTTTCTTTCTTTCTTTCTTTCTTCCACCTTCAACTGATACTAGAATGACTGTAAATAAAAAACATCTTGAAAGTTTTTAAATGTGTCCTCCATACCACATAACTTAATTAGCTGCTGTGATAAATACCCCTGTATTTTGAAGTAATTTTGAAGTGGAACACAATATTTTTGCTCACTTATTCTCCTTACAGTTAGATATACAAACCTATAACTTTATCGTGAAAAATAAATAAATAAATAAAATAAAATAAACATACAATTCTGATTAAGTATTGTAAAAAAGATAATTAGAAAAGTGATTTTTTTTAACTTCAAAAAAGCACATCGAAGCACTCTTTGATTATGCTTACCAAAAATATTCTTAAGTATTTTATAATATTATTTGAAAATATACAGATTTTTGTTCAATTATACTTACAAAAACAAATAGATGAATATAGATATGTATATATCACTGAGAATTGCAAAAGTGTCCTGCCATCTGTTAACACCACACCTAAATTATTTTATTAAAAAATACAGTTGGAACAGAATCACTGAAATCCGGTTATTATTTTAGAAAAGTTTCTGCTACCGCTTATTACGCCGCCTTGCCAATCCTATAATTCCTCATTCAAACTATTGACTGATAGCCTTCAGACAGAACCTTGATATTACTTTCAGGTACTGTCACTAAGTCATCGTTTCTTAAATGTTTTCCGCCCCCTTTTCACCCGAGAAATGTTTACGCGACCCCTGGTATATAGGTATATAAAATAGGTATACAAATCAAACATTTACTGAAACTAAATCATAAAGAAATTTATTTTAAAACAATTCTTTGGTATACATATAATTTATTAATTGTGATGCAATTAAAATTATTAAAAAGTGATGCAATAATTAGCATTATTGCATCACTTTCTCTGAAAGACTGAGTAGACTCACAAGCATGTAATGGAGAGAGAGAGAGAGAGAGAGGATGACGCAGTATCCTCCATAAGAGAAGTGTGGTAAGATCAAGTGACAGAAAGAGACAGAGAAAGGATGGAATGAGACCACCCTCCAAAGGAAAAATTACAAACAGAAATGGGAACAAAGAAAGAAGCAAACGGAAAGGGAGAGTATATAATGAAACAAATAACCAAAAATAAAAATAAAATAAAAATACTCAAAAAAAAATAAATAAAATTAATTAATTAATTAAAAAAACACGATTACATCCGATAAATTCGATTTCATTGTTGTTTCGTGTCACAGTGAATGATATTCAATGAAACAGATTTTGAGTTTGACTAAACTCCACGTATAGTGAAGATCAGCATAGTCGAAGCTAAATATTTTTTGGAAAAAAAAAAAGGCACTACAGCATTTTTGCGAAATAGTTCAATGTATGACCAATGGAGGTCCTACGTTCACAGTGTATGATAAGCACTAGTAGAAAGAGTATGACAGACAACTGCCATCAAATCATAGTCCTAAATCCTACCAAGTTGTGTGAAATAGTATGAGTTCTGTGGTAGATTTTTTGAGTTGCTTGTTTAAAATTGGAGTTTATAGGAGGGAGATACTTAAGATTGACTAAATGGGGAACCGAATGACATAACTTACTCTTGTCCGCGAATAAAATCAAATTTATAATGATATTTCTTCTGGCGGTCTGGTGAGTATAAATATTATAGAAATGATATTTTTGAGTGAATTTGTTCCATTACATTTAACTGGGTTGAAAGGAACTACTGCTGCTACTACTGAAAGTCATTCATTTTTGACATTTTATTATTTTGAAAATTAAAAAAATTATATTGAATCAACATGTAGAAAGTATCAAAAAGTAACACATTTAACTAAGAAGTATATGAATAATCAAAATATAGAAGGAATGGTTGAAAACAAACGATAATACTAGAAACCTGATTGAATGATGATCAAAAATACGATTTGCGAATTAATTTTCTTCTTCATTTAATATTTTCAGAAATCCACTCAGCCAGCCAGTCAATAATAGGTACACAATGATCTAACATCCGTTAGATCATTATGTACTTCTACACTTTGTGGCTACTGAATTAGAAAATTTTATTTTATATATAGGCATGCGAGCGCCAATACCGGTCTTCTTCAATTCCCTGTGCATAGTTCGCAAGATGAAAATATGATGTAAAGATGAGATGATCGGGAACAGGATTCATTAAATGTTCGATCAATTGCTGCACGCAGGAGTTCTGTTTGTCCGTACAAGCCTTCCGAAATGACGTCAATTTCGTTCCAGGCAGACTGTCTTAGGACCACAGTCACGCCTCTTGGACAAGCAATGTGGGTTATTTTTCCGCTGTTCAAACACCTGGGATATCTCACTTTTGAGAAACCAGTAAGCTCTGCTATTTTCAAAATCGTGGCTCAGCCAGACCGGCGCCCACAATACGCCCATTATCGAACTCCGAAAGATCCTTCGATTTTCCCATTGTGATCAACACTATTGATGATTACTGATGATGATAAACAAGCTATACAGATTAAAAGATTTAGAGATTACATATATAAAAGCACTAAATATAAATACAATTACAGTGGTGCCTTGGTTAATGACGGTAATCCGTTCCAGGATTACCGTCGTTATCCAAGGCGCGATTCCCCATAAGATTTAATTGAAAATCGATTAATTCGTTCCGGCTCCTCCTCACAACCATAGTACATATTAAAAATGCAGATAAAACTCATTTAAAATGTCATAAAAATATGGTAAATATAATTTATTTTTTATACAGTATATGTATTTGTTACAAAAAATTAACGTTAATAAAATGAATTGTTCATGAAAACATTTTTTAATTATCAATCTTCACCAGAAGGACAATTGGGCTCACTTCGGAGTATTTTGACAAATAGACCTGTAAAAAACATGTCTAAGGTTGTTTGTTTTTGCCTCTTTTTTAAAATGTTTCTGAAAAACTGCATCGACTTTTCATTAAATAGATCTGCAGTTCTGATAACCTCAGATTTGTTTGGATTCCATTTCATAGCAACATTTTTGAACTTCTTCCCACTTTGCCAAAACGTTTTTGATTTCAGCAGTCGTAATTTGTTCTTTCTCTTCATCCTCATCTTCAGATGAAATTTCCATTTCCTTTTCTTCACACTGCTGCTTGAAAAGTTCTTTTAGTAGTCAGTTCTCAGTCATGCATCTCCAATAATTCTTCAACATCTTCTTCCTCTACTTCCAAATTAAGATCATGAACAGTTGCCACAATATCCTTTACCAATTTGTGTCCCTCATCTGAAGTTTCTTCATTACCAAAGGAAGGACACAGTTTCCTCCATGCTGCTTTGAGACAATTCATTATTACTTCTTTCCAAGCCTTTACAATTAGCCCAATTGCTATGACAATGTTGAATTCTTCCTTCCAAAATTTTCTTAGGGTTATGTTGGTAGCCTCACACATTTCAAAGCAACCAGTAAAAAGTGCCCTTGTGTAAAGGTTTTTAAAATTTGCAATTATCAGCTATTCGATAGGTTGAATCAGAGATGTAGTTTTAGGAGGAAGAAAAATCACCTTGATAAAATCTAATTCCTCTGGCAGCTATTCTTGTATGCCCGTTGGATGGCCAGGTGCGTTATCCAAGGTTAAAATGGCTTTTAGAGGCTTCTCAAGATAGGCTTTGACAGTTGGTCCAAACACTTCGCGAATCCAGTCTCAAAATTCTATTCTTGTGATCCAGGCTTTGCTGTTAGACTTCCACAAAACACCGAGATTGGATTTAGAGACATTGAACTTTTTGAATGCTCGGGGATTCTCTGAGTGGTAGATTAACATTGGTTTTACCTTGCAGTCTCCATTTGTATTTGCTGCTAAAAGCAATGTTAACCTATCATTCATTGGTTTATGCCCAGGAAGTGTTTTTTCTTCTTTTCTGATAAATGTCCTGTTGGACATTTTCTTACAAAATAACCCAGTCTCATCACAATTGAAGACTTGTTGAGGTAGGTATTCTCCTTCTTCTATAATTCTTGTAAAGTTATTGACAAATTTATCTGCTGCTGCTGCTTTGTCAGCACTAGCTGCCTCTCCATGTCTGACCACACTACGAATTCCTCTTCTTTTTTTTAAAGTCGTCAAACCAACCTCTGCTACCTTTGAAATCATCATCATCTACCTCAGAACTTGATCCCGAAGTCTTCTTTTTCAAATCTTGATAAATCTGTTCAGCTTTCTGACAGATTGCATTTTGAGATGTAGTATTGCCCGCCATTTCTCTTTCTTTGATCCAAATTAGTAATTTTCCATTTGTTCAAAAAGAAGCCCTCTGACATTCAACCTTGAAGTTCCCTTAGCTACCATAAGTTCTTTCTTAGCCAAAATGGTTGATATTGTAGAATGACTGGTTTCATATATTCGAGCTAGCTGCATAACTTTCACACCTTCATGATGTTTTGCTATTAATTTTTTCTTCTGTTCAATAGAGAAAATTTTTCTGTTTTTTTTCCCCTCACTAGCTTTCTTTTTGGGACCCATTTTGTCACACGGTAAAAAAATTCACTCTATAAAAAAAAGATACGCAAAATACGGTATTATTACAAATTGTACAACACTAAGACAAGGGATACAAAGAACATATAGTCACCTGAAAATAAAAGTAAAAGTCCAAAAAAAAAAACTTTTTGAAATAAAAGTTAACAGTTAAATTCGAAACCTGCAATTTACTTAGTACACATTTTGCTTGTAAGGTGACGACATTAGATACAGCAATTACGTAACATACACTGATTAGCAGCAGCTTATAGATACATATAAGCTGTATGTAATTATATACAGATGAGATTTGGATTTGCCTTTTGATGACGAACGAACAGTGACACGCACACGCCGATTTATTGTCTATATGAACCAACACATAAAAAATAAATGCTTAAATACTCATTTTCATCATAAAACGCATTTATAGCCACAAATTTTAAAATAAAGCACAGTACACTACAAGAAAAGAAACAATAAACGGAAAACGTAACCAGCTGGCTATGATGGATCAAACATATCTGATCTTCACAACTATGGCGCGTGGCGGTTCTCTATCCGACAATGTCTTTCCGCGCGCGGCTGTTCTCTGTTCGACAATGTCTTCCCGCGTGTGGCTGAGTACGATCGGAAAATTCCGGTTTTTTAGATCGGATAGAGGGTCACATAATCGAGAGTCATTAACCAAAGCCTGTGTCGTTAACCAAGATATTTTTTTCTTACAGCCACTCGTCGTTAACCAAGTACGTCGTTATCTGCATTCTTTGCAAACAACATATGCATTCTTTGCAGAACTATAAACTAAACAAGTTAATATCTCTGCAGTATAAAACGATAAAGCTGATCTTCTGAGAGCAAGGAGATGATGCCAACTTTATATGCGCTGCAATGCAGCATATAAAATACACGGTATCCAGACAAGAGGTATCGAAAAATAACGGCTTATAATGCGAAAACTACTCATTATATTTTCTCAAACTAAAGCTCAGTCGATAGGAAATCTCTCCAAGATCTATTCTGCCACACTTTCAAGGTCACTAGTGCGCATAAACCGTATAAGAAGGATTATTTCCTGGAAGCTGGATATCCGAAGAGATGAAGGCTCAAATGTCTGGCTGCCTAGATCTTCGAATATGACTCCATTGAACTTCTTTTTTTTTTCTCTTGACATGGGACTTTATTAAAGAATGTGTGTACCACAGAAAAGTTAGATATTTGCACTATTTGAAACAGCGTATCGTTGCAGCAGTTGTATCTAATAACACTTAGATGCTGGAAAACACTTGGCACGAGCTCGAGTATCATTTTGACATCTGCCGAGCTACGAAAGGTGCCCACACTGAACTTTACTAATCTTCATAAAAATTCAGTGAGTTACCCTTTATAATAACAACAAATTTTATTTTAAGAAACCGTATAGATGCTGACATATATGTGTGTGGTTTTTGGATACCTGTAGTCCAGACACCCTGTATTAACAGCTAAACACTTATGCCACTACGCAGTTATGCTAAAACATTACCTTGATTCTAACTATATAATAACAACTAGAAATACATATCATAAAACAAGACCTCAGCTTGAATGAACAGAACATGCAATAATGATATTTTAATTGTATACATATAAATACAGTAATATTATGGAAAAGCCAGCCGGGATTTTTTTATTCCACATATGTTAAACAAACTACCAATTGAAAACAAACGTTGTAAACTACAGCACGTGAAAACGAATCCTAAGGTTACACTATGAAAAAGAAATATGCACACTGCACAGCCTACAGACCTAATGCAATGTACTACGAGTATACTAACTGTCCAGTTCGGCGATGAACCATCAAGTTCCTGGGTACTGTGTGTTTCTCAACTACTGATCAGATCCTCAGATAAGCTTAGCACGAACTTCGGAGAAAAAGATTTTGTAAAAAAATACCACTTTTTTTACCACTGTAAATATAGCATTGTAAATATTTATGTAAAATTGCAAAATGCAGAATTGTTATTATCAATGTATGTGTTTTATATAAAAATAAATATGCAGCATTTTTAGCTTGAATGAACATAAAATGCAATAATAATATTTTAATTGTATATGTCTAAATACCCTTCAGGTGCACATTGAGGAAGGCCACATACCACCCACATCATCTGTCATACTTTTTGAAGTCATTTACACTGTCCCCACTCACCCCTCCAAAAGGCAAGCTATTCTAATAACATACTGCCCTATTGAGAGAAAAATCTAGCTCCCATCCATTTCTTGGCAGCATCCTTCTCAACTTCGATGGATGCCCTTTCTCATTCGCCAGATGCTGCATAACATGAAAAATTCGACCTACCTAATCTCATATGAACCTTAAAGAATTTTTAGTTCTCTATTGCATACCTCTCTTTCTCCTGTTTGCTCTTGTCTGCAATCTATGCATTCTCCATCTGTCCTCATCATATACATTCCATAATCCCGATATCATGTTTAACAAAATCTTTTACATCCTTTCGAAAAGCGGGAGACCACACCTGCGCACAGTACTCTCGGTGAGATCTTATCAAGGTCTCGTAAAGGGATAAAAACCTTTCTTATCATTACATGCCAATATTCGTCAGTATTTCAATTAGCCTCTGACTTCTAATTGAAATCACTGTTATTTAGGGACTGCTATACAGTCCCTAAACTCCAGCTTACTATCTACTAAAACTGCAAGATATCCAGTCTGATCGTTTTAGGATAATTGAACCAAATGTAATACATCATTGGATATTTCAATCACAACAACGTATATATCTTTACATTTAGTAACAGTGAATTGAAACCGTTTCCACATGCCCACAATTCCAGTCCATTTAAAGTATTCCACAAGTACTGTATGTAGGTCGGTCACATTCCTAGTTATCCTGTCCATCTCTACCTCATCAGCAAATGTGTCGTGTCTTCTTCTCACTGTCATTAATATAGACTAAATAACAATGGACTAAGGACTGGAACTCTAGGATAAACTACTCGTCACTTTAAATCAGGAGGCTCACTCCACATGCATCATTTTGGATATTAGCCAGCCAGCTATCCTCTTATCTAAGCTAACAGGTTAAAATCCAGTTCCATGTCCTCCAACATATGCAACAACCTTCCCCTGCTGCAATCTCAGCAAAGTTCAAAAGTATCATGGTGCAGCCATTCTCCTTGTCTCGCTCAACCGTAATATTATTAAAACATATGACTGAGACTTAATGTAGCATTAGACTCCAAGTTGCATGCACCAGGTTTGACAACTTTTAGAAAAATGGGCACTCATCATTTCAACAATCTTTCCTGCAATTACTACCTGCATATCATATTTATTCAGTTTGGTTATTCTTTCATATTCTTTCTTTTATTTGCAACATAACAATAGCATTCTTTTGGGTTGTCTTTAGTTCCAGTTTCCTGTCAAACTCAGCTTTCCTAACAATACTTGTAACTCTTGTGCTTTGCGTCTTAGTCTTGATAATCTGACATCATTCTTATGGATACAGTATTTTTTACGCACCATCTTTTTTCTTGAAAATCTCTTGCATAATACGATTGCACACCCATGTCACTCCTCCCATATTTATTTTTCGAACTCTGTTCTTCAATCTCCTATGGTATTCTCCGATAATATGGGAGAGAACCTAGTATTCTCTTCCATCTGTCATAATTTTCTTCTTTGTAGTTCAGCAGAACACTCACGTATTTATCTGAAACCCTTTCTGACACTATAATCAAGTCAAACATTTTTTGATCTCGACTTCCTTTTGTGACTTGCTGCTTGAGGAAGTTGTCTTGTGACGGTTTAATAAATTCGTCTTCATTCGTCTCATATTTCAGCTACCCAATCAATGTTGGGATAATTACAATCACCCACACTAGTTACTCGTTTAGCACCAGTCAGGTTAAATTTACCATGCATTTCATCCTCACAACACATGGCAGGTCTGTAACAACACCTTACCACGTGTTTGATCTTGTTAGACTACACTTCACATCAATTAGCTTCAAACTCACTGCTGTTATGGAAAATTGCTACTAATAATGCAACGACACTTTTATACCATAACTGGACGCAAATCGTCTGATACCATTATCGGGTCTGATTAACGCCTACACTATGAGACCATAACATATTCACGAAGGTAACACTCTATCCCATTTGTGACTGGCATTTGCGTACAGACATAATAAATTACCTTCAGAATTTTTTTTGTACTCATTTCTATGTGGTCTGTGGCCGATTTGGACAACTTGGAAAACATCTATTTGTATCCAATGTCTCATTTAGAAAGATATGTTTGCATATAATTAATCTCTACGAACTGAGACGTAATTATAATCTATTATAATCATCACCATGATTATGCACATTCGTATCATTAATACAAAAATTTAGTCGATCTTACGCACAAACTCTCACCATTCCTCCCCTCATGACATAGTTATTCACTATTCATTCCCCAATTTTCGAACAAATCCTTTCATATCTTTTCTCATTCCTGATTACTAAATTTCATCGAACTTCATATCCAGCCAGTGTGAAATTATTACTATCAGTTCGATTGACTAATAAAAGTGATTCAATCGAAAGTCCTGCCTACATCCAAAACATTATTAAATTCCGTCCTGCCAGAGCAGAATCATTCCTATACATAGTTAATTTCTTTCTTTACTTTTTTTTTTTTTGGTACTTCAAATGGTCCTATTGAAACAAAAATGGGATAAGTCGGCATATATTGTGTAAGGATTCCAACTACTGCATTTCAGTGGAATCTATCTAAGTATAATCCAAGAATAAGTTGTGTGAGGAATGATAAACCGATCCAACAGGTGCTTACTCATTTTGCAAAATGCATGCGCACTTATTAGAAATGCAATTAAAAGTGCAATTGAAAATAGAAATTTTACAATTTATGGATATTAAATACAAGTTTTAATCTTTCAGTAAAACATTACAAGTGGACGTTTTTTTTCACTTGCAATGTCTTCTGAAGTAGTAGGTTTTTTGTGTGTTTCCTTGTACGGCTGCACGAATGAAATTATTATTATACGAACACCTTCTTGAATCAAGATTCATCAAGGGAGGTAACAGTAAGATGTATTTTAACAGAGATAATGTTTATCATACCTCGTCTTAAATTGATTCAATGTTTGTGTGCTCACCACCTCATTCGGGAAAGCATTCAAGAATGATCTATTTTCTCTATCCCTTTCCCTCCTTCAATCCTTTGTAAAATATCCTAGCAGTCTATCTGATAAGCGACTCTTAGCAATTTGTCTCAATCATATCGCCCCTACTCCGCTATTTACTAGAGTCGGCAATTTACATTCGCTCAACCTGTCTTCATAGTCAGTATTCCATAATTCCGATACTACTTTTGTTATCTACTCCTCAACTTTTTCCAGAGCTTGTTCCTCATCCAGAAACGCAGGTAAACACATAAGTACACGGCAGTCCAGACGTGGTCTAATTAAAGCCTTGCAGAGAAGAATGACCATGTCCTTTCTCTACTTGTCAGGTTCTTCTTTAGTATATTGGCATTTCTTTGTGCTGTTTTTATCACTTTTGCAATATGTCCGTTGAACTTCAATTTCTATCTCCCAATATCCCAAGATCCTTCGCTTCCTCAACCTCCTGTAAGATAACGCCTCCATTATGATACACAGCATTACATTTTTATATCCAAAAGCAAAATCTTACAAATTTATTGGTATTAAATTGATATCCCCAATTGTTAGCCCATATAGAGACTTTATTCAAATCGCTCTGAACCACCAGTACATCTGCATCATTCCTAATAACTTTTCCAAGCTTAACAACATTTGCAAACTCTCTTTTCATTCATTAGGGATTGATGAGGACACAAGACTCTCATTAAACAACCAAGTCAATGGAAGTGTCCATTCCTAAGCACATTCACAGCACGTGGTGAAATCCCATCCGTCCAACATCTTATCCACATCAAGATGACTTCAACAATTTCTAGATTTCTACCTCATTCACATTCGAGAAATTGAAGTATTGCATCGTCGGCTTCCTGCTTCTTTAGAATAGTAGATCCATCTTCTTGTATGGTTCTCAAACCTGGACAATAAGCACAAAAAAAAAAAAAACTACAGATCTAATTAACTCCTTTGGAACTACATGTCTCAGACTGATCCTTGGATGTACTTGGATGGACCGTGTCACTAACTCTGCTGTGCTAAATCTGGCTAAGCAAGAACCACTTGTCAATATAGTCAAAATACTACAACTCGGATGGCTTGGACATCAACTCAGACACCCTGAAGTCTCACCCTTTTTGGAATCCCTCATTCTGTACAAACCAGAAGATGGCAATCGCAGTAGAAGATCACGCAAACAATTTTGGCAATACTATGTGAAACCATCAGGAGGCTGAACTGTAAAACTCCATCTGACATCTACCAGGTTAGCTCAAGATACACTTGGAAGACCATAATTTGCAATCTTTAATTTTTAATATTAATCTCTTTTCTCTTTTCACATTGTATCATATTGCGAATAAGCTATGATGATGATCCTTCTTTCCTTTCCGTGTAATGATGCACATCCGTCAGTCCCCTTTACGGGGAGGGACAGCACCATCTAAGCCCCCCCCCCCCAAATTTTATCCGGGCTCGGAAACGGCATAGCTGACGAATCAGACGTATGGCTGGGTCAGTATTCCTGACTGTAATCCGTGTGTGTTCACGAGACCGGTTTGCCTGCTTGCGGGATGAAAACCCCCCGATAAACTGGTGAAAAAAACCTTGCTGTCCACGCCCAAGACCAGCTAACTTGGCTATGGCTGAGGAAGATCTTTAAGCTCCTCGCGTCGTCGACGGGAATCGAACGTAGGACACTCCTTCCACGGGCGTATGGTTGCGAAGAGCACAGCTACTAGGCTAATCGCGCGGACATGATGATGATGATGATGAAAAACTTAGTAAAATGATCACTGATCATCATCAGCAGAATTCATCATCAATCCTTATCCATCCACTGCTGGACGATGATCACCTCCATATTTTTCACATTTCTCTGTCTCTGGTCCACAAGCTCGTCACTTCCCATTGAATGATGTAGTTCATCGCTCAACTTTGCTGATGGTGTGGCAGGTTTTCTTGAACCTTCTCGTACTTCCATTCTGTAAAAATTTTTGTCTAGAATGGCAATTGTTTGTCTCCCTGTCTTGAGATGTTCCTGCCCACCTCCATTTTTTTAATATTTTCATTTCTTTAGTGATGTCTTTTAATCCTGTTTTTTTTTCTGATATCTATGTTTTTTTACTTTATCTATTCTTTTTATTTCTAACAATGATCTTTCCATGCTTCTCTGGGCAACTCCTAATTTATTTTCCAGTCTTCTTATGATGATTCAAGTTTCTGCTTCATATATTATTGCTGATATGATGCATTATTCATATGCTTTTCTTTTTAGACAGATAGGTATGTTTTCTTTAAAAATTGTATTGTCTCTTTTTTTTATCCTTTGTTCTATTTCATGTTTCCAATTTCTATCTATGTTAATTATTTGCCCTAGATATTTGAATTTAGTTACGATTTCCATTTCTCTGTCATTTATCTCTATCTTCTGGTTGCAGTTTGCATTTTTCTTGTACATTCATTTAGTTTTATGAATATTTATGTTGAGACTAGACTTGTTGCTTTCTGTGTTTAATTCTCTAATCATTTCTTTTAACTCTTCAGGTGTTTTAGAAAATAGTACAATATCATCTGCAAATTGCTTAGATATTGACCATTTCTTACACCTCTTTTTCCCATTAATATTTTTATTTAAATATTACTTCTAGGCAAGCATTGAATATTATTGGAGACATTGTATCTCATTGTCTTATTCCTCTATTTTAATTTTTTGCTTTTCGATCATTTAAAAAAAAAAAAAGGATTAACAAAAAAAGTATTTTGTTAATCCTTTTTAATTTAAGCACACAGTCTATTGTTGCCATCATCAAATACTTCTTAACTATGGCCAACGGCGTATTAACCTCTTAAGTTCTTTTTCCCGTAGAACTCCTTCAAGCTATTTTCTGAGTTTTTCTGAGCACACTGACTATCCTAGCAATCTTACTCTATAATCTAACAGTTTCCATCATCTCCCTGAAATTCCTATCCACACGATTTCCGCTCCTTCTCAAGTGATTCGTTCCAACCATTACAATTATTTCATCTACATTCTCACCCATCTTTATAGCTCTAGTCATACAATCTAAAGTAAGTACCTCCTGGCAAATATTCTTTAAAGACATCTTTGCTTTTTACTTTGCGAATCATCGAACCCCCCCCCGGCATTATTTTCTTAAATTTTCCCTCCTGTGTCTATCCATCTCTCTTTCTCACTCTACCAAATTCATTCTTTCCATACCAATTTTCAAAGATCTCTCCCTCTCTCTCTCTGTGTGTGTGTGTGTGTGTGTGTGTGTGTGTGTGTGTGTGTGTGTGTGTGTGTGTGTGTGTGTGTGTGTGTGTGTGTGTGTGTGTGTGTGTGTGTGTGTGTGTGTGTGTGTGTGTGTGTGTGTGTGTGTGTGTGTGTCTACAGTGAGCTCCGGAGCGCCCCAAATTTCTTTAAAATCTCGGTTCTACACTTCCGTTCTCTCTCCCTCTCATCAGAAGAATCATTCTTTTTTACGCACATTTTGCTTTATAATCATCTCTTCAATAAGTTTATATTTCTTACACACATATACATATCTTCGGTAATCTTATACCACGTGTTTCTGAAAGTAAAAGATATACATAAAACAAACGTAACATTATATTGTGAATACCATATCCTTAAGTACTGGTGGAGAGTAAAACAGAGATGTACTGTCACATAGTCCATTAGTTAAACTTTGTACACGATAAAAAAAAAAAACTTTTGAATTGCCTCATGTTGTCCTAGTGATCTTGCTACCGTGTAAAATTCTTGCTTGACCAAACTGATTGCTTTTGATATTAGATGTTGCTAACACACTTGGCTTTTGTATATTTAAGAGAGCGGAGTTCAGTATCTTTGATGCTACCACCATACAAAATATAATTTTGATTTGGAGGTCTGCTGCTGCTTGTTTTCATTTAATTTTTATTAAATTTTCTCTTTTCCATTGTTTGTTCCCTTCTTGGTAGAACCGTACAATGTCATGTAAGTTTCTGGCACACATTCCCAAGGGAAGGCCACGTCTGGACAGGAAGCAATGGACTCCATGTTTGCTAACTATCCAATTGCGCACCAGTAAATTTGGGTCAAAAGGTTTCTAATGCAATCCCTCGCTGCATATTTGCTAAGGAAATGGATACCAAAATCTGTAGATGGTCATGTTTTGATAAGTTTTCCTTTACTTCAACAGAATCAGATTCCTTAGAGATTTCCTTCCTTCGGGCGACGAGATTAACATTTTTCGACTTTAAGGACTCCACCTAAAATTTTCCACTACCAAACATAGACTCTTCCACAACCTTAGCATCCAGAGAAGTAGCAGACGACAATGAATGCAACCCGAGTTTATGATAAACCGACGATTCATTTAAAAGCCGAATTATCAGCAGCATGAGGCTGAGAACATAAGGAAACCATTCGTCTTACTTTACTGATATGTTCAGTCACATTGCTAGCATCTTCTTTAATATGTCGTGAATCTGATTCATTGACATGTAATGAAATTTGATCGGCTCCTTGCAGTATTACCAATTAACGCTTATTACTTGTGCTAGCCTTAAGCGTTTCAGCAATTCTCAGAAATTCTGGCAAATGACCATGGGATACACTAACTTCACCTCAATACATAAAATCTACAACCACTTTTAAATCCGCATATCCTATATATATTTCATAATTATAATAGGATGCTTACATGGATTTTCCAGAAACAAGTTTGAAAAAATGGACTACATGCTGTAAGCAGAGTTCTAAGAGCCTTTAAACTTAATCCTTCACATGCCACAACAAGCACTTCACTAGAAAGCAACCGCTGATATACAGCTAACATATTGGCATGATGATTATTCCATTTAAAAGAAACTTTTCTCCATTTTCATACCTTCTCATGTAAACTAATTAATAATATGATTAAGCCACTATTCAAATCCGTTAAGCAAATTAGTATAACATTATCCTATAACAGAGAGATAGCGAAATTAGGCTAAACAACAATGATTCGATACCAAATACAAACCAAAAATACGTAGCACTAAAATTTCCACACGTAGCTTCAAAGAATCATCTAACCGAGTATTACACACTTATAAAATAACATTTTTCGATTTAAAAAGAAGTACACTAAAAACTAGCCTAACCCAATACATACGCATATGTTAATTCCATAATTATACACACTGATACTATACCAATTGCAAATCAATCATACCAATTACAAAAATGCTCAGGAACACATATATACGCACTTAACTTCATAGAAGCAGCTGAATGAGAATCACACACTTATAAAATAACATATTTTCAATTTAAAGACGAGTACACTAAAAATGATTTTTTAACATGATGAGGTAATAAAAAAAAATTATTAATAAATGACATCAAAAAATTCTTTTCTGACTGTCTTTTTCATCACTGTATAGTAAAATTTAAATATAAGTTAAGCTGTGAATTCTCTCAAGCAAATAATGATAAAAGTCTCCTTAAGTGGAAGCATAATCCACAGTACATTGTTACTACATATATTTATATGTATACTTAATGTGCATTTCTAAGACACATCCTTAAATAAGGAATGTAAATTAATTTTACTGCTCTTACCAGATATTCGGCAGGTAATTCTGTAAGGTGCTACGAGCTCTCCGAACTAATTTGTATTTATTTCAACAGAGGACGTCTTATATATATTATGTCGTTCATTTCAGGAAATTTTGCAGATTTTTATGTCCTCATTTTATAATTATCGATTAATAAGTTTATTTTAGCATTCTATGGCAAATAAAGTAGTTTTAATATAATATTATATTGCTCTCATTTCTTCAAAGTATGATCGCTTTACTTACATTATTCATTATTATGCACATAAAAAACATATATTTTATTATTATCGTTATTATTATTATTATTACATCAACTCTCCTGGAGTCAAACTCATCGAGGAGAGAGAGAGAGAGAGAGAGAGAGAGAGAGAGAGAGGGTTATACTATTAACAATTACATAAAATATATAAGAAATATACATTATATAGAGTCTCCGTAGCTTAGTCAGTATAGACGAAGCCCTTTGGTCGGAAAGCACTGGGTTCAATTCTCGTCAGTGATATGAAGAACCTTTATCTGGTTTCTTTCGATTAAAGGTGAGTTAGCCGGTTTCATACGGTAGTGTGTGTGGGGGAGGTACTGGGGGGGGGTTACCCGAAAACTCGGGTTATTCGTCCCCCAGAACAAGCAATCATGCCTGAATACACACATCTACACAGGGTTAACCTCCATACCGTAGCGGTTAAATATAGAAAAATCCTCGACACCGCAAGGTAAAAGAGAAGAGAAGGAACAATAATAAGAAGAATATACATTATATTACAATAGAGTATGAAATAAGTCAACATATTACATATACATATAAGTATACATGTGGTATCAAATTAAAATAAACTTGGTTAAAGAGAGAATTCAGGAATAGATGAATAAGAATATGATACTCTATAGGGACCAACACGGTTTTGTTAAAGGTCGGTTCCTCCTTAGTAATTTATTAACTTTTTATAATAGAGTGGCAGCTGAGTTAGATAAGGGGAATGGCTACACAGTGATACTTCTGGATTTTGCTAAAGCTTCTGACAGGATATCCCATTGAATACTGTTCAATGGGATATCCTGTTCCAAAAATGTTCCAAACTGTTCCAAAAATGAGAACAAATGAGGATGGATATTAAACTGGTTATATGGATAAAAGCATGGCTCATGGACAGATACCAAAAAATATCGTATGAAGGAGCAGAGTCCAGTATGAAGCAGGTAACCAGTAGTGTATCTCAAGGCTCTGTGCTTGGACCAAAAAAAACCCCAGTTAACACCTTTTATTCCCATATAGGGAGTAGGCGAAACCGTTTTAGCCCTATCTAACTTTCGGAGACTGATTGGGCAGTTCAATCTCCTCTGGTACCCAATCAGATATAGTTGGCCCAAGGCCATCAATAATTAAGCGGCATACAGTGAAGAGAACGGCTCAACAAGTGCCGCCATCTCGGGGGTCCCTAACCATAACACAATATATTTAATGTCTGAAATAGTTTGGGTTCTACGGTCGATTTTCTTGAGTTTACAGGACCAAAAATCTGAGTTTTCAGGAGAAAGAAAGCCTCTTGCCCCTGCCAGAGATCGACTAACTTGGGAACCGGTCAAAGTGGTTGGACCACTATTGTTTAATTTGTACATAAATGATATAGGTAATGACTTGAAAGCAGATATTCAGTTGTTTGCGATGATGCAAAGTTGGGTAGCGCAAAAATTAGCCAAGCTACTGTAGAGAGCTTGCAGGTTGATTTAAATAAACTGTGGTAAAGTGTAAAGCTATGCATTTTAGAATTAAAAGATTATAAGCTGTGTACGACATTGATGAAATGGTGCCCGAAAAGATTGATGAGGTTAGGGACTTTGGGTGTGTTAGTAGATAGAAAGTTAACGTTCAGAGGGCATACCGCTAAGGTCCAACATGCCTCATAGGATCACTTGGTTATTGAAGAACACACTAACATGCAGAGATAAAGAAGTATTATTTCTCTTTATAAGGCGTTGATACTTCCACATTTGGATTACTGTGCTCAGGTCTGGTTGCCTGAATTGGAGATGAGGAAGTGGTAGAAAAGATTCAGAGGCGAGTGGTCAATTTGCTGAGTGGTGTAAAGAATGCTCCTTATTGGTAGATCGAGAGTTTGTGGATCACAGAGGTTAGTTGATAGGCAGAGAAGAGAAGATATGATAGAAACATTTAAATTACTAAAATATTTTTATAAGATTGATTGGGAAAATATTTCAGCAGTGGGGTAGTGGTGGAAGGACAAGAGGTCATCCTTGGAAATTAAGTAAGAGTGTGGTTAACAAGGATGTGAGGATTAAATTTTTCGCTTGGACAATGGAGAATGAATGGAATACGTTGCCTGACTTAGTTGTGAGTGCTTCGTCTGTAAATGAGTTCAAGAAGAGATATGATAGATATTTGTGTGGATAGTTGGGTCTCCTGGGATGAGTCTTCTGACTCCATTGAGATATCCGTATAATAATAATAATAATAATAATAATAATAATAATAATAATAATATATCATAAAAGTCCTCAGACTTACTGAGAATCTTTCCTACCTGTAACATATCTATCATACTGAAGCTTAAACTCATTCGCACTCTTAGCATTCACATTTCAGGCTATGCATTCACTCGCAGAGAATGAATGGAACGACATTTTATTTATATTTTTTAAAGATGAATAACCAGAATTTATTAGAAAATCAAATAGTTTAATAATATCTGAAGGAAATTATTCTTGAAGTAATTCAATGGTGTTAAATAAAGGAATATTAGTAAACAAGAACTCAGCATCTAACCTGATCAAAATATCGGAAACGTACAGATGACGATAGATTAGAAATTTTAGTTTTAAAATCGAAAGTGTTTTTAAAGTGTTTCAGTGAAGATGGTAAACTCAATATAGAAATAGACAACAGAATCAACAAACCTGGTATGGTAGGAAGTCAACTGAATAAATTTATATAGAATATGAGAGAAATTAGTCAAAACATTAAATTAGCTGTATACAAGGCAGTGTTCAAACTAATTTTAACTTATGGACCTGAGAGCTGGGTCAGAAGTAAAACACTTGACCAGACTAGAGACGCAGATATGAGAGTCCTGAGAAAGATTAGGGGCGTGAACAGATAGCATTAATATCATATTAAAACCGAGGATATTAGGACAGAACTTGACATTGTTAGACTCTAGGAAAGTGTTAGAAGAGCTAATCTCAAGTGGCATGATCACTTAAACAGAATGGGAGAAGAAAGATTATTTTATTTATGGTATGGCAATCTACATACAGTTATAAAAGTGCATGTACATAAATCAGCACAAAGATTAGCAAAACAAGTATTCTCTGCTAGTTTGACGGGAAAAATCCCCGAGGAAATATTGCCAAGACATAGGTGGACATATCTATATCACCGGGATTGATACAGTAAAAAAAGTGCTTTAGAAGAGAAATATAAGATCTGATAATGTTGAAGTCTTGATAGGTAACAGATTGATTTGGAGGAAAAATGTAGATAGGAAGTTAGTGGTGATGTAAGTTTTTCAGGTAGTACTATCATATCCTGTACATCCCTTGAGGGTACATGTCAGGAATTTGATGATAATGATGATGATGATGATGAAGTGTTTTTAAATAAATAGCAGTTTATTCGTTAAAATCTAATTATATCAACAAAAGGAACATGATACCACTGCCAGTCCTATTCCTTCTACTATTGCCAACTATTTCACGAAAAACTTTGAACAATGTACAATGTATCTTAAATTACATTTTATCTAGAGATTGATGGAGATTTTTGGATGATATTTTTGCGATTTAGAATGGCTCTTCCTCTGAGTTACAGTAGTTTCATACCAAATTAAATGCACTTCATCACCGGATCCACACTAGAAGAAGAAAATAAACAATTAGCCTTTTTACAACTGCTAATTTATTAACTAGATGGCAACGTGCAATTTTTAGTTTTCGTAAGAAGAATCATACAATCTGTTATATCCACACTGAATCCCACCATCATCCTAATCAAAGGGGTGAAACTATTAATACTTGAATTCAAGCTTATTCTTTATATACTTGAGAAGAACTTTTACAGAAAGTGTTACACCATATTAACTCCATCTTTTTATCTAATGGCTTTAACGATTCTTTCCAAGGATCAAAAATGCTTTTAACAGTTATAGTCATATTAAAACCCACTGCCTTTTCAAATACAGAAGAAATAACTCGCATTCTTATCTTATGTGTAAGGCAATTCATAACACGTAGTGATAGTTTTAAATCACCGAATATTTTTATTTTTCCTGGATCTTATCGGTTATTTTATTTTGAATAAGCCTGAAGATCTGCTTTTATTCGTCTAGAAGAAACAAGTCTTACATCGAATACTATGAGCCTTAACAGTTTAGAATTGCGGCGCATTCTATCGACACTAAGGGTTTATTGGAACAAGACAAAGAGTCCGTCATAAAAGTCGTTTGCATAGAACGTATTTATGAAGAAATATGTGACACTTTACTTTATTGTCCTAACTTAAACAAATTTGATAGTCTACTTCTATCCGCTTTATTTAAATTTACTAAAATTTTAGCAGATATATATATATATATATATATATATATATATCAGGGGCGGATATTCCGGGTGAACTAGATGTGCGGTGCTCATTCACGAAATGTCTATATCACCGGTATTATATTTTGCATTTATTCCCGTTAAAGTCTCCCCTAATTGTTTGCAGACTTTGTATGATTCCTAAAATTAAACACAATATAATAATGCTGCATTTCCCTCTTCACGAGGATAATGAAGCATTAGTGCTTCATGAAAAGGGCACGTTTCGATGAGTAAACATTGCGTAACATTTGCGTTAATAGCCCGTGGTCTGCTTTCAAAATGCATACACCTTTGAGACCGATGAAAAGATGTAAAGAAGGCGCAGCGGGTCAAATTGTTGACTGTTGACTTTTATGGCTGGATGGATATCAATCCCTTCATCTCTAAGAAGTTGGGTTAATTTAGTGATAGGTTATCGAGCACTTGGCTCGCCCAAATTAGGGCAGTGTGGAAGCGCTTGTACCGATGAGCAGAGCTGCTTTCTGGCGCTTGTGTTTCCACTTGTCGTTTTCATAGTAGTTGGACGATTCTTGAATGAGTTGATTGGGGTGAATAGCTGCTTTTGTGAAATATGTAGAGGCAGTTTCATGGAGTAACGTGGAAATATCTGGTGTGTTAGCATCGTGGAGGAGAGCATTCCTGACAAACCCCGGAGCGTCGAAAATCATGCGAAGACATTTGTTCTGAATAACTTGCAGTTTTCTGATGTTGCTGTGAGAAGTGTGACCTGTGACCCCAAGCCAGTGATCCATACGTTAATGTATGTCTAATAATTGTTTTATAGATCAGTAATTTGTTTTCAGTGTTGACTTGACTTCTTCGGTTGAGAAGAAGATAGAGTTGTACAAATGCGAAATTTGATTTGTTGCAAGCATAGTCGATGAGACGGTTAAAATTGAGGTAATTATCCAGTTATATACCTAGATATTTGGTTTTAGATTTCCATGGAATGGTTGTGTTGAAAAATTTGTTCCTCTCCATAGTAGGATGCTCTCCGTCTGGTAAAGAGAATGGCAGTACTTTTGTCAGCATTTACAGCTATCCTCCACTTTTTGAACCATTTTTCTAGATTTGATTCTGCGACTTGTAGGCGCTGCGTAGCTATATGCGGTCTGAGAGATCTGCTTAAAATTGCTATATCTTCCGCATGGCAAGCTATGGTGGTTGATGTCGTGCTAGTGACGTCTGCAACGAAGATGTTAAAAAGCAGCCGCGAAAGTAGCGACCCCTGAGGAACACCCGCAGTGATTCTTTTCAAAGAGGATCTAAGTCCGCGCAGATTAACCTGAAATGTACGGTCTTTTAGAAAGGAGTCGACTACCTTAGTAAGGTAAAATGGAATGTTGGCTGTAATCATTTTATAGATAAGGCCCTTATGCCAACCTTATCGAACGCCTTTGCCACATCCAGAAAGATAGCTCCTGTGTGTTGTCTCCAGTTGAATCCGGTTGTAATATATTCTATTAATCTATGAATTTGATGTACTGTGCCCAGTACGGAACCCAAATTGCTCTTTTGGAATAATGTTGTTTTTGTTTGTCTCATATTGTAGACGATTGAGAATGACTTTTTCAGCAATTTTCCCTAAGCATGACAAGAGACTGATGGGCCTATAATTCTGTGGGAACAGCGGTATTTTCCCTGCTTTATGAAAGAGAATTACATCTGCTTTTTTCCATCGAGTGGGAAAGTAACCGAATCTGAGTATTGCATTTATGATGGCTACCAGGTGCATAACTGCTTTATGAGGAAGCGCTTTAATAGTTTTGTTGGTAATCTCATCGGGTCCTGGAGCCTTTTTGTTGTTGAATTTCTTTATGATGGAATAAACTTCCTTAGGTGAAGTGAAACTAATATTTTAATGGCTACAGGGATGACGTAAAGCGCAGCGAACATGTCGATGGATTTTCTCAATGAATAGTAAATTCACGTGCGTGAACTTGGGCCTACATTGGAGCTGCAGGGGCATCTGCAAGAGCTTCAGCCTTATCATCTCTGTACACTATGATTCTTTCGCCATGGATGGCCGTGTGTTGGACTGATCCGTGCGGAGAGCTTTAGCCAATTTCCATAGTGAGTTATCCTCAGCTTTTAAGGAATTCATTTTTTCCCCCATTGTTGATTCCTGAAGTCTTTGAGAGCATATCGGATTTGATTGGTTGCCCTATTTAGTTCTTGGCGATCTCCACAAGATCACAAAGAACTAACTTTTCTGATTAGAGCAAGGATTTCTTCTGGAAGTAGGTTTACTTGAGCTGGGGGTGAAAGTGGAAGAGGCTGCAGATAAGCCAGATTGAATTTTATTTTCTAGATTGTTGACTGCCGCATCTAATGCCTCACGGGAGGAGATATTAGGTACTGAATCTATAATAGTGTTGATTGCAGCTTTGAATTTTGCAAAGTTAGTATGTGATTGGCTGTGAATGAGTTCAAGATCCCCTCCTAGGCTTAAAAGTACTGCATTGTGATCAGAGCCGAGCTCATTAACCACTTGAAGTTGGAACTGATGAGAAGTGCTTTTGAAAATAGCAATATCCAGAACATCAGGTCTGCCAAACGGTTCGTAGTGTGTGTTGGTTCAATAGGACCTGCAATGACAATGTTTCTCGACAAAGCAAAATTGTAGAGAATGATTCCGTTGTTATTGGAGTTCTTGCTATTCCTTAGAGGATGCTTTGAATTGAGATCTACTGCCACAACTGTTGCTTCATTTGTATCAAGTAGCTGGGAGAGGTCAGAGGATAAGAGAGTTTTGATTGGAGGGCTGTAAACTGAATATATTTTTAATTTTGCGTTCATTATTGGTATGAATTTCTATGCCAGTTTCTTCAAGATTAGTTGTAGTGGTCTTTTTAATTTCATTGTAACGGATATTTTGTTTTTTTTTTGATAAAGATGGCAGTGCCTCCACCTCTGGCATCGAGCCTATCATTTCTGATTAAAGAATAATATCTGAGGTTGAGGTTATCGCAGGGCCATAGGTTCGTCTCATTGATCAAGAGAATATCAATTTTGAAGTGATCTGCGAACTCTTGTAGTTCCAGAATTTTGTGATTAATGCCGATTGTATTCCAGAATGCGATCTGTATGGAATTTATTGAAGTGGCCGGATTATCCATTAATCATTGAGAAAATGACTTAGGTATTTTTGAGAAATCTGTTTGTATCAGCCTGGTTTGGATTTGTTTTACTAAAAGCTGTTAGCCTTTCTCCAAGAGTGGCGGCAAGGATTGCAGTAGAGTTTTGAATGCTTGGTATAGTTTCTGCCGATTTGGTGTGTGAGGAAACCACTGAGGCGTACGATCTGTTAATTGTAGTAGCTCGCACAGGGTTTTCTGGCATAGGAGGTGTAGCATGCTTCTGAATTGATGGACTCCTGTTTTTCTAGCTTTTGACATATTAGATGGATGGGATGAGAAACCTTTGTAGTTCGCCGGATGCGGCTCACCGCAATTTGCGCATTTACAGGCGTAGTGCATGGTTTAGAACATCTATGAGAGGGACGATTGCCTCCACATTTAACGCACTTGTACTCTGCTCTACAAAGCTTCTGCGCATGCCAATATTTCTGGCAGCACCTGCAGATGCCTTCCTTCTGAGAGGCCTAGGTTGAAAACAATTTTTTAGGTGATATATTTCTCTCTGGTCTTTACTGATTTCTACTAAAAAAACCAGAGGCATGGGACGCTTGTCTGCACGGTACATGCGCGAGACGTTTACAGGTTCTAAGCATTCTGACTTGAGGTCAGCGGCTATCTTCTCTGATGTTATTGTTTCCACTAGACCTCTGATGACTACCTTTAAGTTTTTCTCGCTTTTTAGCTGGAATGTATGATATGGAATTTTCAGCTCGTCCATAAATTTAGTAATCCGACGGTAGTCCGATGCTCCTTCTGGTTGAATGCGGACACCATATGAATTTTTAGCAGAGGTGAACATGATTTCGGTGTCTTCATCACCTCCGCTACTGATGACCATTTGTCTTTAGATCTTAGAATCACTGGGGGAATTCTTTTCTTTGGGCTGAGCCGCTGTGTTCACTAAAGCTGCTCTTTCTAGGGGCTGTACCGATGTGTCCATCGGTGCTATCTTATCTTTGGACTGAACCTCTGTTTCCGCTGTTGTTTCAGGTTCTGTAGCAGGAGACTCCTTCTAACGCTTCTTTCTACTGACCATTGATAGTCAGTAGAGTTATCTGAGTCCACTAGGTGGCTGACCGATAGCTGGCGACATAATCAACCTAGTGTTATCTTGAGAAGTGCTGGAAAGTGGATCGGGGGTTAGGGGTTGGTAGTCCTCTGATCCAACTTCAGTAATCTGGTGGATCTCTACCCTATTGGGCCATTTGGAGTGAAGGAGGTATCCAACATGCTTGAAAACTGCAAGGAGTTCCTTAATGTTTAAGTCATCATATGGGGTATTCATGATTAAGCCTAATCTGTAGTTTGAAGGGCGTTTCGCATGGAACAGGACCTGCCTTGTCCCTTCCTACCACCGAGTGTAGACCGACAGTGGAAATCTCCTTTTTCAAGGCGGAAGACTACTGCCAGGCACTGGGCAGGAGAGGGCCTGAGAAAATTTCAGTGAGATAAAATCTTACCTTGAATGAAATACAGCTGAAAAAATGCTGTGTTGAAGATCACTATCACAATAACAACTCGACTACAAATAATCAATCCACTAATTTACAACACAATCTGCTTAGTACATGCCATTACTTCTCTACTAAAAACTCTTACGATAAAGAAAAGCCATGATTCACAACTCACAACACAATGACAAATGACTACCCTGAAAGCAGACAATTCAACTACCATCCGACTACTGAAAGCAGACAATCAGCAGGTCAGATTCTTAGCATTATAGTATTTTTAAACCGCTTAGAAGGCAAGGCTGGGTGAGCTCACATTGAGAGCTCACCCAGCACTTAGCGGCTGTGATTGGTTATTGTGTCAACCAATCCAATTGAACATTGTCACTTGTCATGAGGTGAGCGTATTTTGTATCCGATGGCTGTATTACAAACAGCTGTTACACATGTTTTCTGGAACTGAAAATTTCAAAGTGAATGTTAGGTTGCAAAGTTTTTTAACGGTATAGACACATATTTATTCTAGTCTTCGGAAACAACAGACAGTAAAAAAATCTATTCCTGAATAAAAATAAAAAAAATGAATATTCTGTGTATTATAAGACGTTGTCGATCTACAAAAAACCCAGCATATGTGAGAGATAAGACAGATGAACCGCTGATACTAAAAAAAAAAAAAAACCTAATGAATGTAGGATTCCCGAAAGTGTGGATAATTCCGATAATGATCGGATGTTATGTACACTGAGTCTCAGTAAACAAAAAAAAATTCTTCGAAAATGGAGAGAAATATACACAAACCAGAGAAATAACATGGGCAACAAATTTTACGAGATGATTTGCTGCTCCATCAAATCATATTTATTCCTGCCATACTCTCTGTCTCCTCCTAAGTTTTTTTTTTTTTTAATTATGCTATCATAAATTCACTTATTCATGTCTAGACTTTATTGGATCGTGCTGTTCGCACTACCCAGTGGGTAAATTCAGCTGGGCTTTCCGGGAACTTTTTTATGCACCAGACCCGGAACATTTTTCGGTTTTGTGACTTTTCTACCTTTACGGTAATCAAGCCAAACGCGAAACAGACACCAATGGCAGGTTATTAAGACGTGCATATGATTGGTGTGGTATTAACAAAAGATCGCGCGACCGAAAGATAAAAACATAGCCGACAATTGAGTTGAAATGCTAACTCTCTTCAACCAAATTCCGTATGTGAAACTGCCACAACATCATTGACGCTATATATATCCAGGGCTTTTTTTTCAGCTGGAACGGTCCGAAAAAGTTTATAGGAACGCGTTCCACACCGTTCTGGCTGAAAAAAAAAAGCCCTTTATATATCTCTTAGTTTTAACACGTTTATGAATTTTAACACATTCGGTTGAATTTTATTGCTGCCTTTGCAGCAGGCGAACTCACACACATCTAATTAATAACAAGAGTTTTTAGTTAGATAATACTGTGTTTGCCAGTGCAACATATGGTTTTGCTTGAGTCTATACAGTGTAGTTTCTGTATGAGGGGACATGTGATTCATTAATTAGTGTCGTTTTTATCCCAGTTGTCTCTAATTGCATTATTTGTTGAGAAATATATTACACAGACTGCTGATACCTTATTCACTGAAATAATAAAAGTACTTGTTTTTCTTGCCTCTGCAGTATAGTGGCTATTGGGACGGGCATATTGTTTACCACTGTAATCAAGTTACTATCACTCGACGTTAACGTATTTCAGCTTTTTTTCATGTGCGAAGTATATGCGAAATTTTTAATTTCTTTTTTCGAAAAGCAAAATCAGGGGTGCTGTTATATTCGACTAAGTATGATATTTCAACTATGGATAAGTACATTGGTACCTTCTTTAAACGGAAAAATAGCTCGGATTACAGTGATAATACAAAACAAGTTTGTATTGACAGTTTGTGTGTAGTTTCTGAAGAGAAAGAGGTCTGTAACAAATCCACAGAAACACAGAATTCCCATTAGTTGCAATGTATTAATATTAATACGCTGAACGAAAGGAAAGATTTGCTGACTTTCTGGACACTCGACCAGTGGATCACATTCAAAGGTAAATACAATTGGTTATTTGGTAGGAACATTTTTCTGTTTTGTGACTTTTCTTCTTTATGCATACATTATTGTGTTATTATTCAACAACTGTTTACAGTTTTGAATGTGTATATAAAGTCAATATCAACAGTCGCCTGATTATGAACACGTGATAAAAGGGCGGGGAGGTTTTGAGCTTCTCCGGATAGCATTCAAAGGTAAATACAATTGGTTATTTTGTATAGGGCCCCGGAACTTATTCCTTTAGAATTTAACCACTGGCACTACCCAGCAACTTATATGACACACAATTATTGTAAATGTAAATTATTAATAATTTGTTTAATATTTAATACATTAATGAAATACATTAATGAAAGTATATCTACTCACACTTATTCTTTCCTTTCATTTCCTATCCTCATATGTCTTATAAATGATGGTTCACATATTTTCATCTTTGAGTATTTCAAATATACCAACCAAACATAGCATTCTCCTTAATTATTGTTTTCTAATAAATCCTGAAACAAACAGATTGTTCCCCTACTCTACGTAGAAGTATTCAAAGTTATCCGGCAAGTAATTGCATTGGACTAATTAAGATGAGCTCTGATATGCTATGCACTCTCACAACTTTTACACATCAATAAAAATGAATCCTATGGTCATGTGCATCCACAGAGGAGCAAATGGGACACTCTCCCCGCCTGGGAGCGAGTAAAAAATTTCACATATTATAATCATAAAAGTGACTGAGATATGTAACCTTACACCCTCGACCATGGGACACTTTTTCTGTCTTAAAATTTTATTATGGGTTGGCCTGTTTCGCCCGATGGCAGGGTAACCATAGAGCACGTGGTTTATTGCAGCAATGAAGCATGCAGAGGATGCAAGCGCCACTTCCACTGAGCTACACATGCCTCTCTCGAAGAATTAAAGATCATTAAAATCGATGTAAAATGAAAATAATGTATTTATAGTTTACATCAGCAAATACTTACATTAAAAAATGCTAAAAGACTTTTATTGACGTAATTAAATAATTGCATCAATAATTATAAAAAAATTATTGATGTAACTATTTGTCTCCAAGCTTTGTACCTCCTCTGGAAAATTTTCTGCACACACACCCATGCATACGGTCAAATTGACGTGAAATTTACAGTATGGGTTGCCAGCCTGGCTGGCTGAGTGCTTATCGTATCTGCTCTCCAGCTAAAAGGCTGTGGGTTCGAATCCTGCCGTTGGCATGGATGTTTTTAATTGTGTGAAAAAACTAGTGGTGATGGTCGGCGGTAGATGGCGTTGGTGAAGTTGTGGTCTGTGGGTGTATTGAGTGGTGGAGATAGAGTTGTAGAGCAAGTACCCTCCCTCAATGAGTCTTTTGACTCCCTGGAGGTGTCAAATAATAATAATAATAATCTTCACGTCAGCACACCTAACTGAAATGGACACGCGACGCCACTGATACATATTTATAGTTTTTTAAGTTAGGAAATTCTTGAACTTATTTAGTTATTTTACATTGGTTACTTAGGTTGCGATTTTTAGAACTGTCTGCTATTGGTTAATTTTCGTTCTGTGAACCTGTACTGACGATGCCTATGATACCTAGTCGAAAATACTATATTAAAAAGTTTTTGTGCGAGGTTTCCTACCTTTTCATATTTCTTTTGAGTATCCGCATAGGCTTGCCAGACGTCCCGTATTTTTGTCGCATTTTGCTGTCTCGTATTGTACTTGTAGGGACAGCCTAATGTTCTGCATTTTAATGAAAAGATAAAATTATAAATATTATGTTAAGCAATTATAATATTCTTTTCGAATAATCTAACTGAAATTGATTTGTAAGTCATAAACACTGACAATTGAAGGAAATTAATTGTGCTTACAGTTGGTCGCTTTTTATTTATTATAAGCATTTTATTTATAATTCTGTACAGATATATTGTATTTGCTTATTTTCAAACAATTCTTATTTGGACATTGTGCGGTGCGGTTTCGGTACAGTACGTGGATGTTGTTTCAATAATTATTAAAAAATAATATCTCGCCTCTTTCGAATGCGCGATATTTGATCAAAACATAAAATATATAAATAAAGGTAAATTATTATTATTATTATTATTATTATAAAAACCTCCATGGAGCCAAAGACTCATCGTGGGAGGTCCACTGTTATACATTATACACACACAGTTTATCATACTGTGCCTTAAATATATTCACTGTCTCTGCACACACCACACTCTCGGGCAAAGCATTCCAATCATTCACCACTCTCCATGCAAAAAACTGCTCCTCACTGCCTTGCTCACACCCTCCTTATACAGCTTCCAGGAATGACCTCTTGTTCTCCTGCTATCCTCACCCATTATGTGCAAAACCTCTCTGACATTAATCTGGTAATAACCTCTTAACAGCTTATATGTCTCAATAATATCCCCCCCTCCTCCTTCTATCCACCAATTTCTGCAAATTGCATTTTGTCAAGCTGTCTTCATACTCTATATTCCAGAGACCAGAAACCACCTTAGTCAATCGCCTCTGAACTTTTTCCAACGCAATTTCATCTTTTTGAAAACCAGGTGACCAGATCTGTGCACAGTAATCCATATGTGGCCTGATCAAAGCCTTATAAAAGGAACCATAACATCCTTACTTCTACAAGTCAATGTCCTCCGCATCATTCCCATTATCCGCTGTGTGTCTTCACGATTTTAGTAACATGTCCCCGAAATTTTAGATCCTTGTCTACAATCACTCCCAGATCTCTCATTTCCTCTACCTCTTCCAAGATATTTGCACCGATTGTGTACTTTACATCTCATCTCTGCTTCCCAAATTTCAAAACCTTACACTTTAAAACATTGAATTGACATCCCTACTCATTCATTCAATCAGCCAGTGTATTCAAGTCCTGTTGCAAAGCTACAGCATCCACACTACTCCCGATAGCTCTCCCTAACTTTTCGTCATCTACAAACAACTGCACATCACCATTCAGACCTCTCCAGATATCATTTACATATAAATTAAACAGCAATGGACCCAAAACAGACCCATGAGTTACATCAATCTACTGTTCAGCCCCATCTGTTCTTATTAATTAATTGTACAAATGAATCTTATTAATTGTACAAAGGTAAATTAAATTTTGTTTCTTTCCTTAAGCTTTTAACAATGCCCAAAACCAGAAGTCGTTTTTAACGATGATTATTTGAAAGAATGGAATTTTATTGCAAAAGGAAATCATAACGACGAAGTTGAATGCAAAATCAAGTCAATGTCCTCCGCATCATTTCCATTATCCGCTGTGTTGTCTTCACTATTTTAGTAACATGTCCCCGAAATTTTAGGTCCTTGTCTACAATCACTCCCAGATCTCCTATTTCCTCTACCTCTTCCAAGATATTTGCACCGATTGTGTACTTTACATCCCATCTCTGCTTCCCAAATTTCAAAACCTTACACTCTGAAACATTGAAATGATGAATATTTAATATTGCACCTGGAGGACGATCGGATATTACACAACACATTAACACACAGAAACACAAATTGAACATTTCGAGTTCCAGTTCCAAAAGTATTGCTACTTATTTTGAAAAAGCGTTTACCAGCAATGAAAGAAAACTTATTGCTGCCGAAATAACTATGGCATTTCATGGCATAAAGTATCATCATTCTTTTTGTCACTCATATTCCGTAATTGGAAAACCAAAAATGGGACATTGGTGAGCCATGTCAATAATTTGGTTTTCCAAAATCTCTGAACCCTAAATTTATGCCAACTTATAGTATTCCATTATTGAAACAGATTAAGATTACGGTCAAAACTGCCGCGAAAATCCCCAAGAAGAGAAACGTTAAATAATCAATCAGTATCTTTTAATTTTCAATGGGATTAGGTAGTACTCTTTAAGCCACAACTTTTTAGAAATTTGAATGCATCACTTAAACAAATTTCTGCAACACCGAAGTTGATTGCATTGAAATGCTAAATAAGTAATGAAGATCATAACCACATTTACAACTAATATTCATTTGTGTATTAGTGAAAGGTTGTTTTTTTTAATTACAGGATTTAAACCTTAATATCTTCAGGATGAGGAACTTTTACTTTACCAGAGATCGACTAACTCTGGAATCCGATTTGAAAATAACAGTAATAACATAAAACAGTAAAATATTCCTGTATTCGGCTACTAGAAAGGTAAGCGTAATGGTCGTCTGTGCATTGCAGATCCAATATTATGAAATTACCAAAAGTCTATGCAGTTCTAGAAAAGAAACTTTTTCAAAGAAATTTCCTTATTAGCTTGATATTATTAGAAAAATATTCTGACATTTATTTTATTTAGCGGCATGAAAAGTTACTTCACTTTGCAGTTAAGATTAAGACGATGACATATATGTATAGTGACTGACCCGTATTGAAAAATTTCTGCATCTCAGGCAAAACATAATTTGAATGGGACGCAGAAATTTTTGTGAAGGAAGTGAATAATAATGCAGGAAGAAAATAATAAAGTTCTCGACCAATACAACACACATCCATCAGAGAATATATGGTGTAAGTGTTGGCACTCCGAGATGACATCATTTGTATGCTTTACTCCTTCTCGGATGTGTCTTAAAATGATTGATATTGGGCTAGTTATCTATGATAGTTAAGGATGGAGACTAGCAGTCAACCAGTTTCTAAAAGGTGGGAGACTAAACGGTTACCTATTCCCTTTTGGGGAATAAAATGCATTAATAAATTCATTATTAATTTATTTACAAACAAAACATTGTTTAGAGAGTTCCGACTGTGTGTACATCATAAAAATAAGTTTATATATATATTTGTTCTCTCTACTACGACCATAATTTAAAAACATTTCATAATTTGGCTATTCCTGCTAATGCCTTTTATTATCCTACAGGAAGTAGTTGAGGGCGTTTTAGTTCATGCCCCTTGGATACTGAAAGAGGAAGTTTAATCTCCACTGGTAACCAAAGAGATAGCTTACCCAAAACTATCATGTATTATTCATGGCACAGCATCCAGTGATCTGTCTCTAATATTAACACTATATATAACAGTTGACTTTATTGCACAAAAAACAAGACCGGAAGTACCGAGAGACAAAATCCGCATTGTCATACCCCCATATAGAATAACTCGGGAACCGATGAAAGTAAGACTTAGAAAAAGGACCTCTAATTAGCGACTAAAATCGAACCTAGGGCTTTCTTCGAGTTGCATAGCACCACTGTTGCGTGCAAAAGACACTTCTGAGATACACAGGCACATTTTGCTGTTTAATATTCTGGATATAATTTCAAAGGAATTAGTTATTCTTTGCCTCTTGATTTTTTTCGATAATTTTAATAATGTGTAGTTTACTAAAACGTCGTTCTGCTGAAGCACTTTCAACATCAAACATTAAGAACAATCTCAATATAATAGATCGTCTACAATCGGAAAAATTTTCTGAGATTCTTTTCGTAATTTCTAAAAAAAAAAAATCAGCACACGCCTTTTTATTCCCGTATAGGAATAAGCTAGGCCATTTTAGCCCAAATTAACTTTCGGAGTCTGAGAGGGCAGTTCAATCTCCACTGGTACTCAATCAGAGATAGCAGGCCCAAGGTTATCACTAATTAAGCGACACGCAGTGAACAGACTCCACAAGAAGTGCCACCATTTCGTGGCCCTAACCCTAACACATTATGTATTTAATGTCTAAAATAGTGTGGGTTCTACGGTCGATTTTCTTTAGTTTACGGGACGAAAAATCTGAATTTGCGGGAGCAAAAACCCACTTGCCCTTGGCAAAGGTTAACTAATTCGGGAACCGGTCGAAATAAGGCTTAGAAGAATTTCTTCTAGTCATCGATTAGATTTGAAACCCAGTCTTCCTTCGTGCAGCCAAGCGCCATGGGGTGCAAACGCCACATCCACTGAGCAACCCAGGCATTGGTATTTTTGTTGATACTTATTTTCTTTGATTCCAAAATTTTATGTAAAATCCATTTAATGATCTGACCTCAAGATGGATATGAAAAGAATGAAAAGGAGGTATATTGCATCCTTGGTCATTGCAGAAGTATTTTTGAAATTTTAATTATCTTTAATGGATTAAGCAAAAAAATCAGCTAATGCCCTTTATTCCCTTTTTTGGAGTAGGCGTGGCCGTTTTAGCACTATCTAACTTTTTGGAGACAGAGTGGGCAGCTAAATCTTCACTAGCATCTAATCGGAGATAGCTGGTCCTAGGCTAATCATTGATTTAAGCGGCCCATAGTAAAGAGACAGCTCTAACAAGTGCCACCATTTTGTAGTCAATAACCCTAACACAACAATTTTAATGTCTGGAATAGTTTGGGATCCACGGTCGATTTTCTTGAGTTTCTGGGAGAAAAAAACTTGCTTACCCGTGTTATAGATCAACTAACTCGGAAACCGGTCGAAATAAGGCTTTGAAATCGATGAAAGGCGTATTTTCTAGTCGGCGACTAGAATCGAACTGACGATGCTCATTCGCTGGGCGGTTTAATGCTGATTGCAAATACCACTTCCACTGAGCTACTCAAGCTCTTTTAGTACATTAATATGTTGTATTTTTTGTTCCTCTTAATGAGTATATATGCAACAAATTGAAATATTTAAAATCTTGTATAGTTTGTATTAAAGCATATATTGTCGGTATGGTTTTAAAGTGTGGCAGAATCGTAGTAATTAACACGCCTTTCCCGAGGGAGTTTATATTCTACATTTTCTGTTCCGTGCAATATTCGCGAGATGTATTCATTGCAAAAGCTGAAAGATCGGTGAAAGGAAAGCAAGACTGGTGAGCAGATATGTAGGAAGTGTTTTGAAAGTGTGTATAAGTTGTGCGGAGCGAGAAA
This sequence comes from Typopeltis vanoorti, assembly GCF_054136105.1. NCBI lineage: Eukaryota > Metazoa > Arthropoda > Arachnida > Uropygi > Thelyphonidae > Typopeltis > Typopeltis vanoorti. Next base: position 100,346,602 of record NC_143550.1, on the reverse strand, counting down.
AACACGAGATACTGGAGTAGCGAATATTGACAAAAGGCGAGGAAATGTTTAAGTGCTTGCGATTCCTGAACGTACAGTAGTTGATGACCAATAGAAATGTACAGGACTTCATGGAAAAGTTAGCATGCTTATTTCAAGTCCCTGATTGGCAGAGCATGATATTAAACAATTGCAGACATATTAGGAGCTTAGGAGAACTAAGCAGAAAAGCCAGGTGCGAGAAACAATTAAGAACATATGACTAAGCGAAAAAAGAAGAGAAAATTTTCTGGCGATTCCATTTTTGAGGAGTACTTAATGAGAACAAGTTAAATCTTGTTTCTTGATTGCAAAAGTTAATATTATTAGTGAAACTGTAAGTATGTAATAAGGCAATGTGAAAGAATCCATTGTTTTTGGCTCGCACTGACGATTGAATGGTAAAATATTTTATAAGACTAAGCCCTGCTTTAATAGCATGAAAGTCTATATAATCTTGTATATTTGCAGAGGAGGAGAGCAATGATTTTGGTTCTGGAGAAGGAATGGGGTAGGATTTGCACACTTATGGACTAATTTGAGGACGGACTTATATAATGCAGGTAAACTGCACTTAAACAAACTCGGGATTGTCGTGATGTATGTTGTTTAATAAGAGTGTGGAAGCGCACAGCACGGTCAGGAATACTGAAGCAAATAGTGTGGATCCAAGTGAGAGAGTGCAGACAACCTAGAGTGGGTGAGTGCCAAAATTAACTAAATATGTGTAATCTAGTTTCTGAAGTGAAAAAAAATTAATAGTTATTCAATGATAAATATAAGGGTAGTTAGAGTGCAAAGGGAGTGTTGTAGTTGATGTATACTGATGCTAGATTTATTAGGAATAAGAGGAAGTTCATATCATTGGATTTTGCAAATTCACCAGCAGTCAAATCTAGTAGAACATCAAAAAGACGGCATGTGGATGACATTTGAAGCAACGTAGTATGAAAAAAAAAAAAACAATGGGGCAAAATATAAAATTCACCCTATCGTGGGATAGGGTGAAAGGAATGATGTTTGAAGACATGCATCACGGGAGTAGCACAATGAGTCAAGGTCAAGTAATAATTATGAAGATTTCAACTATGGAGACATAAATAAAAGGGGGAAGGATCATATGGCAAGCAGGAAATGGGATTTCAAATGAAAGCGATAATTACTTTGACCAGCATGTGATGCAGGGGTAACTTAAATTTTGAGAATGTGGAACCTCATTATTCATGTACCGACGACTGAATTAGAAATTTTATTTAATAGAGTGGTTTTCGTATAGACATGGGACTGCCTATACCAAACCTTTTCAATTCCATGCGCATGGTTTGGTGAGATATGGATCGGAAACAGCTTAAATTAAGTTCTTTGGTCAGTCGGTGTTCACGGAAGGTTCTTTTTGTCCATACAAGTTTTTGCGATCTCGATCATGACAGAGTATCGTATGCCTCTTTAACAAGCATTTTATGTCTTTTCTACTAATTAAACTTCCGGGATATCTCACCTCTTGAGAAACCAATCAGGTCTGTTGTTTTCAAAATCCTGGCTCCAGCCAGACGAGCACCTACATTAAGCCCTTTAACGAACTCTTCGAATTATACTTCGTTTTTCCCATTGTTATCAACACTATTGACGACTACTGACCACTTAAATAGTTGCCTTGAACACGTGGCGATGCAGCTTACCAAGTATTTTGCGTATAGGATGCATGATGTTTACGTATATCTCCATAAAGTTTTCTAATTCAATGGGTGGTATGTGTAGGATCAGAAGATCTGTTCATAACCAAGGTACCAGACATTCTCCAACTGGGGAAAGTGATCGTATGGTCTTGACTTCACAGGTGGTAAAACAAGCAGGATATTCTCCCAAAGAACGGGTATATATGTGAAACGAACTGCAAGGTAAAGGATTATGACATATTGAGCAGGCAACTTTGAGTGGTGTCATGGCATAATCCTCAAGGGAAGATATTAGTAATTTTCTCAACGTCTTTTCTACTTCTGGAGGATAAATTATGTAAGAGTTAGTTGGCTGAGTTGTATCGTTAATCAGGAGATGTCAGAAAAGAAAATGTTGTGGAGGGTATATAAAGAGAAAGATGATTAGCAAGCTCATGAGAAGTATAAATCTGGTCAGAATGGGAAGAAAGTAAAATTCAGAGTATGAGAAGAAACTAAGTGAGCAGTGCAAAAGAAATCTCAGAGTGATCTTTCTCTCTGTGCAAGCTTAAAGAAGAGTGACTATGGAAGGATAACTTTAACGAATGTCGATGGTGGCGAGATGACAGAAGCAGACGAAATATATCAGTTGCTGAGTGATCATTTTGTCAGGGTGAAATATGCAAGTGGGAATGATACTGCTATGAGAGATGTGACACAAATTAATTTGTGCATAGAGGTTGATGAATAGGAAGTACTCAGGATATTGAAAAATCTCAATGTAAATGCAGCCATGGGATTAAACTGAATATTAGCTTGCTGTTTGCTCATTACGAGAATATGCAAAGGTATTGATAATATCTCTGACATGGCTGTTTAATTCTCTTAGGTAATTAAAGTTCCAAGGATGCACAGGCTATAAACCTCTCCCACCATTCCACAGTAAATGTGCTTTTGTTTATCGTGATATAGACTAAGTCGAAGCCTTTTCCGACAGACTAGAAAAGCAGTCTATTCTAAACTACACTCATGCAGATCTAGACTTCATCTGTAAAGTACACATCTGGGTACGCTGTACGCTAAACGCACAGAGTACATAAAACATAAACTCCATCCAACTGACATGCTTATAAAGGTAAGGGGAACTTAAAAACAGGCCCAGATAAGACTTCTAACAAAATAATCAAATGCCTGCCACATAAAGCCGTATTGCACATTCTTGCTATTATTAATGCAATATTCAGATAACACTGCTGTCCTGCACGATGGAAAGTAGTAGATGTAATCTTAATTCAACAACCAGGAAAAGCAGCACTATTCCCCAAACTATCGCCCAATCAACCTGCTTTTCTGGTCAGGAAAAGTAGCTGAGAGGGTAACGACTTCAGAAAGTTATTAAAGAATTAAATCTCATTCCAGATGATCGATTTGGATTCCGGGAGAACCACTCCATAGAAGAAGTTCTCAGAATTTTTAAAACATCCATGTAAGATTCAGATGGAAGCAGCACACAGCAGCGATCTTCCTATATATTGTCAAAGCAATCGACAAAATATGACACAATGGACTTCTTTTCAAACTTCTGCTGGGCCAAATTTCCACTAGGACTATCAAACTTACCAAATCTTTCCTCAGTGATTGAAAACTCAGAGTGAAGCTACAGGTATTAGAACATTTAAACGCAAAATAACTGAAGGTGTTACCTAGGGCTCCTTGTTATTACCTTTGTTTGCTATCTATTTGGCTGACATCATAAGTATTGTTTCCACCGCAATGCCCCTATACGCAGATGCTACTGCAATAACAGTCCGCTTCTAGATTGCCAACCGACAAACCGCAAAATGTAGTCTCAGTACTAGAACAATGGTTAATGAAATGGCGAATTATTGTTAATACAGACAAGAGAAACAATCTTTGGAGGACAGATTTGTCATCTTTGGTACCCGCATTCCATTGCAACTAGTACAACTCATATCAGACATGTTTCTTCAAAAGGAAATAGGGCAATGTGGGTAACTATACACGTTACTGAATCGTCATAGCTGGCTATGCACAGAATTAAAACTGTTGCTATACAAGAAGCTGATCAGGCCAGTCCTGATGTATGGCTCACCAGCATACAATCCAAAACCAATGTTTAGGAATAGACTATAACCCACCATAGTTCGTAAGAAATATACAACTTAACCAAAAAGCCGATATCTCTTCAAGTAAAAATATATACATTACCTTGGGTAATGTATATTAGGGCTACCAAGTAATTTTATAAATTTGGTTATTTTACTCCTAATCCCATGTAAGCAAACAGTTAAGTTTGCACCTGAACGTAGTTCAAGTTTAAAGGTGATGTAACACCAGGGCAACTCATTGTAAAGGTGGGTAAAGCTCTGATCACTATTCTTAGTATTTACCATAATGTAAAGCACATCTCACTAAGAGAGATGTATACTGCAATACATTAGGTGGGGTCACTACCCAGACCGGTTTCAACCTTTTTTGAGGTCTCCTCAGTGAGTAGCTAGACCCTAAATACCAAGGTTTTAGTAATACAGAGCCTTATCAACTTTACTTATACAAGTTGCGACAAGGTGTTTTTATTTTGAATAAGAATCTGTGGAGGAGATATAGAGGTAAATAAGTTTTTTACCTTGGGTAATGTATATTAGGGGTTACCAAGTAATTTTATAAACTTGGTTATTTTACTCCTAATCCCAACTAAGCAAACAGTTCAGTTTGCACCTGAACGTAGTTCAAGTCTAAAGGCGGTGTAACACCAGGGCAACTCATTGTAAAGGTGGGTAAAGATCTGATCACTATTCTTAGTATTTTCCATAATGTAAAGCACATCTCACTAAGAGATGTATACTGGGTAGTGACCCCGCCCTTAATGTATTGCAGTATGCATCTCTTAGTGAGATGTGCTTTACATTATGGAAAATACTAAGAATAGTGATCAGAGCTTTACCCAACCCACGTTTACAATGAGTTGCCCTGGTGTTGCACCATCTTTAGACTTGAACTACGTATAGACGCAAACTTAACTGTTTGCTTACTGGGGATTAGGAATAAAATAACCAAGTTGATAAAATTACTTGGTAACCCTATATATATATATATATATATATATATTTTTTTTTTTTTAGGGTTCAATAATATATATATATTATTGAGAAAAAATTATCGATGAAAATGTCTTAAAATCAATTGGCAAAGCAAAAGAAATACAAACAACGAAGAAACGAAAAACATCATATCTTGGCCACGTCCTGAGAAACGGCAAATACCAACTTCTGCAAACTATTTTGGTAGGAAGAATTGATGGCAAAGGAGCTAGAGGAAGTGAAAGAATATCAGAATATCTTGGTTTGACAACATTAAGGCTTGTACAGGAAAGAGCAGTGAACAACTGCTCAGATTAACCCAAAAACGCAGTTTGTTCGCCAAGTTGGTTGCTGACCTTCGATAGAAGATGGCACGATAAGAAGAATGAGCGAACTAAGTACACAGTAATATTACTCTTTAACCCAGAAATTTCGTTGAAAATCCGACAAAGGGATAAAGGACCAAGGTCTAACCAATCCATCTTATCAGAACAGGTAATATTTAACCTATAATGGTACAACACAGAGATCTAACATACCAGATTGGTACCTCAACTTACGTTGCTCTAGGTGTTCTCCTTGGTTGCTTATTATATCATTACAGCGGCATAGTACGTGTAGACTTCAAACTTGATGTTTCCAACGGAAACGTTCTTATTTATTTTATTTATATTTATTTAATTTTAACACCAAAAAGTACATTATGACAATTTATGCAAAATGAAGCAAGGTTTGATTTTTCATTTTTTAATGTAGTTGTGGACAACAGAAATAACAGCAAGCTAAGATTTTAAAGTGTAGTGACCTGTTCACCAACTAGTTGTTCGGCTATGTTTTTTTTTTTTTTAATATTTTGTCTAACCTATTTTAAATTTTCATGCTCTTAAACAAGTTTTTAATGAGTTTTCATTAAAGAGAAACCATCCTTATTCCTCTACATTATAGATAAGTAAATATATTATTAATGCAATCTTAATCATTCTCTAAAGCCTTGCAATTACACGAGATAGAATCCAGTCGTTATTCATTTAATATTATAATAAATAAATATGGAGATTATTATTATTATTATTATTATTATTATTATTATTATTATTATTATTATATTGTATTGGCTGTTTATATCAAGACAGTTGTTCTGAACACAAATAAGAAACTAAAACACAAGCTTTCTAGGGCTGTATGTTTCAGCAAACCATTTTTTCAAATTGTTTGAAGCATAAATAAGTAGTTTAAGTTTAAGTAGATTAGCAGAGCAAATATAGAGGATTCTAAAGTGCAAGAAACCTAGCTAATATTTTTCTATTTTTACGCTTCTTTTACTATGTTGGAAAGTTTCATTAAAAGTAGGGAAATTTAAGTCTGTTAGTTCAGGGAAACCGTTCCTAGAGGGGTTAGTGACTTTATCTGTGAGATATTTTGTGAAAGTTTAAAGGAATTGGGCGAGATCAGGAGAAAAAAAAAGTGAGGATTGTTTTAATTTTCCTCCTTATGCATTTTTGAATTCGCCTATTCATACCATTTTAATTTATGTGCAAAAATGCAATATTTTGACGTAAATGTTTGTAATGAAGTAGAATTATGTTATGAAATCACATTTATGGGAATAGCCAATGGTAGTGAACCACGCTTGCTGAATGATAGGACAAATTCGAGGATATAGGTCTCTGCGAAGTGCGTTATATATATATATGCTCCTTTTTTGCTTTTTTAATATATCGGTAGAGAATTTGATAAAACTAAATGAGAGCCGAGGTTTGGTGTTTAAATGAAGTTACAAGTTTATGAAATATGAATTTTTTTGGGGGCGTGGTGAGTTGATGCAACCAAAATCGTAATGCCGGTTATCAATAAGCGCAAGTTGAATTTATTTTGAGTTTCGTTTGTGTTTTTGTATATCATTTTCATCGTCAATTTCTTTATTCGTTCGAACTCAATTAAGAACAATATACCGACGGAAGAAGAAAAAGATAACGTTTCCTGAGGTAAATTCTCTAGAATGTTCTGTGTAGTACTTTTGCTGCTGACTGCATTTTAAATTACTGAGCACTTTATGGTTCCCTCTAACTGCGGTAATATGTGGCCTGTTCATATTAGTTTGTTTTTAATTATTTATTGAATGATTTGACTCCCGAATTGTTTAAAATAATTAATGTAGTAATTTTCGTCTTCTCTCTCTCTATCCTCCCTTCTGTCTATGGTAGTACCTTATATAATATTTCTCAGGATAATCCAGGTTTTCATTTACTCTGGGTTTTTTGATATGTGTATTTTCTGCGCCGTGTATATAATTAGGAGTATATATTTTTATGGAAACAGAACAGGCATTCCTGCATACATAGTGTGTGGATGCATAGATTGAATTTGATAATGACAATTTTATCCTGCTCAAAAGTAAATAGTGATCATTTTCTTTTTCAAATCTTCTGAATAATGTTGTCCTGAACCAGTGGGAAAACATTGCTATTAATTATAACATAGTCAATGAGACTTTTCTTATTTCTTGCATCTTCTCTCCATTTAAATTTCTGCACATTTTTATGTTGGAGCATGGTGTTAATAATAACTAATCCATTTCCTAAACAGAAATCCAGCAGGCATTAGCTTTACTTATTATTACCATTAATGTTAGCTATTAAATTTCCTACTCTGCTCTGTAAATCTTCAGAAACAAGGACCAACTTTTCTTCTTCCAGCTGCCCTCTCTAATGCCTCAAAAACTTTATCCATTTCTTCTTTGGTAGAACCTTCTGTGGGATCATAAGCACAAATAAGTATCATTGTCTAGTTCCTCATTCTGATATTTGTCCACATCACTGTACTTGATATTGTCTGCCATTCAAGATTATCCTCATATTTGGTGTTGAATACTATAGCTAAGTTGAGAGTAATTTAGACATGCTAAGTTGATAGTAGCAATCAATGAATAATGGAGATTCATTCATTATTATTCAGGATTTCTTTCATATGGAGTTTTCTTCTCCCATCCCATTTATGACTGTAGGTCTGTGTGTTTTTACAGGGCCAGTTTGCCTGTTCATTATTCAGGATGACTTATTAACATTGTGGGCAAAGGATAATGATTGCTGATTTGCAGAAATGTAATGTTATGCACTTTGGACTGAGGAGATTGCAATGGATAATGAAATGATAATATCTTTTACTGAAAAATCTTCTCATATCAAGAACACTTTAGATTTTAAAACAAAAAATTGTATCTTCATTTATTACCTTTTAGATATGAGTAGTCTTGATATTATTGAGGCATCCAGGAGGCTATATATTATCCAAACCAGCTTTCAGACCTTTCCCTAATATTCACACTAGATGCATTCACTACCTCAGAAGACAAATTACTCTCCTTACTAACTTATGAAAGAATAACCTAGCTTTTACCCTTTTTGACTGCAAACAGACTTACTTCTATGGATAAACCCCTCCCCCATCTATTATCTCCCCACCTTTCTTATTATTATTGTTATTATGTGACACTTCCAAGGAGTCCAAAGACTCGTTGAGGGAGAGCACCTACTCTCCACCATTCAATCCACTGACTACAGTGAGCTGCATAATCTACACCAACACCATCTACTGCCCATCACTACCACTAGTATTTTCCACAGACAATCGCAAACATCCATGCCCATGATGGAATTCAAACCAAGAGCCTTTTGGCTAGAGAGTGGATATGCCAACCAGGCCGGCAAGAAAATTGAGGGAGGGCACCTACTCTACAGCTCTCTGTCTCCACCATTCATCAACCCACCAACTGCAATGAACTGCAACTACCATCATTATCTACACCAACACCATCTACTGCCGACCACTAGTATTTTCACAGAAATCATCAACGTCTATGCCCACAGCGGGAGTCGAACCTGCAGCCTTTTGATTAGAAAGTGTATACGCTAACCACTCAGCCAGCCAGGTCGGCCCTATAATGAAAAATTTCATCAGATGATGTTCTGTAACACCCATTCAGAAGTTTATAGACCTCTATCATATTGCCCTTCTTTCTCCTGTTAACCAGAGTGTAATCCACATATTTGCAATCTGATATCCTCATAATCTGAATCGGATAATCCTGATATAATATTTGTCAGTCTTCTTTTCGCCCTTACCACATTTTCTTTATCCCCTTGGAACCCAGGAGACTAAATCTGTGCACAAGTGCAGTCTTATCAAGGCCTTATAAAATGACTTTTTTTTTTTTTTAATTTATTATTATTTTTTTTTTTAACATTGCAATTATCATGTGAGTTGTATTTGCAATATTTGCTATGTGATTTTCCTTGGCTCATCAGTTTCCTGTAGCATAATCCCACATAACATATACAGTCTTGCTATAAATACTGTTACAACTTCTGCACAGGCCTTGGCTGCCCACAGAATTGTGCAATCCTGGTTTCATTAGTGGTGCTAACATTTGCATGTTTATCAGTAGAGAAAGAGAATTGTCTAGCATGTACGGGCTAACATGCAGTGGAGAGATTGAGAATTATGTAGGTGTATTAATATTTCACAAGGTTGGAATGAGGCTACCTGTTATTTTCAGCACACTAAAAACACCCATGATCAGTAGGATGTTTGTATATTGGACCGTTAACCATTATAAAGATATGGAAATACCAAAGATGTAATCGACTGCCAAAAAACAAGTTGACCATGCTGCGTTATTGCACAGCTTGTGAGTGCTGTGAAGGCATGCATCTGCCATAATCCTGTGAGAATGCAGAAAGTGATGTCATGAAAGATGGACATTTTGCAGAGAACTATGTCATATGTACTAACTGATAACCTGGAGGTGAGGGCCTATTGTCGTTCTGCTGGACACTTTCTAACACCACAACTTATGCAGCAGAGGATGATAAAATCAAAGGCACTTCTCCGGTGGTGCATGAACAAGAGACATAGATATCCTCTTCTCAATTCAAGCATCATTTAACCACTAAAAAGATTAGATATATGCTCCAAATGGTTGCACAGCATGTGCCATAGAAATGCAATGGCACAGCATGTGCCATTGCATTTCTGTGAGAAATGCATTGGGTCAAAACTTCTGCTGAAACAAATCGAGACACTGTGCTGGAAGCTTGTATAGCTCCTGAACAACACCTTGTTTCATAGTAGGCAGTGGATCTTTCAACAGGACTAAGCCCCTGCACACAACACAAGGACCACACAACAGTGGTTGGAGACAAGTATGATCAACTACATATCACCATCTTAATGGCCATCCAGAAGTCCTGATCTGAATCTGTTGGACTTCAAGTGGTAATTGGAGCTTGAGAATAGGCTGCAAGAAACGACACCCCAGTACACCAGCTTGAAGGTGGACTTGGAGTGAGCAATGGCAGCATTTCTGTTGTATGTTTGTGTCACCATCAATGTGTGGCCTTGCAGACTTCGGGCAAGCTTGAAGTCAAAAGAGTGACATTGACTGCTGCTATATTGCATGCTATACTTGTGATTTGTATATGTTGAAAGCTGTAAATGATTTACTGATAGATTAAAGGTGCATGTGCTGTTCAAGTTTTAACAGTATTTATTGCTGGACTAGATAATATGCCAACATAGAGATACTATTTGAAATCTACTCTAGCTATTTCAGTGTTCAAGACAAATTATATTAACAAATTTAAATGCAGCCATAGTTAGTTCTCTCTCTCTTTTCCCCTTACTCATGCCAATTATCACATGGAATATTTTGAAAATTGTCTCCTTAAAGACATTTCTCCTAAACCTGCAGTATGGTACAGATATGTTGCAATATGGAATTGTTCTTCATCAGGTTTGAAACTATATGTCTCAAAAATAAATGTTTCATTGTAGATTTCAGTTTACTTTGGACAAGAGGAGAAAAACAGTCAACTAGCCTTTTTAGATAGACTCTAACATTATCAGATCTTGTATTTCTATCTTCTAAAGCACCTTTTACCATGTCATCCACCTATATCTTGGTCTTCCTCTGGGTCTTTTCCTGCCAACCTGGCAGAGAACACTTGTTTTGCTGAACTTTCCTCTCCCATTCCGTTTAAGTGACCATATGAGATTATCTCTGCTAACACATTCTGGATACTAACAATATCCTCATTTTAAATATGATATTGCCATTGATGCCATCTGTTCACTTCCCTAATCTTTCTTAGGACTCTCATATCTGCAGTCTCTAGTCTTTGGTTAACTGTTTTATTTCTAACCCAGCTGTCAGATCCATAAATTAAAATTGGTTTGAATGCTGTCTTGTATATACAGCTAATTTAATGTTTTGACTAATTTCTCTCTTATTCCATATAAATTTATTTAGTTGACTTAATTTACCACCTTCACTAAAAATTGTGCCTAAATAGCCAAAATATTTTGCTTGTTCTATAGGTTCTCCATTCACAATGCAGTTGATGTTTTCAGTGCGTCTGCCTATTTTCTTTGTCTTGTTATTGCTGACCTTCATACAAAATCTATTACAACAGTTACTCAATTTAGTCAGGGAATCTTGCAAACTTGTAGCGGAATTATTTAGAAGTATAATATCATCCACATAAAGCAAAGAGCTGACATTAACATCTCCAATTTTGTTATCAGGTTTAATATCACTTTCCTTCATAATGTGATCCATATAGATAACAAATTACACAGGAGATAATGTACATCCTTGTCTGATGCCATATTTAACATTAAACCATCTTCCTGTACTTCAATTTTAACTGCTGACTTATAATTCAAAGACTAAGTATTGTTTGATATATAATGTCCCACTGACACCATACAACTATAGCGTTTTGAATAGCTTCTCATATGCCTTTTCCAGATCTACAAAACTTAAATACAGATCTTTGTTGTATTCCCATGATTTCTCAACTATTTGTTGTAATGTGAAGATCTGATCCTGACAGCCTTTATTTGGCCTGAATCCAGCTTGTTCTTCACCGAGCTTTTCTTCCACAATTGTTATTAACTGTTTCTCAAGTATACTTGCATAGATCTTGCCAGGAACACTCACTAGGGAAATACCTATGTAATTCTCACATTCAGGTTTATTTCCCTTTTTATATATGGGTACTATGAGAGCTCTACTCCAATCATCTGGAATTCGTCCCTTTGTCCAGGCCTTCTGAACTATGAGGTGCAGCCACTGTAAGACTTCTATACATTCATACTTGAGCATTTCTGTTTGAATATCATCTACTCCACTACTAAAAGTATGAACATGTATTCCTGATTGCATGCCTGGTCAGTGTTTTTTACCACTCTGCTGTCACTGATTGTTTCCTTTAGCAGTTTGTCGAAGTAATTACTCCATACTTCAAGAATAGCTTTTTCTCCAGTTTTCATGTTGCCTTTATCATCTCTAACTCCTTTTACAGCACTCTTTCCACCATTTCTGAGCTTCTTCAACAATCTCCAGAATATCTGGCCAGCTTTTTGATATTTATTTTCTATGTTCTTACCAAAGTCTTCTCACGACTTTTGTTTAGCCAGTTTTACAGTGTTTAGCTTTCTTTCACACTTATCATCCCAGTCAAAAAATTGGAACCATTAAGGCTTTATTATTAGACACCTCCAGGGAGTCCAAATACTCATCGAGGAAGGGCGCCTACTCTACAGCTCTGTCTCCACCACACAATCCACCAACTAACTGCAACTACACCAAATGCCATCTACTGCCGACCACCACCACTAGTATTTGTACAGACAATCGCAAACATCCATGCCCACGGCAGAATTCGAACTTGCAGCCTTTTGGCTGGAGAGCAGATACGCTAACTACTCGGCCAGCCAGGCTGGCATTATGTCATTCTCATAATATATCTTCTACAACAAAAACTGAATTATATCAAATCTGATTTTATGAAAAATGGCTTTAAGAATCCTTTATCAAGAAAACCTTTATTAGCTTTAAGTCACCAGTCCTCAAATCTCTGAAGATATCATTCAAATTTCCCTCTTGTTTATTAAAGCAATTTCTGAGTGTACTACTGAAGTTCTAAAACCTCTTAATATTGAATTGTGCTTTTGTCCTATCAGGAAGATTTCTACCCTCCTTTCTTCACATAAAGATAAGCTTTTTCCATTTAGCTTTCCAGATGTGTACTAGATCCCTTGCTCCTGTGAACAAACCACAGGAGCAAGGGATCTAGCAGATCTGCATCCATCCATTCATTGCAAGGAACATAAATGTTATATCCAGTATTATGAATCTGAGCTGTCCTGCTATCTCAACTAAACATGGCATTTTTTGGAAGAAAACTAAACTCCTACATAAGTATTTCTTGTAGCACAATTATACAAAGAAAGCTACCAGGCCTTTTTGTCTGACTGAAACCAAATGGTAGGCCAGTTCTCCTTGAATTCTGATGACTCGAAGTTTGAAAACTGGAAAAAGGGGTTCCACCTCCTGGTGCCTATGGTCCCCCCCCCGAGTTCCACACTGGTAGGCCTGTTCTCCTTGAATTCAGATGACTCAAATTTTGAAGACTTGAAAGCCCCCCCCCCCCCCCCCCGAATTCTGGACTGGTAGGCTGGTTCTCCTTGAATTCTGATGACTCAATTTTCGAAGACTCGAAAGGGAGTTTCTGCCCCTCCCCCCCCCCCCTCTGCTGCCCAACCCTTTGAGTTCCAGACTGGTAGGTTTGTTCTTCTTGAATTCTGATGACTCTAATTTTAAAGACTCGACACTCAGGGTAGCCCTGAGTTTCAAAACGCTTCAAATAACTTGACAAAAAAACGTGACACAAAAACATTACAAAAAAGCCTGATCATTTTATATTATAGAGTAGATATTATGTAAATTCCTGATTAACTTAATTTTTTTTTCCTATATTGTAATGTGTGTTCCATTGTTAATGTAGTGAGGATGACTGATACATAGTGAAGATTTTACATTTATTAAATTTACTTCCACCTGAGTTTGAGCTTATGTGTTTGATTTCTACAAAAATGGGTTGGGAATTGAAGTTTAAAGGACATATTGCAAAATGGGCGAAAGAGTTTAGTATAACCCTTGGATGTTGATAAATTCACTAATATGTAAGGAGAGAAGTTATTGTCTGAGGTTTGATCACTTGAGTTTCTTCATGATGGCGAACCAAGATGGAATTACACCAGTGAAGTGTTCTCTGTGAGAATAGATTAAAGGTGTCTGAGAGTTACAAAACTTTTGATAGATGGAAGAGAGGACAAATGATAGAAATGTATAAGTTGGTAATGGGATTGTATAGAATTAATGTAGGCAAATTTTTCCAACATATAATGGGAAAGAACATGGAGTTGCCATTGGAAGTTCACTAGAAGTATGGTTAGCAGGATTATTATTATTATTATTATGAGCTGGTAAATGAGTTGAATAGATTTGCTTGGAGCTGGTAAATGAGTAGAATAGATTTCCAGAGTTGGTTGTGAGTTCTATGACAGTGAATCAGTTGAAGTAGAGGTATGATAGGTAGTGTGTGAATAATGATTAGTGTGGATATCCCCTGATGAGTCTTTATCCATTAAAGTCTCAGTTAATCAGATATCTGGTGTAAAAATAAGAATATGCAGGGATGTTTGTATGCTCTGGTATTATATTTATGCATGAAATACTTTATATGTAAATATGAATTAATATATACAATTAAATGTTTTATATTTAAATTTGAATGAGGAAGGACGTAGGCATCTGGAGAGATTACTGTTCTGAACGAGTGAGTGTGTCCCAGGGAGGATGATAGCAGGAGTGGCCTCTTGTGTGATGGATACTTGGGAGAAGGGAGACGACATCAGGTAACACTGAGCCCAGTGGAGTCTAGAGAGGATAATGCTGGGTATAGAAACAGTGGCATTTGTATGCTTTATACTAATGCCAGGAGTATCCAGAATAAGAGAGAGGAATTGGTGGCGCAGATAGCATCAGCCTGGCCAAAAATTATTGGGATTACTGAGACGTGGTTGACAGAAGAGGATATAATAACAGGAATAGAAGTCGCTGGCTACAGCATTTTTCGACAGGATATGAGGGGAAAGCGGGGTGGTGGGGTACTGCTTATGATAAGTGACGACCTATGTCCTCTTAGAGTGGAGGCTTTGGAAGGCAGTGAGACAAATGATTTTGAGAGCATATGGTGTGGAGGTAGAGGTGGGCAAGACAGGATATTTAGTGGGGTGTTGCTACAGACCCAGGAGCACAGAGGATGGGGACCAGGAGATGTTTCGACAGTTAAGTTTGGCAAGTGCAAGAAGAATGATTGTTATGGGAGATTTTAACTACAGTAGTATAAATTGGAAAGAGGAAGATGCATGTAGCAATAGGGGAATGGAATTTCTAGAATTCTTGAGGGACAAATGTCTTAGGCAACATGTAACAGAGGGAACAAGAGGTTCAAGAGTTTTGGATTTGGTTATAACATCAGAAGAGTTGATAATAACTGAGATGACATCTCTCCCACCAGTTGGAGAGAGTGACCATATGGCTTTGACTTGGAAAATGAATAGACATGCAGGAGTATCAAAGAGACGGGAACTTATGTGGAATTATAAAGCAGGTGATTATAATAGTCTTAGACGTCAACTTCGGGAAGTTTCATGGAGGGAGGAATTGGAAGGTCAGGATATCATTAGTGCATGGGAAATTGTGAAAGAATATTTGTTAGCAGCAATGGTAAGTTGTATACCACGAGTGAAGAAGAGGACACAATTTGGAGTAAAGTGGATGACAAACAATATTAAACAGGAATTGCATGTGAAAAAGAGGCTATGGAAGAGATATAAGGAGACAGGTGAAGAGAAGATGCATGAAGAATATAAGACACAGGCCAGAAGAGTGACTAGTGTGGTAAGGAAAGCGAAACTGGAATATGAGAGGAGATTGGCCCTAAGATCCAAAGAAAATCCTAGGGAATTTTTTTAGATATGTGGCCAGTAAGAGGAGAAATGACTGTGGAAGAATGATATTGTGGGATAAAAATGGGAATAGAGTGACTGATGCAGAGGACATAGTGGAATTGTTCAATGAACACTTTATTGGAGTATTTCATCCTAGAGGAGTCAGTTTAATGCTAGAGGGATAGGGCAGGTTCAAGGTTAGAGGTACAGGAGAAGAGTGTGTTTCAGATACTGAGTACTCTGGATGTCAGTAAAGCTTTGGGACTGGATGATATTTCACCACGAGTTTTGAGAGAATGTGCTAGGGAACTGACAGTGCCTTTAACCTGGCTTTTAAGTGAAAGTCCGGCTGCGGGAAAGGTGCCCAGGGAATGGAAGGAAGGTAAGATAGTGCCATTGCATAAGGGTGGTAACAGACTGGAAGTGTCTAATTATAGGCCAGTTTGTGTGTCATCAGTAGTTGTTAAGATCTTGGAGAAAGTAGTGAGGGACCGTATACGGCATTGGGCAAATGAGGGTAATGTTATCTGTGAGAGTCAACATGGATTTGTGAAAGGGCTCTTGTTTTAGTAATATGCTAGTCTTTTATAATAAAGTTACAAGAACATTAGATGAGGGAAAGGCATATGCTGCAATTTTCTTAGACTTAGCGAAGGCATTTGACAGGGTGCCACATGATAAACTGATATTTAAGTTGCAGCACATGGGTCTGGATGTCAGATTGGTCAACTGGATTCAGGATTGGCTGTCTGATAGGTATCAGAGAGTTGTGTATGGTGGAGCAGTTTCAAGGAGGCAGTGGGTTACAAGTGGAGTCCCACAGGGCTCAGTACTAGGACCTATATTGTTTAACTTTTATATCAATGACATTGCAAGGGGATATTCAGTTGTTTGCGGATGATGCGAAGCTGGGAAGGATTATTAGTAATAGTGCAGATGTGGTAGCCCTGCAAGAGGATTTGAATAAGCTAGATAGATGGGAAAATGAATTGGGGTGTCAGTTTAATGTAGCAAAATGTAAGGGCTTGAGGTTTGGGAAACATCGATGGGATGCTGCATACTCTATGGGAGGAGTTATACTGGAGGAAGTAGGGGAGACAAGAGATCTGGGGTTGATGATTGATAGAAACCTGAAGTTTAGGGGACATATTGCAATGGTGGTGAAGGTAACACAGAGGATTGCTGCAATTATGAGAAGGACACTGACCTGCAGAGATAAGAGGGTTATCATTCCGTTGTATTAGTCTCTGATCAGACCACACACTTAGACTATTGTTCTCAGATTTGGTCCCCAGGATTTGAAGGGGATAAATTAACTGTGGAAAGGGTACAAAGACGGATGACAAAGATGGTTTCAGGACTGTACAATTTTGGTTATGAGGATCGGCTGAGGGAATGTGGACCGCAGAGTTTGGTGGATAGAAGGAGAGGTGATATGATTGAGACTTTTAAACTGTTGAAAGGTGGTTACAGGGTTGACACTGGGGAGTTCTTTCGCTTGGTTGAACAGCAGGAAGGAGTGATGACAAGAGGCCATCCCTGGAAGTTATGAAAGGAAACTGTGCGCAAGAGGGAGAGGAGTGGTTTCTTTGCATGGAGGATGGTCGAGTCGTGGAATGCATTGCCTGATGGAGTGGTGAGAGCAAGGATGGTCAATGAGTTGAAGGAGTGGTATGATTGACTTTGTGTTTCTTAGGGGGGGGGGGGAACCTACCCTCAGGAAGGATCTCCCACGATGAGTCTTTTGACTTCATGAAGGCCTGAATAATAATAATAATATACAGCTTGAGACAGGAATGCACAAAATAAGGAATTTGTGACTTGCGAATTGTCCCTCAGTGGTGTGGAGTTATTTAATTCAAATGAGTAAGTCTACGATCTGATTTGAACCAACCTTGGTTTGAATTTCAACATGCACATTTATAAAGGGGTATTTTTCAAATGAAAATGCATTAAGCAGTTGCTGTGGAGGCAATAGGAACCCAAATCAGGCAGGTCACTCTTCCCATTGGGAGAGGCGGGGGGGGTTAATCCTTTGTGAATGTTTGGTATAGCTTATGTCAATGTGATTCAGTTTGTTCTATTTGTGATATATTCAGGAACTATATATGGGTTCCTGATTTTTGCTGTAGTCACTGCATGCATGCCACTTGTTGCAGGCCCATTGTATACATCACTAGTGCTAATACAATTACTATGTGGCAAGTAAGAGGGAGAAAAATAATATTGGACAGATTCATGCTGGGTGTAGATGGAAATCAGGTGACCAAAGCAGATGACATAGTCGAGTTGTTGAATGATCACTTTATTAATGTTCTATTCCTGGTACTACAGGCTTTATTTTAGAAGGATAATGAGTAATGGTGTTAGAAGTGAATGAAGAGGATGCATTCTGAATACTGAGTACACTAGATGTCAGTAAGGCAGGGAGATAGAAATTCCATGATGGAATTTTACCATGTGTTTTAAGGGAATGTGCTATGGCACTGCCATTTAGTTGGCTGTTTAACGAAAGTCTTACAATGAAGCAGGTTCCTGGAAGGAGGGTAAGATTGTTTATCATTGCATAAGGATGGTGGTAGAATGGAGATGTCAAATTATAGGGCTGTTTGTATTTCTTCTCAAGTTAAGATATTGGAGAAATTGGTAAGAACTTGTATAAAAATTGGACAGATGAGGGTAATATTATTTATGCAGACCATCATGGATTTGTTAGAGGGTGTTCTTGTTTTAGTAATCTGGTTACCTTTTACAATAGACTAACAAGAGCAGTGGATGAAGGTAAGGTATTTTTTTTTTTTTTGGAATTTTTTTCAAAGGCATTTGACAGGGTACCACATGACAAGTTCATTTTTAAGTTGCATCATATAGGTTTGGATATTAGGATTTAGTGCACTGGATTGATGATTGGCTCACTGGTAGATATCAGAGTTGTGTATGGGGGTGGAGAACAGTTTCAAGGAGTAGGAATGTTCCATAGGGTTCAGTCCTGGGATCATTGCTGTTCCATCTTTATGTCAATAATATTGTCACAGGACTACAGGGAGATATTCAGTTGTTTTGCAGATGTAAAATTTGGGAGAATTTTTAGTAATAGTGCTGATGTTTTGGCTCTTAAAGAGGATTTGAATAAGCTGGAAGGGTGGGTAAAGGCATGAGGATATCAGCTTGATGCAACCAAATGTAAGGTGTTCAAGTTTGGGATCCCTCATACTCAGGCATATTGCAAAGGTTGTGAAGACATCTCAGAGAATTGCAACAAGGTTGAGGAGAACATTGACCACGAGAGATGAGTGTGCTGGTCCCATTGTATAAAGATCAGACCACATCTAGATTTCTGTGCCCAGATCTGGTCAGTGGGATTTAAAGGCAATGAAGTAATCTTGGAGAGGGTGCAGAGACATATAACAAAAATTATGCCAGAACTGCATAACATTGATTTTGAGGATAGACTGAGGGCATGTGGACTAAGGGGGTGGATATGATCGAGATATTTGGGCTGTTGAAAGGTTATTGTATTGCTGCTGAAGAGATTTTTCAAATGAATTTCACAGAAAATAGATTTCTGTGCCCAGATCTGGTCTCTGGGATTTAAAGGCAATGAAGTAACCTTGGAGAGGGTGCAGAGACATATAACAAAAATTATGTCAGAACTGCATAACATTGATTTTGAGGATAGACCGAGGGCATGTGGACTAAGGGGGGGGGTGGATATGATTGAGATATTTGGGCTGTTGAAAGGTTATTGTATTGATGCTGAAGAGATTTTTCAAATGGTAGATGAGGGAAAGGAACAAGGACAAGAGGCCATCCCTGGAAGTTGCAAAAGAAGGCAGTGAGTAAAAGAGTAAGAAGTAAGTTTATTTCATGATGAGTGGTAGGAGCATGGAATGCATTGCCTTATAAATTAAAGATGTCAAGAAATTATATTCTTGGTTTAATCCTTTATCCAGGTGTAGGCAAACAAAGTTTGCAGTATCCCATAATGCAAAGCACATATCCTGTGCTTTGCATTATGGGATACTAAGACAAGCAATGTGAAGTCATTAGTTTCTATATACGAGTTGCCCAGTCATGAAGATACTTCATGTGCAAACTTTGTTTGCCTACACCTGGATTATTATTATTATTTGACTCCTCCATGGAGTCCTAAGACTCATCGAGAGAGGCACCTACTCTACATCTCTCCGTCTCCACCATTCATCCTCATCCACAAACTGCCTGATCTGCACCAACGCCATCTACTGTCCACCATCACCACTATTATTTTCACAGACAATCACAAATATCCATGCGCATGGCGGGATTTGAACCTCCAGCCAAAAAATTTATAGTATTTATGGTTATACTATAACTACTATAAATTTATAGTATTTATAGTATAACCAAGTGGAAAAACTTCCAGTGCATTGTCTGTAAGAGGATGGTTGAATGTGCAGACTGCAGGTGATTTTAAGGAATGGTAAGATAGACTTTGTGTTCGTTAGTGTTGATCTCCCGTGATGAATCTTGTGACTCCATGGGACTCGGACTAGTTCATCCATATGCTGATGCACAATTTTTGAGATGGCTAATTCACGTTCATTTGAAATTACTCAGAATACATTTAATGGGTAGATTTTGGAGTGACTGATTGTCTTGGGACTCCATTGAGGTGTCAGGTAATAATAACAGTTAGAGGTTTTACTTTGATATAATTTTCTATCTATGTGGGCTTAATTACTATTTAACTACATATCCTCAGGGTGTGTGGCTAAACAGTAATAAATATTTACTTGACCACACTTAGATAAATATTGTGAAAAAAAGTAGAGAAAGTCATTTGGCTCTTTAGTTGAAACTGCTCATGATTTGTTAGAAAGATTGGATAACTAGTTTTTTCTATAGCTATTCCTTACATGTAACTATGAAAGTACATGAATTTGTCAATTTTCAGCTATATCTGGTATACAACTAGATGATGCACTTCTGCCTATATTCCTTCTGTGTATATCAGCTTTCTGCTGCAAATCCTTTCCACTTTGCTGATGATAAAGAAATGCTGTTCTTGGTTTATTAACATTTGCATTTCAGAGTTTGATAACTTCCTTAGCAATTTTATTTTATTTTATTATTATATTTTTTAACAGAAGTGAACAAAACTATTTACTCTGAATTCTTTAGGATAACTTACGTTGGCATTAAAAATCAAAATCTTAAAAGTAATGAGTTTAATATTTATTTTATACATACTATAGAATAAGTGTCATAAGTAGATGTTAAATGAAATGTACCTGTTTCTCATTTTTCTGTTGATCATGAGCTATTTTATGATGAATCACAGCTTAGATTTATTGATTGGTTTATATAATAGCATATTAATTTATAAACAGAGTTTTATTGTTAGTTGGATGCAGAATGCATGAAGAATTGCAAAATTCTTTCTCAGATGATTCATTAATGAAATGTAGATATCCTAATTATAAAATTTGTATGAAATTGTGTTGAAATAGCTTTGTTTTGCAATGCCACGTCTGGCCATGAATATGAATATAAAGGATATTGCATTAACTGATTGAATACAATAAATCGCATTTCCTATGAAACATTTACATCATGTTTTATGAAAATGTCAGGTAAAAAAATTATTTGTACTTATGGATATTTCATTCCTTTTAAGACATTAAAAGGAAAAGGAAGTAAAAGTCAGGAAAATAACATTAAAATAAGAAATGAGCAGAAGTGAATTAGTTTTATACTTATTGATATAAGTTGAATAACAGTAAAATTTATATTGATAATAAATTGCAAAAAAGTTACATAAGAATAAAGTATAATGATGCTTGCATTAGGCCCTACTTACAAAAGCTGGAAACCTTTATGGTATTAATGTGGTTGGTTGGTTGGCCGAGAGAATTCTTGCTCGAGAAACCAAATAGACAGCCTTTTCATGCTATTCTTCTTATGGCTCTACAGCTCAAATTTAGCCTTGGCCTTCTGGATTTTGCCTCTGACCCTGTCTGTCCAAACTTTTTACTTTTCCAGTTTGGTCAGTGTAGTATGATGCTATCTTGACTAATGGTGTTTATCTATCAAGTTTCTAGGTTTTCCTTCATGTCTTTTATTAATAATTTTACTATTTTATTAATAATTTGTCTTCATAAGAATACTGTTATTTTCCATATGAAAAACATGTCTTACCCTCTGCAACTTTTTGAATTTGATAAAGTTAATATAACTTATAGTTGTATCTGATTCTCCATAGACCATTATCATTCATTGGTCCAAATATTTTTCTAAGGATTTTCCATTCAAAAGTTGAAATTAGATTCTTCACTCTTGTCATAAATATCTAAACTTTATACTATTCAGGTCTCCAGTAATCAAGGTATCCTTAATACATCATGTGATGATTTGTCATCTAAAACTATTTATAAGCATCCATATCGTACTGAATAGTTTTGTAGGCAAAACAGGTTTTGTACTTGGCTCTCAGCCAAGATGCAGAGTTTAGACCTGAAAAGATTACTTGTTGGCAGTGGTAAGTGTAGAGTTTAGTTTTATAAAATGTGGAAGCACCTATATGCCCCAGTATACATGTTATTTTCTGGCTATAGCCAGATTTTTTTTCCTTCTTCCAAAATTTTCTGTATGAAATTCTTAACAAGCTATTCTGCTTGTTTGTGAGACCACTGGCAGGAGGAGGGTGTCATTCACTTCCTTTGCCACTCAATTATATATTGCAATAACTCCACTTGAGTTGGATGGAATTTAATATGTGCACAAATAAGGATCTGGACAATAAAACAAAAAGACAAAGATTAATAACAGCAGAGATGAAGTTTATGAGAAAAACTGTAAAGTATACTCTATTTGATCACAAAAGAAATGAAGAAATTATGAAAAAATTAAACCCAGAATCAGTAATAGAAAAAATTAAAAAATATAAACATAAATGGATGGAACATGTTCAAAGAATGAAAATAGAAAGATTACCAAAACAAGCCTTAAAGTACAAGCCATTAGGAAAAAGAAAACCAGAACCCTCTTAAACGATTCAACGATGATTTCTAAGGTTGGAACCTTAGTCTAGACCTAAATCCTTGATATGCATGCATGACAAATAAGGATGTTGATATGCTTCAATTTGTTTTGATTGGATCACTTTTATTGGGTGACATTTCCAAAATATGAGATTCAAAGTGATAATTCTGCACTGGCTGAGTGAAATTTAATGAAATTTGTTATTAAGGATTTCTGTTAAAATTTGTTAAAACATTTTAATCTTGCTTTCAGTCACATTTGTAATTGCAGAGTTAAGCAATATCAAGTGAATGTTTGCAAGCAAATAAGCTTTTTTTAACAATCCGACATTAAATTATCAATTTGCAACTAATAATTTAGCCTCACAGTTCAGAAAATCCAACTGCAGATTCTGCTATTCAGACAAGAATACTAGGAAGGGAGATCTTCCATAGCTTTTGTTCAGTAATATGTTAAATATAATGAGTGTCATAACCTGTCATCTTCACATGCTTAAAGATCCTTAGGACACACACAGTCAGCCAAATATCTTGGTTTCTATAACCATAATTTATTTTATTTTATATTTTAATAGGATAAGGTGGTTAGTCTTTATCATTCTTTGTATGCAAATTGCATATTCTCCTGTTTGGTTTGCTGATTGCAGGATGAAAAACCAGTTTCTAGCAGGCAAACCTATCAGATAGCAAGTTATCCTGTATCAGACAGGATAACTTGCCTTCATTTGAAACATGTTCAGTCATTTCTCCAATGGGATTTAAAATCAGGTTTTTCCATTTAGTGGACATTATTAATATTGAATGATTTGACTCTTGAATTGTGTAACTATACAAGAATATTATGAAATGTACCTTTTCTATGATTTTTTGTAATTATTTTTTATGTGGGAGGGATGAATAATATCAGGTGAGTAAGATCTGGGAGGGGATTGGGGACCCTTCACAAATACATCAAATTCCTGATGTATACTCAAAGGATGTGCAGGATACTATTATAGTACTAAATGAAAAGTTTACATGAATATCAACAGAATTCTAACATTGTCAGATCTTATATTCTGCACCTTCTTAGGGACTTTTCAATGCATTGTTCTATCTAGATATTGGCCTTCATGTCTTTTTCCTGCATTTTAGCAGGAAATGAATGCTTTGCTAATCATTCTTTTCCTGTTTTGTTTAAGTGACCCTGCTAGTAATGTCAAGTTCAGATCTTTATTTTATTTATAATTCTGCCATTTGTTCACTCCCCTAAGTTTTCTCAGCATCCTTATATCTGTGGTTTATAGTATTTGATTAACTGGTTTATTTCTAACTCAGCTATCAGTTTCATAAGTTAAAATTGGTTTGAACACTTGTGTATACAGCTAGTTTCATATATGACTGATTTTTTTAAAATTTCATATTTATTTATTTTGACTTCTTACCATAACAGCTTTTCTAACAGGGCATGCACCTCTTGTTGGCAACCTAGGATGTAAGCTGGGATCTTGAAGTATTAGTGTTTCACATTTTGGGAAGTTTAATGCCACCATATTTATTTAAACTAGGCTGATTTCTGAGAGCAGTTGCAGATTCCAAAAATAGTCTTTCTCTTCTAAATTTACTGTATTGGGGCATTGTGGCCTTTTTCCAATTGATCTATGAGCCACATCCAAAGCATTCTCTGCAAGGCCTGATTGACAATAGTCATGACTGCAGATGTATTTGTTTTTTTTATCAAGATGTTGGCTGATTTTCTTATCCGTCCATAGTAGGCCAACTTGTAGGAACAGGCACTTTATATATTCTAGGCACAGAGAAAAGAGGGAGCTGATCTTTAATAGAACGTATAAAGGTACAAGCTTTCAGTGAGGCTTGAAAGTTGTGCAGAGATTGTTTTTCTTTAAGACTGGCTATTTTTTCTTTATATTTATATATCTTTGGATATTTTGAATGAGGGCCATTTTATTCTTGCTTGATTTATTTTGGAAAATGAATATTATATATATATATATAAATCACACCCACATACAGGAGGTTGCTGAACTTGTAGCAAATCGATGCAGTGTACAGATAGTAATTAAGAGTACGTCTGAATTTCTTTTTGAGGAGTTAATTACTAACTGTAAAATGGAGCAAGACTTATTTATATGCAAAAGTTATTTATATGTAGAATTTTTGCCTAAGTTTCATAGGCAAAGTTGCCTTATAATTCTGTATACATCTTCAGTATACAGAATTATAGGGCAATCAGACAATAACAGACATTTATTAAATTAAAAAAAAATGCCACCTTAGTAGCTAATGTAAGATAACTAAAATGGCCAATTTCCTAACTAAACAACAACTAAAAGAACTGAATAAAAAATGCATAAAATTAGTACTTCTTAAATCTGCTAATCTTTTTATCTTCCATAAAGGGGATAGACATAGGCCATTGGATTTGTTTAAGTCAGGACAGTGGAGTGTTTCACATGTTTTGTTATAAAAACGTTCTATGAGGAAATGACTTATGAAAGACTGATCTTGTTCCAGTGAACTGGAACAAGTGCAGATAGCATGTTCAGCAAGTCTAGACTGTTCAGACTTGTGATATTTAATGAGCCTTTGTTCTTCTAGATAAATAAAAGCAGATCTTCCAGTTTGCCCAAAATAAGATAAGCCACAAGGATTCTGGTAGACACCTGGAAAAAAATGTAGAGGCAGAAGAATCTAGAGGCTTAAAAAACAACTTTCAATTCTCCTTAGGAGAATTGAAAGTTGTAGTTTAAGTAATCTATGGGGAAGGTTGTACTAGAGCCAGACTCATGGATGGAATGAAAAGTGAAAGGAGTAACAGGTTCAATGGGGTAGCAGTTTATCTGTAAATAGCTGCTAACAAGCAGGAGCTGGGCAGCTGCTTCTGCTTGTTATTGTAGGTATAGCAGAAATGGGGGGTGGGGAATGACAAAGGCCATTTCTGTTGAACATTACCCATTGAAGTTTGTAGGAAAAAAGTGTGGAAACTAATGATCTGTGAGACAGTGGCTAGGTTGTGTGTGTGAGTGAGAGAGAAATAATTAGCCAGACTGCTCTTTTGGAAATCACAAATGATTTTTAGGTTTTTTCAACTCCCATCAATTAAAGGTTGTAAACCTAGTACGTTAATACTGTAGGGTGGTAAAAATTTTTTATTTTTAATTTTTAAAATATTCTAGAAACCATGTTCTAAAGACCAAATATGGAATATTTTCAAACCTCCAGTAAGTAAGGTGCTGGTCTCAACATCAGGGAATGCAAGTCATCTACCTAATGTGATTATCAGACATAATTGTCTATGGGAGAGGGATCTGTAATCATTTAGCATGCCAGGTGAACTAGTTTGGTGCACCCCACCGTATATTAAGAGCAGTACAGTATTCTAGTGCTGGGCAGATTTGAGATTTGTGCAGTTATTAGCTGGATAGGTGAAAGATAACATCTTGAGCAGAAACTGATCCAGTGTTTTTTTGGAGATTGAGGATGCTATAGAAGTGAAGTTTGTATCAAGAAAAGCTGGCATTAAGTGTCGAAGGATCTGCTGAGCTGAGTGTTATTAAATGAAAGGAAAGAAGAGGTATGAATATCAACTTTTTTCTCACAAAAAAAAAAAAAAATGTTTTTGAAGCATTGAAGGTTGGTAGGTTGTCACTTCCAAGAGTGCTTCATCAGGTGATTTTTTAAACAATGATCTCCGTACAGACCTTCATCAGGTGAAGGTCTGTATGGAGATCATTGTTTAGGACACTTGTAAAAGATCTGGAGCTTTAGGATGTTTGAGCATTGCAAGGTTTGTCATATGAGTGGGTGGAATGGAGAGTGCTCTCATTGGAAGAACTGTGGGTAGGGTTTGAAGTTAGAGAGGGTTATTTATATGTATGAGGAAGAGGGAGAGTAATACAAGAGTGCTGAGGAACAACACTGTTCACCAATACACGTAATGAAGGATTTAAAAAAAACTGGCAACCATTTAAAATGGGTGGAAGACAGACCATAAAATCTTAGTATGTTGAGATGTGCTCTGTGCCAAATCCTATCAGATGTCTTGGAAATGTCAGCAGCAGCATATTTCAACAAACCTTTTTATGCCATGTGCCAGAGGTGGACTATACTGACAAGATCTGCTGCGACTTCAGTGTAAATCCATAGTGGTGGTCACTGATTAGCTGGCATTCTCCAGGTGATGACTGTTGATGACCTACTCCATTACTGTAGAGAGTACTGAGGTGAGAATATAGTTTAATTTTGCAGACATTATTTTTTTGAATAGGTATATTAGTATAAGATCCATAACCGCTTATCATCCACTCCATTCTTAAGTACAATTTTAAGTACAGTGAAGTTATAGACTAGAAACCTTTTTGTTATCTATATTTTTAGATCCTTCTGATGTCTTTCTGGCAGAAGATTGCAGATGGTTTGTAGGATGTTGTTTCCCAGAATAGTTGGTTATTATTTGTCATGTTGTCTTAGCTGGACTTGGAAAAGTGCTGCCAGGAGATCAACTTTGTCTTGAGGTGTTCTTGTAAATAATGTTGTCTAGTTTAATTGTGAGATTGACCCACTAGCATTTGTAAGGGATCAGAAGCATAACTACCATTTGTGCAATTAGAATTTTTTTGTATTTATCTTTCTCAAAGTTAACTTGAATTTTTGGTCGTTTTTATAGATAGAAATACACTTTTATTAATACAGACCAGTATTTTACAAATAAACATTTATTAAAACCTACCAGTTTCGCCAGCAAACTGTCTGGCTTTTTCAAGGTATTACGGAGATATGAAAGTAAATGCAAATTAAAAGGAACATAAAAAACGTTGTAAACCAAACTAGTATCTATGGTTACACGTTTCGCATGACAAAGATGGCTTATTGTTCTTATTCATTATCACGCATGCGTGTTTGTTGTAGACTTGTAATGTGATTACTGGCTAGCTGTAGTTCAGATTGATTGAGAGAGAGGATCAAGTTTTTCCACGAACTGTTGAGAATTATACCCTGATTTCTGTTGAGGTTTCCGCCGGTTATTAGTACTATTGTGGCTTCCTTAAATACACGATGCCTGTAGTCGTCATCGAGATATGGCATGGAGCTGTTTTGCCAATCTATCGTGTGGTTAGACGTGCAGAAATGATGTGCTAAGCCGGAAGAAATGCTTCTGTTGTGGTTTACATCACCAACATGTTCTTTTTGTCTAATTTCTAAACTTCGTGAAGTTTGTCCAATGTAGGCATGACCACAGGAGCAGGGAATGTAATATACTCCTGGATATTTGTAGAACGGAACTTTATCTTTTGGAGATCCTAAAACTTGTCTGATGTTGGTGGTTGGTTTGAAGACCACTCTGATGTTGTTGGCTCTTAGTATTCTTGCTATTTGATAAGAAATTGACTTGATGAAAGGTATCACTACAATAGAAACGTGCTGACGGTAGGATTCTTCTTGTCTGGGGTTGTCATTGTATAGATATTTTTTGATGAAGTTTTGAGGGTATCCATTTTGTGATAATGTGTTGGCTATTAGTGAGAGTTCATTCTGTATATCCTCCTCTTCTGATATAAACTTTTTGGCTCTATGTTTCAACATGTGGATAATACTCAGTTTGTGTGACTTGTGATGGTTTGAAGTATAGTGAAGATATCTTCCAGTATCAGTGGGCTTTCTGTAAATGGATAATTTGACACTGTTAGGTTGTTTTTTTATCAAAATATCTAAAAAATGCAGTTGGTTGTTGTTTTCTACTTCCAGAGTGAATTTTATCTTGCTATGTATTGAGTTGATTTTATCCACAAACGATTTAAGGTTGTCTAAGCTGTCTTGCCATATGATGAATATATCATCCACGTATCTCCACCATGTAGATGGTTTCGGAGAGATTGCAGAGAGAATTTCTTTTTCAAGTTTTTCCATGAAAAGGTCTGCACAAGATGGTGATAGTGGGCTTCCCATTGCTAGGCCTTCTAATTGTTGGTATATGGTATTGTTAACTTTGAAGAAATTAGATTGAAGGCAGTGTCTAAACATCTGTGTGATGTCTAGAGGAAAGAGGTCTTGGATGATGGTTATTACCTCTTCTACTGGAACATTGGTGAAAAGGGATACAACATCTAGGCTGGCTAGCATGTCAGTTGGTGCAATCGTAATGGCTTGGAGTTTATTTACAAAATGTTGACTATTCTTGATATAGGATTCTGATGATCGTATTTTATTATTTAATAAGTTTGCAAGATGTTTTGCCAAAAAGTATCAAATAGCAAGAATACTAAGAGCCAACAACATCAGAGTGGTCTTCAAACCAACCACCAACATCAGACAAGTTTTAGGATCTCCAAAAGATAAAGTTCCGTTCTACAAATATCCAGGAGTATATTACATTCCCTGCTCCTGTGGTCTTGCCTACATTGGACAAACTTCACGAAGTTTAGAAATTAGACAAAAAGAACATGTTGGTGATGTAAACCACAACAGAAGCATTTCTTCCGGCTTAGCACATCATTTCTGCACGTCTAACCACACGATAGATTGGCAAAACAGCTCCATGCCATATCTCGATGACGACTACAGGCATCGTGTATTTAAGGAAGCCACAATAGTACTAATAACCGGCGGAAACCTCAACAGAAATCAGGGTATAATTCTCAACAGTTCGTGGAAAAACTTGATCCTCTCTCTCAGTCAATCTGAACTACAGCTAGCCAGTAATCACATTACAAGTCTACAACAAACACGCATGCGTGATAATGAATAAGAACAATAAGCCATCTTTGTCATGCGAAACGTGTAACCATAGATACTAGTTTGGTTTACAACGTTTTTTATGTTCCTTTTAATTTGCATTTACTTTCATATCTCCGTAATACCTTGAAAAAGCCAGACAGTTTGCTGGCGAAACTGGTAGGTTTTAATAAATGTTTATTTGTAAAATTAACTTGAATTTGTTAATGATGGTTTTGCAGTTATTCTGCAGGCTGAGTTTTTTTTTGTCTCAATTAATTTTTTTTAATATATTTTTTTTAAATGGTCTTGGAACACTTCTTGGAAAATTACTTTCCAAGAAGACAGAATAGTGATTTGGAAGGCGGGGGGAACTTAACATGCACAAAAAATAAGTCTGAAAAGCTTCTTTTAAAATCTGCAACAGCTGTAAAACATCAAACTTAAATATGGTTTTCAGCTTTCCAAAGAAATTCAGTTATTCTAAGACAATCTTTTCCAGCCTTTTAATTATCATTCTAGCCTCTTACCAAATCGTCTCCATGTACTCCCCAGTAACTTTAACGAGGCCCAGTGGTCAAGAATACTTATATATTTCAGCTCAAAGATAGCATTTATAAGGAATCTTTAGTGTCATCATGTGAAACCTTATTTCAGCTTTTGTTTTTTTTTTGCTGAGTATGTCATCTAATATTTCTATGAACAGTTTTTTTGCTTCTAACACCTTACTCCAAGTACCTGGGGAAGAGAGAGATGCTTAAACTGAATTTTTGTTGACAATATGCTTTGACTTGATATTTTTTTATTTAGAAATAGCCAAATAAAATAGGTCACATTAAACATGGCATGATAAAAATCAATTTGCAATTAACAAGAAATAAGCTTTTGTTTTATTATATATGCTTCTTTTCTAACACAGGGATATCATATATCAGCAGAACCTGGGAGTTCTCTATCTCCAAGTTTTTTGTTAACAGCAACAAGGGGACAGACTTGAAGAAAAAACATTAAACATATCTAAAGTACAGATTATGGAAAAGATGACTGATGCTTTCTTAATATGAACGAAATTTTTATATACATACATAGAAAACCAGCCCAAACAATCGGGTAGCATTCATATTCATTCACATCAGTATACATGCCAGAAATTGGCAATGTTTGAACTGTTTAGTCCAAGCTTATTAATGATGGATGAATTGGTCAAAGAATTCAAGTTTCTTATTAATACCCGTTCTACAAAATGGGTACAACAAAAGGATCACTTCACTTTAACTTCTCTCCAGTTAGCAGCACTCAACATGCAACTTGCAATGAAATGAAATTAGATGTTTCTCTTCTCTATTTGTATAGAAATAGATCCAGTAAAATTTGTTTTATATAGGATTCTCAGTTTGAAGAGAGATTTTAAATTATCGATATGTTGTAATTATTTCTTCAGTGAAGTATGCCGGGACTTATTTAGAAAATGTTTATGATTTTTAAGCAGTTTATTCAATGGAACTTGCTGTTACTTTTCACATGTAAAGTAACTTACTGAAATGTTTTGAATGAAGACATGATATGGTATGTTTTAGTGTTCTATGACTCTAGGATGCAAGAAGAATTTCACTGTCCTATGTTGCTATAGGATACATGTTAGTTTTTTTCCTATTTGAATTAAAGTAGGAATGAAAATTCTGTACAAAGCAAGACTGAAATTCCCAAAGTATTGTCCATAAAAAGATAACTGTTGGCTTATGTCATGGAAGGGAAACTATGTATATATGATTTTTTTTTCTACTTTCAATGTGTGTGGATATACTAATTTTATGTTTTATATATTAGTGTATGGGCGGAGTATGGGCAGTATAACCTTAACACCCTAACAGAGTAAATGCTGTTAGATCTGCCTGTCCAGAGGCGTTAGGTAGCAGCCCTACCACTGGACTTACCCAGCGACAGGTTAGTAACCTGTCCTGGGGAAATTCAAAATACTTTCAAGTTTCATGCAAAGAAAAGCCGGACGGACTGTCAGGGAAAAGACCACAACCCAGGAAACGGTAAACGAAATGGGAAAAAGAAACACATAATGAAGATTGCAACATGGAA
This sequence comes from Typopeltis vanoorti, assembly GCF_054136105.1. Lineage (NCBI taxonomy): Eukaryota > Metazoa > Arthropoda > Arachnida > Uropygi > Thelyphonidae > Typopeltis > Typopeltis vanoorti. The sequence continues at coordinate 100,315,144 of NC_143550.1, read as the reverse complement.
TGTGAGAAGCATTGCACACAAAGAAGAAGAACTTGATAAACAACTAAACCAAGCTAACATAAAGATATGTATAGTAACAGAAACAAAGAAAAAACAAAAAGGTACAAAAGAAACAAACAACTATATACAAATCTACAGTGGGATAAAAAACGAAGAAAGAGCAAAAGCAGGTATAATGATTATGGTACATAAATCCCTAAAGAACAATATTGTATATTACAACTATTTGAATGAAAGACTAATAGAAATTAGACTCAAAACATTAAGAGGCCACATAACAATAATTGGAAGGTGGAAATCCTCTTCTGGTGGAAATTCTTTTCCCACCAGAAGAGGGAAAAGAAGAAGACAGTAATATATTTTATAAAGAATTACAGAATGCCATAGATAAAACAAACAAAACTGACTATTTACTGCTAGCAGGAGATTTAAATGCCAGAATAGGAAACAAAAAATACAAAACAAACATAGGTAAATTTGGCGAAGATGCATGTAATCAAAATGGTCGCAGATTGTGCGATTTTGTCATTTATAATAATATGAGAATAATGAATTCAATGTTTAAACACAAGGAAATACATAAATATACTTGGTCAGCCAGAGGATACAAATCAGTAATTGACTACGTTATCACAAATTTTAAATTGGAGTTAATTTTAGACGTAAGAGCATATCGAGGCTTTGAATTAAACTCTGATCATTATATAGTATCAGCAAAAATTCGTTTTAAACCAAAGTGGCTAAAAACATATAGAATTGAAAATTCTTACCAGCCAAGCTACAAAATTTCTTCATTACAGGATCCTCAAGTTAGACTACAATATCAAAAATGCACAAACTTAAAAACAGAAACCACACATGAATCAAGGGACATAGAAGATGAATGGGAAAATTTGAAACAAATTCTCAAAAACAGCAACAGAAACCTTAGGAATAAAGCACAAATGGATTAGAAAAAGAGGACTACGAGACTGGAACAAAGAAATAGAAAATATAATAAAAACCAAAAAGGACAGTTACCAGAAATGGCTAAATTCCAAAACAATAGAAGCAGAAATAGAGTATAAAAGAAATAGTGCAATTGCAAAACGAGAAGTAAGGAAAAAACATAGAGAAAGATGGAACAATTTCGTAACAGAACTAGAAAAGGATTTATTTAAGCCACAACCCAAAACCTATAAAGTAATAAAATACATGAATAAAGAAATAAAAGAAAAGATAAAAATACAAACAAATTTAGAAAAATGGGTGACCTATTTCCAAAATCTCTGGACAGATGAGAACAATGAATTAAAATTTTATAAGACAAAGAATGACCTAATAGAAAATATCACAATGTTAGAACTGAAAAATATAATAAAGAAGATGAAAAATAGGAAAACGCCAGGAGAAGACAATATAAATATAGAACTATACAAAAATGCAGGTGAAAAATTTAATGAAAGACTTTTGAAATTTTTTAATATAGTTTGGATGTCCGGAAAAACCCCTAACTCTTGGAAAAAAGCACTGGTCATCCCAATCTATAAAAAAGGAAATAAAGACAATTGCAATAATTATAGGGGAATTAGCCTGCTGAATACAGGATATAAAATATATGCAGGAATATTAAAAGAGAAACTAAGCAGCATTGTAGAAAACAAATTACTAGAAGAACAAAATGGTTTCCGAAAAGGCCGATCCTGCATAGATCCAATTTTTACTTTAAAATTATTAATAGAGAAGAGAATTTCAAAAAGAAACACATGTGGCGTTTATTGATTATGAAAAAGCTTTTGACAAAATTAGTCGACAAAAATTGTTTAAAATATTAACCAATTTAGACATACCAAACCAACTTTTACAATCTATTCAAGAAATATATACAGGAAATAAAATAGCAGTTAAATTAGAACACACCTCAGAATGGAAAGATATATCAAGAGGAGTACGACAAGGATGTACCCTCTCACCTCTGCTTTTCAATATATATATAAATGAAATATTAACAATCTGGAAACAGCATAACCCATTTGGTATACAAATGACCCCGCAAATGAAGATAGATACACTACTATTTGCAGATGATCAAATAGTATTATCTACATCAGAAGATGACTTACAAAGATCATTAAAATCATTAAATGATATCTCAAAGCAATATAATATGACAATATCCAAAGAAAAAACAAAAATAATGGCATTCAAAGGAGAAAACCCAATAAGAAGTAAAATAGTGATAGATAATAAAATACTAGAACAAGTAAACACTTTCAGATACTTGGGATGTGATCTATCATACGAAGAAGAAAAAGGCATAATAAACAGTATATTTAAGCCATCCCTGGTACAAAAACACACTAGAATCAGACTATATAATGTCTTGTCAAAACCAACTCTACTATATGGAAGCGAAACATGGACCATGAAAAGGAAAGATGAAAAACGAATTCAAACAGCAGAAATGAAGTTCCTCAGAAAAACAGCTGGATATACCAAGTGGGACCACAAAACAAATGCAGAATTCTTACAATCTCTAAAAATCAAACCAATTAATTACTACATAAGACAGTATAAACAAAAATGGCTAGAACATTTAAATCGAATGGACAACAGCAGACTACCAAAAATATTATACAGATACAAAATGAGTGGAAAAAGAAGAATCGGAAGACCAAGAAAGAGATGGCATGAGACCGGAACAGGCCACATGGCCTATATTCCATGTTAGGAAGAAGATATATTAGTGTATTTTTTATAAACTTAAGAATTTTCTTTTGGCTATAGTTGGTCTGAAGATTCAGTATCTTAATAGTTAATGGGTAAATTTAGATGTTTATGATATCCTGGGATATCAATCTGGTGCAAGTTTGATTTGGAGTTGGTGTTATTAATATCTGATCTCCATGGGGTCAAGGGACTCATCGCACGCAGTCTATACTCTCATGCAAAAAAGATCATTGGACCATGCCTTAAACCATTCACAGTTCCTGCACTCACCAATCACCCTCCATGCAAAGAACCTTCTTCTCACTACCCTGCTCACAGCTTCCTGGGATGGCCTGTAGTTCCACCCTTGGTTGTCTCTACTCGATGAAATCTCCACGTTAATCAGGTAAAAACGTGCTCACTAACTTATGTCTCAACCATATCCCCTTCTTTTCTATTTACAAGGCTTTGTAAGTTGTATCCCCCCTCTCCCTTGTATCTGACATTCCATAGACCTGACACTTATAAATATTAATTATATTAACTATTAATATAATAATTATATTATAATTATTAACATTAACTTATTAATAAACCTTCTCCAATATATTTTATCCTCCTGAAAACCAGGCGACCAAAACTGTGCACAGTAGTCCATTTGTGGCATGTTCAAAGAATTATACTATGGACCCATAACCCTCTTTGCTTTTGCATGTAATGTCTTCCTCATTATTGCCATAATCTGTGAGGTGTTCTCACAGTTTTAGCAGTCTGACCCCTAAACTTTAAGTCTCTCTCTCCACCATCACTCCCAAATCTGTCTTCTCCACCTTGTCAAAAATTTCTCCATTAATTGTCTACTTTGTATCCCAACCTCACAAAATAAAATAAGAGGGACAGTGGTCTCGCACCATGCAACGAAATTCATCTCCCACCTAAAGACAATGACAACATCCATTCCCACAGCAAAAGCTGTGGGAATGGATGTTGTCATTGTGTTCAGGATTCAAAGCTGCAGCCTGTTGGTTGGAGAGTGGGTATGCTTACTACTTGGCCAATCATGCTGGCACATTGCAACGATTTGTTGATCAGTATAAGTTTTATAATTGACATAAATCAGTAGTTGAAAATGTCATATGTTGTGGCTTATTGGAGATCTGAAATGGCATATGCCATGGTTGGTCTCCAGAGTAGGGATTCTGGTTTCTGTTTTCCCCCTTCTTCACACAATGAGAGTGATTGATTTTCTAGGCCATAACCTCCTACGTTTTGAGGGTACATCAGTTAAAACATTGGTGTTGGGGGCTAGCTGCCCCCAACACCAATTCACTCAGTCCTTTGAATAGATCCCAGAAAGTTTTAGTATACTATTGTGTATCAATCTCCCACATCCAATGCTGCTGTCACCTATTGTAATGAGTAAGTAGATTATGTTCTAGTAATCTCCAACATAACCTCCATTTAGCAAATCCATGCTGTCTATCAAAAATAATACCATTGTTGTTAACCCAATTCTGAATCATGATTCTCACCAGCCTTTCAAACCCTTTAACCACTAACACACAGATTGCCCTATAATTTCATGCTTGAATTCAGTCACCAACTTTATGAAGTGGGTACAATCTTGCCTTCCTTCCACTTATTTGGAACTTAACCCAATGTAAGACTCATTAAACAAATAAGTCAAGGCAGATGTCAACTCCCTGGCACATTCCTTCAAAATACATGGTGGTATATCAAGTCCTACAGCCTTATTAACATCAAGTTTGATTAATTCCCCATATACATCTTTCTTACTCACCGTCAGTTTCTCCTCTTATTCATCCACTGCTCTCAAACTCTCCATGATTTCACATTTACAAGGATGAACAACCTTATGAACTGCTCATTAATTAACTAAACTATATTCTCCACAACAGTTGCTCTTCTACCATTTTCTCCAGTCAGTGCCATTCTACCATAATTGTTCTTATTTTTGCTGGCTACATATCAGAACTTCCTAGGATTTTTTTTTTTTTTTTGCTTCATTAGCTAACTGCTGCTTATACTGAACTTTTGCTACCCTTACCAACTGAATGACCCTCCTTGCTGTTCTTTGTATTCCTCATGGAATTGATTATCACTTCTCTTATGTTGCCTCCATAATTCCTTTTTTTCCCTTGTATTGCATGCTTAATCTCTTCATTCATCCATATCACACCTACCTCATTTAACTTTCTGACCTTGGGAATACATTTAGACCATTGCTTCCATATCACCTAAGCAGTGTTGATCTCCTCATTTCATGCTACAGCTTCAAGCTGTCTCCTGAGCTTCTCTTAATTGCCAGCCTTGTAGTTCCACATATACTCTTTCCTCACATGGCTGGTAATCACTTCATGGTCACTCCAACTAACTGGATGGGGGGGGGATTTGACTCCTCATTTATAATACCCTCTGAGGTGATCAAATCTAAGATCCTCATTCCCATTGTGCCCTCTGTTACATACTACCTACAGGTCCCTCACTCACTTTCTTCACTTATCAGTTGCTATCTTGTCATTCCAATCTATATTGCTGTAATTAAATCACCCATAATGATCACCCTTTCACATTTGCTTTATACATTTTATGGTCACTACTCTCTACATTACCAGGTCTATAGCAACATCTAACAAAGTATTTCATTCTGTTCACCTCCATTTCATACCATACTGCCTTGAAACTACTGCTATTATTCCCCTTTGCATCTCTACCTTGTATGGACAACTCTTTTTATCAATAGCATTCCACCTCATGTTTTACCCTTTCTATCTTAATGAAACACATCATACTCTTCCATCTCTATTCCTATGAGGATGTCATCTTCATCCAACCACGTCTCACTCATTCCAACAATTTTTGGGTGAACAAACTCAATCAATGCGACCATTTCATTTCATTTCCCTTGTTTCTGTTACTTCTCACATTCGTATACAAATATAACAACTTATTCCTGGATCTACAACAAATTTCAATAATACCACTTATTAAATGTGATATTTTCATATATTCCTCGAGGTATTTTCTTTTTCTCCTTACTCGTCCCAGAACCTTCTTCAAATCCACTCAATTCCTCTTTGAGCATCAAGCTTTCTCATGTTGTGTTCCCCTGTCCACCCTGAGTCGCCCTGTTTTCCTGTTTGTCTTGCATACTTATACTCTCATTCTCTACACTAATGCTACCCACTTCTTCATTCATAATCATTATTTTAGTCTCTCCTTCCTTACTCTTCTAGTCTTTCACATTGCTTCTTATTTGCTCAGGTTCATTCTCTGCACCCATTTCTCTACCTTCCAGCAGCAGTCTCTCTAAATGACTCATAACAAAACCATTCAAATGCAGTCCATCCTCTTTTACAGCTCAGTTCTTCCTTCAAACTCATTCTGCATGTTAATAAACTGCATTCCTTTCTCTTTGCACATATCTGCTAACATATCAATTTTTGCTCTCGGTCTCATCAGTCATACCTGGGCAACATACTGACTGCCCTTCCTTTCACACACTATCTTTTATCCTTCTCAACAACCTCCTGATATCCAGTCTTACATTTTCCTTGTTCTCAGTCAAGTCATTTGTCCTACTGCCACGAACAACTGCTTTGCTTACTTAGTCCTCATAATCCAATGCCTCAATCACCCTATTCATTTTTATTTTCCAGAAAGAAACCTTGTGCATATTCTTGTTTACCGCACCTCTAATAATCAAATCATCATACAATGGCAATTGTGGGTCTTTCGTTACTGTTTTCATACTGACATCATTTGTTTTCGTCATCTGCATTCTTCCATACATATCTACAGTTCTCTTCATTTCACTCTGCATCTGCCCCATCTTCACCAATTCAGCTTTCAAATCTTGTCCTCTTTTTTGCTATTTTATCGCCAGTCACATACTTGTTTGCTGCTTGCCACCTTACTGATAACTGCAATGTTTTTCTACATCATTATTTCCCACTTTATCATTAATTTCACTCTGTTTTTTAAATTCATATAAATTGTCACCTGCTTTATCATCAATTGAACTTTTTTCCACGCCATCATTTCCATGCACTCTGACCATTCACTCTTCAACTGCCATGTCAGTTATGACACCATGTTCACAGTTGCGACACCTATTCTTATTTAAACTCGTATTGAAACAAGTCTCATGGTACATCAGAATATCACATTTTCTATATATCCACGTTTTCTCTTATTCAGCATCTCTACATAAATATCTGTGACATCTTCCCATTCATATGCATTACATTCATGGCACTGTACCATTTTTGAGAAATTCACACCATCTACTTTGTCTTTTGTCTGCAATAATTTGCCTTTCACTCCATGTTGTATCAGTATGGCAACAAAAATTATGAAATTATGATAATATCTCCTAAGAAATTTACCAAACATCGCGTTCCACATTCAAATATCTCCCTGTGATAATTAACCTACAATTTAGACAATATCAGCACACATTTACATATAAAATTTACTCATCTTGGTGCAGTCCACACAATGACTGATGAAATCAGCTGACATGCAATGCTCAGTTAACTGAAGGGTCATTATTTTGAAGGTGAGATAAATGGTGGATTACTGTATTTCATCCAGTGTAACACAGGCATCAGGGAGAAAAAGAAGACTGTAACTAAATTCAAAACACGCATCATAAGATATGATTTGTAGTTTTTGCTGCTAGGCCATATCTTGATCACAGCTGAGTTGACAGGAATTCATAACTGACATGAATTATAATGCAATAATACACATGGAAGAACTAGTCATAAACAGTAAAGAATAAGATGAATCTGAGTGGAGAGTTTATTTTATTTTTTTTTTTAGGAAATGTGCTTCCAATAAATTTGATGCTGAAGAAATTAAAAATATTCTCTTAAGAGTTTCAAGGAACCACTGGAATATCTTCAATTAAAATTAAATCATCTTATCAATACTGTTAAAAAAAACAAATATGAACAGTTAATAATTTCTCAAAACTTTGATATTGGTATACAATCAGAGTAGTTAAGATTTGGACAGTTTTGTAGCATTTAAAAAATCCTTCAAATTGAATCTGTTGGAATGAAGGCCAGACATGTCAAATTCTAAAAATGCTATGTAGAAAAGATGGCATCTGAACTGTACTCTTTTTCTATGATCTACAGAGGACAAATTACCTCTTTTCCTTACCTGTTGTCTATCAAGTGTCCTGTTGATGTCATCAAGGCATGTGATAGTCTATCAGATAGACTCTGGTTGCTGTGCTAAAATTAGAATCCAAGAACATTAGGACTATAAAAGGATCCATCAAACGTGTATAAAATGTCTGTATGTATAAAGTACTAGAGAACATTGCAAGTTGTCCAACTGTCACACAAACTACAGATGAGTGTATACAAAAGAACATACAGGTCCCATATGTCTGTACATGAATGCCACGAGTATCAGAAACAATGGGATAGAGTTTGTTGCCTTGGTCAATATGTTGTGACCTCCGATTGTAGGCATCATTGAGACCTGGCTATCAGTATCAGACATGCTAACTGGTATTGAGTTTAAAGGGTACAGTATTTTTAGGAAGGATAGACATCAGATAACTTGAATCCAGTTAGAGTTGAGACCTATAATTGTAATACTAATAACAGTTTCATGTGGGAGTTTGAAGCTATCTAGTATGAAATGGAATCTAACAAGATAAAATACATTACCAAATAAAGATGATTGGTGCGAAAAGAGTAATCATAATGGTGTGACAGAAGGAACTTGAGGTCAAAGTGTGTTAGATTTGATTATAGTGTCAGAGAGTATTTCAGTTAGATGTAACTATACTCCCTCTGGTTGGTGACAGTGATCATCTTCCATACTCGCTTAGGAAGTGACTAAGTTTATGAATGTTTTATTCAGTAAAGGTTACATGTTAAACTTCTCTTCTTTAGTATTCTGCAATTGAGCAGGTTCTTCTTTTAGTAGCAGAAACTTTCCTTCCACTCTCTTCTGTTCTGAGCCTTCTCTTTCGAGGTTGTGTACCTGTCTCCATTCAGCATGTCATCTAGCATTGTTTTCCTTACTCTTCCTCTGGGTCTTTTTTCATCTATTTTTCCTTCAGTGTCATCTCTGATGATTCCATTCCCTCTCAGAATATGTCTGATCCAGTTTCCCTTCTTTTTATCCTCCTTAACAAACTTCTTTCTTCTTCTACTATTTTTAAGACCTCTTCATTAGTTATTTTATCTGTCCATTTGATTTTTTCCATCCTTCTCCAAATCCACATCTCAAAGCTTTCCAAAATTTTAATTTCTTCTTTCTTCAATGTCCAAGTTTCAGATGCATAGAGGGCAACACACCACACATAATATTTTATTAGCCTTTTCTTTAGGTTTCTATCCATTTTACTTCTGAATAAATTCCATTTTCTATTAAAGGCATTTCGACATAATAGGGGTGACTGAAACAAAAAAGACCAAAACTGGTGAGATCTTTCTGAGCAATAAATACAAAATGTTATATTCAGGCAATGACAATCAAGGAAAAGAAGGAGTAGCCATAGTATTCAAAACAGAATACGAGGCTAATCTTCTTGAATGGCAGTCAGTCTCAAGTAGAGTAATGTGGGCAAATATGAAAATGCGAAATTGGACAATGAGACTTATTTGTGCCTATGGTCCCACAGAAGGTTCTACTAAGGTAGAAGTGGAGGATTTTTTTGACGCTTTAGAAAAAGCAACTGATACAATGAAAAAGGAACAGTTGGTCCTTGTTGGGGATCTAAATAGCAGAGTAGGAAATGATTGTGAGACATACAAAAATATTTTGGGAAAATTTGGAGAAAAGAGCAAAGCTAATAATAATGGCAAATATCTGTTGGATTTCTGCTCAGGACATGGACTGGTTATTACTAACACCATGTTTCAACATAAAAATGTGCACAAATTCACATGGAGAGAAGAGGCTAGGAATAAGAAAAGTCTCATTGACTATGTTATTGTCGATAGTGATGTTTTCTCCCTGGTGCAGGACACCAGAGTGTACAGAGGATTTGAAATTGGAAGTGATCACTATTTAGTCTTGAGCAGGATGAAATTGAATTTCATATTGAAAAGAATAACATGTAAGAAAGTTTTAAAGCTAATAAAAGTTGAGCAGCTCTCAGATGTGAACTGTAGACTAAAATATAGAAAGATTATTGAAAAGAAAATGAAAGAGTTTGAGAACAGGAATCAAACCTTGGAGATTCAGTGGCAAACTCTGAAGAAAACATTGATTGATTCTGCCAGAGAGGCATGTGGTGAGGTTGTGTGCAAGGATAAAAAAATCAGAACTCCCTGGTGGACACAGGAAGTTAAAGAGTCAGTGAAGGAAAAGAAGAAAGCATATCAAAAATTCCTGGCAAATAAGTCAGCTTTTACTCTTACAGAATACAGAGACAAATGTAAGAAAGCTAAACAGTGTGTAAAACTAGCTAAACAAAAGTCATGGGAGGACTTTGGCAAGAATATAGAAAATAAATATCAAGAAGGTGGCAAAATATTCTGGAGGTTGTTGAAAAAGCTTAGGAATGGAGGTAAGAGTGCTGTAAAAGGAGTCAGAGATGATAAAGGTGACATGAAAACAGGAGAAAAAGATATCCTTGAAGTATGGAGTAATTACTTTGAAAAACTGCTAAATGAAATAAGCAGTGATGACAGCACAGTGATAAAAAACACTGACCAGGCATGCAGTCAGGAATACATATCCATACTTGAAGTAGAAAAAGCCATCAAAGGCTTGAAATGTGGAAAGGCAGCAGGAGTAGATGATATTCGACCAGAAATGCTGAAGTATGGTGGTATAAAAGTCTTACAGTGGCTGCACTGCATAGTTCAGAAAGCCTGGACAGAGGGACGAATTCCCGATGATTGGAGTAGAGCTCTAATAGTACCCATATATAAAAAGGGAAATAAAACTGAATGTGAGAATTACAGAGGTATTTCCCTACTGAGTGTTCCTGGCAAGATCTATGTAAAGAAGAATTGTGGAAGAAAAGCTTGGTGAAGAACAAGCTGGATTCAGGCTAAATAGAGGCTGTCAGGATCAGATCTTCACTTTACGACAAATAGTCGAGAAAGCATGGGAATATAACAAAGATCTGTATTTAAGTTTTGTCGATTTGGAAAAGGCATATGACAAGGTCCCAAGAGAGAAGCTATTCAATACGCTGCAGTTATATGGTGTCAATGGGGCATTATATCAAGCAATACTTAGTCTTTATTTGAGTTGTAAGTCAGCAGTTAGAATTGAAGGAAGTACAGGAAGATGGTTTAATATTAAATCTGGTGTGAGACAAGGATGTACATTATCTATATGGATCACATTATGAAGGAAAGTGGTATTAAATCTGATGTCAAAATTGGAAATGTTAATGTCAACACTTTGCTTTATGCGGATGATATTATACTTCTAAATAAATCCTCTACAAGTCTGCAAGATTCTCTGACTAAATTGAATAGCTGTTGTAATAGATATGGTATGAAGGTCAGCAATAAAAGGACAAAGAAAATGAAAATAGGCAGAATCATTGAAAATGTCAACTGTGTTGTGAATGGAGAACCTGTGGAACAAGTAAAACATTTTAGCTACTTAGGCACGATTTTTACTGAAGATGGTCAATTAAATATAGAAATAGACAACAGAATCAGCAAAGCTGGTATTTTGGGAAGTCAATTAAATAAATTCATATGGAATAAGAGAGAAATTAGTCGGAACACTAAATTAGCTGTATACAAGACAGTGTTCAAACCAGTTTTAACTTATGGATCTGAAAGCTGGGTCAGAAGTAAAACACTTGACCAAAGACTAGAGACCGCAGATATGAGAGTCCTGAGAAAGATTAGAGGCATGAACAGATGGCATCAATGGCAATATCATATTAAAAATGAGGATATTAGGAAAGAACTTCACATTGTCAGCATCCAGGAATGCATTAGCAGAGCTAATCTTAGGTGGTATGGTCACTTAAATAGAATGGGAGAGGAAAGATTAGCAAAACAAGTGTTCTCTGCCAGGTTGCCAGGAAACGACCCAGAGGAAGACCAAGATATAGGTGGATTGATACGGTACAAAGTGCCTTAGACGATAGAAATATAAGATCTGATAATTTTGGAGTCTTGACAAGTAACAGACTGATTTGGAGGAAAATTGTAGATAGGAAGTTAGTAATGATGTAATTTTTTCATGTAGTACTGTCATATCCTGTACACCCCTTGAGGGTACATGGCAGGAATTTGATGATGATGATGATGCATTTCTTCCCATTGCTATTCTTGCTTTTATGTCACTTTTACGTCTTCCATCACTGCTAATAACACTTCCTAGATATTTATGTCTTTACTTGATTCAATTTTTCCCCATTTATTCTGATATCCATATTTGCCTCTTTCCTTGCTATTTTCATCACCTTTGTTTTTCTGATGTTAATTTTCATTCCATAATTGATACAGGATTCCAGTAATCTGTTCAACAGATGTTGTAGTCCTGTTTCAGTGTTTGATAGTAATGCCTTGTCACCTGGCATATCTTATTGCAAATATCTGTCTACCTCCAATCTTTATTCCTTCCGAATTCTCCAGTGCTTCTTTTAGTATTGCTTCGGAATACATGTTGAACAAAAATTGGTGACAGAGAACAGCCTTGTCTTACTCCTCGTCCAGTGATACCTGGTTTTGTTGTACCATATATATGTCTCTCACCATGGCAGTCTGCTCTATATATAGTGAGATAATTAGCCTTCTGCTTTCCAATCTATACCAGTCTTTTCCATTACTTCCACCATCTTATCTCATTTTACATAGTCAAAAGCTTTATCAAAATCTATATAACAGATGTTAACTACTTTATTCACTTCTAGACTTCTTTCACTTACTATTCTTAACAGTCCGATTGCATCTCTTGTTCCCCTACCTTCCTGAAACCAAACTGATCTTCTCTAGGAAATTCTTCCACTTTTGATGCAATACTTCGTGTTAAGATTCTCATAAGTATTTTTGATGTATGGGAAATGAGGCTTATTGTTCTAAAATCCTTGCAGTTCACTGCATTACTTTTCTTTGTTATAGGTATAAATATTAAGGTCGTAAAATCTTTTGGTAGTTCTCCTTTGTTATAAATTAAATTTATTATTTTGGTTATTTCTTCAATTCCTTTCTTCTGAAGTTGTTTCAGGAATTCTGCAGGTATTTCATCTATTCCTTCTGCCTTTCCACATTTTAGTTCTTTAATGGCCATTTCTACTTCTGTCTTCAAAATCTCTGGGCCTAGATCATCTTCATTTACCTTCTTTATATCTTCTAATGGCAACTCATTTGGTCTGTTTTCCTTGTCATATAGATCTTCAATGTATTCCTTCCATCTCATTAGGATTTTATCTTCAGTTATGATTTCTCCATTCTTAGTTTCTATGCCTCTAGCTTGAATTCCATTTCTCTTGTGATTCATGCTTCTTGCTTTTTCATATAAAAGATCATACCTTCCCACTCTCTCTCTCATAATTTTCCATTTCTTCACATTGTTTTTTAAGCCAATCTTCTCTACTTCTTTCTACTTCCCTTCTCAATCTGTCATTCAGGGTTCTATACTGTATTTTCCCTTCTGGGGTGTCTTTATTTTTCCATTTTCTTCTTTCTTCCATTAGAGAAATCATCTCATTAGTTATCCAAGGTTTTTTTTATTCTTTTAGCTTTTACATATCCAATTTCTTCTTCTGCAATCTTCTTTATTTTCTCTTTAACTTGTTCTCATTTCTTTTCTGGATCTTCAGTTTTGACAAAACTTGTTTCCTCTAATTCTTTCTCCAATCTATTTTCAAATTCCTTGGTATTTTTTAATTTCTCTAAGTTCCATTTTTTCCTTTTCATAGCTTCTTTTATTTTCTTTAGTTTCACATTTATTTCTATGAATAGTAGGTTGTGGTCAGAGTAAATATCAGCTCCAGGATATGTGCATGCATTTTTTACACTATTCTTGTATCTTTGCTTTACTATAATGTAATCAATTTGATACCTTTCCGTATCTCCTGGTTTTTTCCATGTGCATAGTCTTCTCTTAGATTTTTTAAACCAAGTATTTGTAATTATTAGCTTATTTTCTTTACAGAATTCCACTAACCCTTCCCCTCTCTCATTTCTATTACCTAGTCCATATCTTCCTACTACACTCCTATCCTCTTCTTCTCCTACAACTCCATTCCAATCTCCCATTATAATCACATAGTCTTCTTTTTTCTTCTTTAATTAGTTCTTGTAACTGTTTGTACATTTCCTCTATTTCCTCATCTGAATGGTCACTTGTTGGTATATATACCTGCATTATTGTTATGTCCACTGGTTCAGCCTTCAATTTTACCATCATAATCCTGTCATTCAGACAGTTTATGCTAATGATGCTCTTTGCTGTTCTTTTATGAACAGTTAGATGTAACTATATTCCCTCTGGTTGGTGACAGTGATCATCTTCCATACTCACTTAGGAAGTGACTAAGTTTATGAATGTTTCATTCAGGAAAGGTTACATGTTAAACTACAAATCAGGAAATTGTGACAAACTGAGGAGTATACTGAGTTCAGCAGAATGGTATCGGTTGCTAAATGGGAAGATTGTCGACAGTGCATGGGCAGTATTTAAAAAACACTTAAATGATGCAATATCAGAATGTGTCCTGAGATTTTCAAAGAAGAAATAGGGTAGGAGTCAAATGGATGTGTAATCTTATCCAGCAAGAGATTTGTAGGAACAGGATGATGTGGAAGGAATACCATGTGCATAAGTATGATGTCATCATGAAAATTATAAGCAGCATACCAGGAGAGTCAACTGTTGTATGGAAAGTTAAGTGAGTATGAAAAGAAACTGGCTCTGCAAGTTGAAGATAACCCCAGAGAATTCTATCAATATCTTACAAGTAAAAGAAAGAATGAATATAGATGGTGTGAGGGTGACATGTGTGGAAGAGGTTATTCATCTAATTGAGTTCCCATTTTGCTAAAAGCTATCAACCTGGTGTATGCAACATTGAGCTCACTGTTACTTCATCGTTGGATGAAGGAACTCATTTAACGATGAGTATGAGGAAGTGGTATTAGAATGTAGCACAAACTGAACAATAATTCAGCAATAGGGACTGATGGGATATCATCACTGGTGCTTAAAGAGTGTTCAGCTGAACTGGCTATTCCTCTAACCAGTCTATATAATATAAGTCTCAGAACAGGGAAGATTCCACAGGAATGTATGGAAGTCCTATTGCACAAGAGTGGTGCAAAGACTGATGTATCCAACTGTCAACCAATCAGTATCTCATTAGTGGTGGTGAAGATTTTGAAAAAGTTGGTTAGGGTTCGCCTTTTCAGAAAATAGGTTGATGGAGAATCTCTGCCTTACAATGTACAGCATTGGTTTATTAAGGGAGGGTCATGTTTTAGCAACTTGCTCACATTCTATAATAATGTTACCATTGAACCATTGAGCTACTTGTGGAGAATGGATACACCATGATACTTTTGGATTTTTCCAAGGCTTTTGACAGAATACAGCATGGAAGACTCATATGGGTTTCTCTGTGGGTCTTATCTATGCTAATATTATGAAATATTAGCATGGATAAGAGGATGGATGACTGACGCATATCAAAAAGTAGTATAGGGGAGATGTGAGTTTGCAAAATTTAAGGTAACCATCCTTGATCCACTGTTATTCAATTTGTACATTAATGACATTGGGAAGGATTTGGTAACATACAGCTATTTGCTGATGATGCAAAGATAGGGTAATCAGGAATGTGGCTGATATGCAGTACTTGCAGAATGATTTTAATAGGCTGGAATTGTGGGCATGAGAAAATGGATTAAATTCAATGTCAGGAAATGTAAAGACATTCACTTTGGCATGATCCAGTGTTGTATTATAATGGTGAAATTATGCTAGAAGAAACTGATCAGGCTACAGATGTTGGAATCTTAGTAGATAGGAAGTTGAAGTTCAGGGGCCATGTAGCAAAGATTGCAAATGCAACTCAAAAGATAATTGCAAAGGAAAGTGTTAGTGATATCAGGATTGTGGAATACCAATTATGAAGATACATTTAGAATTTGCAGACACTAGCAAAGGGGATGAGATGATTGAGACTTACAAATTTCTGAAAGGATCATACAGAATTTCAGTTGATGGAATTTTATATTTTATGGAAAGTGGAGAAAGGACAAGAAGGCATCCTTGACACTGAGAATGAATGCTGCTATGAAGGGGGATGAGATTTAAATTTTCTCAGTGTTGCATGATTGAAATGGATTGGCATGGGATGTGTGTGTTGAAGCAGTGTGAATGAATTCAAGAACAAGTATAATTTGTGTGTGTAGTATGTGGCATCCCTCGATGAGTCCCTGACTCCCTGGAGGGCTTTCTTACTACTACTAATAATGATGCATTTTATTTAGATGCAGTAAATTCATACATTGCAATTATATTTATTAGATATTAATAATCAATTTATGTATGCATAGAAAATTCTTTGTTTTGGGTGTTTGCATTATAAGTTATCTTGATAACCATAAATGCAGCAATGTTTTCCACAAATTATTTCAAAATAAAGTTTATATTGTATCTTGCTGTTTGTTAAAAGGTGCTATCATAGCCATTTTTAATAGTGACGGTGATCACATTCTTAATATATATATGAGCAATTATTTTTCAGGTGTGACCTAGATGAGAATGTAAAGGAATGTTGCAGTTTCAGCATCCTTAATTTTGGCATGGTGAATATGATATCTTAGAGGTTTCTGTTAGGATACAGGTGCATCACTGTTAAGTTGCTTAACACCAATGATTTTCGAGTCTTTCAGATTGAACAAACAATGGATACCATATCTATTGCCCCACATCACTGTTCTTTAAAGTTT
The DNA here is from genome assembly GCF_054136105.1 of Typopeltis vanoorti. Taxonomy (NCBI): domain Eukaryota; kingdom Metazoa; phylum Arthropoda; class Arachnida; order Uropygi; family Thelyphonidae; genus Typopeltis; species Typopeltis vanoorti. The sequence goes on along the minus strand of NC_143550.1, from coordinate 100,298,528 downwards.
CTTCCAAATTGCAACCTTTTTTGTCATATGTAGAAAGAGATTTCTAATGTGCATTAGAAAATTTAATTTTACATTTCTGATTACTGCAGTTTCTTCCCTCCAAAGTTGGTATGAAATTACTATTAGCTTGCAGAGTAGTGCCAGATTCTAATAGTATATTCTGCATGGTTCTTTGCATGATATATGGGTTAAGATATCCTGAATTGTCTGATCTATTTTGTTTGTTACTTGACATCTGAAGCTGTTTTTCCTCTAGATATTCTTGTGGTGATTTTTTTATTCTTCTTTGGTCAATTTTTGATGGTAATTTTCTGTGAACTTAATAACATTGGAGAATGTGGGTAATTTCATAGTGTAAAAATAATAATTTAGAATTATGAATCTTTTTATTGTTGCTTCTGTACATTAGAGTTTCTTTAGTTTCAGTTTTGTAACCACACATGATTAGCACTTGTCATGTGCCCAATTAAGAAATTGATGCACATGATAAAAAAAACAAAATAGAAATAAATTAGTACAAATTAATGTACAGGGTGATCAAAATTAAAGTATCCCTGTTTAAGACCTTGTGAGCAACACCCAGTGATCCCAAATGCATGAAACTTTTGCGAGAATATATTGTGCATCGTGTGGTAGCAATATCTGAGAGGGGTGGGGGAAATCCAGATTTCACCACCAAGGGGCATATTAAATGTAGATGAAGTAATTTTTCTGTGCATGCAAGAAGAAAAGCGACACAAGCATAAATTAACACATTTTTATTCACTTCTGTTATGCATTCATGGGCTGTACTGTGCAGTGTGCTAGTATTCCACAAACTGCATTCCTTGCACAGTATGTTCAATGGCAGAATGCAGCTGGTCAGTATGTTGTGCACATGCTGCATTATACTGACTTTCAGCGTTGGCAAGGTATCAGGATCCCATGATCCCATTAATCACTGCCTTTGAGACATCCCCAGATCCAGAAGTCACAGGTGATCAGATCAGGTAAATAAGGTGGCCATGCAGTGGGAAATGCATAGCTGATCACTCTGGCTTCTGTGAAATATTCTCGAAAAATACCTGTATGGATTGACGAATGAGTGGAGGCCCCCCCCCCCCATCTTGCATAAAAATGACTGAATCCATGCACTGGTGCTGCTGTAACTGTGGCACAGCAAAATTGTTTGCCTCTGCACTTACTGAGTAGGTCACAGGATCAGACTGGCAAATGTCCTCAAAGAAGAATGATCCAGTGATAAATGAAGCTTTAAACCTCTGCCAGACAGTAACTTTGGGTGAACACCCAAGGTTACTGTCTGGCAGGATGAGGTTTAAAGGATGATGAGGCTCACTTTCAGGTGAAAGTGAGCCCCCCCCCCCAACACACACACAATCATCCACAGCCACATGCATCCAATTCCACTGAAGCAAGGACTGTTAAAGCGAATATCATCCGACTTTCAAAGTCTTGCAGGCACAGCTCCTGTGTCAGGGTTATTGAATGGGTTGAAATGCAGAATCTTCTGTATAATTTTCCAGACACTTGTGTAAGACACAGCCATGTGTCTTGATATAGCACATGCACTGCAGGAATCGACGCTGCGTTTTATGGCCTGCTCTACAACGGCAGTAGCATTTCATTTACTTGTGATCTGATTGGTTTGTGACTGCTGCAAGGTCTAACTCCCAATGATCCCTCTTCTTCAAAATGACTAATAATTCATCGTAGATCATACGGGGATAGTGGACCTCATTGACATTTGTTCAGGTGATGAAATTCATGAAGTGCAACAACAGTATTGCATTTGGTTAGGTAGTGCAGCTTCATGAGAAAGCACATTGGGATGAGATTAGTGCCATGACTGTGGACAGTATTAGTATTAACAACCAAAATGAAGGGAAAAATCCTGTGCCCATCTTTTCAAATCCTCCAGGCATCTGCAGAGCTGCATGATATACACATTCCATGCATTTGGTGTTTACTACCACTGTGGTGAATTTTGGATTTTTTTTTTTTTTTCCTCTGTTTTTTGCAGCATTTAGAGCACTGGATGGCACTCCACAAGCCCTTAAACAGCGATGTTTTAATTTTGATGATTGTAATAATTTCAATTTTTTTTTTGTAAGCTAAACAGTGTGTAAAACTAGCTAAACAAAAGTCATGGGAGGACTTTGGCAAGAACATAGAAAATAAATATCAAGAAGGTGGCAAAATATTCTGGAGGTTGTTGAAGAAGCTTAGGAATGGAAGAAAGAGTGCTGTAAAAGGAGTTAGATGATAAAGGTGGCATGAAAATAGGAGAAAAAGATATCCTTGAAGTATGGAGTAATTACTTTGAAAATTTGCTAAATGAAACAAGCAGTGATGACAGCACAGTGATAAAAAAACACTGACCAGGCATGCAGTCAGGAATACATATCCATACTTGAAGTAGAAAAAGCCATCCAAGGCTTGGAATGTGGAAAGGCAGCAGGAGTAGATGATATTCGACCAGAAATGCTTAAGTATGGTGGCATAAAAGTCTTACAGTGGCTGCACTGCATAGTTCAGAAAGCCTGGACAGAGGGACGAATTCCTGATGATTGGAATAGAGCTCTCATAGTACCCATATATAAAAAGGGAAATAAAACTGAATGTGAGAATTACAGAGGTATATCCCTGCTGAGTGTTCCTGGTAAGTTATATGCAAGTATACTTGAGAAACGGTTGAGAAGAATTGTAGAAGAAAAGCTTAGTGAAGAACAAGCTGGATTCAGGCTAAATAGAGGCTGTCAGGATCAGATCTTCACTTTACGACAAATAGTGGAGAAATCATGGGAATATAACAAAGATCTATATTTAAGTTTTGTCGATTTGGAAAAGGCATACGACAAGGTGCCAAGAGAGAAGCTATTCAATACGCTACAGTTATATAGTGTCAATGGGGCATTATATCAAGCAATACTTAGTCTGTATTTGAGTTGTAAGTCAGCAGTTAGAATTGAAGGAAGTACACGGAGATGGTTTAATGTTAAATCTGGTGTCAGTCAAGGATGTACATTATCCTCTCTGTTATTCGTTATCTATATGGATCACATTATGAAGGAAAGTGGTATTAAACATGATATCAAAATTGGAGATATTAATATCAGCTCTTTGCTTTATGCGGATGATGTTATACTTCTAAATAAATCCGCTATTATTCATTTCTTTAATGATAAAACGGGATGCATTTTAGTTTTCCTCATAAAAGTCTTCAAGATTCTCTGACTAAATTGAATAACTATTGTAATAGATGTGATATGAAGGTCAGCAATAAAAAGCAAAGATAATGAAAATAGGCAGAATCATTGAAAATGTCAACTATGTTGTGAATGGAGAACCTATGAACAAGTAAAACATTTCAGCTACTTAGGCATGATTTTTAGTGAAGATGGTAAATTAAATATGGAAATAGACAACAGAATTAACAAAGCTGCTATGGTGGAAAGTCAATTGAATAAATTCATATGGAATAATGTTGAAAGTTTATTTTTCACTTGGTTAGAGTATAATAAATTTAGTTTAATCCTTTATCCAAGTGTGAGCAAACAAAGTTTGCACCTGAAAGTATCTTCAGGACTCGGGTAAGGTGATACAACACGTTGGATAAAGGATTAAACTAAATTTATTATACATATGGAATAAGAGAGAAATTAGTCGGAACACTAAATTAGCTGTATACAAGACAGTGTTCAAACCAGTTTTAACTTATGGATCTGAGAGCTGGACCAGAAGTAAAACACTTGATCAGAGACTAGAGACCGCAGGTATGAGAGTCCTGAGAAAGATTAGAGGCGTGAACAGATGGCATCAATGGCAATATCGTATTAAAAACGAGAATATTAGGAAAGAACTTGACATTGTCAGCATCCAGGAATGTGTTAGCAGAGCTAATCTCAGGTGTATGGTCACTTAAACAGAATGAGCGAGGAAAGATTAGCAAAACAAGTGTTTTCTGTCAAGTTGGCAGAAAAACGACCCAGAGGAACACCAAGATATAGGTGGATTGATACAGCACAAAGTGCCTTAGACGATAGAAATATAAGATCTGGTAATGATAATATTGGAGTCTTGACAAGTAACAGACTGATTTGGAGGAAAATTGTAGATAGAAAGTTAGTAATGATGTAAATTTTTCATGTAGTACTATCATATCCTGTACACCCCTTGAGGGTACATGGCAGGAATTTGATGATGAAGTATTCAATAATATATGTTCATCATAAAGACATTTCTCCTTTCTCTAACTTCTCACCTGCCAGTTAATTGAACACATGCTCATTGAGGATCATGTGCATTCGATACTGGGGTAAATGAGAAAGACAAAAGGGAGGAAGTTTTAAAAATGCAGACCAAAGAAGTTTTTTTTAGGAAGCTTTTGTAAAACTTAATCATAATGCGCTCAGTGGACAATTCTTGAAAGAAATTTTTGCAGAGTGAATTCTATCACTGATGATTGATACTGTAAACAAGTGAACACTAATAAAAGGATAGTAAGTAGACATCCTATTTCAATGTTCGAAGAAATACTAAAATGGTAAGTTTCTTCTTGCTCAAGGACACCAGTGATATTAATGAATTATTTTCTTGGAAACAAGTGATGGAATTGGATAAATACAAAGCTGTAAAGTGGCATGAATAAGCTCTACTTTAATACATTTTGTTTTTAAAGTATTAAAAGAAACTTTTTCTCTAGTTAGAATTTGATTGTGCTGCTTATGTTGCATGAGGGAAGAGTATTTATATGTAGTGATGAACGGAACAATATATGCTAAATAAGGAAACACTGCATAGTCCTGTGGAAGTTAAGGAGAGAAATTTTTACATTTTGACGAAAATCCTGATTGACTACTCTGAATATTTATTTATATTTGAAGGAAATTATTGTAAAAAAAAAAAGTGCTCAGTCTTGTAGATGTGTAAAACAAGCTGATTAACAGAATGAGTTAGTGAGAGAATAAATTTATCCTCTAAAGATTTTAAAAGTATAGCTTTTTTTCAGAAGGCCTTGGATCCAAATAATTTTTATACTTATTTAATTATATTCATGTAATATAGATTTATTCATGTTATATTCATGTATATGGTTTTGTTTAGTTTCATCAGCATGCCCATTAAGTAATGAGATTGATTTTTTTTACAGGACAGCCCTTTGAATAAAAGGAACAAATATGTTTATAGTTTTGACTGCTATTGTATGTTTTAATCTCAGGTGCAGCTTTCGAGTCGGGAAATGCAGCAGTTTTTCTGTGGCAACCATTGAAGTAAAAGTGTGTAAATAGAGTATGCCAGAAGTTGCATCATGGAGTAAAGAACTATGATAAAATTGCTACAGAAGTGTACCAAGATCTAAAAAGAAAAAAAAATTTATAGCGATGACTGTTTGAGCCATGCACAGGTGTTCCACTGTTTTTCAACATTTAAAGAGGATGAACCACACTGTGGAGAGCCAGTTTCTGCACGGACAAAAATGTGGTGAAAGCTAGGGAAGTTGTTGTCCATGACAGGCAAATAGCCACTAGTCCACTCACTTTGTACAGCTTGGTGTGGGTAAGGAAATGGCCAGATTAATCTTAGAATGAGATTTGCACAAGAGGAAGATTTGTTCGACGTTTGTGCCACAGACATTGACACATGAACAGAGAGAGCACTGGGTTGCATGTTGTGAAAATTTCATCCATGCAGTAAAGATTGTGATGTATTGCAAAGAATTGTTACCGGTGATGAAAGTTGATGTTTTCAGTTTGATCTGGAAATGGGACGCCAGAGCAGGGAATAGTGTGGAATGTCCTCTCTTCCCCCGGCAGAAGCAAGTCAGGTTACAAAAAATCATGTGTTAAGACAAGGGTCATTGTTTTTTCAATGCTGCTGAAATATCCACAATGAATTTGTTCCTGAGGGCATGACAGTGGGTGGTCAGTATTATTTAGGAGTAATGCAATTTCTGTACATCTGCATGCGACGTGTCAGGAAAGAACTGTTCCACAACAACAATTGATTTCTGTTGCATGACAGTGCACCCATCTTTGAAGTTGATCTGTGTGATTGAACCCCCCTCCCTATTCACCAGATTTGGCTCCTGCAGACTTTTCCTCTTCCCTAAGATGAAGTGTGCCTTGAAAGGGGAGCACTTCAGCAACATTGAGGATATTCAATATGGAGTGACCCAGACATTGATAGCAGTTCCAGACTTCCACCTTGCCTTCAAACACCTGTACAACAGATGTAAACGTTCTATGGAGTTGGAGGGAGATTATTTTGAAGCTGTGTAATTGACAATTCCAAATATAGATCTTTGTTTTGATGTAATAATTGTTATCTCATTTCTTAACAGGCATGCTATGTATATTTTTTATTTGGTCTTTAATCAGTTATTTCTTGGATTCTAAAGAGAATTAAGTGAAGTCATTGCACCAATTGGATGGGACCTCTTGTAAATTTACAAGAGGACACATCGATGAATTCAACTTGATGCATCTAATGGGATACATCAAGTGTATACACAGACAAACAAATAATAGCACTCTTCCTACTGCAGTTTTTATGCTTTGGAATATTCAAGGATGGAAATTTGCATGCCATATTGTTAATGCAAATTCATAGGTAGGAGGGAATGACAAGCTAGTATGGGAGAGAAGCTAGTATATTGTAATGTTATACACACACTTCATAAGTTCTTGCATTTTCACCTTCTGTCAGCTTGCTTGCTTATTAATATTTTATTTTATCATTTTTTTTAATATATTTTTTTTTTGTAGAATGCTTTTGTTGAAAATTTCCACATGCCTCCTGTTTGTGGCTCTTGTTATCACAGCTGATGATGAAGTTGAAGTTAAAGAGGTGAGTTATTTTTACAAAACTGAAACTTATCTATTTATATCTTGATCATTGTTATCAATCTGGAATAAATGAATGATGGCATCTAATTATAGTAGATATTGATAATCTGCTATTCGTTTCCACAAATAGCTAGATTAACACAGATGACAGATGTCTGTTTTTTTTTTTTTTGCTTTTGGTTCATTTTGTCTAAATCAAGGAACAGCAAAACCTGAACCTTTTTTTTTTTTTTTTTTAGAGGTGTGGCCTGGCTGTTTAGTTTTGTTTGTAAACCCATCTGTGGTGGCAATGGCATTAACTTCACAATTACATAAATTCCTGTTTATACCAGGCTGTACATATAACTAATATTATTGTATGGGCATTACAATGAGTCCGACTCATTGCGGGAGATCCAAACTATTCACACAATCTATCGTACCTTTCCTCTAAACCATTAATGGATATATCACTAACAATTGACTCTGGCAACTCATTCATTTACAACTCTCCAAGTGAAAAATCTAGTCCTCACTCCTCTACTAATCATACTTACTCAACTTCCAGGGATGACCTCTTGTTCTACCCTTCTGGCAAGCACTAAAACATTTCTCCAGTATCAGTCCTATAAAATTCTTGAAATAACTTAAGTAATACCAAATTTGTTGAAAGTGGTTTTTCTGTTTGTGAGAGGGGAAAGTGGAGCAACCATGCTGCAACTAATCTTGCTCTCACAGACTGAAATTGACAGTCAGTGCTTCTGTGGTGTGTGCGTGTAGGGAGTGGGATAACCAGCTGGTTAAAGATACAGTGACTAATCACTGCTGTGTCTTAAAGTGATATACCACAAAATTCACTACCTTTGTATAAGTACTCATCATCCAGCCATGGCGATCTAATTCTCTCTCAAGAATAATTCACTTCTATAACCCATTGCTGAAGGCCATTCTATATATTTTCTACACTAGCATAAAATATGAACTTTATATATTTGTCCTTTAGTAGTCTGGTTCAGCTAAATACAGGGAACTATAGCTATGTTTTATACAGTTACTTCTCACTACAAAATTTATAGGAATCATGGGATTTTGTTATAATGGATTCTTTGTGTTGAATTATTTTAACACAGCATTTTACTTGTAGACCTTTGGTCAGGATTTTTAGTAGGTTTGTTATACACTGATTCTCATAGCTGTTATGATACATTCTGATTCTCTACACACCGATTTTTCCTTTTTCCTGTTTTATTCCTTTCTTTCCCAAGTGAAATTTCTTATAATTAATCATTTGAACCTGAACTATCAACTAAAATACCAAAATCTTTCTATTCATTAAAGTTTTTTAATATAAGCTGGGTGGAGCAAATAATATGTGATCCTATATAATATCACATTATATTATGTGTCCTGTAAGCTGTGTGGAACAAATAAGATGTGATCCTATAAATTCTAGACATGTATAAGTGAATTTATGATGGCATGATTTAAAAAAAAAAAAAAAAAAAAAAAAAATTATGAGGAGAGGGAAAGATTTGTTTGCAGAGTATAAATAACTAACCAATAATAAAATGCTGCTGTATACATTTTATAGTTCAGTAAATAACTATAGGGATTTATTCAGGAATAGATAAATTTTTACCACATCTGTTTCCCAAGACTGGAGTGAAAGTGTTTCTATACCATGAAAAACATTTTAACCTCAACAGACACTACGTTGCAGAAGCAAGAAAAACAAGTAGCTTTGTTTATCATTAAGTACATTTTTAGGTGACAAAAAAAAATAACAATTTTCTAGACAGGATGAAATGCTTCATGGATGTTAAGCTGCTTTAAGAAGTATATTCTTAACATAAGGGAGCAGAATGTGAGTAATTTCTTCTTAAGCTGAAGACTCAGGAATCCTATACTGAGCGTTTTTTGAAAAGGTCTCACTGAAGCCATTAACTAGATAAGTTAATTTTTTTTATGATATCCTATAGTAGAGCCTGGTTCAGCCAAATACAGCAGGCTTCTGTATCTTATATATACCTGAATTAACTTACGAACTTCAGTTTAAATCTCCTCAGTGTCTCAGGTTAAATTCATTTGATTTCAATTAACCAGCTGATTCTAGTAATTATCATGACACAGTTCCTCTTCACTTTAGTTGGCTTTTGAATGTCCTTAATTTTTGGTCATACATTAAAAACTTGGCCAATATTAATAGGTGATACTATTATACAAATATTTAATTAGTTTAATATTGGCCTAACTAAAGATTTGTATAATTATATTACTTCATTTCTCTTAGAGGTGAAGCTTCTTTTAATTAATCTCATAATCTGCTGAGCTGTACTAGTTACTAATATGATTCCTGAAGTTTCCGTCATAAGTTTCTGATATGTGATCTCAAGGGGGGGGGGGGTGTTAGGCTGCTATGACAGCACTACATGATTAAGTTTACATTCTTAATAATCACCTATCCACAACTTTCCTCCAAATTAGTCTATTGCTTGTTAGCACTCCAATATTGTCATATCTAACATTTCGTGCTTTCAAGGCATTTCTGACTGAATCACTCTGCCTGAACCTTGGTCTTCCTCTGGGTCTCTTTCCTACCATGCATCAAACACCTGTTTTACTAAACCTTTCCTCACCCATTCTATTTAAGTGGCCATTCCACCTTTGATTATCTTTGCTTGCACATTCTTGAATGCTGATATTGTCAGGTTTCTTTCTAATATCTTCATTTTTTAATATGATTCTGCTATTGATACCATCTGTTCACTCCTAATTTTTCTCAGAAACTCTCATATCTGTGGTCTCTAGTCTGATCAAGTGCTTTATTTCTAACCCAACTCTTTGACCCATGCCAATGGGTTAAAACACTGTCTTGTATATTGCTAGTTTAGTATTTTGGCTAATTTCTCTCTTATTCTATATAAATTCATTCAGCTAGCTTCCCACCTTATCAGCTTAGCTTATTCTGTTGTCTATTTCCAGATTTAACTTGCAATGTTAACAAAAAAAGGTCCTAAATCTATAGGCTCTACATTTTAGACTGCAGTTTGATGTGTTGAATGCCTGTTTTCATAGTTTTGGTCTTTTTGTTGCTGATTCTCATACCACCAAATTTCTTATAGCTACTCATTTTAGTTACATAATCCTGGCAAATTACACTATATGTGTTTAGGAGTACAAGATCTGCATAAAGCAAAGCACTGAAGTTTGACCTATCCAATTCTAATATTGGTCTAATGCCAGTTTCTTTCATACTGTGGTCCATATAGATGATAAATAAGAGGGGAGATAATGTGCATCCTTGTCTGATTTTACATGAAACCATCTCCCTGTATTTTCTTAGATTCTGACTGCTGACTTACAACATAAATATAGACTGTTTTGCTCTGTACAATGTTCCATTTACTCTAAATAATTGTCGTGTTTTGAATAGCTTTTCTCTATGCACCTTGTCATATGCATTTTTCCGATCTACAAAACTTAAATACAGATCTTTGTCCTATTCCCATGATTTCTCAGCTGTTTGTAGTAAAGTGAAAATCTGATCTTGATAACCTCTATTTAGCTTGAACCTAGCTTGTTGAAGTTTCCCTTCCACAATCTGACAACCTCTTCAAGTATGCTTCCATAAATCTTACCTGGAACACTTAGTAGAGAAATTCCTCTAATTCTCACATTCAGCTTTGTATGAGAGCTTTACCACAATCATCTGGAATTCATAATTTATTATAATGCACAATTGTTAATTGTTGTGATATCTGTCATTCATCATAAAGACATTTTCTTTTTGCCAACAAGCTTCTTTTTTAACTAGCTTCTTGATTGCTTTTTGATGGATTTTTCTACCTCAAGTATTGATATGCTCTTGTTTGCATTCCTTTTGAAAAATATTGAAAATGTTCTTGTATGGTCCTGTCCTTGCTTGTTTTGTTTAACAGTCTTTCAAAGTAATTACTCCAGACATCTAGGATGTCCTTATCTTCAGTTTTCATGTCATCCTTTATCATGTTTGATTCCTTTTACAGTATTCTTTTCTTCATTTCTAAGGCTTTTCAATAGCCTTTAGAACATTTTGCCACCTTCCTGATCTTTATTTTCTATATTCTTACCAAAGTTTTTGCATGACTTTTGTTTATCTACTTTGACACATATCTTAACCTCTCTTTCATTTTCTCTGTATTTATTCTTTTAGGGCCTCTGCTGACTTATTTGCTAGGAAGAACTTTTGGTATGCTTTCTTCTTTTCCAGAACTGCTTCTTTAATTTCTGGTGTCCACCATGGGATTCTTAATTTTTTGTCCTTACAGATCACATATCTCCCTAGCTGAATCAATGTGTCCTTCAGGTTTGATTCATGTTTTCAGATGGCTTCAAATTTTCTTCATTAACACTCTCAGATGGCTTCAAATTTTCTTCATTAACCTCCTGCTGCCCCCCCCCCCCCATAAGTGAGTCCCAAATCCTGCGGTATCCTGCTCTAAACCTGTTTTTTTTTTTTTTTTTGACAACTCCTCTAAACATCCTTGATGTCACCATCAGTTGACCAATTTCTCACCCATCTCACTTAAATGATTTTCACTACTAAACAGGTATTGATGATCACTGAATTTATTCATTGGAATGCTGTCAAAGCTAAAATCCAAATAAATCATGCCATAGATAGTACATACATTAATATTGTATTTTGTTTGTGACCTCTTTGTGAAACTTATCATATCTCACCTTACACTGTAATGTAACACTAAGATGATTTGCTGATCTATAATTTATCACTTTATGATAATCCACTTATATGAATTGGAATATCCATTGCAAACTTCCATTCAGAGGAAACTGCTGTCATTGACTCAGTTCATTTTATATTCTGTTTTAATATCTAATTTTTTTAAATTAGAAAACTAATTTGGATTAATAAGTAGTTCTTATTACTATTAGCAAAGGTTTTGATAAACATTCCAACATGGATTTTTTTTTTTTTTTGCTTTGAGTTAAAAAAAAAAAAAAAAAAATTATTATGTACTGAAATTTAATACCTTTTTATTTTCATTTTAAAATAATCTTGTCTTTTAATCAGGAAAATGAAGAAGTAGACCCCACTGAAGAAATACCATATGTTACACCTCAACCTCTTGGTAATTACTATATTGCCGAACATTTTGATGATCGACAGGGATTTTTTAATAGGTAAGTCATTGAAGAAATTTCTCTTAATTAGTGAAAATATTTATTTCAGAATGTTATAAATATGGAATAAGTATATGGACACACAATAATGGACAGTAGTGTTAAAACAATTTTAAAATTAAAAATAACTTAAGTAACTTATCTCGAAAATAACTTATTTCAGGAAAAATACCTCATTCCATCCTTAATACTACAAAAACTAGCTAGTTTAAACAAACAATACATGGTGATTGAACCGTTCAAGGTTCAATCACCATGTATTAGAATGCCATTTTAGTTAGGCTGACCATATGTACTGTTTTGAATGGGACAGTACCGTTTTTTTCATATTTCCCGACTGTACCGTCATTTTAATTAAAAAAAAAAAAAATGTCAGTTTTGTCTCATTTTTAATAAACACTATAAATATACTTTAATATTGGTCAATCATAAATTATTATTCATAATCTATAATTGTATATCAATATCATAGATACCAGTAATTTGTATAACTATGGAGTCACATTGTTCGATACTAAACATCGATATCTGCAGTGATTTATTCAGAGAAAACAAAAAATACACGTTGGTAACACTTGCATGTCTCAGACATAGTGTCTTTTCTGCTGTAGCGTTAATTTTTGTTTTCCCTGTATGCTAACAAGTGACTTTATTATTCAATGCTGGTAGTTTAACTTTCATATTTTTTAAAGTTTTAAGTCCTATTTTTTAAAGCTTTAAGTCTATCCTTGCAATGTCAAAGAGGCGAAATTGCACTTTTTACAATCGCTGTACGGTATTTTTTGCCAAATTGTGGCAAAAAGTACCGTACAAAAAGTACCGTACAATCAAGACAAAATTATAGACTTTATTTCCTTACCTGGTGAAACATCTGACCTACAGTTTGCTATCTTGATGGAAGTAAGTGACAAATTTGCCTTGCAGAACAAAATTTTTGCTTTGTGTGCAGATAACATGAACACCAATTTTGGTGGTTGCAAAAGACTTGGCAAAAATAACGTGTGGCAAAAACTTGAAACTGAACTGAAGAGGCAGATTATCGGTATTGGTTGTAGGGCACACACATTATACACAATTGTCTCCAGTGTGCTGCTGACTGTTTACCAATTGATATTGAATGTTTTGCAGTGAAAGTATACAAATACTTCAATATATACACAAACTCAAATTCAATATATACACAAATTTTTTCTGCAAACTCAAGTTTTTCAGTTGAAGAACTGAAAAACTTCAGTTTGCAGGAAAAATTATGCTAAACAGGGCATTTTGCTTTCTCAAGAAAAATGCCCTATTATGTTGCGAAAATTGTTTGAAGATCCCTGTTTGAAATTGTGGTTGTTATTTGCAAGAGATCAAATGTCTACGTTCCAAACATACATTAGCTTAATTGAAAAAGATAATATTTCAGCTATAGAAGTAGCCATGAACATTTAAAATCTTATAAATAAACAATTTAGAGTCCAGAAAAAGTGAAGTGTTTGTAATTACTGATGTCAAAAAAACAACTGAAAATGTTAGTAGATTCAGGAGAAATTAATGAGACTAAGTTTTTTGAGGTAGTTGAGAATTTTTATGAAACCAGCTTAGAATATGTCAACAAGTGGAAGTGCAGTTTAGGAAACAATGAGAAGTGGGTGCTACTAAAGAAGACACCTGAATGGAAAGAAATACAGGACAGCCTGAACGAGGAACTCATCTCACACAGAAATGGAAGAAACTTGTGTATTCGATCAGTGGACCCTCATAAAAATCTATAATTGTGAGGCAGTTGGATACATGGAATAAAGAAAACATCCTTGTATCTGAAAGATGGGTACAGATTTTTTCTGAAATGAGTGAAAAATGACTAGACTTTCAAGACTTTTGTAATATTGTAGAGTTTATTCTCTGTCTTCCAGGAAGTACAGTACCTATTGAGAAAATATTTTCTGTTATGATCAGTATGTGGTCAAAGGAGAAATCTAGATTAAGTGTTGAGACAATGAGGGCTATGTTAGTTGTAAGACAAAATTGTGTCATCATGGAGTGTGAGAAGTTTTATTGATAAGGTGTTAAAAGACTGAAATTTGCTGCATAAGATCACTTCATCGAAGAAATATTCATAGTACGATCGTGGTCAAATTTTTGTAGGTCAAATTTTTGTCACTGAAGAATAATAGTAAGCTCAATATGTTTGTGTAATAAAACTTTTTTTATCATCTTACTTTTTCATGAATACAGAATATTATATAACCCCGTCCCGTTTTTGCCATCCCAATGTCCCACTTTTGTCTCAAGGAAATATGGTCAGCCTAATTTTAGTACACTTTCAAGTGGAGAATAATTGATAGCTTTAGTGTGTGTGTGTGTGTGTGTGTGTGTGTGTGTGTGTGTGTGTGTGTGTGTGTGTGAAAGTAGTATTTTGTACACCTTTTTGGTGTAGATAATTAGTGTTTCTGATCCATGTTGGAGGATGGATGCAGTTGGGTTTCGATTCATCTCCTTAAACTGATGTTCTTGCCTAAATTTACCTTCTTGAATGAGTACAGGATTCTTGGTTTAGTGTTGCATGTTGAGCAAACTCAGTATTATCAGTAGAATTCAAGATAGTTGTTGTAAGAAGTACCAGTAGAAAAGCAGAACTTGAGGAATTAGAAAAACACATCAACATAATTGTTATTGAAAACAAAAACAAGTAAGATTCCGGAAATAATAATTGGGGAAAGAAAGGAGTAGCTAAAGCATTCAACATTAAACATGATTATCATTTTCCAGCATTTGTAGGCAACTTAGAGTGTAATGGTGTGATCAATCCAGTTAAGGAATTGGCGAGTAAGACTTTTTTTTTTTGTGCCTGTGGTCCCATAAAAGCTCTTCTAAGGAAGAAGTAAAGGAATTTTTTTTTTGATCACTAGAGACGGCAGCTGACAAAAGAAAAATTGATCCTTGTTGGAGATCTGAACAGCAGAGTACAAAAATAAATACCAAATGTATAGAAATAGTTTGATAAAATTTGGAGAAAAGAGCAGTGCTTATAATTATGTATGTACTTGCTGGTTTCTATTCAGGATATGGTCTAGTCATTACTAAAACCATTCTTCAAGAAATGTGTAAAAATTCACATGAAGAGAAGACATAAGAAGTAGTCCCTTTTAACTGTGTTATTGTTGATGGCAATTATCTTCACACTGGTTCAGAATACAAGATTTATATATGGGATTGGAAGTAGGAGATGAACAGCATTTTGTTTTGAGCAGAAAAATAATTTCATATTGAAAAGAAAAGTGTGAAAGTTTTTTTTTTAAATCAGTCAATTTGTTTTCAGAGGTGAACTTTACACATTGAAAATTTTCAAACAAGAATCAAGACTTGGAGACTTAATAGCAGATTTTGGATTTTTTAATCAACCAGAGAAGCATGTAGTGAAATCCTGTGCAAGGACAAAAGAATAACTCCAAGGTGGAGTCAGAAAGAGTTGGCAAAAGAAGAAAGCATATTAAAAGTTTTTGGCAAAGTCAGTTTGTGCTCGGAGAGAATACAGAGAAATTGTAAGAAAGTGAAGCAGTGTGTAAAAGCAGCTAACCAAGTCAAGAGAAGACTGGTAAGAATCTAGGCAATAAATATCAGGCCAAATCTTATCATCATCAAATTCCTTACATGTACTCTCAAGGGGGTGTCAGTATATGATAGTACTACATGAAAAAAAAAAAAATTACATCATTACTAACTTCCTATCTACAATTTTCCACTAAATCAGTCTGTTACTTGTCAAGACTCTAACGATCTTATATTTCTATTGTCTAAGGCACTTTGTACTGTATCAATCCACCTATATCTTGGTCTTCCTCTGGGTCATTTTCCTGCCAACTTGGCAGAGAACCCTTGTTTTGCTAATCTTTCTTCGCCCATTCTGTTTAAGTGACCATACCACCTGAGATTAGCTCTGCAAACGCATTCCAGGATGCTGACAATGTCAAGTTCTTTCCTAATATTCTTGCTTTTAATATGATATTTCCATTGATGCCATCTGTTCATGCCTATAATCTTTCTCAGGACTCTCATATCTGCGGTCTCTAGTCTTTGGTCAAGTGTTTTACTTCTGACCCAGCTCTCAGATCCATAAGTTAAAACTGGTTTGAACACTGTCTTGTATACAGCTAATTTAGTGTTCTGGCTAATTTCTCTCTTATTCCATATGAATTTATTTAGTTGACTTCCCACCATACCAGCTTTGCTGATTCTGTTGTCTATTTCTATATTTAATTTACCATCTTCACTAAAAATCGTGCCTAAGTAGCTGAAATGATAAGGTGTTATTATTTCAGCTGGGTAAAATGATAACACCTTATCATTTGAACCTGTGGAACATTTTACTTGTTCCACAGGTTCATCATTCACAACACAGTTGACATTTTCAATGATTCTGCTTATTTTCTTTGTCTTTTTATTGCTAACCTTCATACCATATCTACAACAGTTATTCAATTTAGTCAGGGAATTTTGCAGACTTGTAGCGGATTTATTTAGAAGTATAACATCGTCAGCAAAGAGCTGACATTAACATCTCCAATTTTGATATCATGTTTAATACCACTTTCCTTCATAATGTGATCCATATAGTTAATGAATAACAGAAGGGATAATGTACATCCTTGTCTCACACCAGATTTAACATTAAACCATCTTCCTGTACTTCCTTCAATTCTAACTGCTGACTTACAACTCAAATAAAGACTAAGTATTGCTTGATATAATGCCCCATTGATACCATATAACTGTAGCGTATTGAATAGCTTCTCTCTTGGCACCTTGTCATATGCCTTTTCCAAATCGACAAAACTTAAAATACAGATCTTTGTTATATTCCCATGCTTTTTTGATTATTTGTTGTAAAGTGAAGATCTGATCCTGACAGTCTCTATTTGGCCTGAATCCAGCTTGTTCTTCACCCAGCTTTTCTTCCACAATTCTTCTCAACCATTTCTCAAGTATACTTGCATAGATCTTGCCAGGAACACTGAGTAGGGAAATACCTCTGTAATTTTCACATTCAGTTTTATTTCCCTTTTTATATATGGGTACTGTGAGAGCTCTACTCCAATCATCGGGAATTCGTCCCTCTGTCCAGGCTTTCTGAACTGTGCAGTGCAGCCACTGTAAGACTTTTATGCCACCATACTTCAGCATTTCTGGTCGAATATCATCTACTCCTGCTGCCTTTCAACATTTCAAGCCTCTGATGGCTTTTTCTACTTCAAGTATGGGTATGGTCAAATCTGGAGATGTTAATTTCGGTTCCTTATTTTTTGCATATGTTATTATATTCTTAAATACAATGCAAGTCTTCAGGAATCTTTGACTAAATTATAACTGGTTTATCAAATGTGTATGAAATTCAGCGATGAAAAAATATGAGAATAGAGCAGGTGCAAATACTCAACAAGAAAATTATATTTGATCAGACAAAGTTTGCACACAATGTATTTTTAAGACTAGTCTACTTATATATAGAGGCTGCTGACTTTACATACATTGCCTTAGTATTCCATAATGCAAATCACTTTCAGTGCATGTGTATATAGGCAGGAACATTGAAAACATTGGCTGCCTCTTGAATGTGGAACCTACAAACTAAACGTGTTAGCTATTTAGGGAAGATAGCAAATTAAATATGATAATAGACAAAAGCAAAGCTATATTACATGGAGTTGAGTGAATAAATTTATATATTTATATGGAATAAGAGTGAAGTTAGTCAAAACACTAAACTGGTTGTACACAAGGCAGTGTTCAAACCAGTTTTAACTTATGAATCTGAGAGATGATTTTGAGTCTTCCGAGAAATATTAGGGAAGAGAACAGGTGGCATCAATGGCAGAAGCATGAAAAAATGAAGATATATTATGAAGGCACTTAGCATTGTTAGCATTCAGTAATGTGTGAACAGAGCTCATCTAAGATGGTATGGTCAGTGAGCAGAATGGGAAAGGAAAAATCAGGAAAATAGGTATTGGATGGCAGGAAAAGGGCCCAGAGGAAGATCAATATCTAGGTGGATTGATGCAGTTAGAGGTGCATTAGAAGACTAGAATTCAAGATCGAACTTGCAGTCTTGACAGTTAATAGTGATTTTGTGGAAAATTGTTGATAGGAAGTTTCATTCAAAATATCATTCAGTGTCTTTAAATTCATTTAAATGTGGATTGTTTGATGAACAAGATTTTCTGAAGTTTTCCTATGCTCGGAACCTTATTTTCTATATTGTGAAGTCTCATTTTTTTTACAGTGAAATTAGTTCTTTTTTATGGTGTCTCAGGCCTCAATGACAAACCCTGCATGCAGTCGTATTTTGCAAATTGCTTTTGATTCTTTACCAGAACTATTAATAGCAAAATGCAAACACTTGATTCGTTTTGTGACAACCTATTTTTGAACTACTAAAACTAAAAAATGAGAATAAAATGAAAGAAGGCCCTTTGTTTAAGATGCCTGAAGAATGATAACTTTATTTTCTTTTCTGTCATTTAAATAAAACATGAAATACTCAACTTTTTATTTAAAGTACCTGCCTGACTAGTCTTATCATTTAATTCCAGGGACATCCATTTTAAATGGATGTCCCAGTAAGAATCAATGCATTATTGATCCCATGGGATTTTAGTGGCTAGAGAGGAAAATGATAGTTTTCATTTTGTGCCTGTGGTCCCACAGAAGGTTCTACTAAGGTAGAAGTGGAGGAATTTTTTGATGCTTTAGAAAAAGCAACTGACACAATGGAAAAGGAAAAGTTGGGGATCTAAATAGTAGAGTAAGAAATGATTGTCAGACATACAAAAATATTTTGAGAAAATTTGGAGAAAAGAGCAAAGCTAATAATAATGTCCTGAGCAGAAATCGAACAGGCAAATACCTGTTGGTTTTCTGCTCAGGACATGGACTGGCTATTACTAACACCATGTTTCAACATAAAAATGTGCACAAATTCACATGGAGAGAAGAGGCAAGGAATAAGAAAAGTCTCATTGACTATGTTATTGTTGATAGTAATGTTTTCTCCCTGGTGCAGGACACCAGAGTGTACAGAGGATTTGAAATTGGAAGTGATCACTATTGTTACACCTGATATCTTGAGAATATAATATTCTCAGTTATCATGGTGTAACATGAAAAATAAATAACATAAATAAAAACCCCTGCATAAAAGGAATAATTTAATTAATATAATATTCTTGCATCCAGTGTAAATTGAGTAAATTGTAAAGGTCTGTTGTTTAGTTAAGATAACAAAAGAAAAGAATGTATTAAGATGTATTATGACTAAACAAGGAATTTGTATTAAATAAGTAGCTAACTAAGAATTAATATAGTAATGCGATTAAGAATGAAAGAGTTAAGTACATAAGTGGAAAAGAATGAGTCATGGAATACGCTATGTGAGAGGCTACAGATTAAGCATTAAGTAGAATTCTGAGAAAGGTATTTGAAAGGGGTTAAGATAGAGGCTAACAAGAGAAATAATGGAATATCGCTTAGGGCCTGTACCCGGATAGAAACTTCGTTGCGAGTTGCCGATCAAATGACGTATGGCGGCAAAATGCTACCCAATTGGTAGACAGACGGAAAACAAGTAGGAGGCGGGAAAAAGAAGTAAGAAAGGGCGCCGTTAGGGGAGCAGCTATAAAAGGGTTGGTAACCCCTCCTTCGAGGCTCAGAAGAAAGGTAGGCTCTTTTGGTTTTTGGAGAAGACGTTTAGATAGTCAAGGAGGCTTGAGGCCTTATTGCCTTTTGCGAGAGGAGAAGAAACGTTTGGATAGTCGCGACGGTTTTAGTTTGGTTTTCTAGTGGATTTCCCGGTGTTCCTGAGTGGAGAGATATGGCTTATATCCTCATGCCACAACAAGGAATTGAAGGTGAGCGGGAAAGCTATTCCCATATTCCTATGTAGAAAGCGAAATATACCATAGTCATAGGAAGTTGTGAAAATATCGATGTCCTCGTTTCGGATGGTACAGCTGATTGCGCAGATGTTTATATAGCCCTGAATTGCAAGAAGTTATGCAAACAAGTTCGTTCAGTAGAAGGTAAAGGCCCATAAGTGAAGCTAAAGAAAGGTATTGTGAATTTTGTCTTATGTTAACTAGAAGTTGTTTGTGATAAGTACCATTGTCATAATACAGAACTGTTAAAGTGATTAGGGAGAAATTATAATAGGACTTTAGAATTTGATAGACAGTGTTAAAAGTAAGCTAGCTAGTGTTGATAATTTGTGAATAATTAATTATCCTAAGAATCTTGAGTGCCTACTACATTGTAAAAGGAAAGTTAATGACATAGTTGTGTGTTAATGAAGTAAATGGTTTTGTTAATGTTGAGTTTGATTAGTGTAAATTGAGTAATCAAGTAGCCTGAGGAATTTGAATGCCTAGTGTGATGTGTAGAGAATCGGAATTTGTCATAAGTATGTGCTAGAGTAGTTAATGATTTTGTTAGTGTACTTGAAGTTGAATAATCTAATAATGTGTGGTGATCTAATTTTTCCATGTTAAGTGAATTCATGTTTTGTATGAAATTTTGTGGCGGCATGATCGTAGTAACTTTTGTCGAATCACAGCCCAACTACTTGTATTAAGCTAATTTTAGTGTGTAAGTAATTTAGTTGAGTATTTTGATATGTACCATGTTTAGAGAAATAATAAACCTTTTATTTAATGATAAAAAAGTTGTCTGATATTGCTAATCCAATGCACCACTTAGAAACATTCGAGCCTAACCACGCGGGAAATGAATGTTAAGAAACGGGAAGTTTAAGGAATTAATGTTGAGTAACAAGGAATAGTGTCACGACTGCAATAGTTACACTTTCAGATATTTGAGTTCTTTTTCTCTGTTTATGTATAAAATATCTTAAACTAAATATCCCAAAGGGTGCAGTTAAAATACAAATACTAGGGATACTATGGGGAACAATAGCTCAGATATTGGTAGAAATTTTGGTGATGTCTTGAAAGTAGAAGTTAGGAGAATATAGACGAAGGCAGTTTGTAAGACAAACAAAATCATAAGATAGGGACATAACACTATTTAGTCTTGAGCAGGATAAAATTAAATTTCATATTGAAAAGAATAACATTAAAGAAAGTTTTAAAGCGAATAAAAGTTGAGCAGTTCTCAGATGTGAACTGTATACTAAAATACACAAAGATTATTGAAGAAAAAATGAAAGAGTTTGATAACAGGAACCAAACCTTGGAGATTCAGTGACAAGAAAACCCTGATTGATTCAGCCAGAGAGGCATGTGGTGACATTGTCTGCACCAACTAAAGTTTTGCACACAGGCGCCGGATGCTACTGGCATGCCCCTGCTTACACTACTACTACTAACCACACTTTTACTCAACTTCCATGGATGATCTTGTTTTGTCCACTCTAGCTGAATCCTGAAACATTTACTCTTCATCAACCATATAAAAACCCTTCAAGTAACTTAAATGTTTCTATCATATTCCCTCGTTTTCATCTATCAATGAACTACTGCAATCCACACACTCTCAATCTATCCTCATTTAAACCCAAATTTCATTTGTGAAACCGAATTTATGATTGGAATGTGGAATGCTGGTCATTATATCAATGTGGTGGCCAAATCAAGATTCTACAGCAAGAACTAGCACTATAAATGGTCCATCATTGGTATATGTGAGACAAAATGGCCAAAATCTGGAGAATTACAACATGCAAACATCTTTCTTTACTCAGGTGCTCCAGGAGGAAAGCAAGAAGAAATTGTTTCTTGATCCAAAAGAATATTAAGCTGTGTTGCAGAGTTTAAATCTGTGAGTGGCCAACTTCCAGGAGTAAGGTTAAAGGCTAAATTGCTAAATGTCTATTATATATAGATGCTGTTGTCCCACACTGCTAATAATGGGGGGGGGGATAAAGGTTTGCAGTTGCTAAGACTTACAGTATTATAGTTTTCCAACCTTTCATGTGTGTGTGTGGAAATCGCATAAAAAATTATGGGTAAAATAAACTTTCCTATGTTTGCTACTCATAATCACAGGCAGCTTCTTGGTATTTGCTTGCCATATTGCCTCTTACAAAATGTGGCTTTAAAAGCAGGAAAAATGAGTTGGTACTTGTCATCTGTCTTAACATCAGATGCATCTGCACACATCTCTTGGGAAATGAGAATGTTTTTATTAATTGTGTGGTCCTTAGATTAAGTATTCCTTGCCACTCTTCTTTAAGAAATGCCTTGGAAGTAACATATAGTTGATAATGATTTCTTATAGATGGATTTTATCTGAAGCAAAGAAGGATGGAGAAGATGACTCCATTGCAAAGTATAATGGTAAGTATTTTACATTTTTATGTATAAGACAAATGCATAATGCTTTAGAGATATTTCCTCTGTTTTAAAAAAATAAATATGAAGTTCATTAAAAGAGAAAATTTAATCAATTAAAAAATGTCAACTACTGTATTTGTGTGGTATTTGATTGTCATTTTTGGAATTGGTCCCATTCACATTTCGCTGTGAACAAAATAATTTCCCTCATCATCCAAACAAATCAAACTGAGCACAACATTCCAAAATCATTTTCACATCCACTTTACAAACAACCACTGCATAAATTCCAACATAAACAATGTTACTCACTACTTAGACATCCAAACCATGCCTCCTTCTCTTAACAGAAACCCAAATTGCATCTACATCAACCACAGTTCACCTCCAATGCCCAAATTACGAGGATGGTCTGAAACGTTCTTGGCCTAAAAATGAAAAAACAAATTTATAATTTCAAAATTATTTTTCAACATAATCTCTCTTAAGACTAATACATTTATTCCAGCGATGCTCCAGCGCCATTATGCCGTCCCCTGTAGTGATTCTCAGTAAGATCTGCAATACTCCTCTATAGCTGCAATAACCTCTTGATTCGAAGAAAAATGCTGACCTCTACTTCTGACCTCTACCTCTACTTTGAGGAAGATCCACTTACTTTAATCTTTTCTATAAGGCCTTATCAGCCAATTCTTCTTATTTTATGAAGATATGAAGTTCAGAAATAAAATGACCATGGGGTCCTTTCATTTCTGACCTTACAACTATGCCCTCTCTATAAACCTTACCATAATTCTTCTATAATCTACTCTTTCCCCATTCAATATACCCTATTCCTCCTATGGGTTTAAATTTGGAAGAAGGCTAGTTCAGAAGCCTTAGGGTAGCAGCCCTACCACTGAACTATTCCATTGTCAGGCTAGTCCCCTGACACGGAGAAAATAATTCTACTGGTAAGCCGACAGAAAAAGATAATCGGATTGAATCTATGGAAAATGACCCTGGAATTGAAAAAGTAAAACAAAAATGGAAACGACAAAATATAATACACATAGCAAACTGGAATGTAAGAGGAATAGCATATAAAGAAATAGAATTAGGCCAACATAATTAAATGAAACTAACAACTATTAAATGAAAGAAATTTTAAAATAGCAGTAATCACTGAAACAAAAAAGAAATTAAAAGGAACTATGAGAACCGAAAATTTGAATGTGATATACAGTGGAGTTGACAGTGACCAAAGAGCACAAGCAGGAGTCATGATTTGGATTCATAACTCCCTCTCCAAACAGTTAAAACATTATAAATTATGGAATGAAAGAATAATAGAAGCTAGAATAAAAATAGATAGAGGCTATTTAACAATAATTGGTTTATATGCCCCAGAAGAAGGAAGAGAACAGGATAATATTGATTTTTATAATCAGCTACAAAACATATACAATAAAATAACTAAAAATGATTATGTAATTTTAGCAGGAGACTTAAATGCAAGAATTGGAAACATGAAAATTAATAATAATATAGGAATACATGGAGAACATACTCTAAACAGGAATGGTAAAAAATTGATTGACTTTGTGGTTTATAATAACCTAAAAATAACGAATTCCTTCTATAAACATAAAGACATACATAAATATACTTGGGCAGCAAGAGGATGGAAATCAGTATTAGATTATTTTATATTAAATGAAAAGCATCAAAATTTTCACTATATGTTAGAGTTCACAGAGGAGATGAAATAAGCAGTGACCACTTCCTTGTTAAAATAAAATTAAGATTACCACCTAAATGGCTACAAGTAACAAGAACAGAAAGAAAATTCGAAACATTTGTTTATAAAACTAGTATATTGAAGGACACAAATGTACAATGGCTATATGAACAAAGAATTAACCAATATCTAGATAAAATAAAACAAAATGTAGAAATAGAATGGCTTAATATAAAAATGATACTAAATGCAGCAGCAAATGAAAGCTTAGGAAAGACCAAAAAATTCAATAAAAGATAAAAACTGAAGATCTGGGACGATACAATGAAAGAAATAATCAAAAAGAAAAAAGAAGCCTATCACAAATGGTTAAGCAGTAAAAGATTAGAAGATGAAATAGAATATAAAAGAATAAGAGCCATAGTAAAAGAGAAGTCAGAAAAAGACATAGTATCATGGAACAAATTTGTCTCTAATTTAGAACATGATTTATATAAAATAAGACCCAATGTATATAAGATTTTGAAATACTTAAATGCAGATACCAAAGAAAACATAAAATTAAACACCAAATTGAAATTGGAAGAATTTCTAAATTACTACACAGAATTGTGGACAGACAAATATTTTAAAAAAGACAACT
This sequence comes from Typopeltis vanoorti, assembly GCF_054136105.1. Taxonomy (NCBI): domain Eukaryota; kingdom Metazoa; phylum Arthropoda; class Arachnida; order Uropygi; family Thelyphonidae; genus Typopeltis; species Typopeltis vanoorti. The sequence continues at coordinate 100,273,829 of NC_143550.1, read as the reverse complement.
GGCAAATAATTAACGAAAATGAAAAGAGGCAGTGAAGAAAAAGAAGAAAGCATACCAAAAGTTCCTGTCAAATAAGTCAGCTTGTGCTGTTAGAGAATATAGAGACAAATGCAAGAATGCTAAACACTGTGTAAAACTAGCTAAACAAAAGTCATGGGAGGACTTTGGCAAGAATATAGAAAATAAATATCAAGAAGGTGGCAAAATATTCTGGAGGTTGTTGAAGAAGCTTAAGAATGGAGGAAAGAGTGCTGTAAAAGGAATTAGAGATGATAAAGGTGACATGAAAACGGGAGAAAAAGATATCCTTGAAGTATGGAGTAATTACTTTGAAAAACTGTTAAATGAAACAAGCAGTGATGACAGCACAGTGGTAAAAAAACACTGACCAGGCATGCAATCAGGAATACATATCCATACTTGAAGTAGAAAAAGCCATCAAAGGCTTGAAATATGGAAAGGCAGCAGGAGTAGATGATATTTGACCAGAAATGCTGAAGTATGGTGGTATAAGAGTCTTACAGTGGCTGCACTGCATAGTTCAGAAAGCCTGGACAGAGGGACGAATTCCTGATGATTGGAGTAGAGCTCTCATAGTACCCATATATAAAAAGGGAAATAAAACTGAATGTGAGAATTACAGAGGTATTTCCCTACTGAGTGTTCCTGGCAAGATCTATGCAAGTATACTTGAGAAACGGTTGAGAAGAATTGTGGAAGAAAAGCTAGGTGAAGAACAAGCTGGATTCAGGCCAAATAGAGGCTGTCAGGATCAGATCTTCACTTTACGACAAATAGTTGAGAAAGCATGGGAATATAACAAAGATCTGTATTTAAGTTTTGTCGATCTGGAAAAGGCATATGACAAGGTGCCAAGAGAGAAGCTATTCAATACCGCTGCAGTTATATGGTGTCAATGGGGCATTATATCAAGCAATACTTAGTCTTTACTTGAGTTGTAAGTCAGCAGTTAGAATTGAAGGAAGTACAGGAAGATGGTTTAATGTTAAATCTGGTGTGAGACAAGGATGTACATTATCCCCTCTGTTATTCATTATCTATATGGATCACATTATGAAGGAAAGTGGTATTAAACATGATATCAAAATTGGAGATGTTAATGTCAGCTCTTTGCTTTATGCGGATGATGTTATACTTCTAAATAAATCCGCTACAAGTCTGCAAGATTCTCTGACTAAATTGAATAGCTGTTGTAATAGATATGGTATGAAGGTCAGCAATAAAAAGACAAAGACAATGAAAATAGGCAGAATCTTAGAAAATGTCAACTGTGTTGTGAATGGAGAACCTGTGGAACAAGTAAAATATTTCAGCTATTTAGGCACGATTTTTACTGAAGATGGTAAATTAAATATAGAAATAGACAACAGAATCAGCAAAGCTGGTATGGTGGGAAGTCAATTGAATAAATTCATATGGAATAAGAGAGAAATTAGTCGGAACACTAAATTAGCTGTATACAAGACAGTGTTCAAACCAGTTTTAACTTATGGATCTGAGAGCTGGGTCAGAAGTAAAACACTTGACCAAAGACTAGAGACCACAGATATGAGAGTCCTGAGAAAAATTATAGGCGTGAACAGATGGCATCAATGGCAGTATCATATTAAAAACGATGATATTAGGAAAGAACTTGACATTGTCAGCATCCAGGAATACGTTAGCAGAGCTAATCTCAGGTGGTATGGTCACTTAAACAGAATGGGCGAGGAAAGATTAGCAAAACGAGTGTTCTCTGCCAGGTTGGCAGCAAAACGACCCAGAGGAAGACCAAGATATAGGTGGATTGATACGGTACAAAGTGCTTTAGATGATAGAAATATAAGATCTGATAATGTTGGAGTCTTGACAAGTAACAGACTGATTTGGAGGAAAATTGTAGATAGGAAATTAATAATGATGTAATTTTTTTCATGTAGTACTATCATATCCTGTACACCCCTTGAGGGTACATGGCAGGAATTTGATGATGATGATGAAATGAAAAGGAAATAACTAAAGAAGAATTAGAAATCACCCTGAAAGAAACAAGAAACAGAAAATCATCTGGAGAAGATAAGATAGGTTCAGAACTATATAAATATGCAGAAACAAGATTCAAAGATAGATTCTTATTATTTTTAAATAAAATTTATTCAACTGGTATCTCCCCAATAGAATGAAAAAAAAAACAGTTGTGATTCCTATCTTTAAAAAAGGTAATAGAGATGACCCTGAAAACTATAGAGGTATCAGTATACTAAATTCCTGTTACAAAATATATACCAGAATCTTAAATAGCAAACTAATGAAATATTCCAAAAACTTTATTTTAGAAGTACAGAATGGATTTAGAAAAGGACGATCATGTATAGACCCGCCCTTTTGCCCAAAATTAATAATAGAGAAAAGAAGGGAATACAATTTAGAAACACATATTGCATTTATTGACTTTGAAAAAGCATTTGAATGCTTTTTCAAAGTTAAAAGAAACATATTTTTTTTTAATATTTAACATATTAAAAGAAAGACAAATACCAAATAATATCCTAAAAGCTATTACAAGTATATATGAAAATAATCAAATACAAATAAGATTAAATCACGAGCTTATCATATACGAGAGAGAGAAACCAAGGAGTCCGACAGGGATGTCTCCTCTCAGCAACTCTTTTTAATATTTACTTAAATGAAATAATAATAAAATGGAATAAAAATATACATCAAGGAATTAAACTTTCTCCTACAGTGAACTTAACCATCCTCCACTGTATAGCTCTTTTTTTGAGCATATGGATAATGCCGAGTTTCTGGAATATGTGGTGAGAGGAGTCGAAATGGAGGTAGCATCCAGTGTTAGTAGGTTTTCTATATACCGACAGGTTGATGCTATTGTCAGTTTGTCTCTTAATAAGGACGTCTAGGAATGGAAGTTTATTATCTTTTTCTAGTTCCAATGTGAACTTGATAGTGTTGTGGAAGCCATTAATTTTGTTTAGATAATCTATTAATTCTTCTTTTTTATGATTCCAAATGATGAAGATGTTGTCAACATCTAAACCAAGTTTAGGTATGTTGACGACAAAAAAATTGCATCAGGAATCATTTTTTTTAATGTATTTGTAACATGCATTACTATTTTAAAATATATATAGGTACATCACTGATTTTCCAGCACCCTTGGCCAGAGTCTTGCCAGTTAACCTTTTTGCTGGACCAACCAAGCTCATGGACCTAGAAACTTAAATATTGAATACAAATTAAATGTGATTTAAGTGATTAAATGGATCATTAATATAAATCGCATTTAATTTGTATTCCATATTTTCAATACTGGTTCTAACACAATTCTGTCATTTGCTTTTATGATTCAGAACAATGTAATTTTAGAACCGTATGGTGATGAACAACAAATGTTTCATCCACTTAGTCAGCTTTTCTTTGTTAAGCTTATATTTGCGAGCTGTATCAAAGCAGGTTCTGTAACACTTTGTTCACTCAAGCAACACAAGAACTTCTTTCTCCTTTCCTTTGATACATCCTAACATTTTAGGACGTATCAAAGATAGGCCACAACTTATGCCAGCATTTCTTTACTTCTAGTCATAAGCATTGAACCAAAGCACTTTTTTCATGTTAAATTTTTCAGTAGGTGTCTATTCGAGCTTGAGTATTAGATAAGGGATGTATGGTTTTGTGATAAATATACTGTATAAACATTTTTCTTAGCTGTGAGGGTAAGCTGAACATTTCTCCAGAATGAGAAGAATTTTGCAATCTTCTGGAAGGCTTTAGATGTGCAGTGTGCTCTGGCTTCAGGCGCTTTTTTTATGAACTATTCTAACATAATCTCAGTGGTAATCCAGCCATTTTTTTTTCTTCTGTATATTATTTTAATGCCTTTCAAGGACTTAGTGCATTTAGTTTTTTTCTATATCATTTGAACATCCTAAGGCAGAACTATCCTTATATTGTCTGAATCCTGTGGGGGCCTTTCTTTGTCCTCCATCTTTCACCATATAAAAAAGTCACACTCACACTAAGTGAGCATGTGCGAATTATTTAATCTGATCTGTAGTTGCTCATTGAACTAGTTGGGTAGTTGCAGGAATTTCAACTGACCTCATAACTTTGTCTGGACTAAAAGAGGTGTTGGACCATCTATTGCTGGCAAAGTGGTGGTGTACCTGTATTTGTACATTAAATCAGAAATATGTATAAATATGAATAATATGTTAATATGAAAGGGACTTCTGTCTTATTCCTCATTAAAAAAAAAACAAAAAAAAACATTTTTTCCCTGTATTATTTTTGATGATACCTAAATTTCCAGACAATTTGAGATTTCTCTTCTCATCAAACCTCTCCTGGCATAAACACATTGCAACCATTGCATCCTCAGCTTGAAAAAACTAGGATTTCTCTTTTGCTCAAGATGCTACTTCACCCCTGAACAGCTGTTAACATTATACAAATCACAAATCCTCCCACTTATTGAATACTGCTTTCACATATGGGGTGGGGTCCCTATAAGCTCCCTCAAAATGTTCTCAATACAGAGGAGAGCAGTTAGACTTATTAATGACCCATCTCTTACCAATTCACTGCACACACACACTTTCACACAGAAGTTTGGTTTCCAGTATATGTATGTTCTACAAATATTTCTACAGGAAATTCACCTGAAACATCAATAATTCCCCCACTTAATACTAAGCTCGTTGGAACATGTTCATCTGCTCAACAGTGCACCATGAAACAAACAGAACAAGTTTCTTTTCCTCTTCCTTCATCTCTGCAGCTGCTATATTGTGGAAGAGTCTTCTCCTTACAAATCAAATGTAAATAAGTTTCTCCTTTCTCAACAGCCACTACCCATATACGGTACTAATGTACTATAGGTTGATCAGCCAACCTCTCATGTATGGGCTCGACATAAAAAAAAATAGTCAAAAAGTAATTAAAAAAATTATAATATAGTGATTGCGTGGTCATGTATTGGTCACCTGTCTGCTACTCTGAAAGTTTTCTTCATTGATTTGATATTTCTTTATATCAAATCAAATGAAGAATCAATCAATTGTTATATAAAAAAAAATCAGTGTATTGCAGAATATATTTAAACTAGTCTTAGATAAGTCACACTTTTAATCTAAAAAAAATATCATTCACTGTGATTTAGAGCATGCTAAATGATAAGATCATCTGACCTTGGGAGCAGGAGGGGGGAGGGTTCTCCCATCAGTCATTTGACTGTATTTTATATCTTTGCTTGCATATGTTTATTGGGCCACACAGTTTACAATAATAAATTTTCCTTGGTAAGTATGTCTAGTAGAATTTTTGCATTTTGAAACATGAAATCAATATTAGCAAAATATTTATTTTGTGGTTTTGGGTAAATATTTATTAATGCTATTAAAAAAAAATTCCATGTTTGGTTACTCTCAAATGATCAGTTGCTTATCAGAAATGGGGAATTAAACAGAGCTTCTTGGGAGCTTCAAAATTACCTTTTTTTAAAATTTATTTTTTTAATTATTAGATTTACACTTAGCTGGATAATTAGCTATCAGTTGCATATTGCATCTATCTACTTTGAAACAGTGGATGAAGTCATGATAATGCTTATGAAAAGTAAATGCTTGTTTTTGCCATGTAATGTGACTGTTTCTTGAAAGGTAAAATGCTGGGGACTTGTTGTTTCACCCTTGCTATGAATGCCCAGGTATTGTACTACTTCATTTTCTTCAGGGTATTGTGGGTCATGGTTGGAAAACTTTGAAAAACAACTGCTCTACATCATTCTAGAGTACAGTATTTGCTGTTGAAAAAAGAAAATAACACAGCTATTTGCAGAGAATTTGCAACAAAGTACCAGTCAGTTTGCTAATTTTATTTCTAGTATTCAGTTTAAGGTGGATTTTTAGTGTTAGTAATATGTCAAGCTCCTGTCTAGTGTTATAACTAAACATAGTTGACTTGCACTATAGTGAACTTGTCAGGATGATAGAAGTATTTTGTTATAGTTGGATAGTTTGCTATGACAAAAGAAATTCACTACAGCATTATATCAATTGGACTTTGGTTACGACTTTTCAGTTGTATGTCATACTGAGTTTGGTATAGCGGTATTGGTTACAGTAGGAGTTGACTGTAGATTGGAGTTAACATGTGAACACTTGTAAAGCACATATCTTTGCTTTTCTATGATGGGAAATATTGAAAACCTAATCAAACTTCAACAAAAAGATGTTTCTAGAAAGACATTATTCTTCTTACACAGCCATCCTTTGAAACACAAAAAAAAAAACAGATTTTTCATCAGTGCATCTTGGTATTAAATGAGATAGTTAAATATGATCGCTTAAGGTTTGATTGAATAGATTACACTCTTGGATTTGTCTGCCATTAGCATCCACTAATAAAGTAGGATATAGAAGGAAACATTACTGTTCATTAACTTCACATTAAATGCATTAGTTTCTGAACTTGAAACATTTTGTTACAGTATATTTAGTTTCAATTACTGAAACAATTGTCAATTTTAACTGGGATAGAAATGCTTTTTTTGATCCTAATAACTTGTTGGGGGATGCAGGGAGAACAGGTTAAAGTTATACAGTTTGATGCTTAGTAATTTAGAGTTCAGTAAGTAAAGAAATATTTCTTTGTAATGTACAAAACAGAAAATTAAAACATACTTAAAAAAATCAGTATGTTTCCATGTATTCAGTTATTTGGAGAAGCTGTTTGTAAATGCTTTTTGCTGACAGGTTCTGTTAAGTATTACTACTAATGTCTAATCTGCTTTATTAGGTAAATGGGATGTAGAACAAGCACAGAAAAATGCATTAAATGGTGACCTGGGTCTAGTGCTAAAGGTAACTTCAAACATTTTTGTTAATTTCTTAATATATTGTATTTTTATCCATATACTTTATTTACCACTTGTTCCGAATTTTTATTGAACACTGATCATAGGTAATTAACACTTTCCTTAACTTCTTTGGAAAGGAGGCAGGTGATCATCATTCATTGAAACACTGCCACCTTGCTTATTGGATGCATTAAGTAGCAGATGCCCTGTTTGGTCTCTAGAGCAGGGGATTCCAGCATTTATTCCCTTGCCTCTTTTATATGTGTTGTATAGATAGATACTCTAAGTCAGACATTCTGTGGATATTCAGGACTTACTCCAAGTGTGTACAGGTCTGCCACATCAGGAGACTTCCTGATTATCTGATGGCTAATTCTGCTACCACTTACACTGCCATATCATTCTTGGAGGGGGGGGGGACAGGATGATGTGATATATGAGAGAATTGCTATCAAGATCACATAGCATGTAGACAGGACTCTATATGTGTGACATGTCTAAGTCTCCTTTAAGACCAGCATAAGAAAATCAAATTATGCTGCTGTAGTTAAAGAAAACAAACTTTAAACCAATACACTTACAAAAAATATAAGCAAAAATCCTTATTGAAAAAATCTCTTCCACATCTATTTCACCAACATTCAAGGCATAAATATAAATGATAGGAGATTAGTAAAGCATAAATTTAGTTATGTAGGTGTCATAATGTCTTGCATACTTTGAAGGTACATATCAGAAGTTAATGATAAATTATGATTGATTACTCAGATATTTCTGTTCTATTATATAAGCAGCTATTCGTGGAGAAAAATTTATTTTTGCACAGCTTCATGAGTATCAGGTTAATATTATACAGGTATCCCTCGATTAATGGGGTTAATTAATCCCTTGATGTTACCGCTTTAATCAAATCTAATAATCAATGGTAAAAAGTACAATTCATCCCTGATCGATTACTGTACTAATAGTTCGTTTTATATGGTACTCTTTTAGGAAAGATAAAAAATGAATGCCAAGTAAATGTTTAATAAATACTTGTACATTCATTAGTTACTGCAATTTTTTTTTAATCAAAAGAAGTTATAAAGAGTTGTTTGAACAGTTTTAGTTTTTTTCTTATCCCATAAATTCTACGATAACAAGCAAAATGACTCTCCAGACCTCGGCAAACAAGCATTCTTCAATTAACATCTGGACCATATCCATTACTTGCTGCTTAAGTGATTCTGAACTGCGAAATATTCCATCCAGTTCTTTGACTGTTATTTCCTTTGCAACCTCATCTTCACATTCCATTTGTTCGTTGTCTTCATATGTGCATTGTTCAATTTCAAGAAGATCATTGTCACTGAAATCTTTTGAATTTGAATCCAATAATTCTTTAACATCTTCTGCATCAACACCATTAAAACCGAGGTCTTCGCCAATTGCAACGATTTCTTTGACCACGTTGATCACAGGATTTTGAAAACAACCTAAGTCATTAGCGCATTCTGGCAGAAGGTTTTTCCAAGCAGCTTTCATGCAACTAGAAGACACTTGCTCTCACGAGTCATGAATGTTCTCAATTGCATGTTTAATGTTAAATTTTTTCCAAAATTCGTGGAGTGTAATCGCATTTTCTCCCATTGTTGTTTCTACTGCCTTTAAGAATGTCTTTTTAAGAAAATAGGCTTTGTAAGTTGCAATGACTCCCATGTCCATAGGTTGTAACAATGATGTTGTATTTGGTGGGAAAAATAAAACTTGCACATTCTCACACAGATCATTAAGAGAATTTGCGTGGTAAATTTAAAGCCGCGTTGATCAAAACTCTTGCTGCGTATATCAAGGGATTGCCGCAATTAATTTCGCCGTGATAATCAAATCTGCGTTAAGCAAAACTGCATTAAGCAAGGGATACCTGTACTGAGTTAGCCAAATTCATACCTAATTTCAGGTTTTTCCTCCCAGAAACTTGGGCTTTACATCCTGCCAAACAAGTAAACTAACCAGAACACACAATTTACATAATACATTAACCTTAGTTGCTTTGGCCATGATCCAAATCAATCAACTAATATTATAGGATCTGATGCAGATGACTCCTGTGGGATATCTATCCTATATATTAGATGCCCCTTTGAATGTGTTGCTCATATCCTAAAGAAATTTCATCTTACAACCACCAAATTTCTTGAGATTAGTGTAGTTGCTTAAGGCAGAAGCAGATTCGGTGAAGTCTTTCATATTTATATTTGCTGTGATGGAGTAAAGTGGCTTCCTTCCAGCATGTTGTATAGTTTTTTTGTCCATAGTATGGTCAGCAAGTCCTGAGTGGCTGTAGTGATGGAAAATGGATATAGTCCTTGTGTTCAGCAATTCTGATGTTAGCAGTCCTGCCTGTTTCACCATAGTAGAATAGTTTACAACTATAAGTGACCTGATAAACATATGACAGGTCTAAGGACCGTTTCTGGTCTTTGGAATGGATAAGGGATGTTAATTTTTTTATATGGTTTGTAACTGGTTGTAAGTTCTTGTAAGCTTTTCAGATGTGGTTTGTATATATGGAATAGTGAGATCTTTGGTGTAGTCTGTTCTGGAGATTGGGAGGGGTGTGTGTTGGTTTAGGATTTTAATATTTTTTTAAATATGGTAGGAATTGTAGCCATTGGCTAAGAAAGTTTTGTGAATGTGGTTAAATTCAGTGGAGAGAGAGCAGAGTCATCTGAACTAATTAATTTAGCACTGTTTTATAACTTTTTAATAATTCCAAAATGTTAATGAGGAGGGAAGGGATGAATGCAAATGTATCTACCAGTGTGTGTGTGTGTGTGGGGGGGGTTCTGTAAATAGTGGATCCCTAGGATTCTCTGTTTACAGAATTGGGGGGGGGGCTATGCCCCCTGGCTCCTACAGCGGCCAACTCCCCTGTGTTCCAGAATGGTAGGCTGGTTCCCCTTGAATTCTGATGACCTGAATTTTGAAGACTCGAAGGGGGGGGCAGCTTCTTCAATTAGTGATGCTACACAAGTTAAATTGATCATCAAATTCTAAATTTAAATCACTACCTTTCATTCACTCTCTCAGTCTTAAATAAATTTTAATATTCTACTTCAAAGTATCAGCAATTCAATGTCTCAATAACTCAATACATATTACATTTAAGATTACAATTCATTTTTAACATTAATGCACTTTAACACATTCTTCAAACTCTCTCAGAACAAACATAACAGAATCTCTATCTGGTTGAAAGTTCCTAGAGTTCATTTCAAGAAAACATAGTCATTTTTTTCAGATTTAAACTTTTCACTGTTTCTTCTAATACAAATTTCGCTCTCTTAAATGTTAGTCAATCTCAAAAGGGCTAGATTAAGTGAGGGTACTTATCTATTCTTTTTCTTCGGTTTCCTGCCATCCTTCGTCCTTTGTCTCGAATCTGGTTGTCTCGATTTTTAACACCACGTGGGTTGCACATGCTCGCTTGGGCTGGACACTATACTTCTGCCTAGGTTTTACGTAGATGAACTTCTCACTACAGCCTGCGGTAATCTTGCCGACTCTACTACGGTGTCATACTGAACTCTGTCGTAAGTCAGCCCTCAAATATGAGAGCTGAACCGCGAAGAACTCTTGGAGCACATGGAAAGAAAACTCAGGAACAAGAAAAAATGGGGGTCATTTACTTCCGTGTTGCGGGTTTTATTCGCTCTCCTAGAGCCCCACCTTTCCGAGTTTGAAATTTCTCATTGTTTCACCCATTGGTCTCCGTTCGGGTGACTTCACCAATTTACATACGGGACTTCTTGGTTCGGGAAACGTATGCGTCATTGTGCCTTCTAAGATGTAATGCCCGCGGATATTTCTCTGATCTTACAGTATTTAGGGTGATCTTTGCCCTATGTCGTTGAATAGTTCGCATTCTTTCACTTGCATTATTTCATTAACAATTCCTCTTATTTTGCCTTTTTTTCTGACTTGCATTTATGCTAGACACTTAGGTATAAAGTTTTAAAATTTACAAAATTCACAAATTATTATACAGGAAGTTGTTATAAACAAAAAACACATTTTTACTGCTAAAAGATAAGTATGCAAGTGTGATTTTATGTAAATTGTTAGATTCTGGAATGGTGACGTCAGGTAAATTCTGAAGTCGCCTATTTCAGATCTAACAACACTCAATAATGAAATGCCTCTGTAATTCTCACATTCTGTTTTATTTCTTTTTATATATGGGTACTATGAGAGCTCTACTCCAATCATCTGGAATTCGTCCCTCTGTCCAGGCCTTCTGAACTATGCGGTGCAGCCTCTGTAAGACTTCTATACCTCCATACTTGAGCATTTCTGTTCGAATATCATCTACTCCTTTCCACATGTCAGGCTTTTGATGGCTTTTTCCATTCAAGTATGGATATGTTTTTCCAATTGTATGTTTGTTCAATGTTTTTTTTACTACTGTGCTGTTATTACTGCTCATTTCATTTAGCAGTTTTTCAAAGTAATTACTCCATGCATCAAGGATATCTTTTTCGTCAGTTTTTATGTCACTGTTATCATCTCTAATTCCTTTTACAGCACTCTTATCTCCATTTCTTAGCTTTTTGAATAATCTCCAGAATATTTTGCCTCCTCCTTCTTGACATTTATGTTCTTACCAAAGTCTTCCCATTACTTTAGTTTAGCTAGTTTTATGGAGTGTTTAGTTTTCTAACATTTGTCTCTGCATTCTCTAAGACAGGAGTCACCAATCTTTTTTTGACTGTCGATCCCTTCAAGAGTTTCTTGACTTTTTATCGACCCCCGTTTATTTTACCATTATGTAATTTTAATATTACGTAATATGTATGTTGATGAATTTTAGAACATTAATGCTCACTTGTATGTCAATGCGCAAAAATGAGACTGGGATTGAATACGTGCAAGTATAAGTAAATAAGCAATCGCGCGCATATTGCAATCTTGCTTCTGCTGCGCTGGCTGGGCGGGAACCACTGACATCCATTTATTGGTAAATACGTCATTTTGGCCTACTTGATTGGCCTTCGTAACTATTTTCATGACCTTGCTCCATCTTATAGGTCCTATTCATGTCACTGTTCCCACGATTCACTTTTAATTGTGTTGTCATTCAGGATGGAGATAATCCAAGTTAATCGAATTAAATATTACCTGTACTTTTCTATCGACCCCCCCCCCCTAACAATGTTATATCGATCCCTAGTGGTCGATATCGACCACTGCTAAGAGCACAAGCTGACTTATTTGCCAGGAACTTTTGATATGTTTTTTTCTTTTCCTTCACTGCCTCTTTAACATCCTGTGTTCACCATGGAGTTCTGATTTTTCTATCCTTGCAGACAACATCACCACATGCCTCTCTGAATCAATGTTTTCTTCAGGATTTGCCACCGACTCTCAAAGGTTTGCTTCCTGTTCTCAAACTCTTTCATTTTTTCTTTAATAAGTTTGTGTATTTTAGTCTACAGTTCACGTCTGAGAGCTGCTCAACTTTCATTTGCTTTAAAACTTTCTTACATGTTCTCCTTTACAATATGAAATTCAATTTTTTCCTGCTCAAGGCTAAATGGTGAATACTTCTAATTTCAAATCCTCTGTACACTCTGGTGTCCTGCACCAGGGAGGAAACATCACTATCAACAATAACATAGTCAATGAGACTTTTCTTATTCCTTGCTCCTTCTCTCCATGTAAATTTGTGCATATTTTTATGTTGGAACATGGTGGTGGTGTTAGTAATAACCATTCCATGTCTTGAGCAGAAATCCAGCAGGTATTTGCCATTATTATTATTATTATTAGCTTTGCTCTTTTCTCCAAATTTTCCCAAAGTATTTTTGTGTGTCTGACAATCATTTCCTACTCTGCTATTTAGATCCCCAACAAGGACCAGCTTTTCCTTTTTCATCGTGTCAGTTGCTTTCTCTAAAGTCAAAAAATTCTTCCAATTCTACCTTAATAGAACCTTCTTTGGGACCATCAGTTTCGCATTCTGATATTTGTCCACATCACCACTTTCCTTGGCTACTCCTTCTTTTCCTTGATTGTCATTGCCTGAATATAACATTTTGTATTTATTGCTCAGAAAGATCTCACCAGTTTTTGTCTTTTTTTGTTTTAGTAACCCCTATTATGTCGATCCGGTACTTATCCAGTTTCTCAGCTAGTTCCATTTCTTTGCCATTCAGGCTTCTTATGTTGATAGTACCAATCTTGAACTCTGGTGGTGAGTTAGGGTGGTGTTTTATGATTTGTTTCAATAGCTGACTTTTCGCTGTTTAAGTAGAAGCCTTTTTTTAACCAGGTGACACCCCAGCCGACATGAAATTCTGTGATGTTGTACCATCATTTTATATTTTGGTTTAAACCAATAAGAATACAAATTGGTCAGTTAAATCCAAAATTACCAGCCCATCCTCGTTTGTTCAGTATCCAGGTGCACCTAACAGGGTGCACCACGAGAAGGTGAGGAATTGGACAGATTCCGTGGTCTGTTCACATTCCTTTAAAGGCTATGTGGAGGTCTCCTCTCAGTTATACAGCTCAGCCCTTAAGCTCCCCTTCTTAAATGCATTTATTTTTTATTTGGTCTCAAGTCAATAATTTTCCAAATTCTTAAAGAAATGGTTAAGTAATTGCACCAATTGGAATTGAACCCTTGTGTAATTAATACATACTCAGAGTAAAAATCTCTTTATTGAGATGAAACCCCCCCCCCCTCTAAACAATAGAATATGCTGGAAGGAAGCCACTTTATTCCATTGCAGCAAATATAAATATGAAAGACTTTTCCTTGAATCTGCTTTTGTTTTAAGAAACTATCCTAACCTCAACAAAATTGGTTGCATGAATCTGCCCCAAATTTGGGAAGCTCTCATCCTCCGTACTTCAGCCCAACAGCTATGGATGCCCAATTTAGCCAACCAGGAGGTGCTATTTAAGATTTCATGCCCACTTCTCATTTGACATGCTTACTCTTCATTACTTAATGTGGTGCCTGCAATCATGTATCTTATTATATTCTGTTCCTTGATGTTGGCACTTTGACTTTGCAAAAATATTGGAAGTATTAAATTTTTCAGTTTGGTCTGTAATTTTCTTTAAAAAAATGCAGTTATTAACACTCACAGTGGTTTAAGATGTCCCATTAATGAACTGACAAGTATTTCATGCATAATAGTTCTTTGATAGGTTTCATTAAATGGACTTAAGTGATTCTTGAGTTGTTTAAGGGTCAAAACTAAATAACTAGTAAGAAGCTCGCAACTTTTGAATGGATGTGGAGAACTGACTGGGGTTTGACCTATTGTTCAACTTTTAAATCCTTTTGCCGCATTGCATTATAGGTATCCACCTGGATACTGAATGAACAAAGATTGGGATTTAGTGACCAAGTAGTATTTTGTATTGGCATCAGCCAAAAACATGATGGTATAATCTGAAATGTTATGCTGGCTGAGGTATTTCCTGGTTAAATAGGATCCCTGCTTTTCTCATCAGGGAATTGGGGTGAACAGCTAAGTCAACTACTGAAACTCAAAATCAGAAGAATCAATTGTCATATTGCCACCATCAGTGTAAGAAGCATCAATGAAAAAGTGGAATTGGCAGAATCAGAGAAGTATTGCATGAACATATCTAGTGTTATCTAAACAAGAACTAAAAGACTTTCAAATAATAACCACATGATGCTGATATTTAAGCAGTAACAATCAAGGACAGGAAGTAATGGTATAGTATTCATTCAAAACTAAATGCAAGGCTAATTTTGAATGGCAAGTAATTTCAGTGAATGAAATTTTTAGTCAATAAAGAAGGCAGTTGACAGACATGATTATCAGATATGTAGAAATGCTTTAAGAAGATTTAGCTAATAATACTGCAAAGCTAATAATAATGGTAAACTTGCTGAATTTCTGATTAAGAGATAGAATATGTGCACTTTTTAATATTCCCACAGTAAAAGAGGTGCACAAATTTTCATGGATTGATGACACAAATCTCATTGACTATGATATTGCTGATTGTGATATCTTCAAGCTTAACAATTAGGTGTTTGATGTTAGGAAAAAAGACCATAGGAAGACCAAAATTTAGGTGCACTGATGCCATTATAAGTTTCCTAGAAGACAGAAATATGAAATCCGACAATATTGTAATGCAGACAAGTGATACTTATTTGAAAGAATATTATTGACAAAAAGATTACTAATGTTAAACTTAGCTGTGTAGAACTATTGTAGTATTCTGTAAACCCTTAGAGGATACATGATTTAATTGGTGATATCTTGCTTGAAGATATCAAGCATTCTGAACAACAAGCTTGTTCAGAATGCAGATTACATGGGCAGGTTGAAATAGGAAGTGATTACCATTTATAATAAATTTAGTTTAATCCTTTATCCAAGTGTGAGCAAACAAGTTTGCACCTGAAAGTATCTTCAGGACTGAGGTAGGGTGGTACAACACCAGGGCACTCCTTGCAAAGGTGGAGCAAGCTACCAACTCTCCTATCTCAGTATCTCCCATAATGCAAAACACATCTCCTTGCAGATATGTCTAGTGTTATGCATTAAGGGAAGGTCCACAACCCAGACTAGTTTCGACCTTTATTGAGGTCTCTTCAGTGGGAGCCTGGCCCAAGTGGAGATACCAGGCATAAGCATTAGCAGGTCATCTCTACCTATAGGAGTTGCCATTTAGTTTTCAGCAGGAGATGAAATTGAATTTTTCTTTAATATTTATCCCACACACGATATACAAGTATACCTGATAGCACAGCAATACTCTCTGTGGGGGATGCAGCTAAGGATTGAGAAAAGAAATCTATTTACATTTTTCTTGAACTGGAGTTTTAAACTTGTTGGGAAATGCATTGAAAAAAGCTGTTCCAGGGGAACAGAGGTAGATGAAATAAATCAGGAAGAGGAGAAGCAGGTTTGTAGTACTGAAGAGGGATGTTGGGCAGTTGCTGCTCTTGTTTTAACATGCAAAACAAAGCGGAGGGAAGGTGTTTGCCAGCCAGTTCTCTGGAGCAGCAACCACAGGAAGTATCTATAACTTTGTAGAAGGAACAAAGATGAAACACTGCACCTGTGAGAGAGGTTGGAGCGAGTCTGAAGAAAAGGTCATCTGTTAGCTGAATTATTCTCCTTTGGACAGCAAGTATTTTTAGAAAGGTTTTAAGTGTCTCACCCCCAGAACAGTATTATAAAGATGGGATGGATTTGTATAAGGTAAGTAGCTGGGGGTGGGTGTAAAACAGTATTTTGAGTGGATAAGAATGCCTAGTTTTTTAGGCTCTAGGAAATTATCGATGTGATGTCTTTGTGCCAAAAGAAGCTGGAGTTAAATGTCAATCGAAGGAGAGATTTGATCATGTTTGGTGATTTTTGTATTACTTATGATAAGGGAAGATGAACTGGTCCCTTTTTGTGAGAGAAAAAGCAGGTCTTCATTTTGAGGCATTAAAGGCAACCATGTTATCCTTGCCCCATTGAAGGATGGTATGCAGATCAGTGTTTAAGGCATTGGTTGCAAATGATCTTGAAGCTTGGGATGTCTGAGAATTATGTGGCTTGTCAAAAGAAGAATGAATTCAGTGTATCATCATTGGCAAAGCTGTGAATAGGATTTGTGGTGATTGATGGTATGTTGTTCATGTATAGGAGAAAAGGGTAGGTGATAGAACTTATCCTTGAGGCACTCCTGCAATGGTAGAAAGCTTGAAGAGAGGGTGCTGTTCAACATGACACTGTAAGACCAGAGAGAGAGAGAAAGCTGGCTATCCAGTTACAGAAGGTGGCGGTAAACCAAAATGTAACTTGCAAAGCAGGCCTCATCAAGCATAATTGAAACCCCTGGAAATATCAAAGGTGAAAGCACATTTTTCCAAACCTTTCCATGGTCCATTGGTGGGTGATGTAGGCTAAGAGACACTGTGGATCTACAATGTGTGATCAAAAAGTACAGTAAGTGTAAGTGTTAGTTTATTAAACATAAACTAATCTCTTTCAATAGTAGTCTCTTGGCTTGCTATACACACTTGTCTCAGTGTTCCAGCCACTTTTTGAAACAGTGGCCACTTGAATTTTTTATATTGATGCAAAATTCTTTCTCTTCATTGTTAATTTCATCTTCAGAAAGAGCCAGAAGTCAGAGTGCTAAATTGGGTGAATAAAGCTGAACTAGGCACAGTTTTTGTCCAGTAGGAACCGTTGAATAAGTGTGATACAGCATTGTTTTGCCGTATCATGAAACAATTTGCACACTTCTGCGGTCTTTTTTGACACATGTCGTTCTGCAAGTATTCCAGTACTTTATGACATTCAGAATTGAATATAGTGCCTCTAGGTATGAACTCTGCCTGCCATGAACTTTCTTCCAGATTGAAAAAGACAGTCAACAGGGACATTGACATTTGGATCTTGATTGGTGCGATTTCTTCGACCAAGGTGAGTTGAATCCTTTCCATTGTGAACTTTGAATCTTGATCTTGGATCATAGCCATACACCCAAGATTCATCTTCTGTTATGATGCTTTAGGGAAAAAAAAAAAGTTTGGATCTGAAGTTATGATTATACAATTCCAATCCACTTTGCATTTTTGTCATAATGATGTAAAACGCTGGTACACAAAAACTGGTTTTACAACTATGTGAGCAAACTTGTCAAATTGAAATTCACCATGTGACTGACAGACAGATATGAGATCACCTGATTCCTCTGTTTCATTCTCCCTCCAGTAGAATATATGGCTACATTCACTGTACTTTTTTGATGGCACCTAATATTGGGTGCTATCAAAATATATCGAAAAATATATCAAAATAAATCGAATATATTGGCATCAATGGCAATATCATATTAAAAACAAGGATATTAGTAAAGAACTTGACATTGTTAGCAGAGCTAATCTCAGGCTGAACTAGTTGTGGTCACTTAAACTGAATGGGAGAGGAAAGATTAGCAAAACAAGTGTTCTCTGCCACGTTGGCAGGAAAAAAATCCAGAGGAAGACCAAGATATAGGTGGATTGATTAGGTAAAAAGTGCCTTAGAAGACAGAAATATAAGATCCAATAATGTTGGAGTCTTGACAGATAACAGTTTGATTTGAATGAAAATTGTTGATAGGAAGTTAGTGGTGATGTAAGTTTTTCAGGTAGTACTATCATATCCTGTACATCCCTTGAGGGTACATGTCAGGAATTTGATGATGATGATGGTGATCTAATATTGGCAGAATTGATTAACTGTTGGACTTGGACCTCTACTAGAATAGTTGGATGTTGATAAATTTCTCATTATTTTGGAGAGAATTGAGGTGATGGTGATTGGTTGATAGTGGCACAATAAGATTTTATCTCTCTTTTGGAATGGGTTGTATACATGCTTGCTTCCATGTGCTGAGATATTAATGCCAGCTTAGTACAGAAGATTATTATGTTAGCTCTGATACAATGTTTTGTATCATTGGAGAGATGCCATTAAGACCAAAGTAATTTTCAATGTCTAGTTTACTGAGCATTCTTATGTCTTTGTGTTTTTTTGCAAAAAAAAAAAAAAAAAAAAAAAAAGACATTGTACCTCGGTTATTAACATGGAAGGAGGCCTTCATCTGTGCAGGAGTTTGGAGGAAAAGAGCAATGCCAGGAAGTCAGCTTTATTTTTTGGTGTGCTGTAAGAGTGGTGCTCTCTCTCTCTCTCTCTCGATGATACAGAGCTTGATCTTCATATAAGAAGAAATTGCATCCAATGACCTTTGCAGGGGACCAGAAGGCATGGACAGGAGGTGAGTTTTTTTGCTAATGGTTATTTTACATTTATTGTGTACTTCAGCATAGACTGAGTATGATGCTAGGATAGGGTTCTTTTGTTGTAAGCTACCTGAGGTGTTTTTTCCCCTCCCCTTCCACTGCTTTCATACATCGTCTGTTAAGCAAGAGCTTGGTAAATGGATGAGAATTGGATAGCATGGGAAATGAATTTCTGTGATTCACTCAGTGCAGGTGTCTGAGTCAGAAGAACAGAGGCATTAGAACAGAGGCAATGGAAAGGAAGAGTAGTTGATTTGGAGGTCAACCCACTTAAGTACTTTAAAGTGCCACAGGACACGAGGTTGGGTATTGTCAGATGGGATTGAGGGGGGGGGGGTGTTTTGTGAGAATGAAAAACTGTACGTGATTGATCTACGTTGCCGAGAGGAGAGGTAGCCTCTGTTTCTGGAAATTGAACTGATTAAAAAAAAAAATGATCAAGGTTATTAGGAGTGAAATGAAGAGGGTTATTAGGAATGCAAGTTAGGTGGATATATGATTTAAAATATATTACAGATATTCATATTCCATTAATATTAGATTTGATTGAGTATAAAATTGATATTAGTTTGTATCCTATTGATAGGATATCATATTGAAACGTGTGTGGGAAAGTTCAAAAATGAATCAGGTATCTTTTAGTGGTAAACTAAACTTAATATAAAAATATTATTAAAGAAAAATGAAAGTTTGAGAATTGTAATGAAACCTTGGAGACTCAATGGTAGACTTAAGCTATTTTGCCTGCTTCAGTTTAGGAGTGCCCCTTTTTTAATGTCATTGGCTTTTTACTCAAGAATTCTTAGGGCATTGCAGATATATTTTTAGAGACAAATAATTGTAGCATAATAGAAGAAAATTCACACATACCTTTTCGTGGATGTTGCCTGTCTTCTTTTTGCGGTCTGCATATTTCTGCTGTTATGGTGTTGAAAGGGGAGTGGGGGGGGGGATTGGCAATGTGGGAGAATTAATTTGAAAAAACCAGTTTTTTTTATATATAATATATGCATATATTATATTTAAGAGTGGGCAGAGCGCTTTTTTGTAGGGTGGGAAAAGATGAAAAAGGGGGCTGAAATTGGAAACTGTTTTTAGAGGAAAGGGAAGGGTTTATGAGAAAAGGGGGCCAGAGATAGGGTTGACGGGTGTGCGAGCCGTTTTGACAGAGTGGGTCGTCGTCTGAACTCATGGGGAAAGTGGATGCTATGTCTTATTGGCTTGGTGTTTCTGCCTTTGAAGTGTTCGTGTTATCGCCTATTGGTCAGAGTTGTGACCTAATTTTTATGTTGTGAAGCTTCCAACACTCTGAGATTATGTAGGGTTGGAGGATGGTGATTTAGTTCTCATCACATTTTATGGCTATTATTTCCATTATTCTAAGCATTGTTTTGTTGTCTTGTCTATCTATTATGATGGCCTTATCGATTTGCTGGGTGTGTTTCTGTTCAAGGGCATGAACTGCTATTTCTGTTTTCCCTGTACTTTGTATTCTATTTTTCTTTTTGATGTTGAGTTTTTTAGTGTTTAAATGTTCTGGAATAGGGATGTTACAGTCACAGAAGTGTTCTAGTCTTGCCTATAAAGATCTGATGGTAGAACCTATGTAGGTGATATCACAGTTTTTTTGGTAGGGAAATTTGTAGACTAAGTTGTGATATTCTAATATTTCTTTGTGTGTGTGAGATTTAGTCAGTTTTAGAAAGTTTGCCAAATTTTGGTTTGTGGAGAATACCAGTTTGTAGTCTGTATGTTTGAAAATGTATTTGTAGGCTTTGTATGTGTTCTGGATGTATGGCAGTTTGATAACTTTTTTGTGTTGAGAAGTTTGTTTTGGTTGTTTTGATGGGTTTTTGCCGTTCTGTTTGCCTAATTTATTAGTTGTGTGGGATAGTTGTGATTTTTAAAAAAAACAATAGCCATAAAATGTGATGAGTACTTGATCAACGTCCACCGACCCTGCATAATCTCAGAGTGTTGGAAGCTCCACAACATAAAAATTAGGTCACAACTCCGACCAATAGGCAATAACACGAACACTTCAAAGGCAGAAACACCAAGCCGACATGACATAGCATCCACTTCCTCTATGAGTTAAGACGACGACGACCCACGCTGTTGAAATGGCTCGTACCCCGTCAAACCTATCCCTGGCCCCCTAAACGGGTGCATAAACTTTACAAAAGATACATACCAGAAAACCATCCTAACATACATCGGCAGTTTTTTTCGGAAAGTACCCAATCGCACATCAACGACTAGATGCAATTAATAGAAGCTCGACATGCAAAAAAATTGTATGCACTAACTGACACCCAATACAACAAACACGCAGCTTCCAACCCTTCGGATATTACTGCCTCGCAACCCACACAAAACAAATCCATCATCAATCTATCGCATCACAACCTTACACTCGAAGAAATCGCCATCCCGAACAAAGGATTAAACTTTGATGTATCCCCAAAATACATACAAAACAAAGACATCATTATCGAAATACAAGCAAAACTCAAGAATGACTCTAACAAAGAAACAATATTCCACAAAATAAACATCATCATGAATAGTAAAATAATAATAAAACCCAACACTACTCCAAACTTACAAAAAGCCCTATTATCATAAAAAATGAACTCCATAATGATCACAAAAGCAGACAAAGGGAATACAGTAGTCATCACAAACAAATTTGATTACCACGACAAAATAACAGCTATCTTAAATGACCAACACATCTACCAAAAAATCCAAACTGACCCCACCCCTGACCTCAAAACATATGAACAACACCCCTACACGCCCTAAAAAATCAAAACAAGATAGACAAAACCATAATCAAAAACACAGCACCCCGCACCACATGTACCCCTTGTATGTTCGGACAAAGCAGAACCCACAAAGACGTCTACCCGATACATCCAATAGTCTATTACAAAAACATCACCACAGCACCTTTATCGAAATTCGTAGCCAAACTACTAAAACCATTGTATTTTGACATTAATTACAATGTCAAACTCGATAAAAAATACGGATGCCTTTTTCAAAAAATAAATAGTATAACTCTATCCCAAGAAGACATCCTCACTTCGTTGGATGCTGTTTCATTATACACTAGCGTGGATGTTCACAGAACATTAGACATCGTACAAAAGCTACTCACAGAACACCACACCCTACACTTGAACATAATTAACACCTAATGGAGTGCTTAAGGATCAAAGCTGTATAACTGAGAGGAGACCTCCACATAGCCTTTAAAGGAATGCGGAGAACCGACCAGGGCTTCTGACCTAATGACATAATGCCAGTCAATCCTCACCTTCTCATGGTGCACCCTGTTGGGTATCTACCTGGATACTGAGCGAACGAGGATGGGCTGTCAATTTGGGATTTAGCCGACCAAATTGTATTCTTATTGGCTTAAACCAGTATACAAAATGATGGTAGAACATGACAAAATTTCATGCTGGCTGGGGCGTCGCCCGGTTAAACAAGGCCCCCATTGTTTTCGCCAAGGAACCAGGGCAAACAGCAAAAAAGTCAGCTACTGGAACAAAGCTGAAAGCACATCCCAACTCAACATCACCAGAGTTAAAGATCAGTACTATCAACATAAGAAGCCTGAATGGCAAAGAAATGGAGCTAGCTGAGAAATTAGATAAGTACCAGATCAACATAATAGGGGTGACTGAAACAAAAAAGACAAAAACTGGTGAGATCTTTCTGACCAATAAATACAAAATGTTATATTCAGGAAATGACAATCAAGGAAAAGGAGTAGCCATAGTATTCAACACAAAACACAAGGCTAATCTTCTTGAATGGCAGTTAGTCTCAAGTAGATTGTGGGCAAATATCAGAATGGGGAATTGGACAATGAGACTTATTTGTGCCTATGGTCCCACAGAAGGTTCTACTAAAGTAGAAGTGGAGGAATTTTTTGATGCTTTAGAAAAAGCAACTGACACAATGAAAAAGGAAAAGTTGGTCCTTGTTGGGGATCTAAATAGCAGAGTAGGAAACGATTGTCAGACATACAAAAATATTTTGGGAAAATTGGGAGAAAAGAACAAAGCTAATAATAATGGCAAATACCTGTTGGATTTCTGCTCAAGACATGGACTGGTAATGTGCACAAATTCACATGGAGAGAAGAGGCAAGGAATAAGAACAGTCTCATTGACTATGTTATTGTTGATAGTGATGTTTTCTCCCTGGTGCAGGACACCAGAGTGTAGAGAGGATTTGAAATTGGAAGCGATCACTATTTAGTCTTGAGCAGGATAAAATTGAATTTCATATTGAAAAGAATAACATGTAAGAAAGTTTTAAAGTGAATAAAAGTTGAGCAGCTCTCATATGTGAACTGTAGACTAAAATGCACGAAGATTATTGATGAAAAAATGAAAGAGTTTGAGAACAGGAACCAAACCTTGGAGATTCAGTGGCAAGCCTTGAAGAAAACGCTGATTGATTCAGTCAGAGAGGCATGTGGTGAGGTTGTCTGCAAGGATAGAAAAATCAGAACTCCATGGTGGATACAGGAAGTTAAAGAGGCCGTGAAGGAAAAGAGGAAAGCATATCAAAAGTTCCTGGCAAATAAGTCAGCTTTTGCTCTTAGAGAATACAGAGACAAATGCAAGAAAGTGAAACATTGTGTAAAACTAGCTAAAGAAAAGTCATGGGAGGATTTTGACAAGAACATAGAAAATAAATATCAAGAAGGTGGTAAGATATTCTGGAGGTTGTTGAAGAATCTTAGAAATGGAGAAAAGAGTGCTGTAAAAGGAGTTAGAGATGATAAAGGTGACATGAAAACAGGGGAAAAAGATATCCTTGAAGTATGGAGTAATTACTTCGAAAAATTGTTAAATGAAACAAGCAGTGATAGCACAGTGGTAAAAAACACTCAACAGGCATACAGTGAGGAATACATATCCATACTTGAAGTAGAAAAAGCCATCAAATGCTTGAAATGTGGAAAGGCAGCAGGAGTAGATGATATTCGACCACAAATGCTGAAGTATGATGGTATAAAAGTCTTACAGTGGCTGCACTGCATAGTTCACAAAGCCTGGACAGAGGGATGAATTCCTGATGATTGGAGTAGAGCTCTAATAGTACCCATATATATAAAAAGTGAAATAAAACTGAATGTGAGAATTACAGAGGTATTTCCTTACTGAGTGCAACTGGCAAGATCTATGCAAGTATACTTGAGAAACGGTTGAGAATAATTGTGGAAGAAAAGCTTGGTGAAGAACAAGCTGGATTTAGGCGAAATAGAGGCTGTCAGGATCTGATCTTCACTTTACGACAACTATTTGTCGTAAAGTGAAGTTGAGAAAGCATGGGAATATAACAAACATCTGTATTTAAGTTTTGTTGATCTGAAAAAGGCATATGACAAGGTGCCAAGAGAGAGAGAGAAGCTATTCAATACGTTACAGTTATATGGTGTTAATGGGGCATTATATCAAGCAATACTTAGTCTGTATTTGAGTTGTAAGTCAGCAGTTAGAATTGAAGGAAGTTCAGGAAGATGGTTTAATTTTAAATCTGGTGTGAGACAAGGATGTACATTATCCCCTCTGTTATTCAGTATCTATATGGATCACATGAAGGAAAGTGGTATTAAACATGATATCAGAATTGGAGATGTTAATGTGAGCTCTTTGCTTTATGCGGATGATGTTATACCTCTAAATAAATCCCCTACAAGTTTCCAAGATTCCCTGACTAAATTGTATAACTGTTGTAATAGATATGGTATGAAGGTCAGCATTAATTAAAAAGACAAAGACAATGAAAATAGGTAGAATTGTTGAAAATGTCAACTATGTTGTGAATGGGAAACCTGTGGAACAAGTAAAATATTTCAGCTACTTATTCATGATTTTTAGTGAAGATGGTAAATTAAATATGGAAATAGACAACAGAATCAACAAAGCTGGTATGGTGGGTAGTCAATTGAATAAATTCATATGGAATAAGAGACTAATTAGTTGGAACACTAAATTAGCTGTATTTCAGATCCATAAGTTAAAACTGGTTACAGTTTTAACTTATGGATCTGAAAGCTGGTTCAGAAGTAATACACTTGACCAAAGACTAGCGACCGCAGATATGAGAGTCCTGAGGAAGATTAGAGGCATGAACCAAAGGCATCAATGGCAACATCATATTAAAAACGAGAATATTAGGAAAGAATTTGACATTGTCGGCATCCGGGAATGCATTAGCAGAGTTAATCTCAGGTGGTATGGTCACTTAAAATGAATGGGAGAGGAAAGATTAGCAAAACAAGTGTTCTCTGCCAGGTTGTGAGGAAAACGACCCAGAGGAACACCAAGATATAGGTGGATTGATACAGTACAATGTGCCTTAGATGGTAGAAATATAAGGTCTGATAATGATAATATTGGAGTCTTGACAAGTAACAGACTGATTTGGAGGAAAATTGTAGATAAGAAGTTAGTAATGATGTAAATTTTTCATGTAGTACTATCATATGCTGTATACCCCTTGAGAGTAAATATCAGGAATTTGATGATGATGATATAAACTTAATCAAGCTAATAATCTCGGCAAACTTCTTCGAGTTCAACAATAACATGTATATTCAAATTTTAGAACTCCCCATTGGCCAAAACAGCAGTGGACAACTAGCAGAATTATTCCTAGAACACTCAGAATCACTCTTACCCCTCCTCCCCCGTGGGAAGGAAACATATCTACTGTATATATATATATTTTTTTTTTTTCTGATATGTGGTTTATCCAATGAGACAGTTTTTTCTGAAAAGCTGACAATATGTCAATGATGTCAAAATATTTTCATTCTTCCCTTGGAATACATTCTTCATTTTCATTCTTCCCTTGGAATACATTCTTCATTTTCATTCTTCTCTTAATAAAAGATACTTGTTAATACAAGTATCTTGTATTAACGCTATTTAAGTAATTAAAAATATCTTCTAAATATGCCATTTTAGCACACCAAATATCATTTTGAAGACATTTTACAAAAGTATCTGTACCTTCATTTTGAAAAAATGCCAACAATTCATTTTTAAGTTCTAAAATTCGGAATGGCACTTTACCCCTGGATAACCATCTTATTTCAGTGCGCAAAAGTAAAGATTGGTACCTGGCTTCCAGAGATATGCAAAGGTTTTTTTTTTTTTTTTTTAAAAAAAGCATGATTTTATAGGTCTTGATTTGATGTAATTTCCCATATTCCCAACTTTGTCTAATACAGGTTTTAATATTGACAGTAATATTTCTGAAACTAGGGATTCTCTGTGCAAAAAATCAGCGAACGCCTTTTTTCCCCCATATATAGGGAGTAGGCGAGGCCATTTTTAGCCCTATCTAACTTTTGGAGACTGAGTGGACAAGTCAATCTCAACTGGTACCCAATCAGAGATAGCTGGCCCAAAGCTAATTAAGTAGCATGCAGTATAGAGAGACGGCTCAACAAGTGCCGCCATCTTGTGGTCCCTAATCCTAACACTCATATTTAATGTCTGAAATAATATGGGTTCTACAGTCGATTTTCTTGAGTTTACGGGATGAAAAACCAGAGTTTCCTGGAGTAAAAAAACAGTGTGTAGATATAATATTTATAATATAACAATATTCTATTAATAATAATAATAATAATCATATGATGATACACCCCCGTGAATCCCCTTTACGGGGAGATACGGCACCATTTCAGTCCCCCCAAATTTTATCCGGGCTCTGGAACCGGCATAGCTGACGAATCAGACCTATTGCTGGGCCAGTATTCTTGACTGTAATACGTGTGTATTCACTGGACTGGTTGGCCTGCTTGCGGGATGAAAAATCCCAGATAAACTGGGGGGGGGGTCTGCTGCCCACGCCCAAGACTTGACTAACTTGGCTATGGCTGAGGAAGATCCTTAAGTTCCTCGCATTGTCGTCCGGAATCGAACCTAGGACACTCCTTCCCCAGGCATATGGTTGCGAAGCACATAGCCACTAGGCTAACTGCCCAGACACAATATTCTGTTGGTTTAGATGTCAACTCAGAACTGTGTCATCTGACATTTTTCACCGGAGGAACACTTGTAACCATTTTGCAGAACACAAGTGTTCCGGGGAACACCGGTTAAGAACCACTGGGTTAGGTTATGTTAGACCCTTACTGTGGAGGCCAAATATGGTACAAGCTTCCAATAAGCAGGATTGTAGGTTCTTAGCAGGCATCAAAATATTGCCCACAGTCTTTTTGGTTCAAAATGCTATGAATTGATTTGGTTGGAAATGAATGAATTTATTTTTCTTTTACTACAGACTCATTAGTTCATGCTTCAGCTTACTCCACTGACTAGCACCTGAGCCACTGTATAATCCTTTGTTTTTTTTTTTGCATCATTTATCATTTGAATACTAATACTTTAATTAGTCTTTGCTTAATTGTATTCTGTATTATAATTTATGTATGCCCAAGCAATGTGTATATATGTGGTGGAATATCATTATCAGAAATAATTGTGATGGTGTATCACCAGTTTTAAGTCCCCTCCACATACATACACTGCAAAATTATTTTCATATTTTTTCAGTCATTTAGCATACGAGGGTGGTGTGAAAAGTTCTCGGCCTAACAATGAAAAAACGAATTTATAATTTTAAAATTATTTTCTTTTCAGCATGATCTCCCTTAAGACTAATACATTTATTCCAGCGATGCTGCAGTACCATTGTCCCGTCCCTGTAGTGGTTCTCAGTAAAATCTGAATAATACCCTTCTACAGCTGCAATCACCTCTTGATCGAACGCTGACCAGCAAGGAAGAGTTTTAGTTTTGGGAAGAGATAGAAGTCAGAGGGAGCCAGATCTAGGGAATAGGGTGGATGTTCCAACAATTTATAGTGCAGATCCCTTAATTATTCCATTGCCAAAACACCTTTGTGGGCAGCTGCATTGTGTCCTGATGAAAGATGATTTTTTCTTCTGCAAACCGGGTATTTTCTCACGAATTTTTTCATCTAGTCTGGTTAAAAGATTGGAATAATATTCCCTGGTTATTGTTTTACTCTTTTCAAGATAATTATTAAACCAAATGCCTTTACCATCCCAAAACACTGATGCCATGACCTTTCTTGAGGATGGAACCAATTTTGTCTTCTTTGGCACTGAACAACCGGTTTCTGTCCATTATTTTGACTGCTGTTTGGATTCTGGTGTGTAATGGTGAATCCAGGTTTCGTCTATAGTAATAAATCGACGCATGAAATCAGTTTTATTCTTGTTAAAACACTCCAAGTACTGTTCAGATATTTTCATGTGATGTGTTTTTGATCTGGCGTGAGCAAATGCGGCACCCATCTTGCACAAAGCTTTTCATTTACAATTCTTCATGCAAAATATATTCTACACGTTCTTTTGAAATGCCTGTAGTCTCAGCAGTTTCACTCACCTTGACTCGCCGGTCATCCAATACCATATCGTACAATGATTTCTGGGGTTGTTACACTTTTTTGGACATTCTTCATATGGATCATCTTCACAGCAGCTCATTTCTTAATTGTCGAAAATGAAGGAGAAGAGTGCCCATAAACGTTTATGAACTTCGAATTATTTTCTTTTGGCATTAAACCTTCTTTTACAAAGAATTTTATAGCTGCACAATGCTCAATTTTATCCATTTCAAGGGATACAAATAACACTTTTTCTTCAGACAACTGTATAAAACAAACTACTTGATAGGATGACTTGCAATTCCACATGGATACTTCTGACAGATGTACCAATTTAGAAAAAAAAAATCTTGCTGATAGTGTTGCCATCTATTGTTGAGGCTGAGAACTTTTCAGACCACCCTCGTATAAAGTTCTTACTTATTAAATGTTTTATTGAACTTTTCTTCCTCTCCTTATAGTCAAAAGCTCATCATCATGCCATTTCTTCAAGACTAGAAAAGCCATTTTTGTTTGATAACAAGCCATTCATTTTTCAGTAAGTCTACTTATTAGATTTTTTTCTTTCTAAAGTTTTCTGTAATTACTTTGAATGAATTAAAGTGTATTATTTCCATAGTTCTTGATAAGAACTTGGGAGGAGTGAATGTACTGAGTGCTTGCATGATTATAGTTCTGATTACTATTCTGATTATGATGATATTGTATTATAAGTTCAGCCAAGGATTGCATTGTTCTTGCATACATTTAAAGTATCCTTTATTAATAAAGGCTATTTGCATAAAAAATACTTGGACATATCCTGTCTGTCAGTTGAATTTTGTAGCTTATCTTTGAAACCATTTAGATGTTTTCATAAGACTTTACATAGGGAATTCTTACTAAAACATCTTTCTCTGGTGCTTCTAGTAAGATTGGCAGTCAGCAGCCTTTTTCCACCAGATGTTTTGTGTCTGATGGAGAAAGTCTTGATTCATCAGTCTGTTAAAATTTTCTAGCCAGGTAACTTTTCTTTTATCACTCCCTTTCCTTTTGCTCCTTCTCCCCCCTGTACTTTTTTGCTGAAGAATTAATTGGAGCATTTATAATAATGAAGTCAAGCCTAGTGGAAACAGAGCAGCTACAGTATATCTAATAACCAACCTCTTAAATTTAGGTTGATGGATCAAATAAGTTAAATTTACAGATTAATATATTTTTTGAAAAGAATACTGATAAAAAAAATCAAACATTCTACTTGCACAGTTGTTTTCACTACTGGTAATAAATTACAAACCTTATTAAAACAGACTACTATAAAATCATTAGACATATTACTGTGATGTAATGTTTACAAATTTAACTCTCAACCCATGTGCAATACTAACTATATCAGATTTATCATTCCTTCTCTGAAATAACATTTAATTGAATGTTACCATGCATTCCCCATACCTTACCACTTATATCATACTATAAAGAAAAAATAAAATGCTATGCTAACAGAAGAAAAATCTCTTTGCTGAAATATTGTTACGTCATACAATTAAAAGTCATCCCAATATTGAGAAGGTTACTGTTATTAATTTTTCAAGATAATGGGAGTAGCATTTAGAATGCCTAGCCATAAGAACCTCTCACTGATGGTAATTTCATATTTCCTCTTTTTCTTTGCTTCACTTCTCCTATATCTTCTTTAATATCTTGTCCTCCAGATGACCATCTGGAATTCAGTGCCTTGCTGCTGTGTTTGCCATGCTGTGTGACCTGTGGATGTCTGGAAAGGGGTGATCCTAGTAGGCTTTCACTTCTTTGTTTAGCTTGTCAAAGTAGAAGCCAGTCTTGGATGGTCCAGTTAGAATTAGTCTGCTTGCCTGCAAGTGTCAGTGGTGCTGCAGTAAGTGCTCCTTCCTGCATGGGGCTTAAGGCTTACTGTAGTGCCAATGTGCATCATCCACCCTGGTATTTACTCCTGAGAGCATTCATTGCTTTCGGGAGAGTGGGTGTCCATGTGTGACTCTATGGTTGTTGGAGATCTGTACTTAATAAGAGGATGAATAATTTTTCATCCTCTTATTTATCTGGGGCCCTAGAAACCAAAAAAGCATCAAGAGAAAACTTCAGAAACAATAAATAGATTACTTTTCTTAATATTATATTCAAGAGGGGAAATGTGCACTTGGAAAAATGTCGTCCCTCTTCCTCCAGAAAGGTTTGGTAGGGTTGGCAGATCTCCAGAATCTTTGAAGGAACTCTATTCAGCAGATGTTCTTATTGTAGTAGCAACAGTGACACAACTGGAAAAACGTAATTAATAGCTGTAGGGAGAATACCACTTATGGTTTCTCCTACAAAACTAATTTTTTCTAAAGGCACTTCTTTGATGGGGCTTCCTTGATGTACCTGATGAGTTCTGCTTCAAACTTTAGGACCAAGGAGATGGCTCTAAGGAGAATTCTTATATGTAGTGATGGATATCTGGTTATCACCAGAACACCATCCTTACCTTTAACACACACCAAAACTACCAACATCTATCAAAGTGGGTTATCTCAGTTGCCCAGTAAGGCTTTACATTCAGAACTTTTTTACAGTACTTGAAATGTCAGATGCATGGTCCTTCTCAAACTGGCTGTTGTGGCTCAGTCATCTGTGCCCTGAGTGTGAAGGAGACATACTTAGGACATAGATGCTATCCAGCATACCACTGAGGATATCAAAATGGGATGGATGAAAAGGAGATCCAAAAAATAAAAACTGAACAGTGTATCACTTGTCAGGTGGTGAAGGGTAGTATACCATGAACGTATCAACAACATCTGGTAAACATCCTTAGACTGAGAAGGCAACTGTAAGGAAAATATGAGTAGGGATGTTGACAAGTATATTGATCCCACCTTCTCATAACTACAACATCCTAGAATGATATGATTTGCTTTCTGTCTCTCTAAAGCAGATAAAAGAGAATCTATGAGCTTACTCCTGAGGACATGCCAAAAATGGTCCCACTACACAAGAATTCACTAATGGGAGGGAGGATCATGCATCACAGAATCAGAATTCCTCCATACCCTTTAATAGGTGGGGGAGGAATTCCTTCCGCCCCACAAGATATCCTTTTCGTGCCCTATGGGAATCCAATTTGATGACATCTTGGATATTTTCCTGACAAAGAAATGGACACTGGCCATCCACAATTTTCCAAAAAAAAAGGTAAAAAATATCCAAGGCTGCTGAAAAAAAAAATTCTCGACATAGCCAGATACTGCCAAAAAGAAATAATAATAACAATTTCTAAAGTGGAATTGTAATAGATTCCATCAAAACATTGACAACATGAAGGCTCTTATAGAAGTATAAACCAATCTGTTTTTTGTCTGCAGGAATCATACTGGAAGCCTGGTGACAATCTGGTATTATGAAATGTAGCCATCATTTGTAAGTACAAGATGGGGGAATGGAGGCAATTCCATTTGCCAATGAAGGAATTGCCATTCTTGTAGGCAGCCATATCCCCCTTCCAGCAAGTCCCACTCAATTCATACGTTGAGGCAGTCGTCAGCTACCTCTTGGTCAGATCTCTTATAACAGCATGCTGCATCTACTTACCTCTTGCTGCAGATATCTCAGGATGACCTTGATGTCATATTGCAGTTACCATCCTCTCTACTTTTAATGGGAAGATTTAAACAAACATAATGCTCTATGGGTTAGTGTTCAAAGTAACATCAGAGGAGAGGAAGAGTTAAGTGTATACTTGACAACACCTCCACATGCCTACCTGAACATTTACTGCCATCAACTTGTCTGCTCATTTACCTTTTCCTACTTTTTAATGGAAAACTGATGAGAACTTATTTGGCAGTGATCATTTTTTGGTATTGACTTTTCTGCACGGGCAGCCATGTACTGCATTATGGATATTTTGATAAAATCAAGCAAGTTGATAGGCTAAACTTCTCCACAGCAGAATTTGATTCTGTGATTGTTAGCTCATCTCTTACCAGCAACACAGTGAATCATGTGCCAGTATATTACACAAACTGCCACAACTGCAATTCGCAGAACATCTTGGGCAATTTCCATATTTCTCTTAAACCATGGTGGAACAGTAATTTCATAGTGGAAAAGGAAGCACAGAAAAAATTTTTAGATATCTTTTTCATATATCCTGCAACCAACCTCATTGCTTTCAAATGTGCCTGAGCATGTCATCAGAGCTAAAAAGAATGCCTGATTTGAATGCATGTCTTCCATAACTAGCAACCAACATTAAAATAGTCTGGTACAAAATATGGAAAATGAAGAGCAGATACACCACCCACTAAGTTTCCATCCTTGAACATAATGGATACACAGTTGCTGACCCAACAGCAGTTGCTAACACTCTCGGAGAGATATTTGCTAAAATGTCAGCGTATCTTATTTCCCTACCCTCTTCCCTCCAAGTTCATTGCCCAAAAATGCAAAGCATAGCATTCTCTTTTCTTTAAGCAGTACTGAAAAATACAGCAGGATCTTCACTAAAGAAGAAACAAAAAGCTGCTTGCTTAAATGCTGCCTAACTGCTGTTGGACCAGATAACATCCATTATGAGATAGTTAAAACATGCCACTGACTGTCAAGGACTGTACATGTTCAACAGAATTTTCTGTGAGAATGTTTTTCCAGATACCTGGCAAAAGGCAATAGTTATTGCTTTTCCTAAGCCAGTGAAGGATTCAATCCCAATAAACTGTAGGCCAGTTGCTCTGATGATCTGCTTGTGAAAGATTCTGGAAAAAATGTCTAATTCATCTTTTATATGTATAGAAACCTATTTACTTAATCTATAGGTTGTTTTTAGAGAAACAACTGGTTATCTAGTCCAACTGAAAGCACCCATTTGAGATGACCTCCTAGAATGTGAGCACTTTAGTTTTCTTTGATATAGAAAAAACATACGACACTGCTTGGAGATTCAGAATAGTGAATGACCTACATGACTTTGGTCTCAGAAGGAATGTACCTCTCTTTGTCAAGAACTTTTTATCAAACCAAATCTTCTATGTGGAACCCCTCTCTCTCTCTCTCTCTCTCTCTCTCTCTCTCTCTCTCTCTCTCTCTCTCTCAGCTGTATACCCAAGAGGGAGTCCAACAAGGTTCAATACTAGGTGTCATGCTTTATGTAGTCAAGGTTAACTCAGTAAGCAAACAGCTTTCTCCAACTGCGAGTAATGCCCTCTGTGGATGACTTCACCATCTTCTGTCATACATGTAATATGAAGGTCATAGAAAGATAACTGTAACAAACCTTTGACCATTTTTCAAAATGGGTGCTTGCAAATGGGTTCAGATTTCAATAGTAGATGACAGTTTGTGTGTTTTTTTTTTTTCTGTAGACATGGTCATCATTCTGACCCAGAACTTGGACTAGGACAAACTTTTATCCCAGTTACACTAGAAGCAAAGTACATGGGACTCATATTCGACAAATTCACTTTCCTCCTTCACTTACACCAGTTGCAAGATAAGTGCCACAAGGCAATGAACATTCTTTGCATCCTATCTTTGATTCTACAGGGCATTGATTAGATCAAAACTTGGGCCCCAAGTCTCTGCCAAAGACAGATGGTTGGACCCTATCTACCATCAAGCCATAAGAACTGAATCTGGAACATTTTGAATTTCACTGCTCTCTTGTCTGTATGTAAAAGCAAATGAACCACCTGTGTTGCTCAGATGTCAACAGCTGTATTATGTATCATGTGCTGTGATAAAAAATCCCTGCCAGCCCATCTCATGTGACCAACTTTTTTTTTGTTCACTGTGGGAAAATCTGTACAATTCCCATCAAATTGCCATATGAAACTCTCTAGCTTTAGTCTGTGAACAAAAGCTCTTTCTCAAACTCTAGATATTGGGGTATACAACATAGCACATACCATCATATATACTACTTGCATAGCATTCTTACATACTGCCATGCAGCTTTTCTTTCTGTAAGCTACCAAAACATTCCACTCCCCCTGTTGTCTACCAGCAGCTTTTTCAGACATGTCCATGCAGATGGTTGAAAATTAGATCTAGTTAAGTTCACTGATAACTTCCCAGACAGAATAATCTGTTCACTGCTGAGCCGTATGTGATAAAGCTTGCTTTAAAGTGCATAAGATGGCAACACTACCAAATTTGCATTATATATATATATTCATGAAGTTCTTTACAGGCAGTAAGATGTTTAGATCTTCAAAAACATCCAGGCTCTTGAATCCATGTCTTCTCTGTTATAGAAGCCACACTTCGATGTATGCATATGTTGGATTCCATGCCACTGGGATTAAGGGAAATGAGGCTGCAGATAGTACAGTTAGCTCAGCTCACTTGTTTCTCAAGCTTTCATTATCTACCATTCTCATACACCAATTATTGTCAGATCAAACTTTTATTCCAGTGGCAGTCATGAATAGAGAGCGATCAGTAATAAGCTTCATATCAAGCCTGAAAGCAAATTGTGGCAGTCTAGTCTACACAGGGACTATAAAGAAGTTGTTCTTACTTGACTCTATCTAGGTTGTAGTTGTCTTTTAAACTTTTCTTCCTATTGAGAGGTGATGATACGCCCATGTGTGAGTATGTAGTACTGGACTTACCATTCATTCATATTTTAATCGATTGTCCTTGTTTCATCAATGAGTGTAGTCACTATTTTAGCTGCATTCACATTCTGTCTGAGCCCTATACACTCACAGATTTTAGTAGATTCATTATCACTCCATTTTTGATTTTACAGCATATCAATATTTATCTTATAAATTATGTACATATTAGTTTTAGTGTATGTAAGCTTTTAACATGTTTTTTTTTATGAATGCTTTTATTAATTTCTATACACTTTTATATTTCTTTTTACATTTGTTTCTATACACCTCTTAAATTTGTTTTTCTATACTGAATTTCTATACCTGTGTATGCTGCTTACTTATTACCTTGTGTACTGGCACAGCATGATTTTAGCTGTTCTTGTACTGCTAAGCCCAAAACAAATAAGCTTAGTCATAAGAACTTCTAAGTGTGATAAACACACTCCAGCCATATTTAATCTCTCTCATCCACATGCCAGTTAAATAAGATTACTCTCACATCTTATTTAACCGGTAAAATTCCACTTAATTTTAGTCATCTCATAACTATGAGCAGACAACTCATTTCCTAGTATTCTGATGACAAATTTCTTAAAATGAGCAGCACAGCCATTTATTGCTGGTTTGTTATGTATATATACAGACACATTTTTATTCTTGTTATACTTTATATTTCTTTCAAAATGTTGCACTATATTAATATTTCTCCCATATTTTGCATTATATATAGTTCTTTGTCTTCATTTTCTGTATTATTGTCATCCATAATAAAATAAATCCTAAAAGTAAGTAAACTTGCTACTCCAAAATGTTTGACAATTATTCTTCCTTTCAAGGAATATACTGTTTTTAATAGTTATTCTACTCAAGATAAGCAATCTATAAATTTAACTTATTTGATCCATTAGCCTTTAAAGAGTACACTGGAACTACTCCATTTCCACTAGCCTCAGCTTTATTGTAGAGATTCACATCAATTTTGGGAGCTACATGAAACTTAGTTTCAGAAATCCCAGCTGAAGAATTTTGAAATCAGAATGTCTGATCAGAATGTGGCTGACATGGGAAAATTTTTCCTTTTTGTCTTGAAAATTAGTTTTTCAAAGCTGTTTAATACCTTACTTGCTGACTTCAAGCTCCTCCATGTGAAGCACCTGTTCATGGTGGAAGGGGACCTCCCAGTAATGATAACTTTTTCTCCCCTTATTCTTTGTTTATGCTTATTTTTCCCATATTCTTTGCTCTACTTCTGAGTCTTTACTATTCAGTCTTCCAGACTACCATCACTGGGATATAATGCCTTGCCTCCCTGTTTGCCATGTGGTGCCACTCATGGGCATCTGGAAAGGGGATCCTGGTAGTATTGCAGTACTTTGCTCTTTGGCCTCTGCTTTGGCAAGATGTGTGTCCCTGGGTAGGATCATTTGGCTATTGAGCTTGCTTGCAGTGGTAAAGGGTGTTCCTGTCAGTCTCCTTCCCATGATCCAAGGCAAGGGCAAGTCTTGCTGTTGTGCTTGTATAGTATCTGATGTTGCCCTGACATTCCACTCCTTAGTGCAGTCATTGCTCGCTGGTGAGTGGGTCCATTTGTGGCTCTGTGGTGGGTGGGGAGCTCTTGGCCAAATCCAACTTCTCCTGAAAACGAATGTTTCATTCTCTTATTTATCAGGACCCTTAACAAGCCCCAACCAGATATAGAATCATCGGCAGGGGGGGATCCTTAGCTGCAACAAATACACACTCTTTCTAATTATACAATCAACTGGTGAATGTGCAGTTAGAAAAATGTCACATTTTTTCACCCAGAAGAGTTTGGAAGGGTTGGCAGGATCCCTAAAAAATGTAAATAAACTGCATTCAGGAGATATCCTTATTGAAGCAGCTATAGTAGTACAATCAGAAAAATTACTCTATTCAACATCTGTCATGGAAAAATATTGATTACAGCCCCTTCCCCTCCCAAAGAAAATTAAACTTTTCTAGAGGCATAATATCTCAGTGGGACTTCCTTTGAAGTTCTTGATGAAGTATGTTCTGGACTTAGAGACCAAGGAATGACAACCATAAGAATAGTGATATTTAGAGTTGGGCATCTAGTTCCCACTAGAAACATCATCCTTACCTTTTAATAAATCAAAACCCCCAACAGCTGTCAAAGCAGAATATCTCAACTGTCCAGTACTATTCCATATATCACAAACCCTAAATTTACAGTGCTTTAAATGTCAGGAATATGGTCATTCTCAAACTGCCTGTCATGGCTCTGCCATTTGACTGTTGCAGCAGTAAAGAACATGAAAATAAAGAACTCTTAGATTAATTATTATTTTTGTGGCTATTATAGCCTGTTTTTGTTTAGGAGTGTCCCTTATTTTAAATACATTGGCTTTTTTCCCTCAAGAAATTTTTAGGGCATTATAAGTGTATTTTAAAGGAAAATATAGCAGAATAATTTAGGAAGAAAATTTTGTACATACCTTGTTTAGATGCTAGGATGTCATCATTCTCCATACTTCTGCTGTTAGGTTGTAAAAAAAAAAAAGGGGGGGGGGAACGTGGGGGGGGGGGGGAACGTGGGGGGGGGTGTTTGACGCAAAGCAGGAAGAATAATTTTTTTGAAAATCTGTTTTTTTTTAAATAATATATATACAAATATATATATTATTGTACTTAAGGGCACTTTTTTGGGGAAGGATTTTATGGGAAAACTGGGTTGGAGGAGAGCGTTAGTTGAGGTGTTAGTCTCCCCCAACCCAGTTTTCCCATAAAACCCTTCCCCAAAAAAGTGCCCTGAATTAAAATAATATATATATATTATTTTAAAAAAACCCGGGTTTTCAAAAAAATTGTTCTTCCCACCTTGTCAAACACTACCCTGACATCCCCTCCCCCTTTTTTTTTTTTAACAACCTAACAGCAGAAGTATGGAGAATGATGTCATCCTAGCATCTAAACAAGGTATGTACAAAATTTTCTTCCTAAATTATTCTGCTATATTTTCCTTTAAAATATACTTATAATGCCCTAAAAATTTCTTGAGGAAAAAAGCCAATATATTTAAAATAAGGGACAGTCCTAAACAAAAACAGGCTATAATAGCCTTAAAAATTATAGTTTTTTAAGAGGAGTAACATGGGAATTTTCCCAGAAATAAATACCTATATCTTAGATTAATAATTAATTAATTTAAGTTAAATTAAAAAATTAACTCTTAGACCTTTTGGCCTAAGAATTAATTATAAGTAGGACTGCAGTAATCTAGGATCTTCTCTTTAATATAACAAACACTTATGTTAAATTATTGATTAGGCCACCAATTTTGCTGTATTAAAACTATTTATATGAATTTGTTCTCTGATGACATTAAAAATAGGATATATCTTTGATGTAGTTTTTTATTAGAGGGCAGGCCAGTAAAATAATGGATGATTAAATCATTGTCACTTTGGCATGCTGTTTGAAATGTAATATAGCTTGTCTATGTGTATATTCTAGACAAATGATGACCTTAATATGAAGGCAGAAAGTTGGGAAATTAAAGTAATTATTCCTAACATTGTTTTAGTCTTCATAATTTATTGAAATGAATTGAACAATGTGTATGTTAATTGATCCTCTTCATTGTCATGTGATAGCTCTGTCAAGGAAAAGACTCACATTGGTTTGTCTCTTCTCTTGGACCAAATTGGCTGGCCTGGTTGGCCGAGCGATTAGCATATCTGCTCTCTCCAGTCAAGAGACTGTGGGTTTGAATCCTGCCACGAGCATGGATGTTTGTGATTGTCCTACTAACTCTGTGTGGAAAGGGCATCTGTGACCCTACCACTCCTAGCAGAAAGCTTCACTCCCAAACCTGGTGAGGTACGGGAGTGACCACATGGCATTTACAGATGTCAAATGTGAAAACACATCCCAACACCAAACCTTTTCATTTCTAGGAGAATGTTAACTATTTTGCCAGCTTTGACTATGCTAATGTTCCACTCAGTTTCAGAGTTAACTGCGAGGACTAAAAAAAGTTTATTTATTGTTGACCATATTATTTTCCCCTAGTATAATCAGCAATTTCCTGTTATGTTATATTTTATATTATATATAGTTCATTTGTTCAAGTCATTTTGACCAATTATGTTGAGTTGCCATTCTAGTCTCTCTGATTTCTGGCAATATCATTTAAGACATAACCGCTTCTATTTGGGTGGGTAGCACAGTCTCACTTTCAGCTTGATAAGGTAAAGCAGAGCAGATACTTGGAAAAGAAGGTGCTCTAACTGCATAGGGAGAAAAAAGGTTTTATTAAGAAAAGCAATATTGATGGTGTATAATTGCTGAGACAGAGAGAACCATTGAGTTTGAAAACAGTACTGTCAAGTCTGAACACTAATAAGATACGAGCTTCTCATAGTGATTAGTGCAGTTGCTTATACCAAAGGTTCTGTGCAACTGCATAAACAATTATAATGCATTACATCAAATAAAAGTTTTCATAGTGCAGATGTAAGTTTCCATTTTTTTTTAAATTTTTTATTGAAGTCTTTTAGACTTATTCTTAGAATTCTTTCAAATTGTTTTGTTTTTTTTCATTTCTAATTTTGACAATTTTTTTCTGTCGACCTGATTAATGAAGTTTACTTAGTTAAGATTCCAAATAGTAAATTGTTTAATACTTAATTTTTAATTTATTTTTTTATTTGGTTAACTCTAATTTAGATATGAAGTACTGTTTCAAAATGGACAGGAATGTGGTGGTGCATATATGAAACTGTTATCTCAAACATCAGATCTGGATCTCAGAAGCTTCCATGACAAAACTCCATATACAATAATGTTTGGCCCTGATAAATGTGGCAATGATCATAAAGTAAGTAGCTGTTCTTAGTGTACATAACTTTTTTTAAAAACCCTTTACAGGATTTCTTCATAAATGCATTAAATAACATTAATTGGATGGGGAAGTCTTGGTCTAATGAAGATAAACATTCCTATAATATATTCTTAATTTATATTCTTATATACGTTGTCAATTCCTTAAGTGATTTAGTAATGCATAACCAACGTATAAGCTTGTCTACAAGAAAACATTCCTATAATACGACATTCAGCAGCATTATGGAGCTGGAATATAGAAATGATATTTTTAATGTAGTTTTTTTATAGCGTATGATGATATACCAGCCGTGAGGCCTCTTTTACAGGAAAGTACGGCACCATGTCAATCCCCCCCCTTCCCCCCAAATTTTATCTGGGCTCTTGACTGGCATAGCTGACGAATCAAGCCTGTGGCTGGGACTCAAGTATTCCTGACTGTAATATCCATGTGTGTTCACGGGGCTGGTTTGCCTGCTTATGGGAGGGAAAACCCCAGATAAGCTGGGAAGATAAATCCTGCTGTCCACGCCCAAGACTGGCTAACTTGGCTACTATGCCTGAGAAAGATCCCTGAGCTCATCACATCAGCGATGAGAATCGAACCTAAGACACTCCTTTCCCAGTCATATGGTTGCAAAGTGCATAGCCACTTGGCTAACTGCATGGACTTTAATGTAGTGTGTTCTTATGAGAACTTTGAAATTGTACCAGATCACAATATGGCATTGATACTATTATGATGGTCAAGGATCAGTGACTTTGTCAACTGTCTTACTGTTCCATTGACCCGCATTCTGTAAATCAAAATTGAAAGCTCTTTGAACACTGTTTTCAAAATTGCCATTTACTGAATTTGTGTGTGTGTGTGTGTGTGTGTGTGTATATATATATATAGCAGGAAATTCAGATAGGCATCTTTCATGCCTGGAAGACTGTAGTCTTCCAGGCAAATGATGGTGAAGTCATGCTTCTTTTTTCACTGCTCTGGGTAATAATTCTCCTTGGTAACTCTAAAGGCAGTAAATCAGTTCTTTATGACAGGTGGAAGATCTCAGTTTTTGACTAATTATTAATATACCGAAATTTCAAAATAAAACCAGAATATAGAAACTAATAGCTTATGTTTGTTGCTCCATTCTGGCTATTTGAAAAAATCTGTGTGTGTGTGTGTGTGTGTGGGGGAGACAGGACAAGTGGCAACAGTTGTAACTGAATATTCAAAAATATATAGTTAGGTTAAGCTAAAGTCCAATATATTCCTGAAGCCTGCTTTGTAAATAGAATATTGCATTTGATTCTTGAAACTTGTAGGTTTGTTGACAGGCATTCTTTTACATTCTTATAAAACATTAGCATAATAGTTTCTTGATATATATATATCTTCAAGGTTGTATACAGGATGCTATAATAGTGTAACTTTGTCAACATTTATTTTTCTTTTCTAAAATTGCTTTAATTATCATGCCTCCAATCATTCCTCCTGGCTTTTAGTTTGTCTTTTTAACTGCCATTGTCATCAAATGCCTGTTTGCAAACATTTTTTATTTTGTGTTCATCTCTCTTTAGTTTTTTTTTTATCGCATTCTTGAATGTTAATGTCAAGTTCCTTTGTAATAGTTTCATTATTATGATTCTGTCATTGACACATTATCTTCCCTGCATTTATTTTCTTCAAATCTTACATATGATCTCTAGTTCAACCTTTTTTCTAACTCAACTTTCAGACACATGCTGCTAATTTAAGATTTTATCTGATTTTTTTTTTTTTTTTTTTTTATTCAGTATGAATTTATTCATTTTGGTAAAATTATGGATTACTCCCATATTCAGAATAATAATTTGAATTTCCTAATGTTTTGACCTTCATGTTATAGTTGGTTGCATTACAATGTAAATAGTATGCTAAAGTAACACTTCAGTGAGGGGCGTGGGAACACCTCAAGGCTACATTCTGTTTTACGTTGCAAGAGATCATATTCATATTAACCTTCAGTGATAGCATTAGTGGTAGTATTAGTCGCATTTTGACTAATATCCCAAGGTTATTACAATTCTCAGATCCATAACGTAAAACTGGTTTGAACACTATCTTGTCTACGAGGGTTGTTTGAAAAGTTTGGTAAAAAAAAAAATAAGTTAAACACATTTTTTGGAAAAAATCACCTTTATTTCTCAACAGTCTACATCGAGGTATACATATTTGATCCAGTGAGTTTCCAATTTTTTTCATCCCATCTAAAAAGTAGGATTTGTCAAAGTGTGCAAAATAGTCATTGACAGCCTTGATGACATCCTCATTCAAAGAAAATTTTTCTCACCAAGCCAAATTTTTTAGATTTGGGAACAAGAAGTTTCATGGGGCCAAGTCTGGAGAATATGGTAGATGTGGAACCAATTTGAACCTCAATTCCTGCGGTTTTATCATTGCCATGGCTGATGTGTGGAATGGTGCATTGTCTTGATGAAAGAGCACTTTTTGTGTGCCAATCTTGGCCGTTTTTTTCTTCAGTTCTTCTTTTAAATGGTCCAATGATGCATAATAGACTCCTGTTATTGTCTTACTCTTTTCCAAAATCTAT
Source organism: Typopeltis vanoorti (assembly GCF_054136105.1). NCBI lineage: Eukaryota > Metazoa > Arthropoda > Arachnida > Uropygi > Thelyphonidae > Typopeltis > Typopeltis vanoorti. The sequence goes on along the minus strand of NC_143550.1, from coordinate 100,231,614 downwards.
CATGATGATTCCTTGCGAATCCCAAAAAGCAGTGGCCATCACCTTCCCAGCTGACAAAACGTTCTTCGCTTTTTTTCGGTGCTCTTTCACTGGGCATTGTCCACTGTTTTGACT